>NW_026704010.1:0-629846 GCF_958295425.1 Solea solea | reverse complement strand
GGAGTCACACTGTGAGTGGCTAATTGGAAGAATCAGTAGAGGAGAGGAAAGTAGAGGAAACCAGGTGCATGTACAGTGAATTTGGTCAATATTGCTTCTTGCAATAAAGAGTTACAGGGTGCTGTCACATTTCGGCAGGGCCTGCCGAGAAGTGACTGCACCCTGTAACTCTGGATTGTTAGGGCTTACATTCTCTATCTTTTCAGCATTAGCAGTCGAGGAAAACAGGTGCATGTACAATGAATTTGGTCAGTATCGCTCCTTCAAACAACGACTTATAGGGTGTACCCTGTATACAGTATTATATCTACCAGTAGACCTACGCTCACTACCTCTTAACCGATGCGCGTT
This sequence comes from Solea solea, assembly GCF_958295425.1. Lineage (NCBI taxonomy): Eukaryota > Metazoa > Chordata > Actinopteri > Pleuronectiformes > Soleidae > Solea > Solea solea. The sequence goes on along the minus strand of NW_026704010.1, from coordinate 629,495 downwards.
CCCGTCGGAGGCAGTCATTTTTCGGCAAGGTTCAATGTGTTGTGCCTTCAGATGGTGTTCTGCACACTTTGGTTGCGCTGATTTGAGTTCCTTTTGCTTTCTTAGCATGGCCTTTCTGCTGATCTTTGACCTCAACATGGCATCACTGGATATTTTCTGTTTGTCACACCGTGGTTGTGCAAGCAGTTTGTAAAAATACTACCAGTAACCATGCCACATTAAAAGCTCCTTGAATCACCTTTCTTCCTAATGCTGATAGTGTGTTTCAACTTGATTTGGGCGTCCTGATCATGTCTACCTGCCTAAATGCAATGACTTACTGCCATGTGATTGGCTCCTTCAATCAGTGTGTTCATAAACAGAAAATGTGTACCTAATAAATTGGCAGATGTGTGTTTAAATCCAACCAGGAAGGAATATAGAAAGCAGTTTATAGTAGACATGTAGTTTTTCCTCTGCAGCTATATTTGGGTGGAGTTTGCACTGCAGCTTCTGTGGCGTTTGTTTTGTTCACCGTTGTTGGAGACCATTATGGCTACATTGTTGAAATTAAAGAAACACACTCAGTGCAAACATAGCCACAATCTGGAAATATAAAATGAGGTCACCCTGTGTTGTGCCGACACCGAGGCTCATTTCAGCACCGTGGACAGCGCTATGAAATCACGGCACACATTGACTAATAAACTCATGAGTACAGTCCTCACAGTTTAAGTGAGGACACGCACCGCGGCCGCGGAACCACCAGGCTCCCCAGTTACGACAGGTACCACCGCCGCAGCGCACGGCACCGGAACCGCAGCCGCGGAGCGCACAGCAGCCGCGGAGCCCGCGCAAACCGAGATACATTCAAGATACATTCTCAACATTAACTTCATAAAAAAAGTGCGGTGCGCCCGGCCCCGCCTCGGCCCCGCGCGTGTCGGTCTTCACTTAAGCCGCGCGGCGTGGCGCAGCGCACAGGCGCACCCTCCATATCCACACAACGGCGTGACGCGCACCGCAGCCGCTGAACCACCAGGCTCCTCAGTTGCGACACGTACCGCAGCCACAGCACACGGCACCGAGATCCCACCTCCCACCTACGTGTCATGTTTGCACCTCGGCCTGGCGCGTGTCGGTCCTCACTTAAGCCGCGCGGCGGGGCACACAGTCAGTGCAAACACGACACGTACCGCCGCCGCAGCGCCAAACGCACAGCAGCCGCGGAACCAGCGTCTCAGCAGACGCCATCCCTGCCGTGAAAACGCGGAAACACACTAAACTACAAACAACGCCACATTTCACAAATAATACATGCAACATGTTTACCTTTTTATTGACAGTGCTTCTATTTGACTATTGCATCGCAAGTAGTGATGATGACATCATGTTTTCTTTTTTAAGTTGAATGATTTGTCTGAAAACACTGAACATGTGTTTGTTCCCTTTTCAGGATGAGTTGGAAGCAACCCAAGAGGGGCAGTGGCCCTGGTGGCAGTAGTGAATGAAGATCAGGTTCCTGCAGGAGTTCCCTTTGAAACTCACCATGTGTCTCTGGTCCTCACAATCAGGTTGTAATGGCTCACACACTGATCTACGCTCTCCATTTGAAGTTGTCAGAAGTAGAATGTAATAATTTGATTTAGTAGAAAGAAAAGAGTCAATTCAACTTAAGTATTAACATTTGTATAAAGAAGATCATTTCAGTTCAGATAAATCCGTTTCACATAAGTGTCACATACTTAGTAGTTTTCATTAACTGAATGGAATTAGTACAATGCACTTTACCCAAGTTACTTTAACAACAAATACTTGAGTTACTTGTACTCAAATCAAATACTTTTGTATGCTTAAATTGTTTGAGTTAATAAACTTAATTGGTTTCCTAAATGGTTAAAGTTGAAGTAACTCATTCCCCGCAGACAAGACACATTCTCAACATTAACTTCATAAAACCAGAGACCATTATGGCTACATTGTTGAAATGAAAGAAACACACTCAGTGCAAACATAGCCACAATCTGGAAATATAAAATGAGGTGGCCCCGTGACCCTGCCGACACCGAGGCTCATTTCATCACCGTGGACAGCGCTATGAAATCACGGCACACATTGACAAATGAACTCATGTGCATGCTCAAGCTACAATACAATTTCAAATGCATTCTTTTCTCTCTTTTTTTAGATACAAGGAAGTGCGGTGCGCCCGGCCCCGCCAGGATCCCACCTCAGCCCGGCGCGCGTCGGTCTTCACTTAAGCCGCGCGGCGTGGCACACAGGCGCACACTCCATATCCACACTCCGGCTCAACGCGCACCGCAGCCACTGAACCACCAGGCTCCTCAGTCACAGCGCACATGTTTTCAATAATAAGCCCCGCCCCAAACATTTCAAGCTTTCACACCTGATTGACTGACCATTGTGCCAATATTTAAACTCCTGTGTTGACAGCCGCACCAGAGGGAGAGGAGATGCTGACAGATCACAGACGTAAGTTTGACGTTACTTTGTTTCCTTGTTTTCTCACTGACTCCAGTCTTCTTCTCATCTCTTGTCTTTAATGAAACCATCACAGTCCCATGTTTGTGTCTCACTCTCTGTTTGCAGCACCAATGCAAACCTGCTACAGTACAAACCTGCTACAAACCCCAGACTGGATTCGGTTTACTGGCGTGAGTACAACAGAAAGTCATCACAACCAGACAGAAACAAACCGCAAACACACTTAACACTTGAATCTAAGTGTAGAGTCGAACGTTAACACTTTAATTTTGATCATATGACATTAAACTAATATTTAATTACCTCATTTATTTTTTTTATAATTTTAATAATGTAAATATTAGCATTTTAGCTCAATAGCTTCCAGGCAATGTGACCCAACGACTCCAAATGAGTGTACAAACATAGTACTAGACTGCCTAGTCAGGACACACCTCTTTATATTCCATTTAAATACTTGATTTACTTTCAATCATTTCTTTAATGCAAATATTAGCATTTTATCTCAATCGCGTCCAGGCCATGTGACCCTAAAGATTCCAAAACAGTGCAGCAACATAGAACTAGACTGCCTAGTCAGGACACACCTCTTTTTATTCCGTTTTAGTACCTCCCATAATTTTTTTTAATCCATTTTTAACGGTAATTCGTTGATGGTCCCTAAATGAGACCACGGTTGTTGAGAGCGATGGGTCGGACTTTGTACAAGCCGTGATCGTGCACCTATCTCGGGGTGGAGAAGGAGGAGGGTGCCGTTGGATCTGGAGCGAATGTCTGTTGAATATCCAACCTGGAACTGATTTCAGCGCGGTACGTTGTCGGAGGTGATCAGCTCCGCCTCTGCGGACGCTCGGTGCTCACAGTGCCCAGGGCAGAGCAGCGCTACCTCGGCCTGTCCTGATGAAATGATCCGCTGGCTCAGACGTCTCACAGATGCTTGGTGTGATCCATAGATTTGTGGTTGACGTGTTACTTTGTTTTTAATGTAAACACTTTGTATATTATTACTAATAATTGATTTTACCTTCGAATTTTAGGTTTATATTAAAGTGGCACGGCCATTGTATATGTATTTGTTAAAATCCCAAGTCTCCTCCTCACCTGCCTCATCACTGGCACACCTACCTGGACCACACCCCTAATCCTATATAACCCGCCCCTTCCGCCCTTTGACCCCCCTATTTTCCCTCCAAACAATCCACGAGAACAAAGGGACACTGGCTGTGAGTTTTATGGACGTTCACTCATTTAATGATTCATTTGGTTGATACTACATCTTGTATGAAGACTTACTTATTGCTTGTGTGTCATTATACTAGATTCCTGAGTTTAATCCTTTGCTAAAGAGAGGGAAGTAAGAGTGGATGTATTATTGATGTTAGTCTAAGACAACCTCATTTCTTATTGTATATTTGATACTTTCTAGATTGTAATATTTCCTTTATCATTTTCATGTAGACAGAATCATCCACCATTACCCCTCATCACCGACTACCGTTTACTTGGAAATAAAATATTGCAACTTGGAAAGCTGCCTGGATCCTGTGTTTAAATGTGCACCCAACATATGATGTTCAGTCAATCACCGCCACTATAGTGTACAGTTCTTTCATATTTGTGTATGTATTTGAATATAAATGTACAATTGTAAGTTCAAATAAATAATACATTAACTGTCAGTTGATGTACTGATATCTATGAGTAGTCTAGTGAAAAACAGACGTAGCACCATCAGTAGCTCTTTGTGTTTTATGTCACAGGTCTCCATCAACATATGCAGCACTCGGGCATGAAGAAACTGTGAATTCAGCTCCTCCTTGCCGAACTAAAAGAGAGACGACCTGCACTCTTTAGTGAAGCTCAAGTGAGTGAAAGAGGATGGTGACACCCACACACTGTCAAAGTCATTGTTGTAGCAATGCCTCATCTGGAAAAGAGTTTTAATATGACAGCGAGGCTCATTTCAGCACCGTGGACAGCGCTATGAAATCACGGCACACATTGACAAATGAACTCATGTGCATGCTCAAGCTACAATACAATTTCAAATGCATTCTTTTCTCTCTTTTTTTAGATACAAGGAAGTGCGGTGCGCCCGGCCCCGCCAGGATCCCACCTCAGCCCGGCGCGTGTCGGTCTTCACTTAAGCCGCGCGGCGTGGCGCACAAACCTACAAACCTGCTACAAACCCCAGACTGGATTCGGTTTACTGGCGTGAGTACAGTCCTCACAGTTTAAGTGAGGACACGCACTTGTATTCTCAGTTTGGTATAAGATGTGAGTACAGTGTAACGCCACATTTCACAACTAATACATGCAACATGTTTACCTTTTTATTGACAGTGCTTCTATTTGACTATTGCATCGCAAGTAGTGATGATGACATCATGTTTTCTTTTTTAAGTTGAATGATTTGTCCGAATACACTGAAAACACTGAACATGTGTTTGTTCCCTTTTCAGGATGAGTTGGAAGCAGCCCAAGAGGGGCAGTGGCCCTGGTGGCAGTAGTGAATGAAGATCAGGTTCCTGCAGGAGTTCCCTTTGAAACTCACCATGTGTCTCTGGTCCTCACAATCAGGTTGTAATGGCTCACACACTGATCTACGCTCTCCATTTGAAGTTGTCAGAAGTAGAATGTAATAATTTGATTTAGTAGAAAGAAAAGAGTCAATTCAACTTAAGTATTAACATTTGTATAAAGAAGATCATTTCAGTTCAGATAAATCCGTTTCACATAAGTGTCACATACTTAGTAGTTTTCATTAACTGAATGGAATTAGTACAATGCACTTTACCCAAGTTACTTTAACAACAAATACTTGAGTTACTTGTACTCAAATCAAATACTTTTGTATGCTTAAATTGTTTGAGTTAATAAACTTAATTGGTTTCCTAAATGGTTAAAGTTGAAGTAACTCATTCCCCGCAGACAAGATACATTCTCAACATTAACTTCATAAAACCAGAGACCATTATGGCTACATTGTTGAAATGAAAGAAACACACTCAGTGCAAACATAGCCACAATCTGGAAATATAAAATGAGGTGGCCCCGTGACCCTGCCGACACCGAGGCTCATTTCATCACCGTGGACAGCGCTATGAAATCACGGCACACATTGACAAATGAACTCATGTGCATGCTCAAGCTACAATACAATTTCAAATGCATTCTTTTCTTTTTTTCTTTAGATACAAGGAAGTGCGGTGCGCCCGGCCCCGCCAGGATCCCACCTCAGCCCGGCGCGTGTCGGTCTTCACTTAAGCCGCGCGGCGTGGCGCGGCACACAGGCGCACACTCCATATCCACACTCCGGCTCAACGCGCACCGCAGCCACTGAACCACCAGGCTCCTCAGTCACAGCGCACATGTTTTCAATAATAAGCCCCGCCCCAAACATTTCAAGCTTTCACACCTGATTGGCTGACCATTGTGCCAATATTTAAACTCCTGTGTTGACAGCCGCACCAGAGGGACAGATCACAGATGTAAGTTTGACGTTACTTTGTTTCCTTGTTTCTTCACTGACATCAGTCTTCTTCTCATCTCTTGTCTTTAATGAAACGATCACAGTCACCTGTTTGTGTCTCACTCTCTGTTTGCAGCATCAACGCAAACCTGCTACAAAACCCGGACTGGTATTCATGGACGGACTGAACTGGATTCGGTTTGCTGGTGTGAGTACAACAGAAACTCATCACAACCAAACAGAAACAAACACACTTAACACTTAATTGTAAGTGTACACTCAAACTTTAACACTTTTTTTTAATCATATGACATTTAAACTAATATTTAAATAAACATTTAGTTTGGAATGAGTATCAAGTAAAACCTGAAGTGGAGCTCCACTGAATATTATTCTTATTATTATTATTATTATTATTATTATTCTTGTTGTTACTAAGTGATGACGAAAAAAACCCAGGTCAGTATTTTGTAACCTAAGAAAACCAATGTGATGTAAGTAATTATTGAAAAGGCTATTTATTAATTTAAATAATTAATGACACTGAAGTCATTATTTAATGGTGTATTTATTAATATAAATCATCTAAAAAGGCTTGGGTTTCTAGTAACTAACTGGTGCTAACTAACTCAGCAGCCAGGAGTCACACTGTGAGTGGCTAATTGGAAGAATCAGTAGAGGAGAGGAAAGTAGAGGAAACCAGGTGCATGTACAGTGAATTTGGTCAATATTGCTTGTTGCAATAAAGAGTTACAGGGTGCTGTCACATTTCGGCAGGGCCTGCCGAGAAGTGACTGCACCCTGTAACTCTGGATTGTTAGGGCTTACATTCTCTATCTTTTCAGCATTAGCAGTCGAGGAAAACAGGTGCATGTACAATGAATTTGGTCAGTATCGCTCCTTCAAACAACGACTTATAGGGTGTACCCTGTATACAGTATTATATCTACCAGTAGACCTACGCTCACTACCTCTTAACCGATGCACGTTCCCGTCGGAGGCAGTCATTTTTCGGCAAGGTTCAATGTGTTGTGCCTTCAGATGGTGTTCTGCACACTTTGGTTGCGCTGATTTGAGTTCCTTTTGCTTTCTTAGCATGGCCTTTCTGCTGATCTTTGACCTCAACATGGCATCACTGGATATTTTCTGTTCGTCACACCGTGGTTGTGCAAGCAGTTTGTAAAAATACTACCAGTAACCATGCCACATTAAAAGCTCCTTGAATCACCTTTCTTCCTAATGCTGATAGTCTGTTTGAACTTGATTTGGGCGTCCTGATCATGTCTACCTGCCTAAATGCAATGACTTACTGCCATGTGATTGGCTCCTTCAATCAGTGTGTTCATAAACAGAAAATGTGTACCTAATAAATTGGCAGATGTGTGTTTAAATCCAACCAGGAAGGAATATAGAAAGCAGTTTATAGTAGACATGTAGTTTTTCCTCTGCAGCTATAGGTGGGTGGAGTTTGCACTGCAGCTTCTGTGGCGTTTGTTTTGTTCACCGTTGTTGGAGACCATTATGGCTACATTGTTGAAATTAAAGAAACACACTCAGTGCAAACATAGCCACAATCTGGAAATATAAAATGAGGTCACCCTGTGACGCTGCCGACACCGAGGCTCATTTCAGCACCGTGGACAGCGCTATGAAATCACGGCACACATTGACAAATAAACTCATGAGTACAGTCCTCACAGTTTAAGTGAGGACACGCACCGCGGCCGCGGAACCACCAGGCTCCCCAGTTACGATAGGTACCACCGCCGCAGCGCACGACACCGGAACCGCAGCCGCGGAGCGCACAGCAGCCGCGGAGCCCGCGCAAACCGAGATACATTCAAGATACATTCTCAACATTAACTTCATAAAAAAAGTGCGGTGCGCCCGGCCCCGCCTCGGCCCGGCGCGTGTCGGTCTTCACTTAAGCCGCGCGGCGTGGCGCAGCGCACAGGCGCACCCTCCATATCCGCACAACGGCGCGACGCGCACCGCAGCCGCTGAACCACCAGGCTCCTCAGTTGCCACACGTACCGCAGCCACAGCACACGGCACCGAGATCCCACCTCGGCCCGGCGCGTGTCGGTCCTCACTTAAGCCGCGCGGCGGGGCACACAGTCAGTGCAAACACAACACGTACCGCCGCCGCAGCGCCAAACGCACAGCAGCCGCGGAACCAGCGTCTCAGCAGACGCCATCCCTGCCGTGAAAACGCGGAAACACACTAAACTACAAACAACGCCACATTTCACAAATAATACATGCAACATGTTTACCTTTTTATTGACAGTGCTTCTATTTGACTATTGCATCGCAAGTAGTGATGATGACATCATGTTTTCTTTTTTAAGTTGAATGATTTGTCTGAATACACTGAAAACACTGAACATGTGTTTGTTCCCGAGCCACTCCATATCCACACTCCGGCGCACCGCTGCCGCTGAACCACCAGGCTCCTCAGTTGCGACACGTACCGCAGCCACAGCACACGGCACCGAGATCCCACCTCGGCCCGGCGCGTGTCGGTCCTCACTTAAGCCGCGCGGCGGGGCACACAGTCAGCGCAAACACGACACGTACCGCCACCGCAGCGCCAAACGCACAGCAGCCGCGGAATCAGCGTCTCAGCAGACGCCATCCCTGCCGTGAAAACGCGGAAACACACTAAACTACAAACAACGCCACATTTCACAAATAATACATGCAACATGTTTACCTTTTTATTGACAGTGCTTCTATTTGACTATTGCATCGCAAGTAGTGATGATGACATCATGTTTTCTTTTTTAAGTTGAATGATTTGTCTGAATACACTGAAAACACTGAACATGTGTTTGTTCCCTTTTCAGGATGAGTTGGAAGCAACCCAAGAGGGGCAGTGGCCCTGGTGGCAGTAGTGAATGAAGATCAGGTTAGTTTACTGGCCTGAGTACAGTCCTCACAGTTTAAGTGAGGACACGCACCGCGGCCGCGGAACCACAAGGCTCCCCAGTTACGACAGGTACCGCCGCCGCAGCGCACGGCACCGGAACCGCAGCCGCGGAGCGCACGGAGCGCACAGCAGCCACGGAGCCCGCGCAAACCGAGATACATTCAAGATACATTCTCAACATTAACTTCATAAAAAAAGTGCGGTGCGCCCGGCCCCGCCTCGGCCCAGCGCGTGTCGGTCTTCACTTAAGCCGCGCGGCGTGGCGCAGCGCACAGGCGCACCCTCCATATCCGCACAACGGCGCGACGCGCACCGCAGCCGCTGAACCACCAGGCTCCTCAGTTGCCACACGTACCGCAGCCACAGCACACGGCACCGAGATCCCACCTCGGCCCGGCGCGTGTCGGTCCTCACTTAAGCCGCACGGCGGGGCACACAGTCAGCGCAAACACGACACGTACCGCCACCGCAGCGCCAAACGCACAGCAGCCGCGGAATCAGCGTCTCAGCAGACGCCATCCCTGCCGTGAAAACGCGGAAACACACTAAACTACAAACAACGCCACATTTCACAAATAATACATGCAACATGTTTACCTTTTTATTGACAGTGCTTCTATTTGACTATTGCATCGCAAGTAGTGATGATGACATCATGTTTTCTTTTTTAAGTTGAATGATTTGTCTGAATACACTGAAAACACTGAACATGTGTTTGTTCCCGAGCCACTCCATATCCACACTCCGGCGCACCGCTGCCGCTGAACCACCAGGCTCCTCAGTTGCGACACGTACCGCAGCCACAGCACACGGCACCGAGATCCCACCTCGGCCCGGCGCGTGTCGGTCCTCACTTAAGCCGCGCGGCGGGGCACACAGTCAGCGCAAACACGACACGTACCGCCACCGCAGCGCCAAACGCACAGCAGCCGCGGAATCAGCGTCTCAGCAGACGCCATCCCTGCCGTGAAAACGCGGAAACACACTAAACTACAAACAACGCCACATTTCACAAATGATACATGCAACATGTTTACCTTTTTATTGACAGTGCTTCTATTTGACTATTGCATCGCAAGTAGTGATGATGACATCATGTTTTCTTTTTTAAGTTGAATGATTTGTCTGAATACACTGAAAACACTGAACATGTGTTTGTTCCCTTTTCAGGATGAGTTGGAAGCAACCCAAGAGGGGCAGTGGCCCTGGTGGCAGTAGTGAATGAAGATCAGGTTAGTTTACTGGCCTGAGTACAGTCCTCACAGTTTAAGTGAGGACACGCAACGCGGCCGCGGAACCACAAGGCTCCCCAGTTACGACAGGTACCGCCGCCGCAGCGCACGGCACCGGAACCGCAGCCGCGGAGCGCACGGAGCGCACAGCAGCCACGGAGCCCGCGCAAACCGAGATACATTCAAGATACATTCTCAACATTAACTTCATAAAAAAAGTGCGGTGCGCCCGGCCCCGCCTCGGCCAGGCGCGTGTCGGTCTTCACTTAAGCCGCGCGGCGTGGCGCAGCGCACAGGCGCACCCTCCATATCCGCACAACGGCGCGACGCGCACCGCAGCCGCTGAACCACCAGGCTCCTCAGTTGCCACACGTACCGCAGCCACAGCACACGGCACCGAGATCCCACCTCGGCCCGGCGCGTGTCGGTCCTCACTTAAGCCGCGCGGCGGGGCACACAGTCAGTGCAAACACGACACGTACCGCCGCCGCAGCGCCAAACGCACAGCAGCCGCGGAACCAGCGTCTCAGCAGACGCCATCCCTGCCGTGAAAACGCGGAAACACACTAAACTACAAACAACGCCACATTTCACAAATAATACATGCAACATGTTTACCTTTTTATTGACAGTGCTTCTATTTGACTATTGCATCGCAAGTAGTGATGATGACATCATGTTTTCTTTTTTAAGTTGAATGATTTGTCTGAATACACTGAAAACACTGAACATGTGTTTGTTCCCTTTTCAGGATGAGTTGGAAGCAACCCAAGAGGGGCAGTGGCCCTGGTGGCAGTAGTGAATGAAGATCAGGTTAGTTTACTGGCCTGAGTACAGTCCTCACAGTTTAAGTGAGGACACGCACCGCGGCCGCGGAACCACAAGGCTCCCCAGTTACGACAGGTACCGCCGCCGCAGCGCACGGCACCGGAACCGCAGCCGCGGAGCGCACGGAGCGCACAGCAGCCACGGAGCCCGCGCAAACCGAGATACATTCAAGATACATTCTCAACATTAACTTCATAAAAAAAGTGCGGTGCGCCCGGCCCCGCCTCGGCCCGGCGCGTGTCGGTCTTCACTTAAGCCGCGCGGCGTGGCGCAGCGCACAGGCGCACCCTCCATATCCGCACAACGGCGCGACGCGCACCGCAGCCGCTGAACCACCAGGCTCCTCAGTTGCCACACGTACCGCAGCCACAGCACACGGCACCGAGATCCCACCTCGGCCCGGCGCGTGTCGGTCCTCACTTAAGCCGCGCGGCGGGGCACACAGTCAGCGCAAACACGACACGTACCGCCGCCGCAGCGCCAAACGCACAGCAGCCGCGGAACCAGCGTCCCAGCAGACGCCATCCCTGCCGTGAAAACGCGGAAACACACTAAACTACAAACAACGCCACATTCCACAAATAATACATGCAACATGTTTACCTTTTTATTGACAGTGCTTCTATTTGACTATTGCATCGCAAGTAGTGATGATGACATCATGTTTTCTTTTTTAAGTTGAATGATTTGTCTGAATACACTGAAAACACTGAACATGTGTTTGTTCCCGAGCCACTCCATATCCACACTCCGGCGCACCGCTGCCGCTGAACCACCAGGCTCCTCAGTTGCGACACGTACCGCAGCCACAGCACACGGCACCGAGATCCCACCTCGGCCCGGCGCGTGTCGGTCCTCACTTAAGCCGCGCGGCGGGGCACACAGTCAGCGCAAACACGACACGTACCGCCACCGCAGCGCCAAACGCACAGCAGCCGCGGAATCAGCGTCTCAGCAGACGCCATCCCTGCCGTGAAAACGCGGAAACACACTAAACTACAAACAACGCCACATTTCACAAATAATACATGCAACATGTTTACCTTTTTATTGACAGTGCTTCTATTTGACTATTGCATCGCAAGTAGTGATGATGACATCATGTTTTCTTTTTTAAGTTGAATGATTTGTCTGAATACACTGAAAACACTGAACATGTGTTTGTTCCCTTTTCAGGATGAGTTGGAAGCAACCCAAGAGGGGCAGTGGCCCTGGTGGCAGTAGTGAATGAAGATCAGGTTAGTTTACTGGCCTGAGTACAGTCCTCACAGTTTAAGTGAGGACACGCACCGCGGCCGCGGAACCACAAGGCTCCCCAGTTACGACAGGTACCGCCGCCGCAGCGCACGGCACCGGAACCGCACCCGCGGAGCGCACGGAGCGCACAGCAGCCACGGAGCCCGCGCAAACCGAGATACATTCAAGATACATTCTCAACATTAACTTCATAAAAAAAGTGCGGTGCGCCCGGCCCCGCCTCGGCCCGGCGCGTGTCGGTCTTCACTTAAGCCGCGCGGCGTGGCGCAGCGCACAGGCGCACCCTCCATATCCGCACAACGGCGCGTCGCGCACCGCAGCCGCTGAACCACCAGGCTCCTCAGTTGCCACACGTACCGCAGCCACAGCACACGGCACCGAGATCCCACCTCGGCCCGGCGCGTGTCGGTCCTCACTTAAGCCGCGCGGCGGGGCACACAGTCAGCGCAAACACGACACGTACCGCCGCCGCAGCGCCAAACGCACAGCAGCCGCGGAACCAGCGTCTCAGCAGACCCCATCCCTGCCGTGAAAACGCGGAAACACACTAAACTACAAACAACGCCACATTCCACAAATAATACATGCAACATGTTTACCTTTTTATTGACAGTGCTTCTATTTGACTATTGCATCGCAAGTAGTGATGATGACATCATGTTTTCTTTTTTAAGTTGAATGATTTGTCTGAATACACTGAAAACACTGAACATGTGTTTGTTCCCGAGCCACTCCATATCCACACTCCGGCGCACCGCTGCCGCTGAACCACCAGGCTCCTCAGTTGCGACACGTACCGCAGCCACAGCACACGGCACCGAGATCCCACCTCGGCCCGGCGCGTGTCGGTCCTCACTTAAGCCGCGCGGCGGGGCACACAGTCAGCGCAAACACGACACGTACCGCCACCGCAGCGCCAAACGCACAGCAGCCGCGGAATCAGCGTCTCAGCAGACGCCATCCCTGCCGTGAAAACGCGGAAACACACTAAACTACAAACAACGCCACATTTCACAAATGATACATGCAACATGTTTACCTTTTTATTGACAGTGCTTCTATTTGACTATTGCATCGCAAGTAGTGATGATGACATCATGTTTTCTTTTTTAAGTTGAATGATTTGTCTGAATACACTGAAAACACTGAACATGTGTTTGTTCCCTTTTCAGGATGAGTTGGAAGCAACCCAAGAGGGGCAGTGGCCCTGGTGGCAGTAGTGAATGAAGATCAGGTTAGTTTACTGGCCTGAGTACAGTCCTCACAGTTTAAGTGAGGACACGCACCGCGGCCGCGGAACCACAAGGCTCCCCAGTTACGACAGGTACCGCCGCCGCAGCGCACGGCACCGGAACCGCAGCCGCGGAGCGCACGGAGCGCACAGCAGCCACGGAGCCCGCGCAAACCGAGATACATTCAAGATACATTCTCAACATTAACTTCATAAAAAAAGTGCGGTGCGCCCGGCCCCGCCTCGGCCCGGCGCGTGTCGGTCTTCACTTAAGCCGCGCGGCGTGGCGCAGCGCACAGGCGCACCCTCCATATCCGCACAACGGCGCGTCGCGCACCGCAGCCGCTGAACCACCAGGCTCCTCAGTTGCCACACGTACCGCAGCCACAGCACACGGCACCGAGATCCCACCTCGGCCCGGCGCGTGTCGGTCCTCACTTAAGCCGCGCGGCGGGGCACACAGTCAGCGCAAACACGACACGTACCGCCGCCGCAGCGCCAAACGCACAGCAGCCGCGGAACCAGCGTCTCAGCAGACCCCATCCCTGCCGTGAAAACGCGGAAACACACTAAACTACAAACAACGCCACATTCCACAAATAATACATGCAACATGTTTACCTTTTTATTGACAGTGCTTCTATTTGACTATTGCATCGCAAGTAGTGATGATGACATCATGTTTTCTTTTTTAAGTTGAATGATTTGTCTGAATACACTGAAAACACTGAACATGTGTTTGTTCCCGAGCCACTCCATATCCACACTCCGGCGCACCGCTGCCGCTGAACCACCAGGCTCCTCAGTTGCGACACGTACCGCAGCCACAGCACACGGCACCGAGATCCCACCTCGGCCCGGCGCGTGTCGGTCCTCACTTAAGCCGCGCGGCGGGGCACACAGTCAGCGCAAACACGACACGTACCGCCACCGCAGCGCCAAACGCACAGCAGCCGCGGAATCAGCGTCTCAGCAGACGCCATCCCTGCCGTGAAAACGCGGAAACACACTAAACTACAAACAACGCCACATTTCACAAATGATACATGCAACATGTTTACCTTTTTATTGACAGTGCTTCTATTTGACTATTGCATCGCAAGTAGTGATGATGACATCATGTTTTCTTTTTTAAGTTGAATGATTTGTCTGAATACACTGAAAACACTGAACATGTGTTTGTTCCCTTTTCAGGATGAGTTGGAAGCAACCCAAGAGGGGCAGTGGCCCTGGTGGCAGTAGTGAATGAAGATCAGGTTAGTTTACTGGCCTGAGTACAGTCCTCACAGTTTAAGTGAGGACACGCACCGCGGCCGCGGAACCACAAGGCTCCCCAGTTACGACAGGTACCGCCGCCGCAGCGCACGGCACCGGAACCGCAGCCGCGGAGCGCACGGAGCGCACAGCAGCCACGGAGCCCGCGCAAACCGAGATACATTCAAGATACATTCTCAACATTAACTTCATAAAAAAAGTGCGGTGCGCCCGGCCCCGCCTCGGCCCGGCGCGTGTCGGTCTTCACTTAAGCCGCGCGGCGTGGCGCAGCGCACAGGCGCACCCTCCATATCCGCACAACGGCGCGACGCGCACCGCAGCCGCTGTCGGTCCTCACTTAAGCCGCGCGGCGGGGCACACAGTCAGCGCAAACACGACACGTACCGCCGCCGCAGCGCCAAACGCACAGCAGCCGCGGAACCAGCGTCTCAGCAGACGCCATCCCTGCCGTGAAAACGCACATTTAGTAGAAAGAAAAGAGTCAATTCAACTTAAGTATTAACATTTGTATAAAGAAGATCATTTCAGTTCAGATAAATCCGTTTCACATAAGTGTCACATACTTAGTAGTTTTCATTAACTGAATGGAATTAGTACAAGGCACTTTACCCAAGTTACTTTAACAACAAATACTTGAGTTACTTGTACTCAAATCAAATACTTTTGTATGCTTAAATTGTTTGAGTTAATAAACTTAATTGGTTTCCTAAATGGTTAAAGTTGAAGTAACTCATTCCCCGCAGACAAGATACATTCTCAACATTAACTTCATAAAACCAGAGACCATTATGGCTACATTGTTGAAATGAAAGAAACACACTCAGTGCAAACATAGCCACAATCTGGAAATATAAAATGAGGTGGCCCCGTGACGCTGCCGACACCGAGGCTCATTTCATCACCGTGGACAGCGCTATGAAATCACGGCACACATTGACAAATGAACTCATGTGCATGCTCAAGCTACAATACAATTTCAAATGCATTCTTTTCTCTTTTTTTTTAGATACAAGGAAGTGCGGTGCGCCCGGCCCCGCCAGGATCCCACCTCAGCCCGGCGCGCGTCGGTCTTCACTTAAGCCGCGGCGTGGCGCGGCACACAGGCGCACACTCCATATCCACACTCCGGCTCAACGCGCACCGCAGCCACTGAACCACCAGGCTCCTCAGTCACAGCGCACATGTTTTCAATAATAAGCCCCTCCCCAAACATTTCAAGCTTTCACACCTGATTGGCTGACCATTGTGCCAATATTTAAACTCCTGTGTTGACAGCCGCACCAGAGGGAGAGGAGATGCTGACAGATCACAGACGTAAGTTTGACGTTACTTTGTTTCCTTGTTTTCTCACTGACTCCAGTCTTCTTCTCATCTCTTGTCTTTAATGAAACCATCACAGTCCCATGTTTGTGTCTCACTCTCTGTTTGCAGCACCAATGCAAACCTGCTACAGTACAAACCTGCTACAAACCCCAGACTGGATTCGGTTTACTGGCGTGAGTACAACAGAAAGTCATCACAACCAGACAGAAACAAACCGCAAACACACTTAACACTTGAATCTAAGTGTAGAGTCGAACGTTAACACTTTAATTTTGATCATATGACATTAAACTAATATTTAATTACCTCATTTATTTTTTTTATAATTTTAATAATGTAAATATTAGCATTTTAGCTCAATAGCTTCCAGGCAATGTGACCCAAAGACTCCAAATGAGTGTACAAACATAGTACTAGACTGCCTAGTCAGGACACACCTCTTTATATTCCATTTAAATACTTGATTTACTTTCAATCATTTCTTTAATGCAAATATTAGCATTTTATCTCAATCGCGTCCAGGCCATGTGACCCTAAAGATTCCAAAACAGTGCAGCAACATAGAACTAGACTGCCTAGTCAGGACACACCTCTTTTTATTCCATTTTAGTACCTCCCATAATTTTTTTTAATCCATTTTTAACGGTAATTCGTTGATGGTCCCTAAATGAGACCACGGTTGTTGAGAGCGATGGGTCGGACTTTGTACAAGCCGTGATCGTGCACCTATCTCGGGGTGGAGAAGGAGGAGGGTGCCGTTGGATCTGGAGCGAATGTCTGTTGAATATCCAACCTGGAACTGATTTCAGCGCGGTACGTTGTCGGAGGTGATCAGCTCCGACCTCTGCGGACGCTCGGTGCTCACAGTGCCCAGGGCAGAGCAGCGTTACCTCGGCCTGTCCTGATGAAATGATCCGCTGGCTCAGACGTCTCTCAGATGCTTGGTGTGATCCATAGATTTGTGGTTGACGTGTTACTTTGTTTTTAATGTAAACACTTTGTATATTATTACTAATAATTGATTTTACCTTCGAATCTTAGGTTTATATTAAAGTGGCACGGCCATTGTATATGTATTTGTTAAAATCCCAAGTCTCCTCCTCACCTGCCTCATCACTGGCACACCTACCTGGACCACACCCCTAATCCTATATAACCCGCCCCTTCCGCCCTTTGACCCCCCTATTTTCCCTCCAAACAATCCACGAGAACAAAGGGACACTGGCTGTGAGTTTTATGGACGTTCACTCATTTAATGTTTCATTTGGTTGATACTACATCTTGTATGAAGACTTACTTATTGCTTGTGTGTCATTATACTAGATTCCTGAGTTTAATCCTTTGCTAAAGAGAGGAAAGTAAGAGTGGATGTATTATTGATGTTAGTCTAAGACAACCTCATTTCTTATTGTATATTTGATACTTTCTAGATTGTAATATTTCCTTTATCATTTTCATATAGACAGAATCATCCACCATTACCCCTCATCACCGACTACCGTTTACTTGGAAATAAAATATTGCAACTTGGAAAGCTGCCTGGATCCTGTGTTTAAATGTGCACCCAACATATGATGTTCAGTCAATCACCACCACTATAGTGTACAGTTCTTTCATATTTGTGTATGTATTTGAATATAAATGTACAATTGTAAGTTCAAATAAATAATACATTAACTGTCAGTTGATGTACTGATATCTATGAGTAGTCTAGTGAAAAACAGACGTAGCACCATCAGTAGCTCTTTGTGTTTTATGTCACAGGTCTCCATCAACATATGCAGCACTCGGGCATGAAGAAACTGTGAATTCAGCTCCTCCTTGCCGAACTAAAAGAGAGACGACCTGCACTCTTTAGTGAAGCTCAAGTGAGTGAAAGAGGATGGTGACACCCACACACTGTCAAAGTCATCGTTGTAGCAATGCCTCATCTGGAAAAGAGTTTTAATATGACAGCGAGGCTCATTTCAGCACCGTGGACAGCGCTATGAAATCACGGCACACATTGACAAATAAAATCATGCGCATGCTCAAGCTACAATACAATTTCAAATGCATTCTTTTCTTTTTTTTAAGATACAAGGAAGTGCGGTGCGGCCCGGCGCGTGTCGGTCTTCACTTAAGCCGCGGCGCACCCTCCATATCCACACTCCGGCGCGACGCGCACTGCAGCCGCTGAACCACCAGGCTCCTCAGTTGCGACACGTACCGCAGCCACAGCGCCCAGCCCTGCCGAGATCCCACCTCGGCCTGGCGCGTGTCGGTCTTCACTTAAGCCGCGCGGCGTGGCGCACAAACCTACAAACCTGCTACAAACCCCAGACTGGATTCGGTTTACTGGCGTGAGTACAGTCCTCACAGTTTAAGTGAGGACACGCACTTGTATTCTCAGTTTGGTATAAGATGTGAGTACAGTGTAACGCCACATTTCACAACTAATACATGCAACATGTTTACCTTTTTATTGACAGTGCTTCTATTTGACTATTGCATCGCAAGTAGTGATGATGACATCATGTTTTCTTTTTTAAGTTGAATGATTTGTCTGAATACACTGAAAACACTGAACATGTGTTTGTTCCCTTTTCAGGATGAGTTGGAAGCAACCCAAGAGGGGCAGTGGCCCTGGTGGCAGTAGTGAATGAAGATCAGGTTCCTGCAGGAGTTCCCTTTGAAACTCACCATGTGTCTCTGGTCCTCACAATCAGGTTGTAATGGCTCACACACTGATCTACGCTCTCCATTTGAAGTTGTCAGAAGTAGAATGTAATAATTTGATTTAGTAGAAAGAAAAGAGTCAATTCAACTTAAGTATTAACATTTGTATAAAGAAGATCATTTCAGTTCAGATAAATCCGTTTCACATAAGTGTCACATACTTAGTAGTTTTCATTAACTGAATGGAATTAGTACAATGCACTTTACCCAAGTTACTTTAACAACAAATACTTGAGTTACTTGTACTCAAATCAAATACTTTTGTATGCTTAAATTGTTTGAGTTAATAAACTTAATTGGTTTCCTAAATGGTTAAAGTTGAAGTAACTCATTCCCCGCAGACAAGATACATTCTCAACATTAACTTCATAAAACCAGAGACCATTATGGCTACATTGTTGAAATGAAAGAAACACACTCAGTGCAAACATAGCCACAATCTGGAAATATAAAATGAGGTGGCCCCGTGACGCTGCCGACACCGAGGCTCATTTCATCACCGTGGACAGCGCTATGAAATCACGGCACACATTGACAAATGAACTCATGTGCATGCTCAAGCTACAATACAATTTCAAATGCATTCTTTTCTTTTTTTCTTTAGATACAAGGAAGTGCGGTGCGCCCGGCCCCGCCAGGATCCCACCTCAGCCCGGCGCGTGTCGGTCTTCACTTAAGCCGCGCGGCGTGGCGCGGCACACAGGCGCACACTCCATATCCACACTCCGGCTCAACGCGCACCGCAGCCACTGAACCACCAGGCTCCTCAGTCACAGCGCACATGTTTTCAATAATAAGCCCCGCCCCAAACATTTCAAGCTTTCACACCTGATTGGCTGACCATTGTGCCAATATTTAAACTCCTGTGTTGACAGCCGCACCAGAGGGAGAGGAGATGCTGACAGATCACAGACGTAAGTTTGACGTTACTTTGTTTCCTTGTTTTCTCACTGACTCCAGTCTTCTTCTCATCTCTTGTCTTTAATGAAACCATCACAGTCCCATGTTTGTGTCTCACTCTCTGTTTGCAGCACCAATGCAAACCTGCTACAGTACAAACCTGCTACAAACCCCAGACTGGATTCGGTTTACTGGCGTGAGTACAACAGAAAGTCATCACAACCAGACAGAAACAAACCGCAAACACACTTAACACTTGAATCTAAGTGTAGAGTCGAACGTTAACACTTTAATTTTGATCATATGACATTAAACTAATATTTAATTACCTCATTTATTTTTTTTATAATTTTAATAATGTAAATATTAGCATTTTAGCTCAATAGCTTCCAGGCAATGTGACCCAAAGACTCCAAGTGAGTGTACAAACATAGTACTAGACTGCCTAGTCAGGACACACCTCTTTATATTCCATTTAAATACTTGATTTACTTTCAATCATTTCTTTAATGCAAATATTAGCATTTTATCTCAATCGCGTCCAGGCCATGTGACCCTAAAGATTCCAAAACAGTGCAGCAACATAGAACTAGACTGCCTAGTCAGGACACACCTCTTTTTATTCCATTTTAGTACCTCCCATAATTTTTTTTAATCCATTTTTAACGGTAATTCGTTGATGGTCCCTAAATGAGACCACGGTTGTTGAGAGCGATGGGTCGGACTTTGTACAAGCCGTGATCGTGCACCTATCTCGGGGTGGAGAAGGAGGAGGGTGCCGTTGGATCTGGAGCGAATGTCTGTTGAATATCCAACCTGGAACTGATTTCAGCGCGGTACGTTGTCGGAGGTGATCAGCTCCGCCTCTGCGGACACTCGGTGCTCACAGTGCCCAGGGCAGAGCAGCGTTACCTCGGCCTGTCCTGATGAAATGATCCTCTGGCTCAGACGTCTCTCAGATGCTTGGTGTGATCCATAGATTTGTGGTTGACATGTTACTTTGTTTTTAATGTAAACACTTTGTATATTATTACTAATAATTGATTTTACCTTCGAATTTTAGGTTTATATTAAAGTGGCACGGCCATTGTATATGTATTTGTTAAAATCCCAAGTCTCCTCCTCACCTGCCTCATCACTGGCCCACCTACCTGGACCACACCCCTAATCCTATATAACCCGCCCCTTCCGCCCTTTGACCCCCCTATTTTCCCTCCAAACAATCCACGAGAACAAAGGGACACTGGCTGTGAGTTTTATGGACGTTCACTCATTTAATGATTCATTTGGTTGATACTACATCTTGTATGAAGACTTACTTATTGCTTGTGTGTCATTATACTAGATTCCTGAGTTTAATCCTTTGCTAAAGAGAGGAAAGTAAGAGTGGATGTATTATTGATGTTAGTCTAAGACAACCTCATTTCTTATTGTATATTTGATACTTTCTAGATTGTAATATTTCCTTTATCATTTTCATATAGACAGAATCATCCACCATTACCCCTCATCACCGACTACCGTTTACTTGGAAATAAAATATTGCAACTTGGAAAGCTGCCTGGATCCTGTGTTTAAATGTGCACCCAACATATGATGTTCAGTCAATCACCGCCACTATAGTGTACAGTTCTTTCATATTTGTGTATGTATTTGAATATAAATGTACAATTGTAAGTTCAAATAAATAATACATTAACTGTCAGTTGATGTACTGATATCTATGAGTAGTCTAGTGAAAAACAGACGTAGCACCATCAGTAGCTCTTTGTGTTTTATGTCACAGGTCTCCATCAACATATGCAGCACTCGGGCATGAAGAAACTGTGAATTCAGCTCCTCCTTGCCGAACTAAAAGAGAGACGACCTGCACTCTTTAGTGAAGCTCAAGTGAGTGAAAGAGGATGGTGACACCCACACACTGTCAAAGTCATCGTTGTAGCAATGCCTCATCTGGAAAAGAGTTTTAATATGACAGCGAGGCTCATTTCAGCACCGTGGACAGCGCTATGAAATCACGGCACACATTGACAAATAAAATCATGCGCATGCTCAAGCTACAATACAATTTCAAATGCATTCTTTTCTTTTTATTAAGATACAAGGAAGTGCGGTGCGGCCCGGCGCGTGTCGGTCTTCACTTAAGCCGCGGCGCACCCTCCATATCCACACTCCGGCCTGCCGAGATCCCACCTCGGCCTGGCGCGTGTCGGTCTTCACTTAAGTCGCGCGGCGTGGCGCACAAACCTACAAACCTGCTACAAACCCCAGACTGGATTCGGTTTACTGGCGTGAGTACAGTCCTCACAGTTTAAGTGAGGACACGCACTTGTATTCTCAGTTTGGTATAAGATGTGAGTACAGTGTAACGCCACATTTCACAACTAATACATGCAACATGTTTACCTTTTTATTGACAGTGCTTCTATTTGACTATTGCATCGCAAGTAGTGATGATGACATCATGTTTTCTTTTTTAAGTTGAATGATTTGTCTGAATACACTGAAAACACTGAACATGTGTTTGTTCCCTTTTCAGGATGAGTTGGAAGCAACCCAAGAGGGGCAGTGGCCCTGGTGGCAGTAGTGAATGAAGATCAGGTTCCTGCAGGAGTTCCCTTTGAAACTCACCATGTGTCTCTGGTCCTCACAATCAGGTTGTAATGGCTCACACACTGATCTACGCTCTCCATTTGAAGTTGTCAGAAGTAGAATGTAATAATTTGATTTAGTAGAAAGAAAAGAGTCAATTCAACTTAAGTATTAACATTTGTATAAAGAAGATCATTTCAGTTCAGATAAATCCGTTTCACATAAGTGTCACATACTTAGTAGTTTTCATTAACTGAATGGAATTAGTACAATGCACTTTACCCAAGTTACTTTAACAACAAATACTTGAGTTACTTGTACTCAAATCAAATACTTTTGTATGCTTAAATTGTTTGAGTTAATAAACTTAATTGGTTTCCTAAATGGTTAAAGTTGAAGTAACTCATTCCCCGCAGACAAGATACATTCTCAACATTAACTTCATAAAACCAGAGACCATTATGGCTACATTGTTGAAATGAAAGAAACACACTCAGTGCAAACATAGCCACAATCTGGAAATATAAAATGAGGTGGCCCCGTGACCCTGCCGACACCGAGGCTCATTTCATCACCGTGGACAGCGCTATGAAATCACGGCACACATTGACAAATGAACTCATGTGCATGCTCAAGCTACAATACAATTTCAAATGCATTCTTTTCTTCTTTTTTTTTAGATACAAGGAAGTGCGGTGCGCCCGGCCCCGCCAGGATCCCACCTCAGCCCGGCGCGTGTCGGTCTTCACTTAAGCCGCGCGGCGTGGCGCGGCACACAGGCGCACACTCCATATCCACACTCCGGCTCAACGCGCACCGCAGCCACTGAACCACCAGGCTCCTCAGTCACAGCGCACATGTTTTCAATAATAAGCCCCGCCCCAAACATTTCAAGCTTTCACACCTGATTGGCTGACCATTGTGCCAATATTTAAACTCCTGTGTTGACAGCCGCACCAGAGGGACAGATCACAGATGTAAGTTTGACGTTACTTTGTTTCCTTGTTTATTCACTGACATCAGTCTTCTTCTCATCTCTTGTCTTTAATGAAACGATCACAGTCACCTGTTTGTGTCTCACTCTCTGTTTGCAGCATCAACGCAAACCTGCTACAAAACCCGGACTGGTATTCATGGACGGACTGAACTGGATTCGGTTTGATGGTGTGAGTACAACAGAAACTCATCACAACCAAACAGAAACAAACACACTTAACACTTAATTGTAAGTGTACACTCAAACTTTAACACTTTTTTTTATCATATGACATTTAAACTAATATTTAAATAAACATTTAGTTTGGAATGAGTATCAAGTAAAACCTGAAGTGGAGCTCCACTGAATATTATTATTATTATTATTATTATTATTATTATTATTATTATTGTTACTAAGTGATGACGAAAAAAACCCAGGTCAGTATTTTGTAACCTAAGAAAACCAATGTGATGTAAGTAATTATTGAAAAGGCTATTTATTAATTTAAATAATTAATGACACTTAAGTCGTTATTTAATGGTGTATTTATTAATATAAATCATCTAAAAAGGCTTGGGTTTCTAGTAACTAACTGGTGCTAACTAACTCAGCAGCCAGGAGTCACACTGTGAGTGGCTAATTGGAAGAATCAGTAGAGGAGAGGAAAGTAGAGGAAACCAGGTGCATGTACAGTGAATTTGGTCAATATTGCTTCTTGCAATAAAGAGTTACAGGGTGCTGTCACATTTCGGCAGGGCCTGCCGAGAAGTGACTGCACCCTGTAACTCTGGATTGTTAGGGCTTACATTCTCTATCTTTTCAGCATTAGCAGTCGAGGAAAACAGGTGCATGTACAATGAATTTGGTCAGTATCGCTCCTTCAAACAACGACTTATAGGGTGTACCCTGTATACAGTATTATATCTACCAGTAGACCTACGCTCACTACCTCTTAACCGATGCGCGTTCCCGTCGGAGGCAGTCATTTTTCGGCAAGGTTCAATGTGTTGTGCCTTCAGATGGTGTTCTGCACATTTTGGTTGCGCTGATTTGAGTTCCTTTTGCTTTCTTAGCATGGCCTTTCTGCTGATCTTTGACCTCAACATGGCATCACTGGATATTTTCTGTTTGTCACACCGTGGTTGTGCAAGCAGTTTGTAAAAATACTACCAGTAACCATGCCACATTAAAAGCTCCTTGAATCACCTTTCTTCCTAATGCTGATAGTCTGTTTGAACTTGATTTGGGCGTCCTGATCATGTCTACCTGCCTAAATGCAATGACTTACTGCCATGTGATTGGCTCCTTCAATCAGTGTGTTCATAAACAGAAAATGTGTACCTAATAAATTGGCAGATGTGTGTTTAAATCCAACCAGGAAGGAATATAGAAAGCAGTTTATAGTAGACATGTAGTTTTTCCTCTGCAGTTATAGGTGGGTGGAGTTTGCACTGCAGCTTCTGTGGCGTTTGTTTTGTTCACCGTTGTTGGAGACCATTATGGCTACATTGTTGAAATTAAAGAAACACACTCAGTGCAAACATAGCCACAATCTGGAAATATAAAATGAGGTCACCCTGTGACGCTGCCGACACCGAGGCTCATTTCAGCACCGTGGACAGCGCTATGAAATCACGGCACACATTGACAAATAAACTCATGAGTACAGTCCTCACAGTTTAAGTGAGGACACGCACCGCGGCCGCGGAACCACAAGGCTCCCCAGTTACGACAGGTACCGCCGCCGCAGCGCACGGCACCGGAACCGCAGCCGCGGAGCGCACGGAGCGCACAGCAGCCACGGAGCCCGCGCAAACCGAGATACATTCAAGATACATTCTCAACATTAACTTCATAAAAAAAGTGCGGTGCGCCCGGCCCCGCCTCGGCCCGGCGCGTGTCGGTCTTCACTTAAGCCGCGCGGCGTGGCGCAGCGCACAGGCGCACCCTCCATATCCGCACAACGGCGCGACGCGCACCGCAGCCGCTGAACCACCAGGCTCCTCAGTTGCCACACGTACCGCAGCCACAGCACACGGCACCGAGATCCCACCTCGGCCCGGCGCGTGTCGGTCCTCACTTAAGCCGCGCGGCGGGGCACACAGTCAGCGCAAACACGACACGTACCGCCGCCGCAGCGCCAAACGCACAGCAGCCGCGGAACCAGCGTCTCAGCAGACGCCATCCCTGCCGTGAAAACGCGGAAACACACTAAACTACAAACAACGCCACATTCCACAAATAATACATGCAACATGTTTACCTTTTTATTGACAGTGCTTCTATTTGACTATTGCATCGCAAGTAGTGATGATGACATCATGTTTTCTTTTTTAAGTTGAATGATTTGTCTGAATACACTGAAAACACTGAACATGTGTTTGTTCCCGAGCCACTCCATATCCACACTCCGGCGCACCGCTGCCGCTGAACCACCAGGCTCCTCAGTTGCGACACGTACCGCAGCCACAGCACACGGCACCGAGATCCCACCTCGGCCCGGCGCGTGTCGGTCCTCACTTAAGCCGCGCGGCGGGGCACACAGTCAGCGCAAACACGACACGTACCGCCACCGCAGCGCCAAACGCACAGCAGCCGCGGAATCAGCGTCTCAGCAGACGCCATCCCTGCCGTGAAAACGCGGAAACACACTAAACTACAAACAACGCCACATTTCACAAATAATACATGCAACATGTTTACCTTTTTATTGACAGTGCTTCTATTTGACTATTGCATCGCAAGTAGTGATGATGACATCATGTTTTCTTTTTTAAGTTGAATGATTTGTCTGAATACACTGAAAACACTGAACATGTGTTTGTTCCCTTTTCAGGATGAGTTGGAAGCAACCCAAGAGGGGCAGTGGCCCTGGTGGCAGTAGTGAATGAAGATCAGGTTAGTTTACTGGCCTGAGTACAGTCCTCACAGTTTAAGTGAGGACACGCACCGCGGCCGCGGAACCACAAGGCTCCCCAGTTACGACAGGTACCGCCGCCGCAGCGCACGGCACCGGAACCGCAGCCGCGGAGCGCACGGAGCGCACAGCAGCCACGGAGCCCGCGCAAACCGAGATACATTCAAGATACATTCTCAACATTAACTTCATAAAAAAAGTGCGGTGCGCCCGGCCCCGCCTCGGCCCGGCGCGTGTCGGTCTTCACTTAAGCCGCGCGGCGTGGCGCAGCGCACAGGCGCACCCTCCATATCCGCACAACGGCGCGACGCGCACCGCAGCCGCTGAACCACCAGGCTCCTCAGTTGCCACACGTACCGCAGCCACAGCACACGGCACCGAGATCCCACCTCGGCCCGGCGCGTGTCGGTCCTCACTTAAGCCGCGCGGCGGGGCACACAGTCAGCGCAAACACGACACGTACCGCCGCCGCAGCGCCAAACGCACAGCAGCCGCGGAACCAGCGTCTCAGCAGACGCCATCCCTGCCGTGAAAACGCGGAAACACACTAAACTACAAACAACGCCACATTCCACAAATAATACATGCAACATGTTTACCTTTTTACTGACAGTGCTTCTATTTGACTATTGCATCGCAAGTAGTGATGATGACATCATGTTTTCTTTTTTAAGTTGAATGATTTGTCTGAATACACTGAAAACACTGAACATGTGTTTGTTCCCGAGCCACTCCATATCCACACTCCGGCGCACCGCTGCCGCTGAACCACCAGGCTCCTCAGTTGCGACACGTACCGCAGCCACAGCACACGGCACCGAGATCCCACCTCGGCCCGGCGCGTGTCGGTCCTCACTTAAGCCGCGCGGCGGGGCACACAGTCAGCGCAAACACGACACGTACCGCCACCGCAGCGCCAAACGCACAGCAGCCGCGGAATCAGCGTCTCAGCAGACGCCATCCCTGCCGTGAAAACGCGGAAACACACTAAACTACAAACAACGCCACATTTCACAAATAATACATGCAACATGTTTACCTTTTTATTGACAGTGCTTCTATTTGACTATTGCATCGCAAGTAGTGATGATGACATCATGTTTTCTTTTTTAAGTTGAATGATTTGTCTGAATACACTGAAAACACTGAACATGTGTTTGTTCCCTTTTCAGGATGAGTTGGAAGCAACCCAAGAGGGGCAGTGGCCCTGGTGGCAGTAGTGAATGAAGATCAGGTTAGTTTACTGGCCTGAGTACAGTCCTCACAGTTTAAGTGAGGACACGCACCGCGGCCGCGGAACCACAAGGCTCCCCAGTTACGACAGGTACCGCCGCCGCAGCGCACGGCACCGGAACCGCAGCCGCGGAGCGCACGGAGCGCACAGCAGCCACGGAGCCCGCGCAAACCGAGATACATTCAAGATACATTCTCAACATTAACTTCATAAAAAAAGTGCGGTGCGCCCGGCCCCGCCTCGGCCAGGCGCGTGTCGGTCTTCACTTAAGCCGCGCGGCGTGGCGCAGCGCACAGGCGCACCCTCCATATCCGCACAACGGCGCGACGCGCACCGCAGCCGCTGAACCACCAGGCTCCTCAGTTGCCACATGTACCGCAGCCACAGCACACGGCACCGAGATCCCACCTCGGCCCGGCGCGTGTCGGTCCTCACTTAAGCCGCGCGGCGGGGCACACAGTCAGTGCAAACACAACACGTACCGCCGCCGCAGCGCCAAACGCACAGCAGCCGCGGAACCAGCGTCTCAGCAGACGCCATCCCTGCCGTGAAAACGCGGAAACACACTAAACTACAAACAACGCCACATTTCACAAATAATACATGCAACATGTTTACCTTTTTATTGACAGTGCTTCTATTTGACTATTGCATCGCAAGTAGTGATGATGACATCATGTTTTCTTTTTTAAGTTGAATGATTTGTCTGAATACACTGAAAACACTGAACATGTGTTTGTTCCCGAGCCACTCCATATCCACACTCCGGCTCAACGCGCACCGCAGCCACTGAACCACCAGGCTCCTCAGTCACAGCGCACATGTTTTCAATAATAAGCCCCGCCCCAAACATTTCAAGCTTTCACACCTGATTGGCTGACCATTGTGCCAATATTTAAACTCCTGTGTTGACAGCCGCACCACAGGGACAGATCACAGATGTAAGTTTGACGTTACTTTGTTTCCTTGTTTCTTCACTGACATCAGTCTTCTTCTCATCTCTTGTCTTTAATGAAACGATCACAGTCACCTGTTTGTGTCTCACTCTCTGTTTGCAGCATCAACGCAAACCTGCTACAAAACCCGGACTGGTATTCATGGACGGACTGAACTGGATTCGGTTTGCTGGTGTGAGTACAACAGAAACTCATCACAACCAAACAGAAACAAACACACTTAACACTTAATTGTAAGTGTACACTCAAACTTTAACACTTTTTTTTTATCATATGACATTTAAACTAATATTTAAATAAACATTTAGTTTGGAATGAGTATCAAGTAAAACCTGAAGTGGAGCTCCACTGAATATTATTCTTATTATTATTCTTATTATTATTATTATTATTATTGTTGTTACTAAGTGATGACGAAAAAAACCCAGGTTAGTATTTTGTAACCTAAGAAAACCAATGTGATGTAAGTAATTATTGAAAAGGCTATTTATTAATTTAAATAATTAATGACACTGAAGTCATTATTTAATGGTGTATTTATTAATATAAATCATCTAAAAAGGCTTGGGTTTCTAGTAACTAACTGGTGCTAACTAACTCAGCAGCCAGGAGTCACACTGTGAGTGGCTAATTGGAAGAATCAGTAGAGGAGAGGAAAGTAGAGGAAACCAGGTGCATGTACAGTGAATTTGGTCAATATTGCTTCTTGCAATAAAGAGTTACAGGGTGCTGTCACATTTCGGCAGGGCCTGCCGAGAAGTGACTGCACCCTGTAACTCTGGATTGTTAGGGCTTACATTCTCTATCTTTTCAGCATTAGCAGTCGAGGAAAACAGGTGCATGTACAATGAATTTGGTCAGTATCGCTCCTTCAAACAACGACTTATAGGGTGTACCCTGTATACAGTATTATATCTACCAGTAGACCTACGCTCACTACCTCTTAACCGATGCGCGTTCCCGTCTGAGGCAGTCATTTTTCGGCAAGGTTCAATGTGTTGTGCCTTCAGATGGTGTTCTGCACACTTTGGTTGCGCTGATTTGAGTTCCTTTTGCTTTCTTAGCATGGCCTTTCTGCTGATCTTTGACCTCAACATGGCATCACTGGATATTTTCTGTTTGTCACACCGTGGTTGTGCAAGCAGTTTGTAAAAATACTACCAGTAACCATGCCACATTAAAAGCTCCTTGAATCACCTTTCTTCCTAATGCTGATAGTCTGTTTGAACTTGATTTGGGCGTCCTGATCATGTCTACCTGCCTAAATGCAATGACTTACTGCCATGTGATTGGCTCCTTCAATCAGTGTGTTCATAAACAGAAAATGTGTACCTAATAAATTGGCAGATGTGTGTTTAAATCCAACCAGGAAGGAATATAGAAAGCAGTTTATAGTAGACATGTAGTTTTTCCTCTGCAGCTATAGGTGGGTGGAGTTTGCACTGCAGCTTCTGTGGCGTTTGTTTTGTTCACCGTTGTTGGAGACCATTATGGCTACATTGTTGAAATTAAAGAAACACACTCAGTGCAAACATAGCCACAATCTGGAAATATAAAATGAGGTCACCCTGTGACGCTGCCGACACCGAGGCTCATTTCAGCACCGTGGACAGCGCTATGAAATCACGGCACACATTGACAAATAAACTCATGAGTACAGTCCTCACAGTTTAAGTGAGGACACGCACCGCCGCCGCAGCGCCAAACGCACAGCAGCCGCGGAACCAGCGTCTCAGCAGACGCCATCCCTGCCGTGAAAACGCGGAAACACACTAAACTACAAACAACGCCACATTTCACAAATAATACATGCAACATGTTTACCTTTTTATTGACAGTGCTTCTATTTGACTATTGCATCGCAAGTAGTGATGATGACATCATGTTTTCTTTTTTAAGTTGAATGATTTGTCTGAATACACTGAAAACACTGAACATGTGTTTGTTCCCTTTTCAGGATGAGTTGGAAGCAACCCAAGAGGGGCAGTGGCCCTGGTGGCAGTAGTGAATGAAGATCAGGTTCCTGCAGGAGTTCCCTTTGAAACTCACCATGTGTCTCTGGTCCTCACAATCAGGTTGTAATGGCTCACACACTGATCTACGCTCTCCATTTGAAGTTGTCAGAAGTAGAATGTAATAATTTGATTTAGTAGAAAGAAAAGAGTCCATTCAACTTAAGTATTAACATTTGTATAAAGAAGATCATTTCAGTTCAGATAAATCCGTTTCACATAAGTGTCACATACTTAGTAGTTTTCATTAACTGAATGGAATTAGTACAATGCACTTTACCCAAGTTACTTTAACAACAAATACTTGAGTTACTTGTACTCAAATCAAATACTTTTGTATGCTTAAATTGTTTGAGTTAATAAACTTAATTGGTTTCCTAAATGGTTAAAGTTGAAGTAACTCATTCCCCGCAGACAAGATACATTCTCAACATTAACTTCATAAAACCAGAGACCATTATGGCTACATTGTTGAAATGAAAGAAACACACTCAGTGCAAACATAGCCACAATCTGGAAATATAAAATGAGGTGGCCCCGTGACCCTGCCGACACCGAGGCTCATTTCATCACCGTGGACAGCGCTATGAAATCACGGCACACATTGACAAATGAACTCATGTGCATGCTCAAGCTACAATACAATTTCAAATGCATTCTTTTCTTTTTTTCTTTAGATACAAGGAAGTGCGGTGCGCCCGGCCCCGCCAGGATCCCACCTCAGCCCGGCGCGTGTCGGTCTTCACTTAAGCCGCACGGCGTGGCACACAGGCGCACACTCCATATCCACACGACGGCTCAACGCGCACCGCAGCCACTGAACCACCAGGCTCCTCAGTCATAGCGCACATGTTTTCAATAATAAGCCCCGCCCCAAACATTTCAAGCTTTCACACCTGATTGACTGACCATTGTGCCAATATTTAAACTCCTGTGTTGACAGCCGCACCAGAGGGAGAGGAGATGCTGACAGATCACAGACGTAAGTTTGACGTTACTTTGTTTCCTTGTTTTCTCACTGACTCCAGTCTTCTTCTCATCTCTTGTCTTTAATGAAACCATCACAGTCCCATGTTTGTGTCTCACTCTCTGTTTGCAGCACCAATGCAAACCTGCTACAGTACAAACCTGCTACAAACCCCAGACTGGATTCGGTTTACTGGCGTGAGTACAACAGAAAGTCATCACAACCAGACAGAAACAAACCGCAAACACACTTAACACTTGAATCTAAGTGTAGAGTCGAACGTTAACACTTTAATTTTGATCATATGACATTAAACTAATATTTAATTACCTCATTTATTTTTTTTATAATTTTAATAATGTAAATATTAGCATTTTAGCTCAATAGCTTCCAGGCAATGTGACCCAAAGACTCCAAATGAGTGTACAAACATAGTACTAGACTGCCTAGTCAGGACACACCTCTTTATATTCCATTTAAATACTTGATTTACTTTCAATCATTTCTTTAATGCAAATATTAGCATTTTATCTCAATCGCGTCCAGGCCATGTGACCCTAAAGATTCCAAAACAGTGCAGCAACATAGAACTAGACTGCCTAGTCAGGACACACCTCTTTTTATTCCATTTTAGTACCTCCCATAATTTTTTTTAATCCATTTTTAACGGTAATTCGTTGATGGTCCCTAAATGAGACCACGGTTGTTGAGAGCGATGGGTCGGACTTTGTACAAGCCGTGATCGTGCACCTATCTCGGGGTGGAGAAGGAGGAGGGTGCCGTTGGATCTGGAGCGAATGTCTGTTGAATATCCAACCTGGAACTGATTTCAGCGCGGTACGTTGTCGGAGGTGATCAGCTCCGACCTCTGCGGACGCTCGGTGCTCACAGTGCCCAGGGCAGAGCAGCGTTACCTCGGCCTGTCCTGATGAAATGATCCGCTGGCTCAGACGTCTCTCAGATGCTTGGTGTGATCCATAGATTTGTGGTTGACGTGTTACTTTGTTTTTAATGTAAACACTTTGTATATTATTACTAATAATTGATTTTACCTTCGAATTTTAGGTTTATATTAAAGTGGCACGGCCATTGTATATGTATTTGTTAAAATCCCAAGTCTCCTCCTCACCTGCCTCATCACTGGCACACCTACCTGGACCACACCCCTAATCCTATATAACCCGCCCCTTCCGCCCTTTGACCCCCCTATTTTCCCTCCAAACAATCCACGAGAACAAAGGGACACTGGCTGTGAGTTTTATGGACGTTCACTCATTTAATGTTTCATTTGGTTGATACTACATCTTGTATGAAGACTTACTTATTGCTTGTGTGTCATTATACTAGATTCCTGAGTTTAATCCTTTGCTAAAGAGAGGAAAGTAAGAGTGGATGTATTATT
This sequence comes from Solea solea, assembly GCF_958295425.1. Taxonomy (NCBI): domain Eukaryota; kingdom Metazoa; phylum Chordata; class Actinopteri; order Pleuronectiformes; family Soleidae; genus Solea; species Solea solea. The sequence goes on along the minus strand of NW_026704010.1, from coordinate 596,784 downwards.
GATGTTAGTCTAAGACAACCTCATTTCTTATTGTATATTTGATACTTTCTAGATTGTAATATTTCCTTTATCATTTTCATATAGACAGAATCATCCACCATTACCCCTCATCACCGACTACCGTTTACTTGGAAATAAAATATTGCAACTTGGAAAGCTGCCTGGATCCTGTGTTTAAATGTGCACCCAACATATGATGTTCAGTCAATCACCGCCACTATAGTGTACAGTTCTTTCATATTTGTGTATGTATTTGAATATAAATGTACAATTGTAAGTTCAAATAAATAATACATTAACTGTCAGTTGATGTACTGATATCTATGAGTAGTCTAGTGAAAAACAGACGTAGCACCATCAGTAGCTCTTTGTGTTTTATGTCACAGGTCTCCATCAACATATGCAGCACTCGGGCATGAAGAAACTGTGAATTCAGCTCCTCCTTGCCGAACTAAAAGAGAGACGACCTGCACTCTTTAGTGAAGCTCAAGTGAGTGAAAGAGGATGGTGACACCCACACACTGTCAAAGTCATCGTTGTAGCAATGCCTCATCTGGAAAAGAGTTTTAATATGACAGCGAGGCTCATTTCAGCACCGTGGACAGCGCTATGAAATCACGGCACACATTGACAAATAAAATCATGCGCATGCTCAAGCTACAATACAATTTCAAATGAATTCTTTTTTTTTTTTAGATACAAGGAAGTGCGGTGCGCCCGGCCCCGCCAGGATCCCACCTCGGCCTGGCGCGTGTCGGTCTTCACTTAAGCCGCGCGGCGTGGCGCACAAACCTACAAACCTGCTACAAACCCCAGACTGGATTCGGTTTACTGGCGTGAGTACAGTCCTCACAGTTTAAGTGAGGACACGCACTTGTATTCTCAGTTTGGTATAAGATGTGAGTACAGTGTAACGCCACATTTCACAACTAATACATGCAACATGTTTACCTTTTTATTGACAGTGCTTCTATTTGACTATTGCAAGTAGTGATGATGACATCATGTTTTCTTTTTTAAGTTGAATGATTTGTCTGAATACACTGAAAACACTGAACATGTGTTTGTTCCCTTTTCAGGATGAGTTGGAAGCAACCCAAGAGGGGCAGTGGCCCTGGTGGCAGTAGTGAATGAAGATCAGGTTCCTGCAGGAGTTCCCTTTGAAACTCACCATGTGTCTCTGGTCCTCACAATCAGGTTGTAATGGCTCACACACTGATCTACGCTCTCCATTTGAAGTTGTCAGAAGTAGAATGTAATAATTTGATTTAGTAGAAAGAAAAGAGTCAATTCAACTTAAGTATTAACATTTGTATAAAGAAGATCATTTCAGTTCAGATAAATCCGTTTCACATAAGTGTCACATACTTAGTAGTTTTCATTAACTGAATGGAATTAGTACAATGCACTTTACCCAAGTTACTTTAACAACAAATACTTGAGTTACTTGTACTCAAATCAAATACTTTTGTATGCTTAAATTGTTTGAGTTAATAAACTTAATTGGTTTCCTAAATGGTTAAAGTTGAAGTAACTCATTCCCCGCAGACAAGATACATTCTCAACATTAACTTCATAAAACCAGAGACCATTATGGCTACATTGTTGAAATGAAAGAAACACACTCAGTGCAAACATAGCCACAATCTGGAAATATAAAATGAGGTGGCCCCGTGACCCTGCCGACACCGAGGCTCATTTCATCACCGTGGACAGCGCTATGAAATCACGGCACACATTGACAAATGAACTCATGTGCATGCTCAAGCTACAATACAATTTCAAATGCATTCTTTTCTTTTTTTCTTTAGATACAAGGAAGTGCGGTGCGCCCGGCCCCGCCAGGATCCCACCTCAGCCCGGCGCGTGTCGGTCTTCACTTAAGCCGCGCGGCGTGGCGCGGCACACAGGCGCACACTCCATATCCACACTCCGGCTCAACGCGCACCGCAGCCACTGAACCACCAGGCTCCTCAGTCACAGCGCACATGTTTTCAATAATAAGCCCCGCCCCAAACATTTCAAGCTTTCACACCTGATTGGCTGACCATTGTGCCAATATTTAAACTCCTGTGTTGACAGCCGCACCAGAGGGAGAGGAGATGCTGACAGATCACAGACGTAAGTTTGACGTTACTTTGTTTCCTTGTTTTCTCACTGACTCCAGTCTTCTTCTCATCTCTTGTCTTTAATGAAACCATCACAGTCCCATGTTTGTGTCTCACTCTCTGTTTGCAGCACCAATGCAAACCTGCTACAGTACAAACCTGCTACAAACCCCAGACTGGATTCGGTTTACTGGCGTGAGTACAACAGAAAGTCATCACAACCAGACAGAAACAAACCGCAAACACACTTAACACTTGAATCTAAGTGTAGAGTCGAACGTTAACACTTTAATTTTGATCATATGACATTAAACTAATATTTAATTACCTCATTTATTTTTTTTATAATTTTAATAACGTAAATATTAGCATTTTAGCTCAATAGCTTCCAGGCAATGTGACCCAAAGACTCCAAATGAGTGTACAAACATAGTACTAGACTGCCTAGTCAGGACACACCTCTTTATATTCCATTTAAATACTTGATTTACTTTCAATCATTTCTTTAATGCAAATATTAGCATTTTATCTCAATCGCGTCCAGGCCATGTGACCCTAAAGATTCCAAAACAGTGCAGCAACATAGAACTAGACTGCCTAGTCAGGACACACCTCTTTTTATTCCATTTTAGTACCTCCCATAATTTTTTTTAATCCATTTTTAACGGTAATTCGTTGATGGTCCCTAAATGAGACCACGGTTGTTGAGAGCGATGGGTCGGACTTTGTACAAGCCGTGATCGTGCACCTATCTCGGGGTGGAGAAGGAGGAGGGTGCCGTTGGATCTGGAGCGAATGTCTGTTGAATATCCAACCTGGAACTGATTTCAGCGCGGTACGTTGTCGGAGGTGATCAGCTCCGCCTCTGCGGACGCTCGGTGCTCACAGTGCCCAGGGCAGAGCAGCGTTACCTCGGCCTGTCCTGATGAAATGATCCGCTGGCTCAGACGTCTCACAGATGCTTGGTGTGATCCATAGATTTGTGGTTGACGTGTTACTTTGTTTTTAATGTAAACACTTTGTATATTATTACTAATAATTGATTTTACCTTCGAATTTTAGGTTTATATTAAAGTGGCACGGCCATTGTATATGTATTTGTTAAAATCCCAAGTCTCCTCCTCACCTGCCTCATCCCAAGTCTCCTCCTCACCTGCCTCATCACTGGCACACCTACCTGGACCACACCCCAAATCCTATATAACCCGCCCCTTCCGCCCTTTGACCCCCCTATTTTCCCTCCAAACAATCCACGAGAACAAAGGGACACTGGCTGTGAGTTTTATGGACGTTCACTCATTTAATGATTCATTTGGTTGATACTACATCTTGTATGAAGACTTACTTATTGCTTGTGTGTCATTATACTAGATTCCTGAGTTTAATCCTTTGCTAAAGAGAGGAAAGTAAGAGTGGATGTATTATTGATGTTAGTCTAAGACAACCTCATTTCTTATTGTATATTTGATACTTTCTAGATTGTAATATTTCCTTTATCATTTTCATATAGACAGAATCATCCACCATTACCCCTCATCACCGACTACCGTTTACTTGGAAATAAAATATTGCAACTTGGAAAGCTGCCTGGATCCTGTGTTTAAATGTGCACCCAACATATGATGTTCAGTCAATCACCGCCACTATAGTGTACAGTTCTTTCATATTTGTGTATGTATTTGAATATAAATGTACAATTGTAAGTTCAAATAAATAATACATTAACTGTCAGTTGATGTACTGATATCTATGAGTAGTCTAGTGAAAAACAGACGTAGCACCATCAGTAGCTCTTTGTGTTTTATGTCACAGGTCTCCATCAACATATGCAGCACTCGGGCATGAAGAAACTGTGAATTCAGCTCCTCCTTGCCGAACTAAAAGAGAGACGACCTGCACTCTTTAGTGAAGCTCAAGTGAGTGAAAGAGGATGGTGACACCCACACACTGTCAAAGTCATCGTTGTAGCAATGCCTCATCTGGAAAAGAGTTTTAATATGACAGCGAGGCTCATTTCAGCACCGTGGACAGCGCTATGAAATCACGGCACACATTGACAAATAAAATCATGCGCATGCTCAAGCTACAATACAATTTCAAATGCATTCTTTTCTTTTTTTTAAGATACAAGGAAGTGCGGTGCGGCCCGGCGCGTGTCGGTCTTCACTTAAGCCGCGGCGCACCCTCCATATCCACACTCCGGCGCGACGCGCACTGCAGCCGCTGAACCACCAGGCTCCTCAGTTGCGACACGTACCGCAGCCACAGCGCCCAGCCCTGCCGAGATCCCACCTCGGCCTGGCGCGTGTCGGTCTTCACTTAAGCCGCGCGGCGTGGCGCACAAACCTACAAACCTGCTACAAACCCCAGACTGGATTCGGTTTACTGGCGTGAGTACAGTCCTCACAGTTTAATTGAGGACACGCACTTGTATTCTCAGTTTGGTATAAGATGTGAGTACAGTGTAACGCCACATTTCACAACTAATACATGCAACATGTTTACCTTTTTATTGACAGTGCTTCTATTTGACTATTGCATCGCAAGTAGTGATGATGACATCATGTTTTCTTTTTTAAGTTGAATGATTTGTCTGAATACACTGAAAACACTGAACATGTGTTTGTTCCCGAGCCACTCCATATCCACACTCCGGCGCACCGCTGCCGCTGAACCACCAGGCTCCTCAGTTGCGACACGTACCGCAGCCACAGCACACGGCACCGAGATCCCACCTCGGCCCGGCGCGTGTCGGTCTTCACTTAAGCCGCGCGGCGTGGCGCGGCACACAGGCGCACACTCCATATCCACACTCCGGCTCAACGCGCACCGCAGCCACTGAACCACCAGGCTCCTCAGTCACAGCGCACATGTTTTCAATAATAAGCCCCGCCCCAAACATTTCAAGCTTTCACACCTGATTGGCTGACCATTGTGCCAATATTTAAACTCCTGTGTTGACAGCCGCACCAGAGGGACAGATCACAGATGTAAGTTTGACGTTACTTTGTTTCCTTGTTTCTTCACTGACATCAGTCTTCTTCTCATCTCTTGTCTTTAATGAAACGATCACAGTCACCTGTTTGTGTCTCACTCTCTGTTTGCAGCATCAACGCAAACCTGCTACAAAACCCGGACTGGTATTCATGGACGGACTGAACTGGATTCGGTTTCCTGGTGTGAGTACAACAGAAAGTCATCACAACCAAACAGAAACAAACACACTTAACACTTAATTGTAAGTGTACACTCAAACTTTAACACTTCTTTTTTATCATATGACATTTAAACTAATATTTAAATAAACATTTAGTTTGGAATGAGTATCAAGTAAAACCTGAAGTGGAGCTCCACTGAATATTATTCTTATTATTATTATTATTATTATTATTATTATTATTGTTGTTACTAAGTGATGACGAAAAAAACCCAGGTTAGTATTTTGTAACCTAAGAAAACCAATGTGATGTAAGTAATTATTGAAAAGGCTATTTATTAATTTAAATAATTAATGACACTGAAGTCATTATTTAATGGTGTATTTATTAATATAAATCATCTAAAAAGGCTTGGGTTTCTAGTAACTAACTGGTGCTAACTAACTCAGCAGCCAGGAGTCACACTGTGAGTGGCTAATTGGAAGAATCAGTAGAGGAGAGGAAAGTAGAGGAAACCAGGTGCATGTACAGTGAATTTGGTCAATATTGCTTCTTGCAATAAAGAGTTACAGGGTGCTGTCACATTTCGGCAGGGCCTGCCGAGAAGTGACTGCACCCTGTAACTCTGGATTGTTCGGGCTTACATTCTCTATCTTTTCAGCATTAGCAGTCGAGGAAAACAGGTGCATGTACAATGAATTTGGTCAGTATCGCTCCTTCAAACAACGACTTATAGGGTGTACCCTGTATACAGTATTATATCTACCAGTAGACCTACGCTCACTACCTCTTAACCGATGCGCGTTCCCGTCGGAGGCAGTCATTTTTCGGCAAGGTTCAATGTGTTGTGCCTTCAGATGGTGTTCTGCACACTTTGGTTGCGCTGATTTGAGTTCCTTTTGCTTTCTTAGCATGGCCTTTCTGCTGATCTTTGACCTCAACATGGCATCACTGGATATTTTCTGTTTGTCACACCGTGGTTGTGCAAGCAGTTTGTAAAAATACTACCAGTAACCATGCCACATTAAAAGCTCCTTGAATCACCTTTCTTCCTAATGCTGATAGTGTGTTTCAACTTGATTTGGGCGTCCTGATCATGTCTACCTGCCTAAATGCAATGACTTACTGCCATGTGATTGGCTCCTTCAATCAGTGTGTTCATAAACAGAAAATGTGTACCTAATAAATTGGCAGATGTGTGTTTAAATCCAACCAGGAAGGAATATAGAAAGCAGTTTATAGTAGACATGTAGTTTTTCCTCTGCAGCTATATTTGGGTGGAGTTTGCACTGCAGCTTCTGTGGCGTTTGTTTTGTTCACCGTTGTTGGAGACCATTATGGCTACATTGTTGAAATTAAAGAAACACACTCAGTGCAAACATAGCCACAATCTGGAAATATAAAATGAGGTCACCCTGTGACGCTGCCGACACCGAGGCTCATTTCAGCACCGTGGACAGCGCTATGAAATCACGGCACACATTGACAAATAAACTCATGAGTACAGTCCTCACAGTTTAAGTGAGGACACGCACCGCCGCCGCAGCGCCAAACGCACAGCAGCCGCGGAACCAGCGTCTCAGCAGACGCCATCCCTGCCGTGAAAACGCGGAAACACACTAAACTACAAACGACGCCACATTTCACAAATAATACATGCAACATGTTTACCTTTTTATTGACAGTGCTTCTATTTGACTATTGCATCGCAAGTAGTGATGATGACATCATGTTTTCTTTTTTAAGTTGAATGATTTGTCTGAATACACTGAAAACACTGAACATGTGTTTGTTCCCTTTTCAGGATGAGTTGGAAGCAACCCAAGAGGGGCAGTGGCCCTGGTGGCAGTAGTGAATGAAGATCAGGTTCCTGCAGGAGTTCCCTTTGAAACTCACCATGTGTCTCTGGTCCTCACAATCAGGTTGTAATGGCTCACACACTGATCTACGCTCTCCATTTGAAGTTGTCAGAAGTAGAATGTAATAATTTGATTTAGTAGAAAGAAAAGAGTCAATTCGCCTTAAGTATTAACATTTGTATAAAGAAGATCACTTCAGTTCAGATAAATCCGTTTCACATAAGTGTCACATACTTAGTAGTTTTCATTAACTGAATGGAATTAGTACAATGCACTTTACCCAAGTGACTTTAACAACAAATACTTGAGTTACTTGTACTCAAATCAAATACTTTTGTATGCTTAAATTGTTTGAGTTAATAAACTTAATTGGTTTCCTAAATGGTTAAAGTTGAAGTAACTCATTCCCCGCAGACAAGATACATTCTCAACATTAACTTCATAAAACCAGAGACCATTATGGCTACATTGTTGAAATGAAAGAAACACACTCAGTGCAAACATAGCCACAATCTGGAAATATAAAATGAGGTCGCCCCGTGACCCTGCCGACACCGAGGCTCATTTCATCACCGTGGACAGCGCTATGAAATCACGGCACACATTGACAAATGAACTCATGTGCATGCTCAAGCTACAATACAATTTCAAATGCATTCTTTTCTTTTTTTCTTTAGATACAAGGAAGTGCGGTGCGGTGCGGTCTTCACTTAAGCCGCGCGGCGTGGCGCGGCACACAGGCGCACACTCCATATCCACACTCCGGCTCAACGCGCACCGCAGCCACTGAACCACCAGGCTCCTCAGTCACAGCACACATGTTTTCAATAATAAGCCCCGCCCCAAACATTTCAAGCTTTCACACATGATTGGCTGACCATTGTGCCAATATTTAAACTCCTGTGTTGACAGCCGCACCAGAGGGACAGATCACAGATGTAAGTTTGACGTTACTTTGTTTCCTTGTTTCTTCACTGACATCAGTCTTCTTCTCATCTCTTGTCTTTAATGAAACGATCACAGTCACCTGTTTGTGTCTCACTCTCTGTTTGCAGCATCAACGCAAACCTGCTACAAAACCCGGACTGGTATTCATGGACGGACTGAACTGGATTCGGTTTGCTGGTGTGAGTACAACAGAAACTCATCACAACCAAACAGAAACAAACACACTTAACACTTAATTGTAAGTGTACACTCAAACTTTAACACTTTTTTTTTATCATATGACATTTAAACTAATATTTAAATAAACATTTAGTTTGGAATGAGTATCAAGTAAAACCTGAAGTGGAGCTCCACTGAATATTATTCTTATTATTATTATTATTATTATTGTTGTTACTAAGTGATGACGAAAAAAACCCAGGTCAGTATTTTGTAACCTAAGAAAACCAATGTGATGTAAGTAATTATTGAAAAGGCTATTTATTAATTTAAATAATTAATGACACTTAAGTCATTATTTAATGGTGTATTTATTAATATAAATCATCTAAAAAGGCTTGGGTTTCTAGTAACTAACTGGTGCTAACTAACTCAGCAGCCAGGAGTCACACTGTGAGTGGCTAATTGGAAGAATCAGTAGAGGAGAGGAAAGTAGAGGAAACCAGGTGCATGTACAGTGAATTTGGTCAATATTGCTTCTTGCAATAAAGAGTTACAGGGTGCTGTCACATTTCGGCAGGGCCTGCCGAGAAGTGACTGCACCCTGTAACTCTGGATTGTTAGGGCTTACATTCTCTATCTTTTCAGCATTAGCAGTCGAGGAAAACAGGTGCATGTACAATGAATTTGGTCAGTATCGCTCCTTCAAACAACGACTTATAGGGTGTACCCTGTATACAGTATTATATCTACCAGTAGACCTACGCTCACTACCTCTTAACCGATGCGCATTCCCGTCGGAGGCAGTCATTTTTCGGCAAGGTTCAATGTGTTGTGCCTTCAGATGGTGTTCTGCACACTTTGGTTGCGCTGATTTGAGTTCCTTTTGCTTTCTTAGCATGGCCTTTCTGCTGATCTTTGACCTCAACATGGCATCACTGGATATTTTCTGTTTGTCACACCGTGGTTGTGCAAGCAGTTTCTAAAAATACTACCAGTAACCATGCCACATTAAAAGCTCCTTGAATCACCTTTCTTCCTAATGCTGATAGTGTGTTTCAACTTGATTTGGGCGTCCTGATCATGTCTACCTGCCTAAATGCAATGACTTACTGCCATGTGATTGGCTCCTTCAATCAGTGTGTTCATAAACAGAAAATGTGTACCTAATAAATTGGCAGATGTGTGTTTAAATCCAACCAGGAAGGAATATAGAAAGCAGTTTATAGTAGACATGTAGTTTTTCCTCTGCAGCTATATTTGGGTGGAGTTTGCGCTGCAGCTTCTGTGGCGTTTGTTTTGTTCACCGTTGTTGGAGACCATTATGGCTACATTGTTGAAATTAAAGAAACACACTCAGTGCAAACATAGCCACAATCTGGAAATATAAAATGAGGTCACCCTGTGTTGTGCCGACACCGAGGCTCATTTCAGCACCGTGGACAGCGCTATGAAATCACGGCACACATTGACTAATAAACTCATGAGTACAGTCCTCACAGTTTAAGTGAGGACACGCACCGCGGCCGCGGAACCACCAGGCTCCCCAGTTACGACAGGTACCACCGCCGCAGCGCACGGCACCGGAACCGCAGCCGCGGAGCGCACAGCAGCCGCGGAGCCCGCGCAAACCGAGATACATTCAAGATACATTCTCAACATTAACTTCATAAAAAAAGTGCGGTGCGCCCGGCCCCGCCTCGGCCCCGCGCGTGTCGGTCTTCACTTAAGCCGCGCGGCGTGGCGCAGCGCACAGGCGCACCCTCCATATCCACACAACGGCGTGACGCGCACCGCAGCCGCTGAACCACCAGGCTCCTCAGTTGCGACACGTACTGCAGCCACAGCACACGGCACCGAGATCCCACCTCCCACCTACGTGTCATGTTTGCACCTCGGCCTGGCGCGTGTCGGTCCTCACTTAAGCCGCGCGGCGGGGCACACAGTCAGTGCAAACACGACACGTACCGCCGCCGCAGCGCCAAACGCACAGCAGCCGCGGAACCAGCGTCTCAGCAGACGCCATCCCTGCCGTGAAAACGCGGAAACACACTAAACTACAAACAACGCCACATTTCACAAATAATACATGCAACATGTTTACCTTTTTATTGACAGTGCTTCTATTTGACTATTGCATCGCAAGTAGTGATGATGACATCATGTTTTCTTTTTTAAGTTGAATGATTTGTCTGAAAACACTGAACATGTGTTTGTTCCCTTTTCAGGATGAGTTGGAAGCAACCCAAGAGGGGCAGTGGCCCTGGTGGCAGTAGTGAATGAAGATCAGGTTAGTTTACTGGCCTGAGTACAGTCCTCACAGTTTAAGTGAGGACACGCACCGCGGCCGCGGAACCACCAGGCTCAACAGTTACGACAGGTACCGCCGCCGCAGCGCACGGCACCGGAACCGCAGCCGCGGAGCGCACAGCAGCCGCGGAGCGCACAGCAGCCGTGGAGCCCGCGCAAACCGAGATACATTCAAGATACATTCTCAACATTAACTTCATAAAAAAAGTGCGGTGCGCCCGGCCCCGCCTCGGCCCGGCGCGTGTCGGTCTTCACTTAAGCCGCGCAGCGTGGCGCAGCGCACAGGCGCACCCTCCATATCCGCACAACGGCACGACACGCACCACAGCCGCTGAACCACCAGGCTCCTCAGTTGCGACACGTACCGCAGCCACAGCACACGGCACCGAGATCCCACCTCGGCCCGGCGCGTGTCGGTCCTCACTTAAGCCGCGCGGCGGGGCACACAGTCAGTGCAAACACGACACGTACCGCCGCCGCAGCGCCAAACGCACAGCAGCCGCGGAACCAGCGTCTCAGCAGACGCCGTCCCTGCCGTGAAAACGCGGAAACACACTAAACTCCAAACAACGCCACATTTCACAAATAATACATGCAACATGTTTACCTTTTTATTGACAGTGCTTCTATTTGACTATTGCATCGCAAGTAGTGATGATGACATCATGTTTTCTTTTTTAAGTTGAATGATTTGTCTGAAAACACTGAACATGTGTTTGTTCCCTTTTCAGGATGAGTTGGAAGCAACCCAAGAGGGGCAGTGGCCCTGGTGCAGTAGTGAATGAAGATCAGGTTAGTTTACTGGCCTGAGTACAGTCCTCACAGTTTAAGTGAGGACACGCACCGCGGCCGCGGAACCATCAGGCTCAACAGTTACGACAGGTACCACCGCCGCAGCGCACGGCACCGGAACCGCAGCCGCGGAGCGCACAGCAGCCGCGGAGCGCACAGCAGCCGCGGAGCCCGCGCAAACCGTGATACATTCAAGATACATTCTCAACATTAACTTCATAAAAAAAGTGCGGTGCGCCCGGCCCCGCCTCGGCCCGGCGCGTGTCGGTCTTCACTTAAGCCGCGCGGCGTGGCGCAGCGCACAGGCGCACCCTCCATATCCGCACAACGGCGCGACGCGCACCGCAGCCGCTGAACCACCAGGCTCCTCAGTTGCCACACGTACCGCAGCCACAGCACACGGCACCGAGATCCCACCTCGGCCCGGCGCGTGTCGGTCCTCACTTAAGCCGCGCGGCGGGGCACACAGTCAGCGCAAACACGACACGTACCGCCGCCGCAGCGCCAAACGCACAGCAGCCGCGGAACCAGCGTCTCAGCAGACGCCATCCCTGCCGTGAAAACGCGGAAACACACTAAACTACAAACAACGCCACATTTCACAAATAATACATGCAACATGTTTACCTTTTTATTGACAGTGCTTCTATTTGACTATTGCATCGCAAGTAGTGATGATGACATCATGTCTTCTTTTTTAAGTTGAATGATTTGTCTGAATACACTGAAAACACTGAACATGTGTTTGTTCCCGAGCCACTCCATATCCACACTCCGGCGCACCGCTGCCGCTGAACCACCAGGCTCCTCAGTTGCGACACGTACCGCAGCCACAGCACACGGCACCGAGATCCCACCTCGGCCCGGCGCGTGTCGGTCCTCACTTAAGCCGCGCGGCGGGGCACACAGTCAGCGCAAACACGATACGTACCGCCACCGCAGCGCCAAACGCACAGCAGCCGCGGAATCAGCGTCTCAAAAGACGCCATCCCTGCCGTGAAAACGCGGAAACACACTAAACTACAAACAACGCCACATTTCACAAATAATACATGCAACATGTTTACCTTTTTATTGACAGTGCTTCTATTTGACTATTGCATCGCAAGTAGTGATGATGACATCATGTTTTCTTTTTTAAGTTGAATGATTTGTCTGAATACACTGAAAACACTGAACATGTGTTTGTTCCCTTTTCAGGATGAGTTGGAAGCAACCCAAGAGGGGCAGTGGCCCTGGTGGCAGTAGTGAATGAAGATCAGGTTAGTTTACTGGCCTGAGTACAGTCCTCACAGTTTAAGTGAGGACACGCACCGCGGCCGCGGAACCACAAGGCTCCCCAGTTACGAGAGGTACCGCCGCCGCAGCGCACGGCACCGGAACCGCAGCCGCGGAGCGCACGGAGCGCACAGCAGCCACGGAGCCAGCGCAAACCGAGATACATTCAAGATACATTCTCAACATAACTTCATAAAAAAAGTGCGGTGCGCCCGGCCCCGCCTCGGCCCGGCGCGCGTCGGTCTTCACTTAAGCCGCGCGGCGTGGCACACAGGCGCACACTCCATATCCACACTCCGGCTCAACGCGCACCGCAGCCACTGAACCACCAGGCTCCTCAGTCACAGCGCACATGTTTTCAATAATAAGCCCCGCCCCAAACATTTCAAGCTTTCACACCTGATTGGCTGACCATTGTGCCAATATTTAAACTCCTGTGTTGACAGCCGCACCAGAGGGAGAGGAGATGCTGACAGATCACAGACGTAAGTTTGACGTTACTTTGTTTCCTTGTTTTCTCACTGACTCCAGTCTTCTTCTCATCTCTTGTCTTTAATGAAACCATCACAGCCCCATGTTTGTGTCTCACTCTCTGTTTGCAGCACCAATGCAAACCTGCTACAGTACAAACCTGCTACAAACCCCAGACTGGATTCGGTTTACTGGCGTGAGTACAACAGAAAGTCATCACAACCAGACAGAAACAAACCGCAAACACACTTAACACTTGAATCTAAGTGTAGAGTCGAACGTTAACACTTTAATATTGATCATATGACATTAAACTAATATTTAATTACCTCATTTATTTTTTTTATAATTTTAATAATGTAAATATTAGCATTTTAGCTCAATAGCTTCCAGGCAATGTGACCCAACGACTCCAAATGAGTGTACAAACATAGTACTAGACTGCCTAGTCAGGACACACCTCTTTATATTCCATTTAAATACTTGATTTACTTTCAATCATTTCTTTAATGCAAATATTAGCATTTTATCTCAATCGCGTCCAGGCCATGTGACCCTAAAGATTCCAAAACAGTGCAGCAACATAGAACTAGACTGCCTAGTCAGGACACACCTCTTTTTATTCCATTTTAGTACCTCCCATAATTTCTTTTTAATCCATTTTTAACGGTAATTCGTTGATGGTCCCTAAATGAGACCACGGTTGTTGAGAGCGATGGGTCGGACTTTGTACAAGCCGTGATCGTGCACCTATCTCGGAGTGGAGAAGGAGGAGGGTGCTGTTGGATCTGGAGCGAATGTCTGTTGAATATCCAACCTGGAACTGATTTCAGCGCGGTACGTTGTCGGAGGTGATCAGCTCCGACCTCTGCGGACGCTCGGTGCTCACAGTGCCCAGGGCAGAGCAGCGTTACCTCGGCCTGTCCTGATGAAATGATCCGCTGGCTCAGACGTCTCACAGATGCTTGGTGTGATCCATAGATTTGTGGTTGACGTGTTACTTTGTTTTTAATGTAAACACTTTGTATATTATTACTAATAATTGATTTTACCTTCGAATTTTAGGTTTATATTAAAGTGGCACGGCCATTGTATATGTATTTGTTAAAATCCCAAGTCTCCTCCTCACCTGCCTCATCACTGGCACACCTACCTGGACCACACCCCTAATCCTATATAACCCGCCCCTTCCGCCCTTTGACCCCCCTATTTTCCCTCCAAACAATCCACGAGAACAAAGGGACACTGGCTGTGAGTTTTATGGACGTTCACTCATTTAATGATTCATTTGGTTGATACTACATCTTGTATGAAGACTTACTTATTGCTTGTGTGTCATTATACTAGATTCCTGAGTTTAATCCTTTGCTAAAGAGAGGAAAGTAAGAGTGGATGTATTATTGATGTTAGTCTAAGACAACCTCATTTCTTATTGTATATTTGATACTTTCTAGATTGTAATATTTCCTTTATCATTTTCATATAGACAGAATCATCCACCATTACCCCTCATCACCGACTACCGTTTACTTGGAAATAAAATATTGCAACTTGGAAAGCTGCCTGGATCCTGTGTTTAAATGTGCACCCAACATATGATGTTCAGTCAATCACCGCCACTATAGTGTACAGTTCTTTCATATTTGTGTATGTATTTGAATATAAATGTACAATTGTAAGTTCAAATAAATAATACATTAACTGTCAGTTGATGTACTGATATCTATGAGTAGTCTAGTGAAAAACAGACGTAGCACCATCAGTAGCTCTTTGTGTTTTATGTCACAGGTCTCCATCAACATATGCAGCACTCGGGCATGAAGAAACTGTGAATTCAGCTCCTCCTTGCCGAACTAAAAGAGAGACGACCTGCACTCTTTAGTGAAGCTCAAGTGAGTGAAAGAGGGTGGTGACACCCACACACTGTCAAAGTCATCGTTGTAGCAATGCCTCATCTGGAAAAGAGTTTTAATATGACAGCGAGGCTCATTTCATCACCGTGGACAGCGCTATGAAATCACGGCACACATTGACAAATGAACTCATGTGCATGCTCAAGCTACAATACAATTTCAAATGCATTCTTTTCTTCTTTTTTTTTAGATACAAGGAAGTGCGGTGCGCCCGGCCCCGCCAGGATCCCACCTCAGCCCGGCGCGTGTCGGTCTTCACTTAAGCCGCGCGGCGTGGCGCGGCACACAGGCGCACACTCCATATCCACACTCCGGCTCAACGCGCACCGCAGCCACTGAACCACCAGGCTCCTCAGTCACAGCGCACATGTTTTCAATAATAAGCCCCGCCCCAAACATTTCAAGCTTTCACACCTGATTGGCTGACCATTGTGCCAATATTTAAACTCCTGTGTTGACAGCCGCACCAGAGGGACAGATCACAGATGTAAGTTTGACGTTACTTTGTTTCCTTGTTTCTTCACTGACATCAGTCTTCTTCTCATCTCTTGTCTTTAATGAAACGATCACAGTCACCTGTTTGTGTCTCACTCTCTGTTTGCAGCATCAACGCAAACCTGCTACAAAACCCGGACTGGTATTCATGGACGGACTGAACTGGATTTGGTTTGCTGGTGTGAGTACAACAGAAACTCATCACAACCAAACAGAAACAAACACACTTAACACTTAATTGTAAGTGTACACTCAAACTTTAACACTTTTTTTTTTATCATATGACATTTAAACTAATATTTAAATAAACATTTAGTTTGGAATGAGTATCAAGTAAAACCTGAAGTGGAGCTCCACTGAATATTATTATTATTATTATTATTATTATTGTTACTAAGTGATGACGAAAAAAACCCAGGTTAGTATTTTGTAACCTAAGAAAACCAATGTGATGTAAGTAATTATTGAAAAGGCTATTTATTAATTTAAATAATTAATGACACTGAAGTCATTATTTAATGGTGTATTTATTAATATAAATCATCTAAAAAGGCTTGGGTTTCTAGTAACTAACTGGTGCTAACTAACTCAGCAGCCAGGAGTCACACTGTGAGTGGCTAATTGGAAGAATCAGTAGAGGAGAGGAAAGTAGAGGAAACCAGGTGCATGTACAGTGAATTTGGTCAATATTGCTTCTTGCAATAAAGAGTTACAGGGTGCTGTCACATTTCGGCAGGGCCTGCCGAGAAGTGACTGCACCCTGTAACTCTGGATTGTTAGGGCTTACATTCTCTATCTTTTCAGCATTAGCAGTCGAGGAAAACAGGTGCATGTACAATGAATTTGGTCAGTATCGCTCCTTCAAACAACGACTTATAGGGTGTACCCTGTATACAGTATTATATCTACCAGTAGACCTACGCTCACTACCTCTTAACCGATGCGCGTTCCCGTCGGAGGCAGTCATTTTTCGGCAAGGTTCAATGTGTTGTGCCTTCAGATGGTGTTCTGCACACTTTGGTTGCGCTGATTTGAGTTCCTTTTGCTTTCTTAGCATGGCCTTTCTGCTGATCTTTGACCTCAACATGGCATCACTGGATATTTTCTGTTTGTCACACCGTGGTTGTGCAAGCAGTTTGTAAAAATACTACCAGTAACCATGCCACATTAAAAGCTCCTTGAATCACCTTTCTTCCTAATGCTGATAGTGTGTTTCAACTTGATTTGGGCGTCCTGATCATGTCTACCTGCCTAAATGCAATGACTTACTGCCATGTGATTGGCTCCTTCAATCAGTGTGTTCATAAACAGAAAATGTGTACCTAATAAATTGGCAGATGTGTGTTTAAATCCAACCAGGAAGGAATATAGAAAGCAGTTTATAGTAGACATGTAGTTTTTCCTCTGCAGCTATATTTGGGTGGAGTTTGCACTGCAGCTTCTGTGGCGTTTGTTTTGTTCACCGTTGTTGGAGACCATTATGGCTACATTGTTGAAATTAAAGAAACACACTCAGTGCAAACATAGCCACAATCTGGAAATATAAAATGAGGTCACCCTGTGACGCTGCCGACACCGAGGCTCATTTCAGCACCGTGGACAGCGCTATGAAATCACGGCACACATTGACAAATAAACTCATGAGTACAGTCCTCACAGTTTAAGTGAGGACACGCACCGCCGCCGCAGCGCCAAACGCACAGCAGCCGCGGAACCAGCGTCTCAGCAGACGCCATCCCTGCCGTGAAAACGCGGAAACACACTAAACTACAAACAACGCCACATTTCACAAATAATACATGCAACATGTTTACCTTTTTATTGACAGTGCTTCTATTTGACTATTGCATCGCAAGTAGTGATGATGACATCATGTTTTCTTTTTTAAGTTGAATGATTTGTCTGAATACACTGAAAACACTGAACATGTGTTTGTTCCCTTTTCAGGATGAGTTGGAAGCAACCCAAGAGGGGCAGTGGCCCTGGTGGCAGTAGTGAATGAAGATCAGGTTCCTGCAGGAGTTCCCTTTGAAACTCACCATGTGTCTCTGGTCCTCACAATCAGGTTGTAATGGCTCACACACTGATCTACGCTCTCCATTTGAAGTTGTCAGAAGTAGAATGTAATAATTTGATTTAGTAGAAAGAAAAGAGTCCATTCAACTTAAGTATTAACATTTGTATAAAGAAGATCATTTCAGTTCAGATAAATCCGTTTCACATAAGTGTCACATACTTAGTAGTTTTCATTAACTGAATGGAATTAGTACAATGCACTTTACCCAAGTTACTTTAACAACAAATACTTGAGTTACTTGTACTCAAATCAAATACTTTTGTATGCTTAAATTGTTTGAGTTAATAAACTTAATTGGTTTCCTAAATGGTTAAAGTTGAAGTAACTCATTCCCCGCAGACAAGATACATTCTCAACATTAACTTCATAAAACCAGAGACCATTATGGCTACATTGTTGAAATGAAAGAAACACACTCAGTGCAAACATAGCCACAATCTGGAAATATAAAATGAGGTGGCCCCGTGACCCTGCCGACACCGAGGCTCATTTCATCACCGTGGACAGCGCTATGAAATCACGGCACACATTGACAAATGAACTCATGTGCATGCTCAAGCTACAATACAATTTCAAATGCATTCTTTTCTTTTTTTCTTTAGATACAAGGAAGTGCGGTGCGCCCGGCCCCGCCAGGATCCCACCTCAGCCCGGCGCGTGTCGGTCTTCACTTAAGCCGCGCGGCGTGGCGCGGCACACAGGCGCACACTCCATATCCACACTCCGGCTCAACGCGCACCGCAGCCACTGAACCACCAGGCTCCTCAGTCACAGCGCACATGTTTTCAATAATAAGCCCCGCCCCAAACATTTCAAGCTTTCACACCTGATTGGCTGACCATTGTGCCAATATTTAAACTCCTGTGTTGACAGCCGCACCAGAGGGACAGATCACAGATGTAAGTTTGACGTTACTTTGTTTCCTTGTTTCTTCACTGACATCAGTCTTCTTCTCATCTCTTGTCTTTAATGAAACGATCACAGTCACCTGTTTGTGTCTCACTCTCTGTTTGCAGCATCAACGCAAACCTGCTACAAAACCCGGACTGGTATTCATGGACGGACTGAACTGGATTTGGTTTGCTGGTGTGAGTACAACAGAAACTCATCACAACCAAACAGAAACAAACACACTTAACACTTAATTGTAAGTGTACACTCAAACTTTAACACTTTTTTTTTTATCATATGACATTTAAACTAATATTTAAATAAACATTTAGTTTGGAATGAGTATCAAGTAAAACCTGAAGTGGAGCTCCACTGAATATTATTATTATTATTATTATTATTATTATTGTTACTAAGTGATGACGAAAAAAACTCAGGTCAGTATTTTGTAACCTAAGAAAACCAATGTGATGTAAGTAATTATTGAAAAGGCTATTTATTAATTTAAATAATTAATGACACTTAAGTCATTATTTAATGGTGTATTTATTAATATAAATCATCTAAAAAGGCTTGGGTTTCTAGTAACTAACTGGTGCTAACTAACTCAGCAGCCAGGAGTCACACTGTGAGTGGCTAATTGGAAGAATCAGTAGAGGAGAGGAAAGTAGAGGAAACCAGGTGCATGTACAGTGAATTTGGTCAATATTGCTTCTTGCAATAAAGAGTTACAGGGTGCTGTCACATTTCGGCAGGGCCTGCCGAGAAGTGACTGCACCCTGTAACTCTGGATTGTTAGGGCTTACATTCTCTATCTTTTCAGCATTAGCAGTCGAGGAAAACAGGTGCATGTACAATGAATTTGGTCAGTATCCCTCCTTCAAACAACGACTTATAGGGTGTACCCTGTATACAGTATTATATCTACCAGTAGACCTACGCTCACTACCTCTTAACCGATGCGCGTTCCCGTCGGAGGCAGTCATTTTTCGGCAAGGTTCAATGTGTTGTGCCTTCAGATGGTGTTCTGCACACTTTGGTTGCGCTGATTTGAGTTCCTTTTGCTTTCTTAGCATGGCCTTTCTGCTGATCGTTGACCTCAACATGGCATCACTGTATATTTTCTGTTTGTCACACCGTGGTTGTGCAAGCAGTTTGTAAAAATACTACCAGTAACCATGCCACATTAAAAGCTCCTTGAATCACCTTTCTTCCTAATGCTAATAGTCTGTTTGAACTTGATTTGGGCGTCCTGATCATGTCTACCTGCCTAAATGCAATGACTTACTGCCATGTGATGGGCTCCTTCAATCAGTGTGTTCATAAACAGAAAATGTGTACCTAATAAATTGGCAGATGTGTGTTTAAATCCAACCAGGAAGGAATATAGAAAGCAGTTTATAGTAGACATGTAGTTTTTCCTCTGCAGCTATAGGTGGGTGGAGTTTGCACTGCAGCTTCTGTGGCGTTTGTTTTGTTCACCGTTGTTGGAGACCATTATGGCTACATTGTTGAAATGAAAGAAACACACTCAGTGCAAACATAGCCACAATCTGGAAATATAAAATGAGGTGGCCCCGTGACCCTGCCGACACCGAGGCTCATTTCATCACCGTGGACAGCGCTATGAAATCACGGCACACATTGACAAATGAACTCATGTGCATGCTCAAGCTACAATACAATTTCAAATGCATTCTTTTCTTTTTTTCTTTAGATACAAGGAAGTGCGGTGCGCCCGGCCCCGCCAGGATCCCACCTCAGCCCGGCGCGTGTCGGTCTTCACTTAAGCCGCGCGGCGTGGCGCGGCACACAGGCGCACACTCCATATCCACACTCCGGCTCAACGCGCACCGCAGCCACTGAACCACCAGGCTCCTCAGTCACAGCGCACATGTTTTCAATAATAAGCCCCGCCCCAAACATTTCAAGCTTTCACACCTGATTGGCTGACCATTGTGCCAATATTTAAACTCCTGTGTTGACAGCCGCACCAGAGGGACAGATCACAGATGTAAGTTTGACATTACTTTGTTTCCTTGTTTCTTCACTGACATCAGTCTTCTTCTCATCTCTTGTCTTTAATGAAACGATCACAGTCACCTGTTTGTGTCTCACTCTCTGTTTGCAGCATCAACGCAAACCTGCTACAAAACCCGGACTGGTATTCATGGACGGACTGAACTGGATTCGGTTTGCTGGTGTGAGTACAACAGAAACTCATCACAACCAAACAGAAACAAACACACTTAACACTTAATTGTAAGTGTACACTCAAACTTTAACACTTTTTTTTTCTCATATGACATTTAAACTAATATTTAAATAAACATTTAGTTTGGAATGAGTATCAAGTAAAACCTGAAGTGGAGCTCCACTGAATATTATTCTTATTATTATTATTATTATTATTATTATTGTTGTTACTAAGTGATGACGAAAAAAACCCAGGTCAGTATTTTGTAACCTAAGAAAACCAATGTGATGTAAGTAATTATTGAAAAGGCTATTTATTAATTTAAATAATTAATGACACTGAAGTCATTATTTAATGGTGTATTTATTAATATAAATCATCTAAAAAGGCTTGGGTTTCTAGTAACTAACTGGTGCTAACTAACTCAGCAGCCAGGAGTCACACTGTGAGTGGCTAATTGGAAGAATCAGTAGAGGAGAGGAAAGTAGAGGAAACCAGGTGCATGTACAGTGAATTTGGTCAATATTGCTTCTTGCAATAAAGAGTTACAGGGTGCTGTCACATTTCGGCAGGGCCTGCCGAGAAGTGACTGCACCCTGTAACTCTGGATTGTTAGGGCTTACATTCTCTATCTTTTCAGCATTAGCAGTCGAGGAAAACAGGTGCATGTACAATGAATTTGGTCAGTATCGCTCCTTCAAACAACGACTTATAGGGTGTACCCTGTATACAGTATTATATCTACCAGTAGACCTACGCTCACTACCTCTTAACCGATGCGCGTTCCCGTCGGAGGCAGTCATTTTTCGGCAAGGTTCAATGTGTTGTGCCTTCAGATGGTGTTCTGCACACTTTGGTTGCGCTGATTTGAGTTCCTTTTGCTTTCTTAGCATGGCCTTTCTGCTGATCTTTGACCTCAACATGGCATCACTGGATATTTTCTGTTTGTCACACCGTGGTTGTGCAAGCAGTTTGTAAAAATACTACCAGTAACCATGCCACATTAAAAGCTCCTTGAATCACCTTTCTTCCTAATGCTGATAGTCTGTTTGAACTTGATTTGGGCGTCCTGATCATGTCTACCTGCCTAAATGCAATGACTTACTGCCATGTGATTGGCTCCTTCAATCAGTGTGTTCATAAACAGAAAATGTGTACCTAATAAATTGGCAGATGTGTGTTTAAATCCAACCAGGAAGGAATATAGAAAGCAGTTTATAGTAGACATGTAGTTTTTCCTCTGCAGTTATAGGTGGGTGGAGTTTGCACTGCAGCTTCTGTGGCGTTTGTTTTGTTCACCGTTGTTGGAGACCATTATGGCTACATTGTTGAAATTAAAGAAACACACTCAGTGCAAACATAGCCACAATCTGGAAATATAAAATGAGGTCACCCTGTGACGCTGCCGACACCGAGGCTCATTTCAGCACCGTGGACAGCGCTATGAAATCACGGCACACATTGACAAATAAACTCATGAGTACAGTCCTCACAGTTTAAGTGAGGACACGCACCGCGGCCGCGGAACCACAAGGCTCCCCAGTTACGACAGGTACCGCCGCCGCAGCGCACGGCACCGGAACCGCAGCCGCGGAGCGCACGGAGCGCACAGCAGCCACGGAGCCCGCGCAAACCGAGATACATTCAAGATACATTCTCAACATTAACTTCATAAAAAAAGTGCGGTGCGCCCGGCCCCGCCTCGGCCTGGCGCGTGTCGGTCTTCACTTAAGCCGCGCGGCGTGGCGCAGCGCACAGGCGCACCCTCCATATCCGCACAACGGCGCGACGCGCACCGCAGCCGCTGAACCACCAGGCTCCTCAGTTGCCACACGTACCGCAGCCACAGCACACGGCACCGAGATCCCACCTCGGCCCGGCGCGTGTCGGTCCTCACTTAAGCCGCGCGGCGGGGCACACAGTCAGCGCAAACACGACACGTACCGCCGCCGCAGCGCCAAACGCACAGCAGCCGCGGAACCAGCGTCTCAGCAGACGCCATCCCTGCCGTGAAAACGCGGAAACACACTAAACTACAAACAACGCCACATTCCACAAATAATACATGCAACATGTTTACCTTTTTACTGACAGTGCTTCTATTTGACTATTGCATCGCAAGTAGTGATGATGACATCATGTTTTCTTTTTTAAGTTGAATGATTTGTCTGAATACACTGAAAACACTGAACATGTGTTTGTTCCCGAGCCACTCCATATCCACACTCCGGCGCACCGCTGCCGCTGAACCACCAGGCTCCTCAGTTGCGACACGTACCGCAGCCACAGCACACGGCACCGAGATCCCACCTCGGCCCGGCGCGTGTCGGTCCTCACTTAAGCCGCGCGGCGGGGCACACAGTCAGCGCAAACACGACACGTACCGCCACCGCAGCGCCAAACGCACAGCAGCCGCGGAATCAGCGTCTCAGCAGACGCCATCCCTGCCGTGAAAACGCGGAAACACACTAAACTACAAACAACGCCACATTTCACAAATAATACATGCAACATGTTTACCTTTTTATTGACAGTGCTTCTATTTGACTATTGCATCGCAAGTAGTGATGATGACATCATGTTTTCTTTTTTAAGTTGAATGATTTGTCTGAATACACTGAAAACACTGAACATGTGTTTGTTCCCTTTTCAGGATGAGTTGGAAGCAACCCAAGAGGGGCAGTGGCCCTGGTGGCAGTAGTGAATGAAGATCAGGTTAGTTTACTGGCCTGAGTACAGCCTCACAGTTTAAGTGAGGACACGCACCGCGGCCGCGGAACCACAAGGCTCCCCAGTTACGACAGGTACCGCCGCCGCAGCGCACGGCACCGGAACCGCAGCCGCGGAGCGCACGGAGCGCACAGCAGCCACGGAGCCCGCGCAAACCGAGATACATTCAAGATACATTCTCAACATTAACTTCATAAAAAAAGTGCGGTGCGCCCGGCCCCGCCTCGGCCCGGCGCGTGTCGGTCTTCACTTAAGCCGCGCGGCGTGGCGCAGCGCACAGGCGCACCCTCCATATCCGCACAACGGCGCGACGCGCACCGCAGCCGCTGAACCACCAGGCTCCTCAGTTGCCACACGTACCGCAGCCACAGCACACGGCACCGAGATCCCACCTCGGCCCGGCGCGTGTCGGTCCTCACTTAAGCCGCGCGGCGGGGCACACAGTCAGCGCAAACACGACACGTACCTCCGCCGCAGCGCCAAACGCACAGCAGCCGCGGAACCAGCGTCTCAGCAGACGCCATCCCTGCCGTGAAAACGCGGAAACACACTAAACTACAAACAACGCCACATTCCACAAATAATACATGCAACATGTTTACCTTTTTATTGACAGTGCTTCTATTTGACTATTGCATCGCAAGTAGTGATGATGACATCATGTTTTCTTTTTTAAGTTGAATGATTTGTCTGAATACACTGAAAACACTGAACATGTGTTTGTTCCCGAGCCACTCCATATCCACACTCCGGCGCACCGCTGCCGCTGAACCACCAGGCTCCTCAGTTGCGACACGTACCGCAGCCACAGCACACGGCACCGAGATCCCGCCTCGGCCCGGCGCGTGTCGGTCCTCACTTAAGCCGCGCGGCGGGGCACACAGTCAGCGCAAACACGACACGTACCGCCGCCGCAGCGCCAAACGCACAGCAGCCGCGGAACCAGCGTCTCAGCAGACGCCATCCCTGCCATGAAAACGCGGAAACACACTAAACTACAAACAACGCCACATTTCACAAATAATACATGCAACATGTTTACCTTTTTATTGACAGTGCTTCTATTTGACTATTGCATCGCAAGTAGTGATGATGACATCATGTTTTCTTTTTTAAGTTGAATGATTTGTCTGAATACACTGAAAACACTGAACATGTGTTTGTTCCCGAGCCACTCCATATCCACACTCCGGCGCACCGCTGCCGCTGAACCACCAGGCTCCTCAGTTGCGACACGTACCGCAGCCACAGCACACGGCACCGAGATCCCACCTCGGCCCGGCGCGTGTCGGTCCTCACTTAAGCCGCGCGGCGGGGCACACAGTCAGCGCAAACACGACACGTACCGCCACCGCAGCGCCAAACGCACAGCAGCCGCGGAATCAGCGTCTCAGCAGACGCCATCCCTGCCGTGAAAACGCGGAAACACACTAAACTACAAACAACGCCACATTTCACAAATAATACATGCAACATGTTTACCTTTTTATTGACAGTGCTTCTATTTGACTATTGCATCGCAAGTAGTGATGATGACATCATGTTTTCTTTTTTAAGTTGAATGATTTGTCTGAATACACTGAAAACACTGAACATGTGTTTGTTCCCTTTTCAGGATGAGTTGGAAGCAACCCAAGAGGGGCAGTGGCCCTGGTGGCAGTAGTGAATGAAGATCAGGTTAGTTTACTGGCCTGAGTACAGTCCTCACAGTTTAAGTGAGGACACGCACCGCGGCCGCGGAACCACAAGGCTCCCCAGTTACGACAGGTACCGCCGCCGCAGCGCACGGCACCGGAACCGCAGCCGCGGAGCGCACGGAGCGCACAGCAGCCACGGAGCCCGCGCAAACCGAGATACATTCAAGATACATTCTCAACATTAACTTCATAAAAAAAGTGCGGTGCGCCCGGCCCCGCCTCGGCCCGGCGCGTGTCGGTCTTCACTTAAGCCGCGCGGCGTGGCGCAGCGCACAGGCGCACCCTCCATATCCGCACAACGGCGCGACGCGCACCGCAGCCGCTGAACCACCAGGCTCCTCAGTTGCCACACGTACCGCAGCCACAGCACACGGCACCGAGATCCCACCTCGGCCCGGCGCGTGTCGGTCTTCACTTAAGCCGCGCGGCGTGGCGCAGCGCACAGGCGCACCCTCCATATCCGCACAACGGCGCGTCGCGCACCGCAGCCGCTGAACCACCAGGCTCCTCAGTTGCCACACGTACCGCAGCCACAGCACACGGCACCGAGATCCCACCTCGGCCCGGCGCGTGTCGGTCCTCACTTAAGCCGCGCGGCGGGGCACACAGTCAGCGCAAACACGACACGTACCGCCGCCGCAGCGCCAAACGCACAGCAGCCGCGGAACCAGCGTCTCAGCAGACCCCATCCCTGCCGTGAAAACGCGGAAACACACTAAACTACAAACAACGCCACATTCCACAAATAATACATGCAACATGTTTACCTTTTTATTGACAGTGCTTCTATTTGACTATTGCATCGCAAGTAGTGATGATGACATCATGTTTTCTTTTTTAAGTTGAATGATTTGTCTGAATACACTGAAAACACTGAACATGTGTTTGTTCCCTTTTCAGGATGAGTTGGAAGCAACCCAAGAGGGGCAGTGGCCCTGGTGGCAGTAGTGAATGAAGATCAGGTTAGTTTACTGGCCTGAGTACAGTCCTCACAGTTTAAGTGAGGACACGCACCGCGGCCGCGGAACCACAAGGCTCCCCAGTTACGACAGGTACCGCCGCCGCAGCGCACGGCACCGGAACCGCAGCCGCGGAGCGCACGGAGCGCACAGCAGCCACGGAGCCCGCGCAAACCGAGATACATTCAAGATACATTCTCAACATTAACTTCATAAAAAAAGTGCGGTGCGCCCGGCCCCGCCTCGGCCAGGCGCGTGTCGGTCTTCACTTAAGCCGCGCGGCGTGGCGCAGCGCACAGGCGCACCCTCCATATCCGCACAACGGCGCGACGCGCACCGCAGCCGCTGAACCACCAGGCTCCTCAGTTGCCACACGTACCGCAGCCACAGCACACGGCACCGAGATCCCACCTCGGCCCGGCGCGTGTCGGTCCTCACTTAAGCCACGCGGCGGGGCACACAGTCAGCGCAAACACGACACGTACCGCCGCCGCAGCGCCAAACGCACAGCAGCCGCGGAACCAGCGTCTCAGCAGACGCCATCCCTGCCGTGAAAACGCGGAAACACACTAAACTACAAACAACGCCACATTTCACAAATAATACATGCAACATGTTTACCTTTTTATTGACAGTGCTTCTATTTGACTATTGCATCGCAAGTAGTGATGATGACATCATGTTTTCTTTTTTAAGTTGAATGATTTGTCTGAATACACTGAAAACACTGAACATGTGTTTGTTCCCGAGCCACTCCATATCCACACTCCGGCGCACCGCTGCCGCTGAACCACCAGGCTCCTCAGTTGCGACACGTACCGCAGCCACAGCACACGGCACCGAGATCCCACCTCGGCCCGGCGCGTGTCGGTCCTCACTTAAGCCGCGCGGCGGGGCACACAGTCAGCGCAAACACGACACGTACCGCCACCGCAGCGCCAAACGCACAGCAGCCGCGGAATCAGCGTCTCAGCAGACGCCATCCCTGCCGTGAAAACGCGGAAACACACTAAACTACAAACAACGCCACATTTCACAAATAATACATGCAACATGTTTACCTTTTTATTGACAGTGCTTCTATTTGACTATTGCATCGCAAGTAGTGATGATGACATCATGTTTTCTTTTTTAAGTTGAATGATTTGTCTGAATACACTGAAAACACTGAACATGTGTTTGTTCCCTTTTCAGGATGAGTTGGAAGCAACCCAAGAGGGGCAGTGGCCCTGGTGGCAGTAGTGAATGAAGATCAGGTTAGTTTACTGGCCTGAGTACAGTCCTCACAGTTTAAGTGAGGACACGCACCGCGGCCGCGGAACCACAAGGCTCCCCAGTTACGACAGGTACCGCCGCCGCAGCGCACGGCACCGGAACCGCAGCCGCGGAGCGCACGGAGCGCACAGCAGCCACGGAGCCCGCGCAAACCGAGATACATTCAAGATACATTCTCAACATTAACTTCATAAAAAAAGTGCGGTGCGCCCGGCCCCGCCTCGGCCCGGCGCGTGTCGGTCTTCACTTAAGCCGCGCGGCGTGGCGCAGCGCACAGGCGCACCCTCCATATCCGCACAACGGCGCGACGCGCACCGCAGCCGCTGAACCACCAGGCTCCTCAGTTGCCACACGTACCGCAGCCACAGCACACGGCACCGAGATCCCACCTCGGCCCGGCGCGTGTCGGTCCTCACTTAAGCCGCGCGGCGGGGCACACAGTCAGCGCAAACACGACACGTACCGCCGCCGCAGCGCCAAACGCACAGCAGCCGCGGAACCAGCGTCTCAGCAGACCCCATCCCTGCCGTGAAAACGCGGAAACACACTAAACTACAAACAACGCCACATTCCACAAATAATACATGCAACATGTTTACCTTTTTATTGACAGTGCTTCTATTTGACTATTGCATCGCAAGTAGTGATGATGACATCATGTTTTCTTTTTTAAGTTGAATGATTTGTCTGAATACACTGAAAACACTGAACATGTGTTTGTTCCCTTTTCAGGATGAGTTGGAAGCAACCCAAGAGGGGCAGTGGCCCTGGTGGCAGTAGTGAATGAAGATCAGGTTAGTTTACTGGCCTGAGTACAGTCCTCACAGTTTAAGTGAGGACACGCACCGCGACCGCGGAACCACAAGGCTCCCCAGTTACGACAGGTACCGCCGCCGCAGCGCACGGCACCGGAACCGCAGCCGCGGAGAGCACGGAGCGCACAGCAGCCACGGAGCCCGCGCAAACCGAGATACATTCAAGATACATTCTCAACATTAACTTCATAAAAAAAGTGCGGTGCGCCCGGCCCCGCCTCGGCCAGGCGCGTGTCGGTCTTCACTTAAGCCGCGCGGCGTGGCGCAGCGCACAGGCGCACCCTCCATATCCGCACAACGGCGCGACGCGCACCGCAGCCGCTGAACCACCAGGCTCCTCAGTTGCCACACGTACCGCAGCCACAGCACACGGCACCGAGATCCCACCTCGGCCCGGCGCGTGTCGGTCCTCACTTAAGCCGCGCGGCGGGGCACACAGTCAGTGCAAACACAACACGTACCGCCGCCGCAGCGCCAAACGCACAGCAGCCGCGGAACCAGCGTCTCAGCAGACGCCATCCCTGCCGTGAAAACGCGGAAACACACTAAACTACAAACAACGCCACATTTCACAAATAATACATGCAACATGTTTACCTTTTTATTGACAGTGCTTCTATTTGACTATTGCATCGCAAGTAGTGATGATGACATCATGTTTTCTTTTTTAAGTTGAATGATTTGTCTGAATACACTGAAAACACTGAACATGTGTTTGTTCCCGAGCCACTCCATATCCACACTCCGGCGCACCGCTGCCGCTGAACCACCAGGCTCCTCAGTTGCGACACGTACCGCAGCCACAGCACACGGCACCGAGATCCCACCTCGGCCCGGCGCGTGTCGGTCCTCACTTAAGCCGCGCGGCGGGGCACACAGTCAGCGCAAACACGACACGTACCGCCACCGCAGCGCCAAACGCACAGCAGCCGCGGAATCAGCGTCTCAGCAGACGCCATCCCTGCCGTGAAAACGCGGAAACACACTAAACTACAAACAACGCCACATTTCACAAATAATACATGCAACATGTTTACCTTTTTATTGACAGTGCTTCTATTTGACTATTGCATCGCAAGTAGTGATGATGACATCATGTTTTCTTTTTTAAGTTGAATGATTTGTCTGAATACACTGAAAACACTGCACATGTGTTTGTTCCCTTTTCAGGATGAGTTGGAAGCAACCCAAGAGGGGCAGTGGCCCTGGTGGCAGTAGTGAATGAAGATCAGGTTCCTGCAGGAGTTCCCTTTGAAACTCACCATGTGTCTCTGGTCCTCACAATCAGGTTGTAATGGCTCACACACTGATCTACGCTCTCCATTTGAAGTTGTCAGAAGTAGAATGTAATAATTTGATTTAGTAGAAAGAAAAGAGTCAATTCAACTTAAGTATTAACATTTGTATAAAGAAGATCATTTCAGTTCAGATAAATCCGTTTCACATAAGTGTCACATACTTAGTAGTTTTCATTAACTGAATGGAATTAGTACAAGGCACTTTACCCAAGTTACTTTAACAACAAATACTTGAGTTACTTGTACTCAAATCAAATACTTTTGTATGCTTAAATTGTTTGAGTTAATAAACTTAATTGGTTTCCTAAATGGTTAAAGTTGAAGTAACTCATTCCCCGCAGACAAGATACATTCTCAACATTAACTTCATAAAACCAGAGACCATTATGGCTACATTGTTGAAATGAAAGAAACACACTCAGTGCAAACATAGCCACAATCTGGAAATATAAAATGAGGTGGCCCCGTGACGCTGCCGACACCGAGGCTCATTTCATCACCGTGGACAGCGCTATGAAATCACGGCACACATTGACAAATGAACTCATGTGCATGCTCAAGCTACAATACAATTTCAAATGCATTCTTTTCTCTTTTTTTTTAGATACAAGGAAGTGCGGTGCGCCCGGCCCCGCCAGGATCCCACCTCAGCCCGGCGCGCGTCGGTCTTCACTTAAGCCGCGGCGTGGCGCGGCACACAGGCGCACACTCCATATCCACACTCCGGCTCAACGCGCACCGCAGCCACTGAACCACCAGGCTCCTCAGTCACAGCGCACATGTTTTCAATAATAAGCCCCTCCCCAAACATTTCAAGCTTTCACACCTGATTGGCTGACCATTGTGCCAATATTTAAACTCCTGTGTTGACAGCCGCACCAGAGGGAGAGGAGATGCTGACAGATCACAGACGTAAGTTTGACGTTACTTTGTTTCCTTGTTTTCTCACTGACTCCAGTCTTCTTCTCATCTCTTGTCTTTAATGAAACCATCACAGTCCCATGTTTGTGTCTCACTCTCTGTTTGCAGCACCAATGCAAACCTGCTACAGTACAAACCTGCTACAAACCCCAGACTGGATTCGGTTTACTGGCGTGAGTACAACAGAAAGTCATCACAACCAGACAGAAACAAACCGCAAACACACTTAACACTTGAATCTAAGTGTAGAGTCGAACGTTAACACTTTAATTTTGATCATATGACATTAAACTAATATTTAATTACCTCATTTATTTTTTTTATAATTTTAATAATGTAAATATTAGCATTTTAGCTCAATAGCTTCCAGGCAATGTGACCCAAAGACTCCAAATGAGTGTACAAACATAGTACTAGACTGCCTAGTCAGGACACACCTCTTTATATTCCATTTAAATACTTGATTTACTTTCAATCATTTCTTTAATGCAAATATTAGCATTTTATCTCAATCGCGTCCAGGCCATGTGACCCTAAAGATTCCAAAACAGTGCAGCAACATAGAACTAGACTGCCTAGTCAGGACACACCTCTTTTTATTCCATTTTAGTACCTCCCATAATTTTTTTTAATCCATTTTTAACGGTAATTCGTTGATGGTCCCTAAATGAGACCACGGTTGTTGAGAGCGATGGGTCGGACTTTGTACAAGCCGTGATCGTGCACCTATCTCGGGGTGGAGAAGGAGGAGGGTGCCGTTGGATCTGGAGCGAATGTCTGTTGAATATCCAACCTGGAACTGATTTCAGCGCGGTACGTTGTCGGAGGTGATCAGCTCCGACCTCTGCGGACGCTCGGTGCTCACAGTGCCCAGGGCAGAGCAGCGTTACCTCGGCCTGTCCTGATGAAATGATCCGCTGGCTCAGACGTCTCTCAGATGCTTGGTGTGATCCATAGATTTGTGGTTGACGTGTTACTTTGTTTTTAATGTAAACACTTTGTATATTATTACTAATAATTGATTTTACCTTCGAATTTTAGGTTTATATTAAAGTGGCACGGCCATTGTATATGTATTTGTTAAAATCCCAAGTCTCCTCCTCACCTGCCTCATCACTGGCACACCTACCTGGACCACACCCCTAATCCTATATAACCCGCCCCTTCCGCCCTTTGACCCCCCTATTTTCCCTCCAAACAATCCACGAGAACAAAGGGACACTGGCTGTGAGTTTTATGGACGTTCACTCATTTAATGTTTCATTTGGTTGATACTACATCTTGTATGAAGACTTACTTATTGCTTGTGTGTCATTATACTAGATTCCTGAGTTTAATCCTTTGCTAAAGAGAGGAAAGTAAGAGTGGATGTATTATTGATGTTAGTCTAAGACAACCTCATTTCTTATTGTATATTTGATACTTTCTAGATTGTAATATTTCCTTTATCATTTTCATATAGACAGAATCATCCACCATTACCCCTCATCACCGACTACCGTTTACTTGGAAATAAAATATTGCAACTTGGAAAGCTGCCTGGATCCTGTGTTTAAATGTGCACCCAACATATGATGTTCAGTCAATCACCGCCACTATAGTGTACAGTTCTTTCATATTTGTGTATGTATTTGAATATAAATGTACAATTGTAAGTTCAAATAAATAATACATTAACTGTCAGTTGATGTACTGATATCTATGAGTAGTCTAGTGAAAAACAGACGTAGCACCATCAGTAGCTCTTTGTGTTTTATGTCACAGGTCTCCATCAACATATGCAGCACTCGGGCATGAAGAAACTGTGAATTCAGCTCCTCCTTGCCGAACTAAAAGAGAGACGACCTGCACTCTTTAGTGAAGCTCAAGTGAGTGAAAGAGGATGGTGACACCCACACACTGTCAAAGTCATCGTTGTAGCAATGCCTCATCTGGAAAAGAGTTTTAATATGACAGCGAGGCTCATTTCAGCACCGTGGACAGCGCTATGAAATCACGGCACACATTGACAAATAAAATCATGCGCATGCTCAAGCTACAATACAATTTCAAATGCATTCTTTTCTTTTTTTTAAGATACAAGGAAGTGCGGTGCGGCCCGGCGCGTGTCGGTCTTCACTTAAGCCGCGGCGCACCCTCCATATCCACACTCCGGCGCGACGCGCACTGCAGCCGCTGAACCACCAGGCTCCTCAGTTGCGACACGTACCGCAGCCACAGCGCCCAGCCCTGCCGAGATCCCACCTCGGCCTGGCGCGTGTCGGTCTTCACTTAAGCCGCGCGGCGTGGCGCACAAACCTACAAACCTGCTACAAACCCCAGACTGGATTCGGTTTACTGGCGTGAGTACAGTCCTCACAGTTTAAGTGAGGACACGCACTTGTATTCTCAGTTTGGTATAAGATGTGAGTACAGTGTAACGCCACATTTCACAACTAATACATGCAACATGTTTACCTTTTTATTGACAGTGCTTCTATTTGACTATTGCATCGCAAGTAGTGATGATGACATCATGTTTTCTTTTTTAAGTTGAATGATTTGTCCGAATACACTGAAAACACTGAACATGTGTTTGTTCCCTTTTCAGGATGAGTTGGAAGCAGCCCAAGAGGGGCAGTGGCCCTGGTGGCAGTAGTGAATGAAGATCAGGTTCCTGCAGGAGTTCCCTTTGAAACTCACCATGTGTCTCTGGTCCTCACAATCAGGTTGTAATGGCTCACACACTGATCTACGCTCTCCATTTGAAGTTGTCAGAAGTAGAATGTAATAATTTGATTTAGTAGAAAGAAAAGAGTCCATTCAACTTAAGTATTAACATTTGTATAAAGAAGATCATTTCAGTTCAGATAAATCCGTTTCACATAAGTGTCACATACTTAGTAGTTTTCATTAACTGAATGGAATTAGTACAATGCACTTTACCCAAGTTACTTTAACAACAAATACTTGAGTTACTTGTACTCAAATCAAATACTTTTGTATGCTTAAATTGTTTGAGTTAATAAACTTAATTGGTTTCCTAAATGGTTAAAGTTGAAGTAACTCATTCCCCGCAGACAAGATACATTCTCAACATTAACTTCATAAAACCAGAGACCATTATGGCTACATTGTTGAAATGAAAGAAACACACTCAGTGCAAACATAGCCACAATCTGGAAATATAAAATGAGGTGGCCCCGTGACCCTGCCGACACCGAGGCTCATTTCATCACCGTGGACAGCGCTATGAAATCACGGCACACATTGACAAATGAACTCATGTGCATGCTCAAGCTACAATACAATTTCAAATGCATTCTTTTCTTTTTTTCTTTAGATACAAGGAAGTGCGGTGGGCCCGGCCCCGCCAGGATCCCACCTCAGCCCGGCGCGTGTCGGTCTTCACTTAAGCCGCGCGGCGTGGCGCGGCACACAGGCGCACACTCCATATCCACACTCCGGCTCAACGCGCACCGCAGCCACTGAACCACCAGGCTCCTCAGTCACAGCGCACATGTTTTCAATAATAAGCCCCACCCCAAACATTTCAAGCTTTCACACCTGATTGGCTGACCTTTGTGCCAATATTTAAACTCCTGTGTTGACAGCCGCACCAGAGGGAGAGGAGATGCTGACAGATCACAGACGTAAGTTTGACGTTACTTTGTTTCCTTGTTTTCTCACTGACTCCAGTCTTCTTCTCATCTCTTGTCTTTAATGAAACCATCACAGTCCCATGTTTGTGTCTTACTCTCTGTTTGCAGCACCAATGCAAACCTGCTACAGTACAAACCTGCTACAAACCCCAGACTGGATTCGGTTTACTGGCGTGAGTACAACAGAAAGTCATCACAACCAGACAGAAACAAACCGCAAACACACTTAACACTTGAATCTAAGTGTAGAGTCGAACGTTAACACTTTAATTTTGATCATATGACATTAAACTAATATTTAATTACCTCATTTATTTTTTTTATAATTTTAATAATGTAAATATTAGCATTTTATCTCAATCGCGTCCAGGCCATGTGACCCTAAAGATTCCAAAACAGTGCAGCAACATAGAACTAGACTGCCTAGTCAGGACACACCTCTTTTTATTCCATTTTAGTACCTCCCATAATTTTTTTTAATCCATTTTTAACGGTAATTCGTTGATGGTCCCTAAATGAGACCACGGTTGTTGAGAGCGATGGGTCGGACTTTGTACAAGCCGTGATCGTGCACCTATCTCGGGGTGGAGAAGGAGGAGGGTGCTGTTGGATCTGGAGCGAATGTCTGTTGAATATCCAACCTGGAACTGATTTCAGCGCTGTACGTTGTCGGAGGTGATCAGCTCCGCCTCTGCGGACGCTCGGTGCTCACAGTGCCCAGGGCAGAGCAGCGTTACCTCGGCCTGTCCTGATGAAATGATCCGCTGGCTCAGACGTCTCACAGATGCTTGGTGTGATCCATAGATTTGTGGTTGACGTGTTACTTTGTTTTTAATGTAAACACTTTGTATATTATTACTAATAATTGATTTTAACTTCGAATTTTAGGTTTATATTAAAGTGGCACGGCCATTGTATATGTATTTGTTAAAATCCCAAGTCTCCTCCTCACCTGCCTCATCACTGGCACACCTACCTGGACCACACCCCTAATCCTATATAACCCGCCCCTTCCGCCCTTTGACCCCCCTATTTTCCCTCCAAACAATCCACGAGAACAAAGGGACACTGGCTGTGAGTTTTATGGACGTTCACTCATTTAATGATTCATTTGGTTGATACTACATCTTGTATGAAGACTTACTTATTGCTTGTGTGTCATTATACTAGATTCCTGAGTTTAATCCTTTGCTAAAGAGAGGAAAGTAAGAGTGGATGTATTATTGATGTTAGTCTAAGACAACCTCATTTCTTATTGTATATTTGATACTTTCTAGATTGTAATATTTCCTTTATCATTTTCATATAGACAGAATCATCCACCATTACCCCTCATCACCGACTACCGTTTACTTGGAAATAAAATATTGCAACTTGGAAAGCTGCCTGGATCCTGTGTTTAAATGTGCACCCAACATATGATGTTCAGTCAATCACCGCCACTATAGTGTACAGTTCTTTCATATTTGTGTATGTATTTGAATATAAATGTACAATTGTAAGTTCAAATAAATAATACATTAACTGTCAGTTGATGTACTGATATCTATGAGTAGTCTAGTGAAAAACAGACGTAGCACCATCAGTAGCTCTTTGTGTTTTATGTCACAGGTCTCCATCAACATATGCAGCACTCGGGCATGAAGAAACTGTGAATTCAGCTCCTCCTTGCCGAACTAAAAGAGAGACGACCTGCACTCTTTAGTGAAGCTCAAGTGAGTGAAAGAGGATGGTGACACCCACACACTGTCAAAGTCATCGTTGTAGCAATGCCTCATCTGGAAAAGAGTTTTAATATGACAGCGAGGCTCATTTCAGCACCGTGGACAGCGCTATGAAATCACGGCACACATTGACAAATAAAATCATGCGCATGCTCAAGCTACAATACAATTTCAAATGCATTCTTTTTTTTTTTTAGATACAAGGAAGTGCGGTGCGCCCGGCCCCGCCAGGATCCCACCTCGGCCTGGCGCGTGTCGGTCTTCACTTAAGCCGCGCGGCGTGGCGCACAAACCTACAAACCTGCTACAAACCCCAGACTGGATTCGGTTTACTGGCGTGAGTACAGTCCTCACAGTTTAAGTGAGGACACGCACTTGTATTCTCAGTTTGGTATAAGATGTGAGTACAGTGTAACGCCACATTTCACAACTAATACATGCAACATGTTTACCTTTTTATTGACAGTGCTTCTATTTGACTATTGCATCGCAAGTAGTGATGATGACATCATGTTTTCTTTTTTAAGTTGAATGATTTGTCCGAATACACTGAAAACACTGAACATGTGTTTGTTCCCTTTTCAGGATGAGTTGGAAGCAGCCCAAGAGGGGCAGTGGCCCTGGTGGCAGTAGTGAATGAAGATCAGGTTCCTGCAGGAGTTCCCTTTTGAAACTCACCATGTGTCTCTGGTCCTCACAATCAGGTTGTAATGGCTCACACACTGATCTACGCTCTCCATTTGAAGTTGTCAGAAGTAGAATGTAATAATTTGATTTAGTAGAAAGAAAAGAGTCCATTCAACTTAAGTATTAACATTTGTATAAAGAAGATCATTTCAGTTCAGATAAATCCGTTTCACATAAGTGTCACATACTTAGTAGTTTTCATTAACTGAATGGAATTAGTACAATGCACTTTACCCAAGTTACTTTAACAACAAATACTTGAGTTACTTGTACTCAAATCAAATACTTTTGTATGCTTAAATTGTTTGAGTTAATAAACTTAATTGGTTTCCTAAATGGTTAAAGTTGAAGTAACTCATTCCCCGCAGACAAGATACATTCTCAACATTAACTTCATAAAACCAGAGACCATTATGGCTACATTGTTGAAATGAAAGAAACACACTCAGTGCAAACATAGCCACAATCTGGAAATATAAAATGAGGTGGCCCCGTGACCCTGCCGACACCGAGGCTCATTTCATCACCGTGGACAGCGCTATGAAATCACGGCACACATTGACAAATGAACTCATGTGCATGCTCAAGCTACAATACAATTTCAAATGCATTCTTTTCTTTTTTTCTTTAGATACAAGGAAGTGCGGTGCGCCCGGCCCCGCCAGGATCCCACCTCAGCCCGGCGCGTGTCGGTCTTCACTTAAGCCGCGCGGCGTGGCGCGGCACACAGGCGCACACTCCATATCCACACTCCGGCTCAACGCGCACCGCAGCCACTGAACCACCAGGCTCCTCAGTCACAGCGCACATGTTTTCAATAATAAGCCCCGCCCCAAACATTTCAAGCTTTCACACCTGATTGGCTGACCATTGTGCCAATATTTAAACTCCTGTGTTGACAGCCGCACCAGAGGGACAGATCACAGATGTAAGTTTGACGTTACTTTGTTTCCTTGTTTCTTCACTGACATCAGTCTTCTTCTCATCTCTTGTCTTTAATGAAACGATCACAGTCACCTGTTTGTGTCTCACTCTCTGTTTGCAGCATCAACGCAAACCTGCTACAAAACCCGGACTGGTATTCATGGACGGACTGAACTGGATTCGGTTTGCTGGTGTGAGTACAACAGAAACTCATCACAACCAAACAGAAACAAACACACTTAACACTTAATTGTAAGTGTACACTCAAACTTTAACACTTTTTTTTTCTCATATGACATTTAAACTAATATTTAAATAAACATTTAGTTTGGAATGAGTATCAAGTAAAACCTGAAGTGGAGCTCCACTGAATATTATTCTTATTATTATTATTATTATTATTATTATTATTATTGTTGTTGTTACTAAGTGATGACGAAAAAAACCCAGGTTAGTATTTTGTAACCTAAGAAAACCAATGTGATGTAAGTAATTATTGAAAAGGCTATTTATTAATTTAAATAATTAATGACACTGAAGTCATTATTTAATGGTGTATTTATTAATATAAATCATCTAAAAAGGCTTGGGTTTCTAGTAACTAACTGGTGCTAACTAACTCAGCAGCCAGGAGTCACACTGTGAGTGGCTAATTGGAAGAATCAGTAGAGGAGAGGAAAGTAGAGGAAACCAGGTGCATGTACAGTGAATTTGGTCAATATTGCTTCTCAACGCGCACCGCAGCCACTGAACCACCAGGCTCCTCAGTCACAGCGCACATGTTTTCAATAATAAGCCCCGCCCCAAACATTTCAAGCTTTCACACCTGATTGGCTGACCATTGTGCCAATATTTAAACTCCTGTGTTGACAGCCGCACCAGAGGGAGAGGAGATGCTGACAGATCACAGACGTAAGTTTGACGTTACTTTGTTTCCTTGTTTTCTCACTGACTCCAGTCTTCTTCTCATCTCTTGTCTTTAATGAAACCATCACAGTCCCATGTTTGTGTCTCACTCTCTGTTTGCAGCACCAATGCAAACCTGCTACAGTACAAACCTGCTACAAACCCCAGACTGGATTCGGTTTACTGGCGTGAGTACAACAGAAAGTCATCACAACCAGACAGAAACAAACCGCAAACACACTTAACACTTGAATCTAAGTGTAGAGTCGAACGTTAACACTTTAATTTTGATCATATGACATTAAACTAATATTTAATTACCTCATTTATAAACCGAATTTTAGGTTTATATTAAAGTGGCACGGCCATTGTATATGTATTTGTTAAAATCCCAAGTCTCCTCCTCACCTGCCTCATCACTGGCACACCTACCTGGACCACACCCCTAATCCTATATAACCCGCCCCTTCCGCCCTTTGACCCCCCTATTTTCCCTCCAAACAATCCACGAGAACAAAGGGACACTGGCTGTGAGTTTTATGGACGTTCACTCATTTAATGATTCATTTGGTTGATACTACATCTTGTATGAAGACTTACTTATTGCTTGTGTGTCAATATACTAGATTCCTGAGTTTAATCCTTTGCTAAAGAGAGGAAAGTAAGAGTGGATGTATTATTGATGTTAGTCTAAAACAACCTCATTTCTTATTGTATATTTGATACTTTCTAGATTGTAATATTTCCTTTATCATTTTCATATAGACAGAATCATCCACCATTACCCCTCATCACCGACTACCGTTTACTTGGAAATAAAATATTGCAACTTGGAAAGCTGCCTGGATCCTGTGTTTAAATGTGCACCCAACATATGATGTTCAGTCAATCACCGCCACTATAGTGTACAGTTCTTTCATATTTGTGTATGTATTTGAATATAAATGTACAATTGTAAGTTCAAATAAATAATACATTAACTGTCAGTTGATGTACTGATATCTATGAGTAGTCTAGTGAAAAACAGACGTAGCACCATCAGTAGCTCTTTGTGTTTTATGTCACAGGTCTCCATCAACATATGCAGCACTCGGGCATGAAGAAACTGAATTCAGCTCCTCCTTGCCGAACTAAAAGAGAGACGACCTGCACTCTTTAGTGAAGCTCAAGTGAGTGAAAGAGGATGGTGACACCCACACACTGTCAAAGTCATCGTTGTAGCAATGCCTCATCTGGAAAAGAGTTTTAATATGACAGCGAGGCTCATTTCAGCACCGTGGACAGCGCTATGAAATCACGGCACACATTGACAAATAAAATCATGCGCATGCTCAAGCTACAATACAATTTCAAATGCATTCTTTTCTTTTTTTTAAGATACAAGGAAGTGCGGTGCGGCCCGGCGCGTGTCGGTCTTCACTTAAGCCGCGGCGCACCCTCCATATCCACACTCCGGCGCGACGCGCACTGCAGCCGCTGAACCACCAGGCTCCTCAGTTGCGACATGTACCGCAGCCACAGCGCCCAGCCCTGCCGAGATCCCACCTCGGCCTGGCGCGTGTCGGTCTTCACTTAAGCCGCGCAGCGTGGCGCACAAACCTACAAACCTGCTACAAACCCCAGACTGGATTCGGTTTACTGGCGTGAGTACAGTCCTCACAGTTTAAGTGAGGACACGCACTTGTATTCTCAGTTTGGTATAAGATGTGAGTACAGTGTAACGCCACATTTCACAACTAATACATGCAACATGTTTACCTTTTTATTGACAGTGCTTCTATTTGACTATTGCATCGCAAGTAGTGATGATGACATCATGTTTTCTTTTTTAAGTTGAATGATTTGTCTGAATACACTGAAAACACTGAACATGTGTTTGTTCCCGAGCCACTCCATATCCACACTCCGGCGCACCGCTGCCGCTGAACCACCAGGCTCCTCAGTTGCGACACGTACCGCAGCCACAGCACACGGCACCGAGATCCCACCTCGGCCCGGCGCGTGTCGGTCTTCACTTAAGCCGCGCAGCGTGGCGCACAAACCTACAAACCTGCTACAAACCCCAGACTGGATTCGGTTTACTGGCGTGAGTACAGTCCTCACAGTTTAAGTGAGGACACGCACTTGTATTCTCAGTTTGGTATAAGATGTGAGTACAGTGTAACGCCACATTTCACAACTAATACATGCAACATGTTTACCTTTTTATTGACAGTGCTTCTATTTGACTATTGCATCGCAAGTAGTGATGATGACATCATGTTTTCTTTTTTAAGTTGAATGATTTGTCCGAATACACTGAAAACACTGAACATGTGTTTGTTCCCTTTTCAGGATGAGTTGGAAGCAGCCCAAGAGGGGCAGTGGCCCTGGTGGCAGTAGTGAATGAAGATCAGGTTCCTGCAGGAGTTCCCTTTGAAACTCACCATGTGTCTCTGGTCCTCACAATCAGGTTGTAATGGCTCACACACTGATCTACGCTCTCCATTTGAAGTTGTCAGAAGTAGAATGTAATAATTTGATTTAGTAGAAAGAAAAGAGTCCATTCAACTTAAGTATTAACATTTGTATAAAGAAGATCATTTCAGTTCAGATAAATCCGTTTCACATAAGTGTCACATACTTAGTAGTTTTCATTAACTGAATGGAATTAGTACAATGCACTTTACCCAAGTTACTTTAACAACAAATACTTGAGTTACTTGTACTCAAATCAAATACTTTTGTATGCTTAAATTGTTTGAGTTAATAAACTTAATTGGTTTCCTAAATGGTTAAAGTTGAAGTAACTCATTCCCCGCAGACAAGATACATTCTCAACATTAACTTCATAAAACCAGAGACCATTATGGCTACATTGTTGAAATGAAAGAAACACACTCAGTGCAAACATAGCCACAATCTGGAAATATAAAATGAGGTGGCCCCGTGACCCTGCCGACACCGAGGCTCATTTCATCACCGTGGACAGCGCTATGAAATCACGGCACACATTGACAAATGAACTCATGTGCATGCTCAAGCTACAATACAATTTCAAATGCATTCTTTTCTTTTTTTCTTTAGATACAAGGAAGTGCGGTGCGCCCGGCCCCGCCAGGATCCCACCTCAGCCCGGCGCGTGTCGGTCTTCACTTAAGCCGCGCGGCGTGGCGCGGCACACAGGCGCACACTCCATATCCACACTCCGGCTCAACGCGCACCGCAGCCACTGAACCACCAGGCTCCTCAGTCACAGCGCACATGTTTTCAATAATAAGCCCCGCCCCAAACATTTCAAGCTTTCACACCTGATTGGCTGACCATTGTGCCAATATTTAAACTCCTGTGTTGACAGCCGCACCAGAGGGACAGATCACAGATGTAAGTTTGACGTTACTTTGTTTCCTTGTTTCTTCACTGACATCAGTCTTCTTCTCATCTCTTGTCTTTAATGAAACGATCACAGTCACCTGTTTGTGTCTCACTCTCTGTTTGCAGCATCAACGCAAACCTGCTACAAAACCCGGACTGGTATTCATGGACGGACTGAACTGGATTCGGTTTGCTGGTGTGAGTACAACAGAAACTCATCACAACCAAACAGAAACAAACACACTTAACACTTAATTGTAAGTGTACACTCAAACTTTAACACTTTTTTTTTCTCATATGACATTTAAACTAATATTTAAATAAACATTTAGTTTGGAATGAGTATCAAGTAAAACCTGAAGTGGAGCTCCACTGAATATTATTCTTATTATTATTATTATTATTATTATTATTGTTGTTACTAAGTGATGACGAAAAAAACCCAGGTCAGTATTTTGTAACCTAAGAAAACCAATGTGATGTAAGTAATTATTGAAAAGGCTATTTATTAATTTAAATAATTAATGACACTGAAGTCATTATTTAATGGTGTATTTATTAATATAAATCATCTAAAAAGGCTTGGGTTTCTAGTAACTAACTGGTGCTAACTAACTCAGCAGCCAGGAGTCACACTGTGAGTGGCTAATTGGAAGAATCAGTAGAGGAGAGGAAAGTAGAGGAAACCAGGTGCATGTACAGTGAATTTGGTCAATATTGCTTCTTGCAATAAAGAGTTACAGGGTGCTGTCACATTTCGGCAGGGCCTGCCGAGAAGTGACTGCACCCTGTAACTCTGGATTGTTAGGGCTTACATTCTCTATCTTTTCAGCATTAGCAGTCGAGGAAAACAGGTGCATGTACAATGAATTTGGTCAGTATCGCTCCTTCAAACAACGACTTATAGGGTGTACCCTGTATACAGTATTATATCTACCAGTAGACCTACGCTCACTACCTCTTAACCGATGCGCGTTCCCGTCTGAGGCAGTCATTTTTCGGCAAGGTTCAATGTGTTGTGCCTTCAGATGGTGTTCTGCACACTTTGGTTGCGCTGATTTGAGTTCCTTTTGCTTTCTTAGCATGGCCTTTCTGCTGATCTTTGACCTCAACATGGCATCACTGGATATTTTCTGTTTGTCACACCGTGGTTGTGCAAGCAGTTTGTAAAAATACTACCAGTAACCATGCCACATTAAAAGCTCCTTGAATCACCTTTCTTCCTAATGCTGATAGTCTGTTTGAACTTGATTTGGGCGTCCTGATCATGTCTACCTGCCTAAATGCAATGACTTACTGCCATGTGATTGGCTCCTTCAATCAGTGTGTTCATAAACAGAAAATGTGTACCTAATAAATTGGCAGATGTGTGTTTAAATCCAACCAGGAAGGAATATAGAAAGCAGTTTATAGTAGACATGTAGTTTTTCCTCTGCAGCTATAGGTGGGTGGAGTTTGCACTGCAGCTTCTGTGGCGTTTGTTTTGTTCACCGTTGTTGGAGACCATTATGGCTACATTGTTGAAATTAAAGAAACACACTCAGTGCAAACATAGCCACAATCTGGAAATATAAAATGAGGTCACCCTGTGACGCTGCCGACACCGAGGCTCATTTCAGCACCGTGGAGAGCGCTATGAAATCACGGCACACATTGACAAATAAACTCATGAGTACAGTCCTCACAGTTTAAGTGAGGACACGCACCGCCGCCGCAGCGCCAAACGCACAGCAGCCGCGGAACCAGCGTCTCAGCAGACGCCATCCCTGCCGTGAAAACGCGGAAACACACTAAACTACAAACAACGCCACATTTCACAAATAATACATGCAACATGTTTACCTTTTTATTGACAGTGCTTCTATTTGACTATTGCATCGCAAGTAGTGATGATGACATCATGTTTTCTTTTTTAAGTTGAATGATTTGTCTGAATACACTGAAAACACTGAACATGTGTTAGTTCCCTTTTCAGAATGAGTTGGAAGCAACCCAAGAGGGGCAGTGGCCCTGGTGGCAGTAGTGAATGAAGATCAGGTTCCTGCAGGAGTTCCCTTTGAAACTCACCATGTGTCTCTGGTCCTCACAATCAGGTTGTAATGGCTCACACACTGATCTACGCTCTCCATTTGAAGTTGTCAGAAGTACAATGTAATAATTTGATTTAGTAGAAAGAAAAGAGTCAATTCAACTTAAGTATTAACATTTGTATAAAGAAGATCATTTCAGTTCAGATAAATCCGTTTCACATAAGTGTCACATACTTAGTAGTTTTCATTAACTGAATGGAATTAGTACAATGCACTTTACCCAAGTTACTTTAACAACAAATACTTGAGTTACTTGTACTCAAATCAAATACTTTTGTATGCTTAAATTGTTTGAGTTAATAAACTTAATTGGTTTCCTAAATGGTTAAAGTTGAAGTAACTCATTCCCCGCAGACAAGATACATTCTCAACATTAACTTCATAAAACCAGAGACCATTATGGCTACATTGTTGAAATGAAAGAAACACACTCAGTGCAAACATAGCCACAATCTGGAAATATAAAATGAGGTGGCCCCGTGACCCTGCCGACACCGAGGCTCATTTCATCACCGTGGACAGCGCTATGAAATCACGGCACACATTGACAAATGAACTCATGTGCATGCTCAAGCTACAATACAATTTCAAATGCATTCTTTTCTTTTTTTCTTTAGATACAAGGAAGTGCGGTGCGCCCGGCCCCGCCAGGATCCCACCTCAGCCCGGCGCGTGTCGGTCTTCACTTAAGCCGCGCGGCGTGGCACACAGGCGCACACTCCATATCCACACGACGGCTCAACGCGCACCGCAGCCACTGAACCACCAGGCTCCTCAGTCATAGCGCACATGTTTTCAATAATAAGCCCCGCCCCAAACATTTCAAGCTTTCACACCTGATTGACTGACCATTGTGCCAATATTTAAACTCCTGTGTTGACAGCCGCACCAGAGGGAGAGGAGATGCTGACAGATCACAGACGTAAGTTTGACGTTACTTTGTTTCCTTGTTTTCTCACTGACTCCAGTCTTCTCATCTCTTGTCTTTAATGAAACCATCACAGTCCCATGTTTGTGTCTCACTCTCTGTTTGCAGCACCAATGCAAACCTGCTACAGTACAAACCTGCTACAAACCCCAGACTGGATTCGGTTTACTGGCGTGAGTACAACAGAAAGTCATCACAACCAGACAGAAACAAACCGCAAACACACTTAACACTTGAATCTAAGTGTAGAGTCGAACGTTAACACTTTAATTTTGATCATATGACATTAAA
This sequence comes from Solea solea, assembly GCF_958295425.1. Taxonomy (NCBI): domain Eukaryota; kingdom Metazoa; phylum Chordata; class Actinopteri; order Pleuronectiformes; family Soleidae; genus Solea; species Solea solea. The sequence goes on along the minus strand of NW_026704010.1, from coordinate 551,888 downwards.
CTAATATTTAATTACCTCATTTATTTTTTTTATAATTTTAATAATGTAAATATTAGCATTTTAGCTCAATAGCTTCCAGGCAATGTGACCCAACGACTCCAAATGAGTGTACAAACATAGTACTAGACTGCCTCGTCAGGACACACCTCTTTATATTCCATTTAAATACTTGATTTACTTTCAATCATTTCTTTAATGCAAATATTAGCATTTTATCTCAATCGCGTCCAGGCCATGTGACCCTAAAGATTCCAAAACAGTGCAGCAACATAGAACTAGACTGCCTAGTCAGGACACACCTCTTTTTATTCCATTTTAGTACCTCCCATAATTTTTTTTAATCCATTTTTAACGGTAATTCGTTGATGGTCCCTAAATGAGACCACGGTTGTTGAGAGCGATGGGTCGGACTTTGTACAAGCCGTGATCGTGCACCTATCTCAGGGTGGAGAAGGAGGAGGGTGCCGTTGGATCTGGAGCGAATGTCTGTTGAATATCCAACCTGGAACTGATTTCAGCGCGGTACGTTGTCGGAGGTGATCAGCTCCGCCTCTGCGGACGCTCGGTGCTCACAGTGCCCAGGGCAGAGCAGCGTTACCTCGGCCTGTCCTGATGAAATGATCCGCTGGCTCAGACGTCTCACAGATGCTTGGTGTGATCCATAGATTTGTGGTTGACGTGTTACTTTGTTTTTAATGTAAACACTTTGTATATTATTACTAATAATTGATTTTACCTTCGAATTTTAGGTTTATATTAAAGTGGCACGGCCATTGTATATGTATTTGTTAAAATCCCAAGTCTCCTCCTCACCTGCCTCATCACTGGCACACCTACCTGGACCACACCCCTAATCCTATATAACCCGCCCCTTCCGCCCTTTGACCCCCCTATTTTCCCTCCAAACAATCCACGAGAACAAAGGGACACTGGCTGTGAGTTTTATGGACGTTCACTCATTTAATGATTCATTTGGTTGATACTACATCTTGTATGAAGACTTACTTATTGCTTGTGTGTCATTATACTAGATTCCTGAGTTTAATCCTTTGCTAAAGAGAGGAAAGTAAGAGTGGATGTATTATTGATGTTAGTCTAAGACAACCTCATTTCTTATTGTATATTTGATACTTTCTAGATTGTAATATTTCCTTTATCATTTTCATATAGACAGAATCATCCACCATTACCCCTCATCACCGACTACCGTTTACTTGGAAATAAAATATTGCAACTTGGAAAGCTGCCTGGATCCTGTGTTTAAATGTGCACCCAACATATGATGTTCAGTCAATCACCGCCACTATAGTGTACAGTTCTTTCATATTTGTGTATGTATTTGAATATAAATGTACAATTGTAAGTTCAAATAAATAATACATTAACTGTCAGTTGATGTACTGATATCTATGAGTAGTCTAGTGAAAAACAGACGTAGCACCATCAGTAGCTCTTTGTGTTTTATGTCACAGGTCTCCATCAACATATGCAGCACTCGGGCATGAAGAAACTGAATTCAGCTCCTCCTTGCCGAACTAAAAGAGAGACGACCTGCACTCTTTAGTGAAGCTCAAGTGAGTGAAAGAGGATGGTGACACCCACACACTGTCAAAGTCATCGTTGTAGCAATGCCTCATCTGGAAAAGAGTTTTAATATGACAGCGAGGCTCATTTCAGCACCGTGGACAGCGCTATGAAATCACGGCACACATTGACAAATAAAATCATGCGCATGCTCAAGCTACAATACAATTTCAAATGCATTCTTTTCTTTTTTTTAAGATACAAGGAAGTGCGGTGCGGCCCGGCGCGTGTCGGTCTTCACTTAAGCCGCGGCGCACCCTCCATATCCACACTCCGGCGCGACGCGCACTGCAGCCGCTGAACCACCAGGCTCCTCAGTTGCCACACGTACCGCAGCCACAGCACACGGCACCGAGATCCCACCTCGGCCCGGCGCGTGTCGGTCCTCACTTAAGCCGCGCGGCGGGGCACACAGTCAGCGCAAACACGACACGTACCGCCGCCGCAGCGCCAAACGCACAGCACCCGCGGAACCAGCGTCTCAGCAGAGAAGTGCGGTGCGCCCGGCCCCGCCAGGATCCCACCTCAGCCCGGCGCGTGTCGGTCTTCACTTAAGCCGCGCGGCGTGGCGCGGCACACAGGCGCACACTCCATATCCACACTCCGGCTCAACGCGCACCGCAGCCACTGAACCACCAGGCTCCTCAGTCACAGCGCACATGTTTTCAATAATAAGCCCCGCCCCAAACATTTCAAGCTTTCACACCTGATTGGCTGACCATTGTGCCAATATTTAAACTCCTGTGTTGACAGCCGCACCAGAGGGACAGATCACAGATGTAAGTTTGACGTTACTTTGTTTCCTTGTTTATTCACTGACATCAGTCTTCTTCTCATCTCTTGTCTTTAATGAAACGATCACAGTCACCTGTTTGTGTCTCACTCTCTGTTTGCAGCATCAACGCAAACCTGCTACAAAACCCGGACTGGTATTCATGGACGGACTGAACTGGATTCGGTTTGATGGTGTGAGTACAACAGAAACTCATCACAACCAAACAGAAACAAACACACTTAACACTTAATTGTAAGTGTACACTCAAACTTTAACACTTTTTTTTATCATATGACATTTAAACTAATATTTAAATAAACATTTAGTTTGGAATGAGTATCAAGTAAAACCTGAAGTGGAGCTCCACTGAATATTATTATTATTATTATTATTATTATTATTATTATTATTGTTACTAAGTGATGACGAAAAAAACCCAGGTCAGTATTTTGTAACCTAAGAAAACCAATGTGATGTAAGTAATTATTGAAAAGGCTATTTATTAATTTAAATAATTAATGACACTTAAGTCGTTATTTAATGGTGTATTTATTAATATAAATCATCTAAAAAGGCTTGGGTTTCTAGTAACTAACTGGTGCTAACTAACTCAGCAGCCAGGAGTCACACTGTGAGTGGCTAATTGGAAGAATCAGTAGAGGAGAGGAAAGTAGAGGAAACCAGGTGCATGTACAGTGAATTTGGTCAATATTGCTTCTTGCAATAAAGAGTTACAGGGTGCTGTCACATTTCGGCAGGGCCTGCCGAGAAGTGACTGCACCCTGTAACTCTGGATTGTTAGGGCTTACATTCTCTATCTTTTCAGCATTAGCAGTCGAGGAAAACAGGTGCATGTACAATGAATTTGGTCAGTATCGCTCCTTCAAACAACGACTTATAGGGTGTACCCTGTATACAGTATTATATCTACCAGTAGACCTACGCTCACTACCTCTTAACCGATGCGCGTTCCCGTCGGAGGCAGTCATTTTTCGGCAAGGTTCAATGTGTTGTGCCTTCAGATGGTGTTCTGCACACTTTGGTTGCGCTGATTTTAGTTCCTTTTGCTTTCTTAGCATGGCCTTTCTGCTGATCTTTGACCTCAACATGGCATCACTGGATATTTTCTGTTCGTCACACCGTGGTTGTGCAAGCAGTTTGTAAAAATACTACCAGTAACCATGCCACATTAAAAGCTCCTTGAATCACCTTTCTTCCTAATGCTGATAGTCTGTTTGAACTTGATTTGGGCGTCCTGATCATGTCTACCTGCCTAAATGCAATGACTTACTGCCATGTGATTGGCTCCTTCAATCAGTGTGTTCATAAACAGAAAATGTGTACCTAATAAATTGGCAGATGTGTGTTTAAATCCAACCAGGAAGGAATATAGAAAGCAGTTTATAGTAGACATGTAGTTTTTCCTCTGCAGCTATAGGTGGGTGGAGTTTGCACTGCAGCTTCTGTGGCGTTTGTTTTGTTCACCGTTGTTGGAGACCATTATGGCTACATTGTTGAAATTAAAGAAACACACTCAGTGCAAACATAGCCACAATCTGGAAATATAAAATGAGGTCACCCTGTGACGCTGCCGACACCGAGGCTCATTTCAGCACCGTGGACAGCGCTATGAAATCACGGCACACATTGACAAATAAACTCATGAGTACAGTCCTCACAGTTTAAGTGAGGACACGCACCGCGGCCGCGGAACCACCAGGCTCCCCAGTTACGACAGGTACCACCGCCGCAGCGCACGACACCGGAACCGCAGCCGCGGAGCGCACAGCAGCCGCGGAGCCCGCGCAAACCGAGATACATTCAAGATACATTCTCAACATTAACTTCATAAAAAAAGTGCGGTGCGCCCGGCCCCGCCTCAGCCCGGCGCGTGTCGGTCTTCACTTAAGCCGCGCGGCGTGGCGCAGCGCACAGGCGCACCCTCCATATCCACACAACGGCGTGACGCGCACCGCAGCCGCTGAACCACCAGGCTCCTCAGTTGCGACACGTACCGCAGCCACAGCACACGGCACCGAGATCCCACCTCCCACCTACGTGTCATGTTTGCACCTCGGCCCGGCGCGTGTCGGTCCTCACTTAAGCCGCGCGGCGGGGCACACAGTCAGTGCAAACACGACACGTACCGCCGCCGCAGCGCCAAACGCACAGCAGCCGCGGAACCAGCGTCTCAGCAGACGCCATCCCTGCCGTGAAAACGCGGAAACACACTAAACTACAAACAACGCCACATTTCACAAATAATACATGCAACATGTTTACCTTTTTATTGACAGTGCTTCTATTTGACTATTGCATCGCAAGTAGTGATGATGACATCATGTTTTCTTTTTTAAGTTGAATGATTTGTCTGAATACACTGAAAACACTGAACATGTGTTTGTTCCCTTTTCAGGATGAGTTGGAAGCAACCCAAGAGGGGCAGTGGCCCTGGTGGCAGTAGTGAATGAAGATCAGGTTAGTTTACTGGCCTGAGTACAGTCCTCACAGTTTAAGTGAGGACACGCACCGCGGCCGCGGAACCACAAGGCTCCCCAGTTACGACAGGTACCGCCGCCGCAGCGCACGGCACCGGAACCGCAGCCGCGGAGCGCACGGAGCGCACAGCAGCCACGGAGCCCGCGCAAACCGAGATACATTCAAGATACATTCTCAACATTAACTTCATAAAAAAAGTGCGGTGCGCCCGGCCCCGCCTCGGCCCGGCGCGTGTCGGTCTTCACTTAAGCCGCGCGGCGTGGCGCAGCGCACAGGCGCACCCTCCATATCCGCACAACGGCGCGACGCGCACCGCAGCCGCTGAACCACCAGGCTCCTCAGTTGCCACACGTACCGCAGCCACAGCACACGGCACCGAGATCCCACCTCGGCCCGGCGCGTGTCGGTCCTCACTTAAGCCGCGCGGCGGGGCACACAGTCAGCGCAAACACGACACGTACCGCCACCGCAGCGCCAAACGCACAGCAGCCGCGGAATCAGCGTCTCAGCAGACGCCATCCCTGCCGTGAAAACGCGGAAACACACTAAACTACAAACAACGCCACATTTCACAAATAATACATGCAACATGTTTACCTTTTTATTGACAGTGCTTCTATTTGACTATTGCATCGCAAGTAGTGATGATGACATCATGTTTTCTTTTTTAAGTTGAATGATTTGTCTGAATACACTGAAAACACTGAACATGTGTTTGTTCCCGAGCCACTCCATATCCACACTCCGGCGCACCGCTGCCGCTGAACCACCAGGCTCCTCAGTTGCGACACGTACCGCAGCCACAGCACACGGCACCGAGATCCCACCTCGGCCCGGCGCGTGTCGGTCCTCACTTAAGCCGCGCGGCGGGGCACACAGTCAGCGCAAACACGACACGTACCGCCACCGCAGCGCCAAACGCACAGAAGCCGCGGAATCAGCGTCTCAGCAGACGCCATCCCTGCCGTGAAAACGCGGAAACACACTAAACTACAAACAACGCCACATTTCACAAATAATACATGCAACATGTTTACCTTTTTATTGACAGTGCTTCTATTTGACTATTGCATCGCAAGTAGTGATGATGACATCATGTTTTCTTTTTTAAGTTGAATGATTTGTCTGAATACACTGAAAACACTGAACATGTGTTTGTTCCCTTTTCAGGATGAGTTGGAAGCAACCCAAGAGGGGCAGTGGCCCTGGTGGCAGTAGTGAATGAAGATCAGGTTAGTTTACTGGCCTGAGTACAGTCCTCACAGTTTAAGTGAGGACACGCACCGCAGCCGCGGAGCGCACGGAGCGCACAGCAGCCACGGAGCCCGCGCAAACCGAGATACATTCAAGATACATTCTCAACATTAACTTCATAAAAAAAGTGCGGTGCGCCCGGCCCCGCCTCGGCCCGGCGCGTGTCGGTCTTCACTTAAGCCGCGCGGCGTGGCGCAGCGCACAGGCGCACCCTCCATATCCGCACAACGGCGCGACGCGCACCGCAGCCGCTGAACCACCAGGCTCCTCAGTTGCCACACGTACCGCAGCCACAGCACACGGCACCGAGATCCCACCTCGGCCCGGCGCGTGTCGGTCCTCACTTAAGCCGCGCGGCGGGGCACACAGTCAGCGCAAACACGACACGTACCGCCGCCGCAGCGCCAAACGCACAGCAGCCGCGGAACCAGCGTCTCAGCAGACGCCATCCCTGCCGTGAAAACGCGGAAACACACTAAACTACAAACAACGCCACATTTCACAAATAATACATGCAACATGTTTACCTTTTTATTGACAGTGCTTCTATTTGACTATTGCATCGCAAGTAGTGATGATGACATCATGTTTTCTTTTTTAAGTTGAATGATTTGTCTGAATACACTGAAAACACTGAACATGTGTTTGTTCCCTTTTCAGGATGAGTTGGAAGCAACCCAAGAGGGGCAGTGGCCCTGGTGGCAGTAGTGAATGAAGATCAGGTTAGTTTACTGGCCTGAGTACAGTCCTCACAGTTTAAGTGAGGACACGCACCGCAGCCGCGGAGCGCACGGAGCGCACAGCAGCCACGGAGCCCGCGCAAACCGAGATACATTCAAGATACATTCTCAACATTAACTTCATAAAAAAAGTGCGGTGCGCCCGGCCCCGCCTCGGCCCGGCGCGTGTCGGTCTTCACTTAAGCCGCGCGGCGTGGCGCAGCGCACAGGCGCACCCTCCATATCCGCACAACGGCGCGACGCGCACCGCAGCCGCTGAACCACCAGGCTCCTCAGTTGCCACACGTACCGCAGCCACAGCACACGGCACCGAGATCCCACCTCGGCCCGGCGCGTGTCGGTCCTCACTTAAGCCGCGCGGCGGGGCACACAGTCAGCGCAAACACGACACGTACCGCCGCCGCAGCGCCAAACGCACAGCAGCCGCGGAACCAGCGTCTCAGCAGACGCCATCCCTGCCGTGAAAACGCGGAAACACACTAAACTACAAACAACGCCACATTTCACAAATAATACATGCAACATGTTTACCTTTTTATTGACAGTGCTTCTATTTGACTATTGCATCGCAAGTAGTGATGATGACATCATGTTTTCTTTTTTAAGTTGAATGATTTGTCTGAATACACTGAAAACACTGAACATGTGTTTGTTCCCGAGCCACTCCATATCCACACTCCGGCGCACCGCTGCCGCTGAACCACCAGGCTCCTCAGTTGCGACACGTACCGCAGCCACAGCACACGGCACCGAGATCCCACCTCGGCCCGGCGCGTGTCTGTCCTCACTTAAGCCGCGCGGCGGGGCACACAGTCAGCGCAAACACGACACGTACCGCCACCGCAGCGCCAAACGCACAGCAGCCGCGGAATCAGCGTCTCAGCAGACGCCATCCCTGCCGTGAAAACGCGGAAACACACTAAACTACAAACAACGCCACATTTCACAAATAATACATGCAACATGTTTACCTTTTTATTGACAGTGCTTCTATTTAGGGTTCGAGCAACAAGGTTGCAAGAACCCTATTGAAATGCAAAAGATTATTATTATTATTATTATTATTATTATTCCTAAAAGTAAATCGCATTTTTGAGGCCTTTCCCATACCCCAAAACTCACAGATTTTTGTGACCGCATCAATCCTGGTGTAAATTTACGTCTGAAAGTCGTTCGGGGAAAATGCGTGGAAAATTGGAGGTGGGAGGGGCTAAAAAGTCACGCAAAAAACTTCTATTAGGTCAACTCATGTCGGGTTTAACGTACGTGAACGAAACTTGGTACACACGTTCATTAGGTGGGGACGGTCAAAAAAGTCGATGACGACTTTCCCGTGAAACCTACAGGAAGTCCGCCATCTTGGGTTGATTGGCCATTTTTGGGCGATTTTGGCGAATTCGCAGCAATGGTATTTGAACTAACTCCTCCTAGAGTTTTCGTGCGATCACCTTCAAACTTGGTGAGGTCCCTGTGGACCAGTTGAGGAGCTCACGGTATCAAAAGTTTTTTCAAATGTCGCAGGGCGCACTAGATAGGGGGCGGCAAAGTTCGTGATGATTCTGATGTTTCGCATCAGAAAAAAAAAACTCTTATAACTTTGCGATGGAAGGTCCGATCCGAACCAAACTTGCTATGATTGATGATGGGCCATGGCTGAAGACGTCTATGAAAAAACGGTGAAGTTTGAAAACAGCGCCTCCTTGTGGTGAAAGAAAATACACAAAAAAAAAGTTTTTTTACGATTTCGGGAATAACTTTTACACAGATAATCGTACCGCACTCAAAATTGGTGACAACAGTCAAAACACATGGTAGATGATGCGTGATCAATATGACGACAAATCGTTTAACGGTGTTGCCATGGCAACGACGCAAAGTCGGATTTTTGGGACAAAAAATCAAACTGCTACAACTTCGTGAATCCTGGTCCGATCTGAACCAAACTTGCTAGGATTGATGATAGTCCGGCCCTAAAGACGTCTATATGAAAATATTAAATTTCGAAAACAGCGCCCCCTGGTGACAGCAGACAATATGACAGCTTGTATTTCAATTATCTCCTCCTAGAGCTTTTGTGCGATCACCTTCAAACTTGGTGAGATCAATGTGGACGAGTTGAGCATCAAAAGTTATCAAAAGCTTTTTAAAATATTGTATGGCGTACGAGATAGGGGGCGCCAAAATTGGAGATAATAATAATTTTTCATAACAGACAATGAAACTCTTATAACTTCGCGATGGAAGGTCTGATCCCAACCAAACTTGCTATAGTTGATGATGGTTAGTTGCTGAAGACGACTATGTTGCTGAAACGGTACATTTTGAAAACAGCGCCTCCTGGTGGTGGTAGAAAATTCTAAAAAAACAAACTGTTACAACTTTGCCAATCCTGGTCCGATCTGAACCAAACTTGCAAGGATTGATGACAGTCCGGCCCTGAACACGTCTATATGAAAATATTCATTTTCAAATACAGCGCCCCCTGGTGACAGCAGACAGAATTACATTTATAGTTTTTGATGCTGCTCCAACAGGGATTGTTGTATCCACTTGAAACTTAGTATGTGGGACCCCAGACCCTTCCTCAACATGTCCGTAAAAGGTCACCTCCCTACAGGAAGTGGAACGCCCGAAACAGGAAGTAAAGTCTTACATTGTCCGATTGACACGAAACTAGATATGTGAGTTACTGGACCTTCCCTGAACATGTTTACGGAGACGCCGTTGACCGAACAGGAAGTCGGCCATTTTAAACAGGAAGTGCCCTCTAACTTTGCCGTACATTGTCCGATTTGCACAAAACCTTATATGTGACACCAGGGACCTGTCCTGAGCATGTCCGTAAAAGGTCACCTCCCTACAGGAAGTGGAACGGCTGAAACAGGAAGTAAAGTCTTACATTGTCCGATTGACACAAAACTAGATATGTATGTTACGGGACCTTCCCTGAACATGTTTCCAGAGACGAACAGGAAGTTGGCCATTTTAAACAGGAAGTGCCCTCTAACTTTGCCGTACGTGGTCCGATTTGCACAAAACCTTATATGTGACACCAGGGTCCATCCTGAGCATGTCTGCAAAAGATGACCTCCCAACAGGAAGTGGAATGCCCGAAACAGGAAGTAAACTCTACGATTGTCCGATCTGAACAAAACTTGATATGTAAGACAAGGGAACTTCCCTGAACACGTTTACGGACGCGCATTTGACCGAACAGGAAGTTGGCCATTTTAAACAGGAAGTGCCCTATAACTTTGCCATACGTTGCCCGATCCCCCCTGAAATTTGGATCGACATGCGCGGGGACGCCGCTGAAAATAACTAGTACTGAAAATAACTAGTACTGAAAATAACTAGTACCGCGCGCGGTGAATGAACGGGTGAGAGCGCGAGGCACGCGGGGAGCCGTGGCACACGGCGACCCGCGTGGGTCGGCTCGAACCCGTTCAGAACCGCGCGCGGTACTAGTTATTATTATTATTCTTATTATTCCCCCAAATGAATTGCCTTTTTGAGGCCTTTCCCATACCCCAAAACTCACCAATTTTTGTGACCGCATCAATACTGGTGTAAATTTACGTCTGAAAAAGGTTCGGGGAATGTGCGTCGAAAATTGAATGTGGGAGGGGCCAATAAGTGCGGCGCCACCTGTCCAAATTCACCATGACCAACACAAATATCGCACATGCACGAAATTCGGTACACATGTGTAGTGGGTCAGGATGAAGAAAAAATTACATTATGACCATGATCCAAACCCAACAGGAAATCCGCCATCTTGGGTTGATTGGCGATTTTTTGGCGATTTTGGCGAATTCGCAGCAAAGGTATTTGAACTAACTCCTCCTAGAGTTTTCGTGCGATCACCTTCAAACTTGGTGAGGTCCCTGTGGACCAGTTGAGGAGCTCACGGTATCAAATGTTTTTTCAAATGTCGCACGGCGCACGAGATAGGGGGCGGCAAAGTTTGTGATGATTCTGATGTTTCGCATCAGAAAAACAAAACTCTTATAACTTTGCGATGGAAGGTCCGATCCGAACCAAACTTGCTATGATTGATGATGGGCCATGGCTGAAGACGTCTATGAAAAAACGGTGAAGTTTGAAAACAGCGCCTCCTTGTGGTGAAAGAAAATACACCAAAAAAAAGTTTTTTTACGATTTCGGGAATAACTTTTACACAGATAATCGTACCGCACTCAAAATTGGTGACAACAGTCAAAACACATGGTAGATGATGCGTGATCAATATGACGACAAATCGTTTAACGGTGTTGCCATGGCAACGACGCAAAGTCGGATTTTTGGGACAAAAAATCAAACTGCTACAACTTCGTGAATCCTGGTCCGATCTGAACCAAACTTGCTAGGATTGATGATAGTCCGGCCCTAAAGACGTCTATATGAAAATATTCAATTTCGAAAACAGCGCCCCCTGGTGACAGTAGCCAATATGACAGCTTGTATTTCAATTATCTCCTCCTAGAGCTTTTGTGCGATCACCTTCAAACTTGGTGAGATCAATGTGGACGAGTTGAGCATCAAAAGTTATCAAAAGCTTTTTAAAATATTGTATGGCGTAGGAGATAGGGGGCGCCAAAATTGGAGATAATAATAATTTTTCTCAACAGACAATGAAACTCTTATAACTTCGCGATGGAAGATCTGATCCCAACCAAACTTGCTATAGTTGATGTTGGTTAGTTGCTGAAGACGACTATGTTGCTGAAATGGTACATTTTGAAAACAGCGCCTCCTGGTGGTGGTAGAAAATTCTAAAAAAACAAACTGTTACAACTTTGCCAATCCTGCTCCGATCTGAATCAAACTTGCTGGGATTGATGATAGTCCAGCCCTGAACACGTCTATATGAAAATATTCATTTTCAAATACAGCGCCCCCTGGTGACAGCAGACAGAATTACATTTATAGTTTTTGATGCTGCTCCAACAGGGATTGTTGTATCCGCTTGAAACTTAGTATGTGGGACCCCAGGCCCTTCCTCAACATGTCCGTAAAAGGTCACCTCCCTACAGGAAGTGGAACGCCCGAAACAGGAAGTAAAGTCTTACATTGTCCGATTGACACGAAACTAGATATGTGAGTTATGGGACCTTCCCTGAACATGTTTCCGGAGACGAACAGGAAGTCGGCCATTTTAAACAGGAAGTGCCCTCTAACTTTGCCGTACGTTGTCCGATTTGCACAAAATCTTATATGTGACACCAGGGACCTGTCCTGAGCATGTCCGTAAAAGGTCACCTCCCTACAGGAAGTGGAATGCCCGAAACAGGAAGTAAACTCTAAGATTGTCCGATCTGAACAAAACTTGATATGTAAGACAAGGGAACTTCCCTGAACACGTTTACGGACGCGCATTTGACCGAACAGGAAGTCGGCCATTTTAAACAGGAAGTGCCCTATCACTTTGCCATACGTTGCCGCGATCCCCCCCGAAATTTGGATCGACATGCACGGGGACGCCGCTGAAAATAACTAGTACTGAAAATAACTAGTACTGAAAATAACTAGTACTGAAAATAACTAGTACCGCGCGCGGTGAATGAACGGGTGAGAGCGCGAGGCACGCGGGGAGCCGTGGCACACGGCGACCCGCGTGGGTCGGCTCGAACCCGTTCAGAACCGCGCGCGGTACTAGTTATTATTATTATTATTATTATTATTCTTATTATTCCCCCAAATGAATTGCCTTTTTGAGGCCTTTCCCATACCCCAAAACTCACCAATTTTTGTGACCGCATCAATCCTGGTGTAAATTTACGTCTGAAAAAGGTTCGGGGAATGTGCGTCGAAAATTGAATGTGGGAGGGGCCAATAAGTGCGGCGCCACCTGTCCAAATTCACCATGACCAACACAAATATCGCACATGCACGAAATTCGGTACACATGTGTAGTGGGTCAGGATGAAGAAAAAATTACATTATGACCATGATCCAAACCCAACAGGAAATCCGCCATCTTGGGTTGATTGGCCATTTTTTGGCGATTTTGGCGAATTCGCAGCAATGGTATTTGAACTAACTCCTCCTAGAGTTTTCGTGCGATCACCTTCAAACTTGGTGAGGTCCCTGTGGACCAGTTGAGGAGCTCACGGTATCAAAAGTTTTTTCAAATGTCGCACGGCGCACGAGATAGGGGGCGGCAAAGTTCGTGATGATTCTGATGTTTCGCATCAGAAAAACAAAACTCTTATAACTTTGCGATGGAAGGTCCGATCCGAACCAAACTTGCTATGATTGATGATGGGCCATGGCTGAAGACGTCTATGAAAAAACGGTGAAGTTTGAAAACAGTGCCTCCTTGTGGTGAAAGAAAATACACAAAAAAAAAGTTTTTTTACGATTTCAGGAATAACTTTTACACAGATAATCGTACCGCACTCAAAATTGGTGACAACAGTCAAAACACATGGTAGATGATGCGTGATCAATATGACGACAAATCGTTTAACGGTGTTGCCGTGGCAACGACGCAAAGTCGGATTTTTGGGACAAAAAATCAAACTGCTACAACTTCGCAAATCCTGGTCCGATCTGAACCAAACTTGCTAGGATTGATGACAGTCCGGCCCTAAAGACGTCTATATGAAAATATTCAATTTCGAAAACAGCGCCCCCTGGTGACAGCAGACAATATGACAGCTTGTATTTCAATTATCTCCTCCTAGAGCTTTTGTGCGATCACCTTCAAACTTGGTGAGATCAATGTGGACGAGTTGAGCATCAAAAGTTATCAAAAGCTTTTTAAAATATTGTATGGCGTACGAGATAGGGGGCGCCAAAATTGGAGATAATAATAATTTTTCATAACAGACAATGAAACTCTTATAACTTCGCGATGGAAGGTCTGATCCCAACCAAACTTGCTATAGTTGATGATGGTTAGTTGCTGAAAACGACTATGTTGCTGAAACGGTACATCTTGAAAACAGCGCCTCCTGGTGGTGGTAGAAAATTCTAAAAAAACAAACTGTTACAACTTTGCCAATCCTGGTCCGATCCGAACCAAACTTGCTGGGATTGATGATAGTCCGGCCCTGAAAACGTCTATATGAAAATATTCAATTTTAAATACAGCGCCACCTGGTGACAGCAGACAGAATTACATTTATAGTTTTTGATGCTGCTCCAACAGAGATTGTTGTATCGACTTGAAACTTAGTATGTGGGACCCCAGACCCTTCCTCAACATGTCCGTAAAAGGTCACCTCCCTACAGGAAGTGGATCGCCCGAAACAGGAAGTAAAGTCTTACATTGTCCGATTGACACGAAACTAGATATGTGAGTTACGGGACCTTCCCTGAACATGTTTCTGGAGACGAACAGGAAGTCGGCCATTTTAAACAGGAAGTGCCCTCTAACTTTGCCGTACATTGTCCGATTTGCACAAAACCTTATATGTGACACCAGGGACCTATCCTGAGCATGTCCGTAAAAGGTCACCTCCCTACAGGAAGTGGAACGCCCGAAACAGGAAGTAAAGTCTTACATTGTCCGATTGACACAAAACTAGATATGTGAGTTACGGGACCTTCCCTGAACATGTTTCCAGAGACGAACAGGAAGTTGGCCATTTTAAACAGGAAGTGCCCTCTAACTTTGCCGTACGTTGTCCGATTTGCACGAAACCTTATATGTGACACCAGGGACCTATCCTGAGCATGTCTGCAAAAGATGACCTCCCAACAGGAAGTGGAATGCCCGAAACAGGAAGTAAACTCTAAGATTGTCCGATCTGAACAAAACTTGATATGTAAGACAAGGGAAGTTCCCTGAACACGTTTACGGACACGCATTTGACCGAACAGGAAGTCTGCCATTTTAAACAGGAAGTGCCCTATAACTTTGCCATACGTTGCCCGATCCCCCCCGAAATTTGGATTGACATGCGCGGGGACGCTGCTGAAAATAACTAGTACTGAAAATAACTAGTACTGAAAATAACTAGTACTGAAAATAACTAGTACCGCGCGCGGTGAATGAACGGGTGAGAGCGCGAGGCACGCGGGGAGCCGTGGCACACGGCGACCCGCGTGGGTCGGCTCGAACCCGTTCAGAACCGCGCGCGGTACTAGTTATTTTTGACTATTGCATCGCAAGTAGTGATGATGACATCATGTTTTCTTTTTTAAGTTGAATGATTTGTCTGAATACACTGAAAACACTGAACATGTGTTTGTTCCCTTTTCAGGATGAGTTGGAAGCAACCCAAGAGGGGCAGTGGCCCTGGTGGCAGTAGTGAATGAAGATCAGGTTAGTTTACTGGCCTGAGTACAGTCCTCACAGTTTAAGTGAGGACACGCACCGCGGCCGCGGAACCACAAGGCTCCCCAGTTACGACAGGTACCGCCGCCGCAGCGCACGGCACCGGAACCGCAGCCGCGGAGCGCACGGAGCGCACAGCAGCCACGGAGCCCGCGCAAACCGAGATACATTCAAGATACATTCTCAACATTAACTTCATAAAAAAAGTGCGGTGCGCCCGGCCCCGCCTCGGCCCGGCGCGTGTCGGTCCTCACTTAAGCCGCGCGGCGGGGCACACAGTCAGCGCAAACACGACACGTACCGCCACCGCAGCGCCAAACGCACAGCAGCCGCGGAATCAGCGTCTCAGCAGACGCCATCCCTGCCGTGAAAACGCGGAAACACACTAAACTACAAACAACGCCACATTTCACAAATAATACATGCAACATGTTTACCTTTTTATTGACAGTGCTTCTATTTGACTATTGCATCGCAAGTAGTGATGATGACATCATGTGTTCTTTTTTAAGTTGAATGATTTGTCTGAATACACTGAAAACACTGAACATGTGTTTGTTCCCTTTTCAGGATGAGTTGGAAGCAACCCAAGAGGGGCAGTGGCCCTGGTGGCAGTAGTGAATGAAGATCAGGTTAGTTTACTGGCCTCAGTACAGTCCTCACAGTTTAAGTGAGGACACGCACCGCGGCCGCGGAACCACAAGGCTCCCCAGTTACGACAGGTACCGCCGCCGCAGTGCACGGCACCGGAACCGCGGCACCGGAACCGCAGCCGCGGAGCGCACGGAGCGCACAGCAGCCACGGAGCCCGCGCAAACCGAGATACATTCAAGATACATTCTCAACATTAACTTCATAAAAAAAGTGCGGTGCGCCCGGCCCCGCCTCGGCCCGGCGCGTGTCGGTCTTCACTTAAGCCGCGCGGCGTGGCGCAGCGCACAGGCGCACCCTCCATATCCGCACAACGGCGCGACGCGCACCGCAGCCGCTGAACCACCAGGCTCCTCAGTTGCCACACGTACCGCAGCCACAGCACACGGCACCGAGATCCCACCTCGGCCCGGCGCGTGTCGGTCCTCACTTAAGCCGCGCGGCGGGGCACACAGTCAGCGCAAACACGACACGTACCGCCGCCGCAGCGCCAAACGCACAGCAGCCGCGGAACCAGCGTCTCAGCAGACGCCATCCCTGCCGTGAAAACGCGGAAACACACTAAACTACAAACAACGCCACATTTCACAAATAATACATGCAACATGTTTACCTTTTTATTGACAGTGCTTCTATTTGACTATTGAATCGCAAGTAGTGATGATGACATCATGTTTTCTTTTTTAAGTTGAATGATTTGTCTGAATACACTGAAAACACTGAACATGTGTTTGTTCCCTTTTCAGGATGAGTTGGAAGCAACCCAAGAGGGGCAGTGGCCCTGGTGGCAGTAGTGAATGAAGATCAGGTTAGTTTACTGGCCTGAGTACAGTCCTCACAGTTTAAGTGAGGACACGCACCGCGGCCGCGGAACCACAAGGCTCCCCAGTTACGACAGGTACCGCCGCCGCAGCGCACGGCACCGGAACCGCAGCCGCGGAGCGCACGGAGCGCACAGCAGCCACGGAGCCCGCGCAAACCGAGATACATTCAAGATATATTCTCAACATTAACTTCATAAAAAAAGTGCGGTGCGCCCGGCCCCGCCTCAGCCCGGCGCGTGTCGGTCTTCACTTAAGCCGCGCGGCGTGGCGCAGCGCACAGGCGCACCCTCCATATCCGCACAACGGCGCGACGCGCACCGCAGCCGCTGAACCACCAGGCTCCTCAGTTGCCACACGTACCGCAGCCACAGCACACGGCACCGAGATCCCACCTCGGCCCGGCGCGTGTCGGTCCTCACTTAAGCCGCGCGGCGGGGCACACAGTCAGCGCAAACACGACACATACCGCCGCCGCAGCGCCAAACGCACAGCAGCCGCGGAACCAGCGTCTCAGCAGACGCCATCCCTGCCGTGAAAACGCGGAAACACACTAAACTACAAACAACGCCACATTTCACAAATAATACATGCAACATGTTTACCTTTTTATTGACAGTGCTTCTATTTGACTATTGCATCGCAAGTAGTGATGATGACATCAAGTTTTCTTTTTTAAGTTGAATGATTTGTCTGAATACACTGAAAACACTGAACATGTGTTTGTTCCCTTTTCAGGATGAGTTGGAAGCAACCCAAGAGGGGCAGTGGCCCTGGTGGCAGTAGTGAATGAAGATCAGGTTCCTGCAGGAGTTCCCTTTGAAACTCACCATGTGTCTCTGGTCCTCACAATCAGGTTGTAATGGCTCACACACTGATCTACGCTCTCCATTTGAAGTTGTCAGAAGTAGAATGTAATAATTTGATTTAGTAGAAAGAAAAGAGTCAATTCAACTTAAGTATTAACATTTGTATAAAGAAAATCATTTCAGTTCAGATAAATCCGTTTCACATAAGTGTCACATACTTAGTAGTTTTCATTAACTGAATGGAATTAGTACAATGCACTTTACCCAAGTTACTTTAACAACAAATACTTGAGTTACTTGTACTCAAATCAAATACTTTTGTATGCTTAAATTGTTTGAGTTAATAAACTTAATTGGTTTCCTAAATGGTTAAAGTTGAAGTAACTCATTCCCCGCGGACCAGATACATTCTCAACATTAACTTCATAAAACCAGAGACCATTATGGCTACATTGTTGAAATGAAAGAAACACACTCAGTGCAAACATAGCCACAATCTGGAAATATAAAATGAGGTGGCCCCGTGACCCTGCCGACACCGAGGCTCATTTCATCACCGTGGACAGCGCTATGAAATCACGGCACACATTGACAAATGAACTCATGTGCATGCTCAAGCTACAATACAATTTCAAATGCATTCTTTTCTTTTTTTCTTTAGATACAAGGAAGTGCGGTGCGCCCGGCCCCGCCAGGATCCCACCTCAGCCCGGCGCGTGTCGGTCTTCACTTAAGCCGCGCGGCGTGGCGCGGCACACAGGCGCACACTCCATATCCACACTCCGGCTCAACGCGCACCGCAGCCACTGAACCACCAGGCTCCTCAGTCACAGCGCACATGTTTTCAATAATAAGCCCCGCCCCAAACATTTCAAGCTTTCACACCTGATTGGCTGACCATTGTGCCAATATTTAAACTCCTGTGTTGACAGCCGCACCAGAGGGACAGATCACAGATGTAAGTTTGACGTTACTTTGTTTCCTTGTTTCTTCACTGACATCAGTCTTCTTCTCATCTCTTGTCTTTAATGAAACGATCACAGTCACCTGTTTGTGTCTCACTCTCTGTTTGCAGCATCAACGCAAACCTGCTACAAAACCCGGACTGGTATTCATGGACGGACTGAACTGGATTTGGTTTGCTGGTGTGAGTACAACAGAAACTCATCACAACCAAACAGAAACAAACACACTTAACACTTAATTGTAAGTGTACACTCAAACTTTAACACTTTTTTTTTTATCATATGACATTTAAACTAATATTTAAATAAACATTTAGTTTGGAATGAGTATCAAGTAAAACCTGAAGTGGAGCTCCACTGAATATTATTCTTATTATTATTATTATTATTATTATTATTATTATTATTATTATTATTGTTACTAAGTGATGACGAAAAAAACCCAGGTCAGTATTTTGTAACCTAAGAAAACCAATGTGATGTAAGTAATTATTGAAAAGGCTATTTATTAATTTAAATAATTAATGACACTTAAGTCGTTATTTAATGGTGTATTTATTAATATAAATCATCTAAAAAGGCTTGGGTTTCTAGTAACTAACTGGTGCTAACTAACTCAGCAGCCAGGAGTCACACTGTGAGTGGCTAATTGGAAGAATCAGTAGAGGAGAGGAAAGTAGAGGAAACCAGGTGCATGTACAGTGAATTTGGTCAATATTGCTTCTTGCAATAAAGAGTTACAGGGTGCTGTCACATTTCGGCAGGGCCTGCCGAGAAGTGACTGCACCCTGTAACTCTGGATTGTTAGGGCTTACATTCTCTATCTTTTCAGCATTAGCAGTCGAGGAAAACAGGTGCATGTACAATGAATTTGGTCAGTATCGCTCCTTCAAACAACGACTTATAGGGTGTACCCTGTATACAGTATTATATCTACCAGTAGACCTACGCTCACTACCTCTTAACCGATGCGCGTTCCCGTCGGAGGCAGTCATTTTTCGGCAAGGTTCAATGTGTTGTGCCTTCAGATGGTGTTCTGCACACTTTGGTTGCGCTGATTTGAGTTCCTTTTGCTTTCTTAGCATGGCCTTTCTGCTGATCTTTGACCTCAACATGGCATCACTGGATATTTTCTGTTTGTCACACCGTGGTTGTGCAAGCAGTTTGTAAAAATACTACCAGTAACCATGCCACATTAAAAGCTCCTTGAATCACCTTTCTTCCTAATGCTGATAGTCTGTTTGAACTTGATTTGGGCGTCCTGATCATGTCTACCTGCCTAAATGCAATGACTTACTGCCATGTGATGGGCTCCTTCAATCAGTGTGTTCATAAACAGAAAATGTGTACCTAATAAATTGGCAGATGTGTGTTTAAATCCAACCAGGAAGGAATATAGAAAGCAGTTTATAGTAGACATGTAGTTTTTCCTCTGCAGCTATAGGTGGGTGGAGTTTGCACTGCAGCTTCTGTGGCGTTTGTTTTGTTCACCGTTGTTGGAGACCATTATGGCTACATTGTTGAAATTAAAGAAACACACTCAGTGCAAACATAGCCACAATCTGGAAATATAAAATGAGGTCACCCTGTGACGCTGCCGACACCGAGGCTCATTTCAGCACCGTGGACAGCGCTATGAAATCACGGCACACATTGACAAATAAACTCATGAGTACAGTCCTCACAGTTTAAGTGAGGACACGCACCGCCGCCGCAGCGCCAAACGCACAGCAGCCGCGGAACCAGCGTCTCAGCAGACGCCATCCCTGCCGTGAAAACGCGGAAACACACTAAACTACAAACAACGCCACATTTCACAAATAATACATGCAACATGTTTACCTTTTTATTGACAGTGCTTCTATTTGACTATTGCATCGCAAGTAGTGATGATGACATCATGTTTTCTTTTTTAAGTTGAATGATTTGTCTGAATACACTGAAAACACTGAACATGTGTTTGTTCCCGAGCCACTCCATATCCACACTCCGGCGCACCGCTGCCGCTGAACCACCAGGCTCCTCAGTTGCGACACGTACCGCAGCCACAGCACACGGCACCGAGATCCCACCTCGGCCCGGCGCGTGTCGGTCCTCACTTAAGCCGCGCGGCGGGGCACACAGTCAGCGCAAACACGACACGTACCGCCACCGCAGCGCCAAACGCACAGCAGCCGCGGAATCAGCGTCTCAGCAGACGCCATCCCTGCCGTGAAAACGCGGAAACACACTAAACTACAAACAACGCCACATTTCACAAATAATACATGCAACATGTTTACCTTTTTATTGACAGTGCTTCTATTTGACTATTGCATCGCAAGTAGTGATGATGACATCATGTTTTCTTTTTTAAGTTGAATGATTTGTCTGAATACACTGAAAACACTGAACATGTGTTTGTTCCCTTTTCAGGATGAGTTGGAAGCAACCCAAGAGGGGCAGTGGCCCTGGTGGCAGTAGTGAATGAAGATCAGGTTAGTTTACTGGCCTGAGTACAGTCCTCACAGTTTAAGTGAGGACACGCACCGCGGCCGCGGAACCACAAGGCTCCCCAGTTACGACAGGTACCGCCGCCGCAGCGCACGGCACCGGAACCGCAGCCGCGGAGCGCACGGAGCGCACAGCAGCCACGGAGCCCGCGCAAACCGAGATACATTCAAGATACATTCTCAACATTAACTTCATAAAAAAAGTGCGGTGCGCCCGGCCCCGCCTCGGCCCGGCGCGTGTCGGTCTTCACTTAAGCCGCGCGGCGTGGCGCAGCGCACAGGCGCACCCTCCATATCCGCACAACGGCGCGACGCGCACCGCAGCCGCTGAAACACCAGGCTCCTCAGTTGCCACACGTACCGCAGCCACAGCACACGGCACCGAGATCCCACCTCGGCCCGGCGCGTGTCGGTCCTCACTTAAGCCGCGCGGCGGGGCACACAGTCAGCGCAAACACGACACGTACCGCCGCCGCAGCGCCAAACGCACAGCAGCCGCGGAACCAGCGTCTCAGCAGACGCCATCCCTGCCGTGAAAACGCGGAAACACACTAAACTACAAACAACGCCACATTTCACAAATAATACATGCAACATGTTTACCTTTTTATTGACAGTGCTTCTATTTGACTATTGCATCGCAAGTAGTGATGATGACATCATGTTTTCTTTTTTAAGTTGAATGATTTGTCTGAATACACTGAAAACACTGAACATGTGTTTGTTCCCGAGCCACTCCATATCCACACTCCGGCGCACCGCTGCCGCTGAACCACCAGGCTCCTCAGTTGCGACACGTACCGCAGCCACAGCACACGGCACCGAGATCCCACCTCGGCCCGGCGCGTGTCGGTCCTCACTTAAGCCGCGCGGCGGGGCACACAGTCAGCGCAAACACGACACGTACCGCCACCGCAGCGCCAAACGCACAGCAGCCGCGGAATCAGCGTCTCAGCAGACGCCATCCCTGCCGTGAAAACGCGGAAACACACTAAACTACAAACAACGCCACATTTCACAAATAATACATGCAACATGTTTACCTTTTTATTGACAGTGCTTCTATTTGACTATTGCATCGCAAGTAGTGATGATGACATCATGTTTTCTTTTTTAAGTTGAATGATTTGTCTGAATACACTGAAAACACTGAACATGTGTTTGTTCCCTTTTCAGGATGAGTTGGAAGCAACCCAAGAGGGGCAGTGGCCCTGGTGGCAGTAGTGAATGAAGATCAGGTTAGTTTACTGGCCTGAGTACAGTCCTCACAGTTTAAGTGAGGACACGCACCGCGGCCGCGGAACCACAAGGCTCCCCAGTTACGACAGGTACCGCCGCCGCAGCGCACGGCACCGGAACCGCAGCCGCGGAGCGCACGGAGCGCACAGCAGCCACGGAGCCCGCGCAAACCGAGATACATTCAAGATACATTCTCAACATTAACTTCATAAAAAAAGTGCGGTGCGCCCGGCCCCGCCTCGGCCCGGCGCGTGTCGGTCTTCACTTAAGCCGCGCAGCGTGGCGCAGCGCACAGGCGCACCCTCCATATCCGCACAACGGCGCGACGCGCACCGCAGCCGCTGAAACACCAGGCTCCTCAGTTGCCACACGTACCGCAGCCACAGCACACGGCACCGAGATCCCACCTCGGCCCGGCGCGTGTCGGTCCTCACTTAAGCCGCGCGGCGGGGCACACAGTCAGCGCAAACACGACACGTACCGCCGCCGCAGCGCCAAACGCACAGCAGCCGCGGAACCAGCGTCTCAGCAGACGCCATCCCTGCCGTGAAAACGCGGAAACACACTAAACTACAAACAACGCCACATTTCACAAATAATACATGCAACATGTTTACCTTTTTATTGACAGTGCTTCTATTTGACTATTGCATCGCAAGTAGTGATGATGACATCATGTTTTCTTTTTTAAGTTGAATGATTTGTCTGAATACACTGAAAACACTGAACATGTGTTTGTTCCCGAGCCACTCCATATCCACACTCCGGCGCACCGCTGCCGCTGAACCACCAGGCTCCTCAGTTGCGACACGTACCGCAGCCACAGCACACGGCACCGAGATCCCACCTCGGCCCGGCGCGTGTCGGTCCTCACTTAAGCCGCGCGGCGGGGCACACAGTCAGCGCAAACACGACACGTACCGCCACCGCAGCGCCAAACGCACAGCAGCCGCGGAATCAGCGTCTCAGCAGACGCCATCCCTGCCGTGAAAACGCGGAAACACACTAAACTACAAACAACGCCACATTTCACAAATAATACATGCAACATGTTTACCTTTTTATTGACAGTGCTTCTATTTGACTATTGCATCGCAAGTAGTGATGATGACATCATGTTTTCTTTTTTAAGTTGAATGATTTGTCTGAATACACTGAAAACACTGAACATGTGTTTGTTCCCTTTTCAGGATGAGTTGGAAGCAACCCAAGAGGGGCAGTGGCCCTGGTGGCAGTAGTGAATGAAGATCAGGTTAGTTTACTGGCCTGAGTACAGTCCTCACAGTT
Organism: Solea solea; assembly: GCF_958295425.1. Lineage (NCBI taxonomy): Eukaryota > Metazoa > Chordata > Actinopteri > Pleuronectiformes > Soleidae > Solea > Solea solea. The sequence continues at coordinate 528,485 of NW_026704010.1, read as the reverse complement.
TAAGTGAGGACACGCACCGCGGCCGCGGAACCACAAGGCTCCCCAGTTACGACAGGTACCGCCGCCGCAGCGCACGGCACCGGAACCGCAGCCGCGGAGCGCACGGAGCGCACAGCAGCCACGGAGCCCGCGCAAACCGAGATACATTCAAGATACATTCTCAACATTAACTTCATAAAAAAAGTGCGGTGCGCCCGGCCCCGCCTCGGCCCGGCGCGTGTCGGTCTTCACTTAAGCCGCGCGGCGTGGCGCAGCGCACAGGCGCACCCTCCATATCCGCACAACGGCGCGACGCGCACCGCAGCCGCTGAACCACCAGGCTCCTCAGTTGCCACACGTACCGCAGCCACAGCACACGGCACCGAGATCCCACCTCGGCCCGGCGCGTGTCGGTCCTCACTTAAGCCGCGCGGCGGGGCACACAGTCAGCGCAAACACGACACGTACCGCCGCCGCAGCGCCAAACGCACAGCAGCCGCGGAACCAGCGTCTCAGCAGACGCCATCCCTGCCGTGAAAACGCGGAAACACACTAAACTACAAACAACGCCACATTTCACAAATAATACATGCAACATGTTTACCTTTTTATTGACAGTGCTTCTATTTGACTATTGCATCGCAAGTAGTGATGATGACATCATGTTTTCTTTTTTAAGTTGAATGATTTGTCTGAATACACTGAAAACACTGAACATGTGTTTGTTCCCGAGCCACTCCATATCCACACTCCGGCGCACCGCTGCCGCTGAACCACCAGGCTCCTCAGTTGCGACACGTACCGCAGCCACAGCACACGGCACCGAGATCCCACCTCGGCCCGGCGCGTGTCGGTCCTCACTTAAGCCGCGCGGCGGGGCACACAGTCAGCGCAAACACGACACGTACCGCCACCGCAGCGCCAAACGCACAGCAGCCGCGGAATCAGCGTCTCAGCAGACGCCATCCCTGCCGTGAAAACGCGGAAACACACTAAACTACAAACAACGCCACATTTCACAAATAATACATGCAACATGTTTACCTTTTTATTGACAGTGCTTCTATTTGACTATTGCATCGCAAGTAGTGATGATGACATCATGTTTTCTTTTTTAAGTTGAATGATTTGTCTGAATACACTGAAAACACTGAACATGTGTTTGTTCCCTTTTCAGGATGAGTTGGAAGCAACCCAAGAGGGGCAGTGGCCCTGGTGGCAGTAGTGAATGAAGATCAGGTTCCTGCAGGAGTTCCCTTTGAAACTCACCATGTGTCTCTGGTCCTCACAATCAGGTTGTAATGGCTCACACACTGATCTACGCTCTCCATTTGAAGTTGTCAGAAGTAGAATGTAATAATTTGATTTAGTAGAAAGAAAAGAGTCAATTCAACTTAAGTATTAACATTTGTATAAAGAAGATCATTTCAGTTCAGATAAATCCGTTTCACATAAGTGTCACATACTTAGTAGTTTTCATTAACTGAATGGAATTAGTACAAGGCACTTTACCCAAGTTACTTTAACAACAAATACTTGAGTTACTTGTACTCAAATCAAATACTTTTGTATGCTTAAATTGTTTGAGTTAATAAACTTAATTGGTTTCCTAAATGGTTAAAGTTGAAGTAACTCATTCCCCGCAGACAAGATACATTCTCAACATTAACTTCATAAAACCAGAGACCATTATGGCTACATTGTTGAAATGAAAGAAACACACTCAGTGCAAACATAGCCACAATCTGGAAATATAAAATGAGGTGGCCCCGTGACGCTGCCGACACCGAGGCTCATTTCATCACCGTGGACAGCGCTATGAAATCACGGCACACATTGACAAATGAACTCATGTGCATGCTCAAGCTACAATACAATTTCAAATGCATTCTTTTCTCTTTTTTTTTAGATACAAGGAAGTGCGGTGCGCCCGGCCCCGCCAGGATCCCACCTCAGCCCGGCGCGTGTCGGTCTTCACTTAAGCCGCGGCGTGGCGCGGCACACAGGCGCACACTCCACATCCACACTCCGGCTCAACGCGCACCGCAGCCACTGAACCACCAGGCTCCTCAGTCACAGCGCACATGTTTTCAATAATAAGCCCCTCCCCAAACATTTCAAGCTTTCACACCTGATTGGCTGACCATTGTGCCAATATTTAAACTCCTGTGTTGACAGCCGCACCAGAGGGAGAGGAGATGCTGACAGATCACAGACGTAAGTTTGACGTTACTTTGTTTCCTTGTTTTCTCACTGACTCCAGTCTTCTTCTCATCTCTTGTCTTTAATGAAACCATCACAGTCCCATGTTTGTGTCTCACTCTCTGTTTGCAGCACCAATGCAAACCTGCTACAGTACAAACCTGCTACAAACCCCAGACTGGATTCGGTTTACTGGCGTGAGTACAACAGAAAGTCATCACAACCAGACAGAAACAAACCGCAAACACACTTAACACTTGAATCTAAGTGTAGAGTCGAACGTTAACACTTTAATTTTGATCATATGACATTAAACTAATATTTAATTACCTCATTTATTTTTTTTATAATTTTAATAATGTAAATATTAGCATTTTAGCTCAATAGCTTCCAGGCAATGTGACCCAAAGACTCCAAATGAGTGTACAAACATAGTACTAGACTGCCTAGTCAGGACACACCTCTTTATATTCCATTTAAATACTTGATTTACTTTCAATCATTTCTTTAATGCAAATATTAGCATTTTATCTCAATCGCGTCCAGGCCATGTGACCCTAAAGATTCCAAAACAGTGCAGCAACATAGAACTAGACTGCCTAGTCAGGACACACCTCTTTTTATTCCATTTTAGTACCTCCCATAATTTTTTTTAATCCATTTTTAACGGTAATTCGTTGATGGTCCCTAAATGAGACCACGGTTGTTGAGAGCGATGGGTCGGACTTTGTACAAGCCGTGATCGTGCACCTATCTCGGGGTGGAGAAGGAGGAGGGTGCCGTTGGATCTGGAGCGAATGTCTGTTGAATATCCAACCTGGAACTGATTTCAGCGCGGTACGTTGTCGGAGGTGATCAGCTCCGACCTCTGCGGACGCTCGGTGCTCACAGTGCCCAGGGCAGAGCAGCGTTACCTCGGCCTGTCCTGATGAAATGATCCGCTGGCTCAGACGTCTCTCAGATGCTTGGTGTGATCCATAGATTTGTGGTTGACGTGTTACTTTGTATATTATTACTAATAATTGATTTTACCTTCGAATTTTAGGTTTATATTAAAGTGGCACGGCCATTGTATATATGTATTTGTTAAAATCCCAAGTCTCCTCCTCACCTGCCTCATCACTGGCACACCTACCTGGACCACACCCCTAATCCTATATAACCCGCCCCTTCCGCCCTTTGACCCCCCTATTTTCCCTCCAAACAATCCACGAGAACAAAGGGACACTGGCTGTGAGTTTTATGGACGTTCACTCATTTAATGATTCATTTGGTTGATACTACATCTTGTATGAAGACTTACTTATTGCTTGTGTGTCATTATACTAGATTCCTGAGTTTAATCCTTTGCTAAAGAGAGGAAAGTAAGAGTGGATGTATTATTGATGTTAGTCTAAGACAACCTCATTTCTTATTGTATATTTGATACTTTCTAGATTGTAATATTTCCTTTATCATTTTCATATAGACAGAATCATCCACCATTACCCCTCATCACCGACTACCGTTTACTTGGAAATAAAATATTGCAACTTGGAAAGCTGCCTGGATCCTGTGTTTAAATGTGCACCCAACATATGATGTTCAGTCAATCACCGCCACTATAGTGTACAGTTCTTTCATATTTGTGTATGTATTTGAATATAAATGTACAATTGTAAGTTCAAATAAATAATACATTAACTGTCAGTTGATGTACTGATATCTATGAGTAGTCTAGTGAAAAACAGACGTAGCACCATCAGTAGCTCTTTGTGTTTTATGTCACAGGTCTCCATCAACATATGCAGCACTCGGGCATGAAGAAACTGTGAATTCAGCTCCTCCTTGCCGAACTAAAAGAGAGACGACCTGCACTCTTTAGTGAAGCTCAAGTGAGTGAAAGAGGATGGTGACACCCACACACTGTCAAAGTCATCGTTGTAGCAATGCCTCATCTGGAAAAGAGTTTTAATATGACAGCGAGGCTCATTTCAGCACCGTGGACAGCGCTATGAAATCACGGCACACATTGTCAAATAAAATCATGCGCATGCTCAAGCTACAATACAATTTCAAATGCATTCTTTTTTTTTTTTAGATACAAGGAAGTGCGGTGCGCCCGGCCCCGCCAGGATCCCACCTCGGCCTGGCGCGTGTCGGTCTTCACTTAAGCCGCGCGGCGTGGCGCACAAACCTACAAACCTGCTACAAACCCCAGACTGGATTCGGTTTACTGGCGTGAGTACAGTCCTCACAGTTTAAGTGAGGACACGCACTTGTATTCTCAGTTTGGTATAAGATGTGAGTACAGTGTAACGCCACATTTCACAACTAATACATGCAACATGTTTACCTTTTTATTGACAGTGCTTCTATTTGACTATTGCATCGCAAGTAGTGATGATGACATCATGTTTTCTTTTTTAAGTTGAATGATTTGTCCGAATACACTGAAAACACTGAACATGTGTTTGTTCCCTTTTCAGGATGAGTTGGAAGCAGCCCAAGAGGGGCAGTGGCCCTGGTGGCAGTAGTGAATGAAGATCAGGTTCCTGCAGGAGTTCCCTTTGAAACTCACCATGTGTCTCTGGTCCTCACAATCAGGTTGTAATGGCTCACACACTGATCTACGCTCTCCATTTGAAGTTGTCAGAAGTAGAATGTAATAATTTGATTTAGTAGAAAGAAAAGAGTCCATTCAACTTAAGTATTAACATTTGTATAAAGAAGATCATTTCAGTTCAGATAAATCCGTTTCACATAAGTGTCACATACTTAGTAGTTTTCATTAACTGAATGGAATTAGTACAATGCACTTTACCCAAGTTACTTTAACAACAAATACTTGAGTTACTTGTACTCAAATCAAATACTTTTGTATGCTTAAATTGTTTGAGTTAATAAACTTAATTGGTTTCCTAAATGGTTAAAGTTGAAGTAACTCATTCCCCGCAGACAAGATACATTCTCAACATTAACTTCATAAAACCAGAGACCATTATGGCTACATTGTTGAAATGAAAGAAACACACTCAGTGCAAACATAGCCACAATCTGGAAATATAAAATGAGGTGGCCCCGTGACCCTGCCGACACCGAGGCTCATTTCATCACCGTGGACAGCGCTATGAAATCACGGCACACATTGACAAATGAACTCATGTGCATGCTCAAGCTACAATACAATTTCAAATGCATTCTTTTCTTTTTTTCTTTAGATACAAGGAAGTGCGGTGCGCCCGGCCCCGCCAGGATCCCACCTCAGCCCGGCGCGTGTCGGTCTTCACTTAAGCCGCGCGGCGTGGCGCGGCACACAGGCGCACACTCCATATCCACACTCCGGCTCAACGCGCACCGCAGCCACTGAACCACCAGGCTCCTCAGTCACAGCGCACATGTTTTCAATAATAAGCCCCGCCCCAAACATTTCAAGCTTTCACACCTGATTGGCTGACCATTGTGCCAATATTTAAACTCCTGTGTTGACAGCCGCACCAGAGGGACAGATCACAGATGTAAGTTTGACGTTACTTTGTTTCCTTGTTTCTTCACTGACATCAGTCTTCTTCTCATCTCTTGTCTTTAATGAAACGATCACAGTCACCTGTTTGTGTCTCACTCTCTGTTTGCAGCATCAACGCAAACCTGCTACAAAACCCGGACTGGTATTCATGGACGGACTGAACTGGATTCGGTTTGCTGGTGTGAGTACAACAGAAACTCATCACAACCAAACAGAAACAAACACACTTAACACTTAATTGTAAGTGTACACTCAAACTTTAACACTTTTTTTTTCTCATATGACATTTAAACTAATATTTAAATAAACATTTAGTTTGGAATGAGTATCAAGTAAAACCTGAAGTGGAGCTCCACTGAATATTATTCTTATTATTATTATTATTATTATTATTATTGTTGTTACTAAGTGATGACGAAAAAAACCCAGGTCAGTATTTTGTAACCTAAGAAAACCAATGTGATGTAAGTAATTATTGAAAAGGCTATTTATTAATTTAAATAATTAATGACACTGAAGTCATTATTTAATGGTGTATTTATTAATATAAATCATCTAAAAAGGCTTGGGTTTCTAGTAACTAACTGGTGCTAACTAACTCAGCAGCCAGGAGTCACACTGTGAGTGGCTAATTGGAAGAATCAGTAGAGGAGAGGAAAGTAGAGGAAACCAGGTGCATGTACAGTGAATTTGGTCAATATTGCTTCTTGCAATAAAGAGTTACAGGGTGCTGTCACATTTCGGCAGGGCCTGCCGAGAAGTGACTGCACCCTGTAACTCTGGATTGTTAGGGCTTACATTCTCTATCTTTTCAGCATTAGCAGTCGAGGAAAACAGGTGCATGTACAATGAATTTGGTCAGTATCGCTCCTTCAAACAACGACTTATAGGGTGTACCCTGTATACAGTATTATATCTACCAGTAGACCTACGCTCACTACCTCTTAACCGATGCGCGTTCCCGTCGGAGGCAGTCATTTTTCGGCAAGGTTCAATGTGTTGTGCCTTCAGATGGTGTTCTGCACACTTTGGTTGCGCTGATTTGAGTTCCTTTTGCTTTCTTAGCATGGCCTTTCTGCTGATCTTTGACCTCAACATGGCATCACTGGATATTTTCTGTTTGTCACACCGTGGTTGTGCAAGCAGTTTGTAAAAATACTACCAGTAACCATGCCACATTAAAAGCTCCTTGAATCACCTTTCTTCCTAATGCTGATAGTCTGTTTGAACTTGATTTGGGCGTCCTGATCATGTCTACCTGCCTAAATGCAATGACTTACTGCCATGTGATTGGCTCCTTCAATCAGTGTGTTCATAAACAGAAAATGTGTACCTAATAAATTGGCAGATGTGTGTTTAAATCCAACCAGGAAGGAATATAGAAAGCAGTTTATAGTAGACATGTAGTTTTTCCTCTGCAGCTATAGGTGGGTGGAGTTTGCACTGCAGCTTCTGTGGCGTTTGTTTTGTTCACCGTTGTTGGAGACCATTATGGCTACATTGTTGAAATGAAAGAAACACACTCAGTGCAAACATAGCCACAATCTGGAAATATAAAATGAGGTGGCCCCGTGACCCTGCCGACACCGAGGCTCATTTCATCACCGTGGACAGCGCTATGAAATCACGGCACACATTGACAAATGAACTCATGTGCATGCTCAAGCTACATTAAGTGAGGACACGCACCGCGGCCGCGGAACCACCAGGCTCCCCAGTTACGACAGGTACCGCCGCCGCAGCGCACGGCACCGGAACCGCAGCCGCGGAGCGCACGGAGCGCACAGCAGCCACGGAGCCCGCGCAAACCGAGATACATTCAAGATACATTCTCAACATTAACTTCATAAAAAAAGTGCGGTGCGCCCGGCCCCGCCTCGGCCCGGCGCGTGTCGGTCTTCACTTAAGCCGCGCGGCGTGGCGCAGCGCACAGGCGCACCCTCCATATCCGCACAACGGCGCGACGCGCACCGCAGCCGCTGAACCACCAGGCTCCTCAGTTGCCACACGTACCGCAGCCACAGCACACGGCACCGAGATCCCACCTCGGCCCGGCGCGTGTCGGTCCTCACTTAAGCCGCGCGGCGGGGCACACAGTCAGCGCAAACACGACACGTACCGCCGCCGCAGCGCCAAACGCACAGCAGCCGCGGAACCAGCGTCTCAGCAGACGCCATCCCTGCCGTGAAAACGCGGAAACACACTAAACTACAAACAACGCAACATTTCACAAATAATACATGCAACATGTTTACCTTTTTATTGACAGTGCTTCTATTTGACTATTGCATCGCAAGTAGTGATGATGACATCATGTTTTCTTTTTTAAGTTGAATGATTTGTCTGAATACACTGAAAACACTGAACATGTGTTTGTTCCCGAGCCACTCCATATCCACACTCCGGCGCACCGCTGCCGCTGAACCACCAGGCTCCTCAGTTGCGACACGTACCGCAGCCACAGCACACGGCACCGAGATCCCACCTCGGCCCGGCGCGTGTCGGTCCTCACTTAAGCCGCGCGGCGGGGCACACAGTCAGCGCAAACACGACACGTACCGCCACCGCAGCGCCAAACGCACAGCAGCCGCGGAATCAGCGTCTCAGCAGACGCCATCCCTGCCGTGAAAACGCGGAAACACACTAAACTACAAACAACGCCACATTTCACAAATAATACATGCAACATGTTTACCTTTTTATTGACAGTGCTTCTATTTGACTATTGCATCGCAAGTAGTGATGATGACATCATGTTTTCTTTTTTAAGTTGAATGATTTGTCTGAATACACTGAAAACACTGAACATGTGTTTGTTCCCGAGCCACTCCATATCCACACTCCGGCGCACCGCTGCCGCTGAACCACCAGGCTCCTCAGTTGCGACACGTACCGCAGCCACAGCACACGGCACCGAGATCCCACCTCGGCCCGGCGCGTGTCGGTCCTCACTTAAGCCGCGCGGCGGGGCACACAGTCAGCGCAAACACGACACGTACCGCCACCGCAGCGCCAAACGCACAGCAGCCGCGGAATCAGCGTCTCAGCAGACGCCATCCCTGCCGTGAAAACGCGGAAACACACTAAACTACAAACAACGCCACATTTCACAAATAATACATGCAACATGTTTACCTTTTTATTGACAGTGCTTCTATTTGACTATTGCATCGCAAGTAGTGATGATGACATCATGTTTTCTTTTTTAAGTTGAATGATTTGTCTGAATACACTGAAAACACTGAACATGTGTTTGTTCCCTTTTCAGGATGAGTTGGAAGCAACCCAAGAGGGGCAGTGGCCCTGGTGGCAGTAGTGAATGAAGATCAGGTTAGTTTACTGGCCTCAGTACAGTCCTCACAGTTTAAGTGAGGACACGCACCGCGGCCGCGGAACCACAAGGCTCCCCAGTTACGACAGGTACCGCCGCTGCAGCGCACGGCACCGGAACCGCAGCCGCGGAGCGCACGGAGCGCACAGCAGCCACGGAGCCCGCGCAAACCGAGATACATTCAAGATACATTCTCAACATTAACTTCATAAAAAAAGTGCGGTGCGCCCGGCCCCGCCTCGGCCCGGCGCGTGTCGGTCTTCACTTAAGCCGCGCGGCGTGGCGCAGCGCACAGGCGCACCCTCCATATCCGCACAACGGCGCGACGCGCACCGCAGCCGCTGAACCACCAGGCTCCTCAGTTGCCACACGTACCGCAGCCACAGCACACGGCACCGAGATCCCACCTCGGCCCGGCGCGTGTCGGTCCTCACTTAAGCCGCGCGGCGGGGCACACAGTCAGCGCAAACACGACACGTACCGCCGCCGCAGCGCCAAACGCACAGCAGCCGCGGAACCAGCGTCTCAGCAGACGCCATCCCTGCCGTGAAAACGCGGAAACACACTAAACTACAAACAACGCCACATTTCACAAATAATACATGCAACATGTTTACCTTTTTATTGACAGTGCTTCTATTTGACTATTGCATCGCAAGTAGTGATGATGACATCATGTTTTCTTTTTTAAGTTGAATGATTTGTCTGAATACACTGAAAACACTGAACATGTGTTTGTTCCCTTTTCAGGATGAGTTGGAAGCAACCCAAGAGGGGCAGTGGCCCTGGTGGCAGTAGTGAATGAAGATCAGGTTCCTGCAGGAGTTCCCTTTGAAACTCACCATGTGTCTCTGGTCCTCACAATCAGGTTGTAATGGCTCACACACTGATCTACGCTCTCCATTTGAAGTTGTCAGAAGTAGAATGTAATAATTTGATTTAGTAGAAAGAAAAGAGTCCATTCAACTTAAGTATTAACATTTGTATAAAGAAGATCATTTCAGTTCAGATAAATCCGTTTCACATAAGTGTCACATACTTAGTAGTTTTCATTAACTGAATGGAATTAGTACAATGCACTTTACCCAAGTTACTTTAACAACAAATACTTGAGTTACTTGTACTCAAATCAAATACTTTTGTATGCTTAAATTGTTTGAGTTAATAAACTTAATTGGTTTCCTAAATGGTTAAAGTTGAAGTAACTCATTCCCCGCAGACAAGATACATTCTCAACATTAACTTCATAAAACCAGAGACCATTATGGCTACATTGTTGAAATGAAAGAAACACACTCAGTGCAAACATAGCCACAATCTGGAAATATAAAATGAGGTGGCCCCGTGACGCTGCCGACACCGAGGCTCATTTCATCACAGTGGACAGCGCTATGAAATCACGGCACACATTGACAAATGAACTCATGTGCATGCTCAAGCTACAATACAATTTCAAATGCATTCTTTTCTTTTTTTCTTTAGATACAAGGAAGTGCGGTGCGCCCGGCCCCGCCAGGATCCCACCTCAGCCCGGCGCGTGTCGGTCTTCACTTAAGCCGCGCGGCGTGGCGCGGCACACAGGCGCACACTCCATATCCACACTCCGGCTCAACGCGCACCGCAGCCACTGAACCACCAGGCTCCTCAGTCACAGCGCACATGTTTTCAATAATAAGCCCCGCCCCAAACATTTCAAGCTTTCACACCTGATTGGCTGACCATTGTGCCAATATTTAAACTCCTGTGTTGACAGCCGCACCAGAGGGAGAGGAGATGCTGACAGATCACAGACGTAAGTTTGACGTTACTTTGTTTCCTTGTTTTCTCACTGACTCCAGTCTTCTTCTCATCTCTTGTCTTTAATGAAACCATCACAGTCCCATGTTTGTGTCTCACTCTCTGTTTGCAGCACCAATGCAAACCTGCTACAGTACAAACCTGCTACAAACCCCAGACTGGATTCGGTTTACTGGCGTGAGTACAACAGAAAGTCATCACAACCAGACAGAAACAAACCGCAAACACACTTAACACTTGAATCTAAGTGTAGAGTCGAACGTTAACACTTTAATTTTGATCATATGACATTAAACTAATATTTAATTACCTCATTTATTTTTTTTATAATTTTAATAATGTAAATATTAGCATTTTAGCTCAATAGCTTCCAGGCAATGTGACCCAAAGACTCCAAGTGAGTGTACAAACATAGTACTAGACTGCCTAGTCAGGACACACCTCTTTATATTCCATTTAAATACTTGATTTACTTTCAATCATTTCTTTAATGCAAATATTAGCATTTTATCTCAATCGCGTCCAGGCCATGTGACCCTAAAGATTCCAAAACAGTGCAGCAACATAGAACTAGACTGCCTAGTCAGGACACACCTCTTTTTATTCCATTTTAGTACCTCCCATAATTTTTTTTAATCCATTTTTAACGGTAATTCGTTGATGGTCCCTAAATGAGACCACGGTTGTTGAGAGCGATGGGTCGGACTTTGTACAAGCCGTGATCGTGCACCTATCTCGGGGTGGAGAAGGAGGAGGGTGCCGTTGGATCTGGAGCGAATGTCTGTTGAATATCCAACCTGGAACTGATTTCAGCGCGGTACGTTGTCGGAGGTGATCAGCTCCGCCTCTGCGGACACTCGGTGCTCACAGTGCCCAGGGCAGAGCAGCGTTACCTCGGCCTGTCCTGATGAAATGATCCTCTGGCTCAGACGTCTCTCAGATGCTTGGTGTGATCCATAGATTTGTGGTTGACATGTTACTTTGTTTTTAATGTAAACACTTTGTATATTATTACTAATAATTGATTTTACCTTCGAATTTTAGGTTTATATTAAAGTGGCACGGCCATTGTATATGTATTTGTTAAAATCCCAAGTCTCCTCCTCACCTGCCTCATCACTGGCCCACCTACCTGGACCACACCCCTAATCCTATATAACCCGCCCCTTCCGCCCTTTGACCCCCCTATTTTCCCTCCAAACAATCCACGAGAACAAAGGGACACTGGCTGTGAGTTTTATGGACGTTCACTCATTTAATGATTCATTTGGTTGATACTACATCTTGTATGAAGACTTACTTATTGCTTGTGTGTCATTATACTAGATTCCTGAGTTTAATCCTTTGCTAAAGAGAGGAAAGTAAGAGTGGATGTATTATTGATGTTAGTCTAAGACAACCTCATTTCTTATTGTATATTTGATACTTTCTAGATTGTAATATTTCCTTTATCATTTTCATATAGACAGAATCATCCACCATTACCCCTCATCACCGACTACCGTTTACTTGGAAATAAAATATTGCAACTTGGAAAGCTGCCTGGATCCTGTGTTTAAATGTGCACCCAACATATGATGTTCAGTCAATCACCGCCACTATAGTGTACAGTTCTTTCATATTTGTGTATGTATTTGAATATAAATGTACAATTGTAAGTTCAAATAAATAATACATTAACTGTCAGTTGATGTACTGATATCTATGAGTAGTCTAGTGAAAAACAGACGTAGCACCATCAGTAGCTCTTTGTGTTTTATGTCACAGGTCTCCATCAACATATGCAGCACTCGGGCATGAAGAAACTGTGAATTCAGCTCCTCCTTGCCGAACTAAAAGAGAGACGACCTGCACTCTTTAGTGAAGCTCAAGTGAGTGAAAGAGGATGGTGACACCCACACACTGTCAAAGTCATTGTTGTAGCAATGCCTCATCTGGAAAAGAGTTTTAATATGACAGCGAGGCTCATTTCAGCACCGTGGACAGCGCTATGAAATCACGGCACACATTGACAAATAAAATCATGCGCATGCTCAAGCTACAATACAATTTCAAATGCATTCTTTTCTTTTTATTAAGATACAAGGAAGTGCGGTGCGGCCCGGCGCGTGTCGGTCTTCACTTAAGCCGCGGCGCACCCTCCATATCCACACTCCGGCGCGACGCGCACTGCAGCCGCTGAACCACCAGGCTCCTCAGTTGCGACACGTACCGCAGCCACAGCGCCCAGCCCTGCCGAGATCCCACCTCGGCCTGGCGCGTGTCGGTCTTCACTTAAGTCGCGCGGCGTGGCGCACAAACCTACAAACCTGCTACAAACCCCAGACTGGATTCGGTTTACTGGCGTGAGTACAGTCCTCACAGTTTAAGTGAGGACACGCACTTGTATTCTCAGTTTGGTATAAGATGTGAGTACAGTGTAACGCCACATTTCACAACTAATACATGCAACATGTTTACCTTTTTATTGACAGTGCTTCTATTTGACTATTGCATCGCAAGTAGTGATGATGACATCATGTTTTCTTTTTTAAGTTGAATGATTTGTCTGAATACACTGAAAACACTGAACATGTGTTTGTTCCCTTTTCAGGATGAGTTGGAAGCAGCCCCAAGAGGGGCAGTGGCCCTGGTGGCAGTAGTGAATGAAGATCAGGTTCCTGCAGGAGTTCCCTTTGAAACTCACCATGTGTCTCTGGTCCTCACAATCAGGTTGTAATGGCTCACACACTGATCTACGCTCTCCATTTGAAGTTGTCAGAAGTAGAATGTAATAATTTGATTTAGTAGAAAGAAAAGAGTCAATTCAACTTAAGTATTAACATTTGTATAAAGAAGATCATTTCAGTTCAGATAAATCCGTTTCACATAAGTGTCACATACTTAGTAGTTTTCATTAACTGAATGGAATTAGTACAATGCACTTTACCCAAGTTACTTTAACAACAAATACTTGAGTTACTTGTACTCAAATCAAATACTTTTGTATGCTTAAATTGTTTGAGTTAATAAACTTAATTGGTTTCCTAAATGGTTAAAGTTGAAGTAACTCATTCCCCGCAGACAAGATACATTCTCAACATTAACTTCATAAAACCAGAGACCATTATGGCTACATTGTTGAAATGAAAGAAACACACTCAGTGCAAACATAGCCACAATCTGGAAATATAAAATGAGGTGGCCCCGTGACCCTGCCGACACCGAGGCTCATTTCATCACCGTGGACAGCGCTATGAAATCACGGCACACATTGACAAATGAACTCATGTGCATGCTCAAGCTACAATACAATTTCAAATGCATTCTTTTCTCTCTTTTTTTAGATACAAGGAAGTGCGGTGCGCCCGGCCCCGCCAGGATCCCACCTCAGCCCGGCGCGTGTCGGTCTTCACTTAAGCCGCGCGGCGTGGCGCACAAACCTACAAACCTGCTACAAACCCCAGACTGGATTCGGTTTACTGGCGTGAGTACAGTCCTCACAGTTTAAGTGAGGACACGCACTTGTATTCTCAGTTTGGTATAAGATGTGAGTACAGTGTAACGCCACATTTCACAACTAATACATGCAACATGTTTACCTTTTTATTGACAGTGCTTCTATTTGACTATTGCATCGCAAGTAGTGATGATGACATCATGTTTTCTTTTTTAAGTTGAATGATTTGTCTGAATACACTGAAAACACTGAACATGTGTTTGTTCCCTTTTCAGGATGAGTTGGAAGCAACCCAAGAGGGGCAGTGGCCCTGGTGGCAGTAGTGAATGAAGATCAGGTTCCTGCAGGAGTTCCCTTTGAAACTCACCATGTGTCTCTGGTCCTCACAATCAGGTTGTAATGGCTCACACACTGATCTACGCTCTCCATTTGAAGTTGTCAGAAGTAGAATGTAATAATTTGATTTAGTAGAAAGAAAAGAGTCAATTCAACTTAAGTATTAACATTTGTATAAAGAAGATCATTTCAGTTCAGATAAATCCGTTTCACATAAGTGTCACATACTTAGTAGTTTTCATTAACTGAATGGAATTAGTACAATGCACTTTACCCAAGTTACTTTAACAACAAATACTTGAGTTACTTGTACTCAAATCAAATACTTTTGTATGCTTAAATTGTTTGAGTTAATAAACTTAATTGGTTTCCTAAATGGTTAAAGTTGAAGTAACTCATTCCCCGCAGACAAGATACATTCTCAACATTAACTTCATAAAACCAGAGACCATTATGGCTACATTGTTGAAATGAAAGAAACACACTCAGTGCAAACATAGCCACAATCTGGAAATATAAAATGAGGTGGCCCCGTGACGCTGCCGACACCGAGGCTCATGTCATCACCGTGGACAGCGCTATGAAATCACGGCACACATTGACAAATGAACTCATGTGCATGCTCAAGCTACAATACAATTTCAAATGCATTCTTTTCTTTTTTTCTTTAGATACAAGGAAGTGCGGTGCGCCCGGCCCCGCCAGGATCCCACCTCAGCCCGGCGCGTGTCGGTCTTCACTTAAGCCGCGCGGCGTGGCGCGGCACACAGGCGCACACTCCATATCCACACTCCGGCTCAACGCGCACCGCAGCCACTGAACCACCAGGCTCCTCAGTCACAGCGCACATGTTTTCAATAATAAGCCCCGCCCCAAACATTTCAAGCTTTCACACCTGATTGGCTGACCATTGTGCCAATATTTAAACTCCTGTGTTGACAGCCGCACCAGAGGGACAGATCACAGATGTAAGTTTGACGTTACTTTGTTTCCTTGTTTCTTCACTGACATCAGTCTTCTTCTCATCTCTTGTCTTTAATGAAACGATCACAGTCACCTGTTTGTGTCTCACTCTCTGTTTGCAGCATCAACGCAAACCTGCTACAAAACCCGGACTGGTATTCATGGACGGACTGAACTGGATTCGGTTTGCTGGTGTGAGTACAACAGAAAGTCATCACAACCAAACAGAAACAAACACACTTAACACTTAATTGTAAGTGTACACTCAAACTTTAACACTTTTTTTTTATCATATGACATTTAAACTAATATTTAAATAAACATTTAGTTTGGAATGAGAATCAAGTAAAACCTGAAGTGGAGCTCCACTGAATATTATTCTTATTATTATTATTATTATTATTATTATTATTGTTGTTGTTACTAAGTGATGACGAAAAAAACCCAGGTTAGTATTTTGTAACCTAAGAAAACCAATGTGATGTAAGTAATTATTGAAAAGGCTATTTATTAATTTAAATAATTAATGACACTGAAGTCATTATTTAATGGTGTATTTATTAATATAAATCATCTAAAAAGGCTTGGGTTTCTAGTAACTAACTGGTGCTAACTAACTCAGCAGCCAGGAGTCACACTGTGAGTGGCTAATTGGAAGAATCAGTAGAGGAGAGGAAAGTAGAGGAAACCAGGTGCATGTACAGTGAATTTGGTCAATATTGCTTCTCAACGCGCACCGCAGCCACTGAACCACCAGGCTCCTCAGTCACAGCGCACATGTTTTCAATAATAAGCCCCGCCCCAAACATTTCAAGCTTTCACACCTGATTGGCTGACCATTGTGCCAATATTTAAACTCCTGTGTTGACAGCCGCACCAGAGGGAGAGGAGATGCTGACAGATCACAGACGTAAGTTTGACGTTACTTTGTTTCCTTGTTTTCTCACTGACTCCAGTCTTCTTCTCATCTCTTGTCTTTAATGAAACCATCACAGTCCCATGTTTGTGTCTCACTCTCTGTTTGCAGCACCAATGCAAACCTGCTACAGTACAAACCTGCTACAAACCCCAGACTGGATTCGGTTTACTGGCGTGAGTACAACAGAAAGTCATCACAACCAGACAGAAACAAACCGCAAACACACTTAACACTTGAATCTAAGTGTAGAGTCGAACGTTAACACTTTAATTTTGATCATATGACATTAAACTAATATTTAATTACCTCATTTATAAACCGAATTTTAGGTTTATATTAAAGTGGCACGGCCATTGTATATGTATTTGTTAAAATCCCAAGTCTCCTCCTCACCTGCCTCATCACTGGCACACCTACCTGGACCACACCCCTAATCCTATATAACCCGCCCCTTCCGCCCTTTGACCCCCCTATTTTCCCTCCAAACAATCCACGAGAACAAAGGGACACTGGCTGTGAGTTTTATGGACGTTCACTCATTTAATGTTTCATTTGGTTGATACTACATCTTGTATGAAGACTTACTTATTGCTTGTGTGTCATTATACTAGATTCCTGAGTTTAATCCTTTGCTAAAGAGAGGAAAGTAAGAGTGGATGTATTATTGATGTTAGTCTAAGACAACCTCATTTCTTATTGTATATTTGATACTTTCTAGATTGTAATATTTCCTTTATCATTTTCATATAGACAGAATCATCCACCATTACCCCTCATCACCGACTACCGTTTACTTGGAAATAAAATATTGCAACTTGGAAAGCTGCCTGGATCCTGTGTTTAAATGTGCACCCAACATATGATGTTCAGTCAATCACCGCCACTATAGTGTACAGTTCTTTCATATTTGTGTATGTATTTGAATATAAATGTACAATTGTAAGTTCAAATAAATAATACATTAACTGTCAGTTGATGTACTGATATCTATGAGTAGTCTAGTGAAAAACAGACGTAGCACCATCAGTAGCTCTTTGTGTTTTATGTCACAGGTCTCCATCAACATATGCAGCACTCGGGCATGAAGAAACTGTGAATTCAGCTCCTCCTTGCCGAACTAAAAGAGAGACGACCTGCACTCTTTAGTGAAGCTCAAGTGAGTGAAAGAGGATGGTGACACCCACACACTGTCAAAGTCATCGTTGTAGCAATGCCTCATCTGGAAAAGAGTTTTAATATGACAGCGAGGCTCATTTCAGCACCGTGGACAGCGCTATGAAATCACGGCACACATTGACAAATAAAATCATGCGCATGCTCAAGCTACAATACAATTTCAAATGCATTCTTTTTTTTTTTTAGATACAAGGAAGTGCGGTGCGCCCGGCCCCGCCAGGATCCCACCTCGGCCTGGCGCGTGTCGGTCTTCACTTAAGCCGCGGCGCACCCTCCATATCCACACTCCGGCGCGACGCGCACTGCAGCCGCTGAACCACCAGGCTCCTCAGTTACGACACGTACCGCAGCCACAGCGCCCAGCCCTGCCGAGATCCCACCTCGGCCTGGCGCGTGGCGGTCTTCACTTAAGACGCGCGGCGTGGCGCACAAACCTACAAACCTGCTACAAACCCCAGACTGGATTCGGTTTACTGGCGTGAGTACAGTCCTCACAGTTTAGGTGAGGACACGCACTTGTATTCTCAGTTTGGTATAAGATGTGAGTACAGTGTAACGCCACATTTCACAACTAATACATGCAACATGTTTACCTTTTTATTGACAGTGCTTCTATTTGACTATTGCATCGCAAGTAGTGATGATGACATCATGTTTTCTTTTTTAAGTTGAATGATTTGTCTGAATACACTGAAAACACTGAACATGTGTTTGTTCCCTTTTCAGGATGAGTTGGAAGCAACCCAAGAGGGGCAGTGGCCCTGGTGGCAGTAGTGAATGAAGATCAGGTTCCTGCAGGAGTTCCCTTTGAAACTCACCATGTGTCTCTGGTCCTCACAATCAGGTTGTAATGGCTCACACACTGATCTACGCTCTCCATTTGAAGTTGTCAGAAGTAGAATGTAATAATTTGATTTAGTAGAAAGAAAAGAGTCAATTCAACTTAAGTATTAACATTTGTATAAAGAAGATCATTTCAGTTCAGATAAATCCGTTTCACATAAGTGTCACATACTTAGTAGTTTTCATTAACTGAATGGAATTAGTACAATGCACTTTACCCAAGTTACTTTAACAACAAATACTTGAGTTACTTGTACTCAAATCAAATACTTTTGTATGCTTAAATTGTTTGAGTTAATAAACTTAATTGGTTTCCTAAATGGTTAAAGTTGAAGTAACTCATTCCCCGCAGACAAGATACATTCTCAACATTAACTTCATAAAACCAGAGACCATTATGGCTACATTGTTGAAATGAAAGAAACACACTCAGTGCAAACATAGCCACAATCTGGAAATATAAAATGAGGTGGCCCCGTGACGCTGCCGACACCGAGGCTCATTTCATCACCGTGGACAGCGCTATGAAATCACGGCACACATTGACAAATGAACTCATGTGCATGCTCAAGCTACAATACAATTTCAAATGCATTCTTTTCTCTTTTTTTTTAGATACAAGGAAGTGCGGTGCGCCCGGCCCCGCCAGGATCCCACCTCAGCCCGGCGCGTGTCGGTCTTCACTTAAGCCGCGCGGCGTGGCGCGGCACACAGGCGCACACTCCATATCCACACTCCGGCTCAACGCGCACCGCAGCCACTGAACCACCAGGCTCCTCAGTCACAGCGCACATGTTTTCAATAATAAGCCCCGCCCCAAACATTTCAAGCTTTCACACCTGATTGGCTGACCATTGTGCCAATATTTAAACTCCTGTGTTGACAGCCGCACCAGAGGGACAGATCACAGATGTAAGTTTGACGTTACTTTGTTTCCTTGTTTCTTCACTGACATCAGTCTTCTTCTCATCTCTTGTCTTTAATGAAACGATCACAGTCACCTGTTTGTGTCTCACTCTCTGTTTGCAGCATCAACGCAAACCTGCTACAAAACCCGGACTGGTATTCATGGACGGACTGAACTGGATTCGGTTTGCTGGTGTGAGTACAACAGAAACTCATCACAACCAAACAGAAACAAACACACTTAACACTTAATTGTAAGTGTACACTCAAACTTTAACACTTTTTTTTAATCATATGACATTTAAACTAATATTTAAATAAACATTTAGTTTGGAATGAGTATCAAGTAAAACCTGAAGTGGAGCTCCACTGAATATTATTATTATTATTATTATTATTATTATTATTATTCTTGTTGTTACTAAGTGATGACGAAAAAAACCCAGGTCAGTATTTTGTAACCTAAGAAAACCAATGTGATGTAAGTAATTATTGAAAAGGCTATTTATTAATTTAAATAATTAATGACACTGAAGTCATTATTTAATGGTGTATTTATTAATATAAATCATCTAAAAAGGCTTGGGTTTCTAGTAACTAACTGGTGCTAACTAACTCAGCAGCCAGGAGTCACACTGTGAGTGGCTAATTGAAGAATCAGTAGAGGAGAGGAAAGTAGAGGAAACCAGGTGCATGTACAGTGAATTTGGTCAATATTGCTTGTTGCAATAAAGAGTTACAGGGTGCTGTCACATTTCGGCAGGGCCTGCCGAGAAGTGACTGCACCCTGTAACTCTGGATTGTTAGGGCTTACATTCTCTATCTTTTCAGCATTAGCAGTCGAGGAAAACAGGTGCATGTACAATGAATTTGGTCAGTATCGCTCCTTCAAACAACGACTTATAGGGTGTACCCTGTATACAGTATTATATCTACCAGTAGACCTACGCTCACTACCTCTTAACCGATGCACGTTCCCGTCGGAGGCAGTCATTTTTCGGCAAGGTTCAATGTGTTGTGCCTTCAGATGGTGTTCTGCACACTTTGGTTGCGCTGATTTGAGTTCCTTTTGCTTTCTTAGCATGGCCTTTCTGCTGATCTTTGACCTCAACATGGCATCACTGGATATTTTCTGTTCGTCACACCGTGGTTGTGCAAGCAGTTTGTAAAAATACTACCAGTAACCATGCCACATTAAAAGCTCCTTGAATCACCTTTCTTCCTAATGCTGATAGTCTGTTTGAACTTGATTTGGGCGTCCTGATCATGTCTACCTGCCTAAATGCAATGACTTACTGCCATGTGATTGGCTCCTTCAATCAGTGTGTTCATAAACAGAAAATGTGTACCTAATAAATTGGCAGATGTGTGTTTAAATCCAACCAGGAAGGAATATAGAAAGCAGTTTATAGTAGACATGTAGTTTTTCCTCTGCAGCTATAGGTGGGTGGAGTTTGCACTGCAGCTTCTGTGGCGTTTGTTTTGTTCACCGTTGTTGGAGACCATTATGGCTACATTGTTGAAATTAAAGAAACACACTCAGTGCAAACATAGCCACAATCTGGAAATATAAAATGAGGTCA
Source organism: Solea solea (assembly GCF_958295425.1). Classification (NCBI taxonomy): domain Eukaryota; kingdom Metazoa; phylum Chordata; class Actinopteri; order Pleuronectiformes; family Soleidae; genus Solea; species Solea solea. The sequence goes on along the minus strand of NW_026704010.1, from coordinate 507,506 downwards.
CCCTGTGACGCTGCCGACACCGAGGCTCATTTCAGCACCGTGGACAGCGCTATGAAATCACGGCACACATTGACAAATAAACTCATGAGTACAGTCCTCACAGTTTAAGTGAGGACACGCACCGCGGCCGCGGAACCACCAGGCTCCCCAGTTACGATAGGTACCACCGCCGCAGCGCACGACACCGGAACCGCAGCCGCGGAGCGCACAGCAGCCGCGGAGCCCGCGCAAACCGAGATACATTCAAGATACATTCTCAACATTAACTTCATAAAAAAAGTGCGGTGCGCCCGGCCCCGCCTCGGCCCGGCGCGTGTCGGTCTTCACTTAAGCCGCGCGGCGTGGCGCAGCGCACAGGCGCACCCTCCATATCCGCACAACGGCGCGACGCGCACCGCAGCCGCTGAACCACCAGGCTCCTCAGTTGCCACACGTACCGCAGCCACAGCACACGGCACCGAGATCCCACCTCGGCCCGGCGCGTGTCGGTCCTCACTTAAGCCGCGCGGCGGGGCACACAGTCAGTGCAAACACAACACGTACCGCCGCCGCAGCGCCAAACGCACAGCAGCCGCGGAACCAGCGTCTCAGCAGACGCCATCCCTGCCGTGAAAACGCGGAAACACACTAAACTACAAACAACGCCACATTTCACAAATAATACATGCAACATGTTTACCTTTTTATTGACAGTGCTTCTATTTGACTATTGCATCGCAAGTAGTGATGATGACATCATGTTTTCTTTTTTAAGTTGAATGATTTGTCTGAATACACTGAAAACACTGAACATGTGTTTGTTCCCGAGCCACTCCATATCCACACTCCGGCGCACCGCTGCCGCTGAACCACCAGGCTCCTCAGTTGCGACACGTACCGCAGCCACAGCACACGGCACCGAGATCCCACCTCGGCCCGGCGCGTGTCGGTCCTCACTTAAGCCGCGCGGCGGGGCACACAGTCAGCGCAAACACGACACGTACCGCCACCGCAGCGCCAAACGCACAGCAGCCGCGGAATCAGCGTCTCAGCAGACGCCATCCCTGCCGTGAAAACGCGGAAACACACTAAACTACAAACAACGCCACATTTCACAAATAATACATGCAACATGTTTACCTTTTTATTGACAGTGCTTCTATTTGACTATTGCATCGCAAGTAGTGATGATGACATCATGTTTTCTTTTTTAAGTTGAATGATTTGTCTGAATACACTGAAAACACTGAACATGTGTTTGTTCCCTTTTCAGGATGAGTTGGAAGCAACCCAAGAGGGGCAGTGGCCCTGGTGGCAGTAGTGAATGAAGATCAGGTTAGTTTACTGGCCTGAGTACAGTCCTCACAGTTTAAGTGAGGACACGCACCGCGGCCGCGGAACCACAAGGCTCCCCAGTTACGACAGGTACCGCCGCCGCAGCGCACGGCACCGGAACCGCAGCCGCGGAGCGCACGGAGCGCACAGCAGCCACGGAGCCCGCGCAAACCGAGATACATTCAAGATACATTCTCAACATTAACTTCATAAAAAAAGTGCGGTGCGCCCGGCCCCGCCTCGGCCCAGCGCGTGTCGGTCTTCACTTAAGCCGCGCGGCGTGGCGCAGCGCACAGGCGCACCCTCCATATCCGCACAACGGCGCGACGCGCACCGCAGCCGCTGAACCACCAGGCTCCTCAGTTGCCACACGTACCGCAGCCACAGCACACGGCACCGAGATCCCACCTCGGCCCGGCGCGTGTCGGTCCTCACTTAAGCCGCACGGCGGGGCACACAGTCAGCGCAAACACGACACGTACCGCCACCGCAGCGCCAAACGCACAGCAGCCGCGGAATCAGCGTCTCAGCAGACGCCATCCCTGCCGTGAAAACGCGGAAACACACTAAACTACAAACAACGCCACATTTCACAAATAATACATGCAACATGTTTACCTTTTTATTGACAGTGCTTCTATTTGACTATTGCATCGCAAGTAGTGATGATGACATCATGTTTTCTTTTTTAAGTTGAATGATTTGTCTGAATACACTGAAAACACTGAACATGTGTTTGTTCCCTTTTCAGGATGAGTTGGAAGCAACCCAAGAGGGGCAGTGGCCCTGGTGGCAGTAGTGAATGAAGATCAGGTTCCTGCAGGAGTTCCCTTTGAAACTCACCATGTGTCTCTGGTCCTCACAATCAGGTTGTAATGGCTCACACACTGATCTACGCTCTCCATTTGAAGTTGTCAGAAGTAGAATGTAATAATTTGATTTAGTAGAAAGAAAAGAGTCAATTCAACTTAAGTATTAACATTTGTATAAAGAAGATCATTTCAGTTCAGATAAATCCGTTTCACATAAGTGTCACATACTTAGTAGTTTTCATTAACTGAATGGAATTAGTACAATGCACTTTACCCAAGTTACTTTAACAACAAATACTTGAGTTACTTGTACTCAAATCAAATACTTTTGTATGCTTAAATTGTTTGAGTTAATAAACTTAATTGGTTTCCTAAATGGTTAAAGTTGAAGTAACTCATTCCCCGCAGACAAGATACATTCTCAACATTAACTTCATAAAACCAGAGACCATTATGGCTACATTGTTGAAATGAAAGAAACACACTCAGTGCAAACATAGCCACAATCTGGAAATATAAAATGAGGTGGCCCCGTGACGCTGCCGACACCGAGGCTCATTTCATCACCGTGGACAGCGCTATGAAATCACGGCACACATTGACAAATGAACTCATGTGCATGCTCAAGCTACAATACAATTTCAAATGCATTCTTTTCTTTTTTTCTTTAGATACAAGGAAGTGCGGTGCGCCCGGCCCCGCCAGGATCCCACCTCAGCCCGGCGCGTGTCGGTCTTCACTTAAGCCGCGCGGCGTGGCGCGGCACACAGGCGCACACTCCATATCCACACTCCGGCTCAACGCGCACCGCAGCCACTGAACCACCAGGCTCCTCAGTCACAGCGCACATGTTTTCAATAATAAGCCCCGCCCCAAACATTTCAAGCTTTCACACCTGATTGGCTGACCATTGTGCCAATATTTAAACTCCTGTGTTGACAGCCGCACCAGAGGGACAGATCACAGATGTAAGTTTGACGTTACTTTGTTTCCTTGTTTCTTCACTGACATCAGTCTTCTTCTCATCTCTTGTCTTTAATGAAACGATCACAGTCACCTGTTTGTGTCTCACTCTCTGTTTGCAGCATCAACGCAAACCTGCTACAAAACCCGGACTGGTATTCATGGACGGACTGAACTGGATTCGGTTTGCTGGTGTGAGTACAACAGAAACTCATCACAACCAAACAGAAACAAACACACTTAACACTTAATTGTAAGTGTACACTCAAACTTTAACACTTTTTTTTAATCATATGACATTTAAACTAATATTTAAATAAACATTTAGTTTGGAATGAGTATCAAGTAAAACCTGAAGTGGAGCTCCACTGAATATTATTCTTCTTCTTATTATTATTATTATTATTATTATTCTTGTTGTTACTAAGTGATGACGAAAAAAACCCAGGTCAGTATTTTGTAACCTAAGAAAACCAATGTGATGTAAGTAATTATTGAAAAGGCTATTTATTAATTTAAATAATTAATGACACTGAAGTCATTATTTAATGGTGTATTTATTAATATAAATCATCTAAAAAGGCTTGGGTTTCTAGTAACTAACTGGTGCTAACTAACTCAGCAGCCAGGAGTCACACTGTGAGTGGCTAATTGGAAGAATCAGTAGAGGAGAGGAAAGTAGAGGAAACCAGGTGCATGTACAGTGAATTTGGTCAATATTGCTTCTTGCAATAAAGAGTTACAGGGTGCTGTCACATTTCGGCAGGGCCTGCCGAGAAGTGACTGCACCCTGTAACTCTGGATTGTTAGGGCTTACATTCTCTATCTTTTCAGCATTAGCAGTCGAGGAAAACAGGTGCATGTACAATGAATTTGGTCAGTATCGCTCCTTCAAACAACGACTTATAGGGTGTACCCTGTATACAGTATTATATCTACCAGTAGACCTACGCTCACTACCTCTTAACCGATGCGCGTTCCCGTCGGAGGCAGTCATTTTTCGGCAAGGTTCAATGTGTTGTGCCTTCAGATGGTGTTCTGCACACTTTGGTTGCGCTGATTTGAGTTCCTTTTGCTTTCTTAGCATGGCCTTTCTGCTGATCTTTGACCTCAACATGGCATCACTGGATATTTTCTGTTTGTCACACCGTGGTTGTGCAAGCAGTTTGTAAAAATACTACCAGTAACCATGCCACATTAAAAGCTCCTTGAATCACCTTTCTTCCTAATGCTGATAGTCTGTTTGAACTTGATTTGGGCGTCCTGATCATGTCTACCTGCCTAAATGCAATGACTTACTGCCATGTGATTGGCTCCTTCAATCAGTGTGTTCATAAACAGAAAATGTGTACCTAATAAATTGGCAGATGTGTGTTTAAATCCAACCAGGAAGGAATATAGAAAGCAGTTTATAGTAGACATGTAGTTTTTCCTCTGCAGCTATAGGTGGGTGGAGTTTGCACTGCAGCTTCTGTGGCGTTTGTTTTGTTCACCGTTGTTGGAGACCATTATGGCTACATTGTTGAAATTAAAGAAACACACTCAGTGCAAACATAGCCACAATCTGGAAATATAAAATGAGGTCACCCTGTGACGCTGCCGACACCGAGGCTCATTTCAGCACCGTGGACAGCGCTATGAAATCACGGCACACATTGACAAATAAACTCATGAGTACAGTCCTCACAGTTTAAGTGAGGACACGCACCGCCGCCGCAGCGCCAAACGCACAGCAGCCGCGGAACCAGCGTCTCAGCAGACGCCATCCCTGCCGTGAAAACGCGGAAACACACTAAACTACAAACAACGCCACATTTCACAAATAATACATGCAACATGTTTACCTTTTTATTGACAGTGCTTCTATTTGACTATTGCATCGCAAGTAGTGATGATGACATCATGTTTTCTTTTTTAAGTTGAATGATTTGTCTGAATACACTGAAAACACTGAACATGTGTTTGTTCCCTTTTCAGGATGAGTTGGAAGCAACCCAAGAGGGGCAGTGGCCCTGGTGGCAGTAGTGAATGAAGATCAGGTTAGTTTACTGGCCTGAGTACAGTCCTCACAGTTTAAGTGAGGACACGCACCGCGGCCGCGGAACCACAAGGCTCCCCAGTTACGACAGGTACCGCCGCCGCAGCGCACGGCACCGGAACCGCAGCCGCGGAGCGCACGGAGCGCACAGCAGCCACGGAGCCCGCGCAAACCGAGATACATTCAAGATACATTCTCAACATTAACTTCATAAAAAAAGTGCGGTGCGCCCGGCCCCGCCTCGGCCCGGCGCGTGTCGGTCTTCACTTAAGCCGCGCGGCGTGGCGCAGCGCACAGGCGCACCCTCCATATCCGCACAACGGCGCGACGCGCACCGCAGCCGCTGAACCACCAGGCTCCTCAGTTGCCACACGTACCGCAGCCACAGCACACGGCACCGAGATCCCACCTCGGCCCGGCGCGTGTCGGTCCTCACTTAAGCCGCGCGGCGGGGCACACAGTCAGCGCAAACACGACACGTACCGCCGCCGCAGCGCCAAACGCACAGCAGCCGCGGAACCAGCGTCTCAGCAGACGCCATCCCTGCCGTGAAAACGCGGAAACACACTAAACTACAAACAACGCCACATTCCACAAATAATACATGCAACATGTTTACCTTTTTATTGACAGTGCTTCTATTTGACTATTGCATCGCAAGTAGTGATGATGACATCATGTTTTCTTTTTTAAGTTGAATGATTTGTCTGAATACACTGAAAACACTAAACATGTGTTTGTTCCCGAGCCACTCCATATCCACACTCCGGCGCACCGCTGCCGCTGAACCACCAGGCTCCTCAGTTGCGACACGTACCGCAGCCACAGCACACGGCACCGAGATCCCACCTCGGCCCGGCGCGTGTCGGTCCTCACTTAAGCCGCGCGGCGGGGCACACAGTCAGCGCAAACACGACACGTACCGCCACCGCAGCGCCAAACGCACAGCAGCCGCGGAATCAGCGTCTCAGCAGACGCCATCCCTGCCGTGAAAACGCGGAAACACACTAAACTACAAACAACGCCACATTTCACAAATAATACATGCAACATGTTTACCTTTTTATTGACAGTGCTTCTATTTGACTATTGCATCGCAAGTAGTGATGATGACATCATGTTTTCTTTTTTAAGTTGAATGATTTGTCTGAATACACTGAAAACACTGAACATGTGTTTGTTCCCTTTTCAGGATGAGTTGGAAGCAACCCAAGAGGGGCAGTGGCCCTGGTGGCAGTAGTGAATGAAGATCAGGTTAGTTTACTGGCCTGAGTACAGTCCTCACAGTTTAAGTGAGGACACGCACCGCGGCCGCGGAACCACAAGGCTCCCCAGTTACGACAGGTACCGCCGCCGCAGCGCACGGCACCGGAACCGCAGCCGCGGAGCGCACGGAGCGCACAGCAGCCACGGAGCCCGCGCAAACCGAGATACATTCAAGATACATTCTCAACATTAACTTCATAAAAAAAGTGCGGTGCGCCCGGCCCCGCCTCGGCCAGGCGCGTGTCGGTCTTCACTTAAGCCGCGCGGCGTGGCGCAGCGCACAGGCGCACCCTCCATATCCGCACAACGGCGCGACGCGCACCGCAGCCGCTGAACCACCAGGCTCCTCAGTTGCCACACGTACCGCAGCCACAGCACACGGCACCGAGATCCCACCTCGGCCCGGCGCGTGTCGGTCCTCACTTAAGCCGCGCGGCGGGGCACACAGTCAGTGCAAACACAACACGTACCGCCGCCGCAGCGCCAAACGCACAGCAGCCGCGGAACCAGCGTCTCAGCAGACGCCATCCCTGCCGTGAAAACGCGGAAACACACTAAACTACAAACAACGCCACATTTCACAAATAATACATGCAACATGTTTACCTTTTTATTGACAGTGCTTCTATTTGACTATTGCATCGCAAGTAGTGATGATGACATCATGTTTTCTTTTTTAAGTTGAATGATTTGTCTGAATACACTGAAAACACTGAACATGTGTTTGTTCCCGAGCCACTCCATATCCACACTCCGGCTCAACGCGCACCGCAGCCACTGAACCACCAGGCTCCTCAGTCACAGCGCACATGTTTTCAATAATAAGCCCCGCCCCAAACATTTCAAGCTTTCACACCTGATTGGCTGACCATTGTGCCAATATTTAAACTCCTGTGTTGACAGCCGCACCACAGGGACAGATCACAGATGTAAGTTTGACGTTACTTTGTTTCCTTGTTTCTTCACTGACATCAGTCTTCTTCTCATCTCTTGTCTTTAATGAAACGATCACAGTCACCTGTTTGTGTCTCACTCTCTGTTTGCAGCATCAACGCAAACCTGCTACAAAACCCGGACTGGTATTCATGGACGGACTGAACTGGATTCGGTTTGCTGGTGTGAGTACAACAGAAACTCATCACAACCAAACAGAAACAAACACACTTAACACTTAATTGTAAGTGTACACTCAAACTTTAACACTTTTTTTTTATCATATGACATTTAAACTAATATTTAAATAAACATTTAGTTTGGAATGAGTATCAAGTAAAACCTGAAGTGGAGCTCCACTGAATATTATTCTTATTATTATTCTTATTATTATTATTATTATTATTGTTGTTACTAAGTGATGACGAAAAAAACCCAGGTTAGTATTTTGTAACCTAAGAAAACCAATGTGATGTAAGTAATTATTGAAAAGGCTATTTATTAATTTAAATAATTAATGACACTGAAGTCATTATTTAATGGTGTATTTATTAATATAAATCATCTAAAAAGGCTTGGGTTTCTAGTAACTAACTGGTGCTAACTAACTCAGCAGCCAGGAGTCACACTGTGAGTGGCTAATTGGAAGAATCAGTAGAGGAGAGGAAAGTAGAGGAAACCAGGTGCATGTACAGTGAATTTGGTCAATATTGCTTCTTGCAATAAAGAGTTACAGGGTGCTGTCACATTTCGGCAGGGCCTGCCGAGAAGTGACTGCACCCTGTAACTCTGGATTGTTAGGGCTTACATTCTCTATCTTTTCAGCATTAGCAGTCGAGGAAAACAGGTGCATGTACAATGAATTTGGTCAGTATCGCTCCTTCAAACAACGACTTATAGGGTGTACCCTGTATACAGTATTATATCTACCAGTAGACCTACGCTCACTACCTCTTAACCGATGCGCGTTCCCGTCTGAGGCAGTCATTTTTCGGCAAGGTTCAATGTGTTGTGCCTTCAGATGGTGTTCTGCACACTTTGGTTGCGCTGATTTGAGTTCCTTTTGCTTTCTTAGCATGGCCTTTCTGCTGATCTTTGACCTCAACATGGCATCACTGGATATTTTCTGTTTGTCACACCGTGGTTGTGCAAGCAGTTTGTAAAAATACTACCAGTAACCATGCCACATTAAAAGCTCCTTGAATCACCTTTCTTCCTAATGCTGATAGTCTGTTTGAACTTGATTTGGGCGTCCTGATCATGTCTACCTGCCTAAATGCAATGACTTACTGCCATGTGATTGGCTCCTTCAATCAGTGTGTTCATAAACAGAAAATGTGTACCTAATAAATTGGCAGATGTGTGTTTAAATCCAACCAGGAAGGAATATAGAAAGCAGTTTATAGTAGACATGTAGTTTTTCCTCTGCAGCTATAGGTGGGTGGAGTTTGCACTGCAGCTTCTGTGGCGTTTGTTTTGTTCACCGTTGTTGGAGACCATTATGGCTACATTGTTGAAATTAAAGAAACACACTCAGTGCAAACATAGCCACAATCTGGAAATATAAAATGAGGTCACCCTGTGACGCTGCCGACACCGAGGCTCATTTCAGCACCGTGGACAGCGCTATGAAATCACGGCACACATTGACAAATAAACTCATGAGTACAGTCCTCACAGTTTAAGTGAGGACACGCACCGCCGCCGCAGCGCCAAACGCACAGCAGCCGCGGAACCAGCGTCTCAGCAGACGCCATCCCTGCCGTGAAAACGCGGAAACACACTAAACTACAAACAACGCCACATTTCACAAATAATACATGCAACATGTTTACCTTTTTATTGACAGTGCTTCTATTTGACTATTGCATCGCAAGTAGTGATGATGACATCATGTTTTCTTTTTTAAGTTGAATGATTTGTCTGAATACACTGAAAACACTGAACATGTGTTTGTTCCCTTTTCAGGATGAGTTGGAAGCAACCCAAGAGGGGCAGTGGCCCTGGTGGCAGTAGTGAATGAAGATCAGGTTCCTGCAGGAGTTCCCTTTGAAACTCACCATGTGTCTCTGGTCCTCACAATCAGGTTGTAATGGCTCACACACTGATCTACGCTCTCCATTTGAAGTTGTCAGAAGTAGAATGTAATAATTTGATTTAGTAGAAAGAAAAGAGTCCATTCAACTTAAGTATTAACATTTGTATAAAGAAGATCATTTCAGTTCAGATAAATCCGTTTCACATAAGTGTCACATACTTAGTAGTTTTCATTAACTGAATGGAATTAGTACAATGCACTTTACCCAAGTTACTTTAACAACAAATACTTGAGTTACTTGTACTCAAATCAAATACTTTTGTATGCTTAAATTGTTTGAGTTAATAAACTTAATTGGTTTCCTAAATGGTTAAAGTTGAAGTAACTCATTCCCCGCAGACAAGATACATTCTCAACATTAACTTCATAAAACCAGAGACCATTATGGCTACATTGTTGAAATGAAAGAAACACACTCAGTGCAAACATAGCCACAATCTGGAAATATAAAATGAGGTGGCCCCGTGACCCTGCCGACACCGAGGCTCATTTCATCACCGTGGACAGCGCTATGAAATCACGGCACACATTGACAAATGAACTCATGTGCATGCTCAAGCTACAATACAATTTCAAATGCATTCTTTTCTTTTTTTCTTTAGATACAAGGAAGTGCGGTGCGCCCGGCCCCGCCAGGATCCCACCTCAGCCCGGCGCGTGTCGGTCTTCACTTAAGCCGCACGGCGTGGCACACAGGCGCACACTCCATATCCACACGACGGCTCAACGCGCACCGCAGCCACTGAACCACCAGGCTCCTCAGTCATAGCGCACATGTTTTCAATAATAAGCCCCGCCCCAAACATTTCAAGCTTTCACACCTGATTGACTGACCATTGTGCCAATATTTAAACTCCTGTGTTGACAGCCGCACCAGAGGGAGAGGAGATGCTGACAGATCACAGACGTAAGTTTGACGTTACTTTGTTTCCTTGTTTTCTCACTGACTCCAGTCTTCTTCTCATCTCTTGTCTTTAATGAAACCATCACAGTCCCATGTTTGTGTCTCACTCTCTGTTTGCAGCACCAATGCAAACCTGCTACAGTACAAACCTGCTACAAACCCCAGACTGGATTCGGTTTACTGGCGTGAGTACAACAGAAAGTCATCACAACCAGACAGAAACAAACCGCAAACACACTTAACACTTGAATCTAAGTGTAGAGTCGAACGTTAACACTTTAATTTTGATCATATGACATTAAACTAATATTTAATTACCTCATTTATTTTTTTTATAATTTTAATAATGTAAATATTAGCATTTTAGCTCAATAGCTTCCAGGCAATGTGACCCAAAGACTCCAAATGAGTGTACAAACATAGTACTAGACTGCCTAGTCAGGACACACCTCTTTATATTCCATTTAAATACTTGATTTACTTTCAATCATTTCTTTAATGCAAATATTAGCATTTTATCTCAATCGCGTCCAGGCCATGTGACCCTAAAGATTCCAAAACAGTGCAGCAACATAGAACTAGACTGCCTAGTCAGGACACACCTCTTTTTATTCCATTTTAGTACCTCCCATAATTTTTTTTAATCCATTTTTAACGGTAATTCGTTGATGGTCCCTAAATGAGACCACGGTTGTTGAGAGCGATGGGTCGGACTTTGTACAAGCCGTGATCGTGCACCTATCTCGGGGTGGAGAAGGAGGAGGGTGCCGTTGGATCTGGAGCGAATGTCTGTTGAATATCCAACCTGGAACTGATTTCAGCGCGGTACGTTGTCGGAGGTGATCAGCTCCGACCTCTGCGGACGCTCGGTGCTCACAGTGCCCAGGGCAGAGCAGCGTTACCTCGGCCTGTCCTGATGAAATGATCCGCTGGCTCAGACGTCTCTCAGATGCTTGGTGTGATCCATAGATTTGTGGTTGACGTGTTACTTTGTTTTTAATGTAAACACTTTGTATATTATTACTAATAATTGATTTTACCTTCGAATTTTAGGTTTATATTAAAGTGGCACGGCCATTGTATATGTATTTGTTAAAATCCCAAGTCTCCTCCTCACCTGCCTCATCACTGGCACACCTACCTGGACCACACCCCTAATCCTATATAACCCGCCCCTTCCGCCCTTTGACCCCCCTATTTTCCCTCCAAACAATCCACGAGAACAAAGGGACACTGGCTGTGAGTTTTATGGACGTTCACTCATTTAATGTTTCATTTGGTTGATACTACATCTTGTATGAAGACTTACTTATTGCTTGTGTGTCATTATACTAGATTCCTGAGTTTAATCCTTTGCTAAAGAGAGGAAAGTAAGAGTGGATGTATTATTGTTATGTTTACGAGAACATTTTTATTATGTTCTCGCTGCTGCCCTCCGGGAGGCGCTACAGATCATCACGGTCCCACACATCCAGGCTGACCAACAGCTTCTACCCCAGCGCCATCAGGCAACTGAACTCTTGCACATAGTTGTCTGCCCACACTGACTGACACTGAAAACACTGACTGCACTTTAAAAATTGACTGTGCACTTTAGGAAGCTGTGCAATATTGAATTTTACTGTCTTATTGTTGTTGATTGTGTGTATGTCTTTTTAAACCACATGGAGGTTTGCATTTTAAATTTCGTTTGTACCTTGGTATAAATGACAATAAAAGGATTCAATTCAATTCAATTCAATTCATCGTTGTAGCAATGCCTCATCTGGAAAAGAGTTTTAATATGACAGCGAGGCTCATTTCAGCACCGTGGACAGCGCTATGAAATCACGGCACACATTGACAAATAAAATCATGCGCATGCTCAAGCTACAATACAATTTCAAATGAATTCTTTTTTTTTTTTAGATACAAGGAAGTGCGGTGCGCCCGGCCCCGCCAGGATCCCACCTCGGCCTGGCGCGTGTCGGTCTTCACTTAAGCCGCGCGGCGTGGCGCACAAACCTACAAACCTGCTACAAACCCCAGACTGGATTCGGTTTACTGGCGTGAGTACAGTCCTCACAGTTTAAGTGAGGACACGCACTTGTATTCTCAGTTTGGTATAAGATGTGAGTACAGTGTAACGCCACATTTCACAACTAATACATGCAACATGTTTACCTTTTTATTGACAGTGCTTCTATTTGACTATTGCAAGTAGTGATGATGACATCATGTTTTCTTTTTTAAGTTGAATGATTTGTCTGAATACACTGAAAACACTGAACATGTGTTTGTTCCCTTTTCAGGATGAGTTGGAAGCAACCCAAGAGGGGCAGTGGCCCTGGTGGCAGTAGTGAATGAAGATCAGGTTCCTGCAGGAGTTCCCTTTGAAACTCACCATGTGTCTCTGGTCCTCACAATCAGGTTGTAATGGCTCACACACTGATCTACGCTCTCCATTTGAAGTTGTCAGAAGTAGAATGTAATAATTTGATTTAGTAGAAAGAAAAGAGTCCATTCAACTTAAGTATTAACATTTGTATAAAGAAGATCATTTCAGTTCAGATAAATCCGTTTCACATAAGTGTCACATACTTAGTAGTTTTCATTAACTGAATGGAATTAGTACAATGCACTTTACCCAAGTTACTTTAACAACAAATACTTGAGTTACTTGTACTCAAATCAAATACTTTTGTATGCTTAAATTGTTTGAGTTAATAAACTTAATTGGTTTCCTAAATGGTTAAAGTTGAAGTAACTCATTCCCCGCAGACAAGATACATTCTCAACATTAACTTCATAAAACCAGAGACCATTATGGCTACATTGTTGAAATGAAAGAAACACACTCAGTGCAAACATAGCCACAATCTGGAAATATAAAATGAGGTGGCCCCGTGACGCTGCCGACACCGAGGCTCATTTCATCACCGTGGACAGCGCTATGAAATCACGGCACACATTGACAAATGAACTCATGTGCATGCTCAAGCTACAATACAATTTCAAATGCATTCTTTTCTTTTTTTCTTTAGATACAAGGAAGTGCGGTGCGCCCGGCCCCGCCAGGATCCCACCTCAGCCCGGCGCGTGTCGGTCTTCACTTAAGCCGCGCGGCGTGGCGCGGCACACAGGCGCACACTCCATATCCACACTCCGGCTCAACGCGCACCGCAGCCACTGAACCACCAGGCTCCTCAGTCACAGCGCACATGTTTTCAATAATAAGCCCCGCCCCAAACATTTCAAGCTTTCACACCTGATTGGCTGACCATTGTGCCAATATTTAAACTCCTGTGTTGACAGCCGCACCAGAGGGAGAGGAGATGCTGACAGATCACAGACGTAAGTTTGACGTTACTTTGTTTCCTTGTTTTCTCACTGACTCCAGTCTTCTTCTCATCTCTTGTCTTTAATGAAACCATCACAGTCCCATGTTTGTGTCTCACTCTCTGTTTGCAGCACCAATGCAAACCTGCTACAGTACAAACCTGCTACAAACCCCAGACTGGATTCGGTTTACTGGCGTGAGTACAACAGAAAGTCATCACAACCAGACAGAAACAAACCGCAAACACACTTAACACTTGAATCTAAGTGTAGAGTCGAACGTTAACACTTTAATTTTGATCATATGACATTAAACTAATATTTAATTACCTCATTTATTTTTTTTATAATTTTAATAACGTAAATATTAGCATTTTAGCTCAATAGCTTCCAGGCAATGTGACCCAAAGACTCCAAATGAGTGTACAAACATAGTACTAGACTGCCTAGTCAGGACACACCTCTTTATATTCCATTTAAATACTTGATTTACTTTCAATCATTTCTTTAATGCAAATATTAGCATTTTATCTCAATCGCGTCCAGGCCATGTGACCCTAAAGATTCCAAAACAGTGCAGCAACATAGAACTAGACTGCCTAGTCAGGACACACCTCTTTTTATTCCATTTTAGTACCTCCCATAATTTTTTTTAATCCATTTTTAACGGTAATTCGTTGATGGTCCCTAAATGAGACCACGGTTGTTGAGAGCGATGGGTCGGACTTTGTACAAGCCGTGATCGTGCACCTATCTCGGGGTGGAGAAGGAGGAGGGTGCCGTTGGATCTGGAGCGAATGTCTGTTGAATATCCAACCTGGAACTGATTTCAGCGCGGTACGTTGTCGGAGGTGATCAGCTCCGCCTCTGCGGACGCTCGGTGCTCACAGTGCCCAGGGCAGAGCAGCGTTACCTCGGCCTGTCCTGATGAAATGATCCGCTGGCTCAGACGTCTCACAGATGCTTGGTGTGATCCATAGATTTGTGGTTGACGTGTTACTTTGTTTTTAATGTAAACACTTTGTATATTATTACTAATAATTGATTTTACCTTCGAATTTTAGGTTTATATTAAAGTGGCACGGCCATTGTATATGTATTTGTTAAAATCCCAAGTCTCCTCCTCACCTGCCTCATCCCAAGTCTCCTCCTCACCTGCCTCATCACTGGCACACCTACCTGGACCACACCCCTAATCCTATATAACCCGCCCCTTCCGCCCTTTGACCCCCCTATTTTCCCTCCAAACAATCCACGAGAACAAAGGGACACTGGCTGTGAGTTTTATGGACGTTCACTCATTTAATGATTCATTTGGTTGATACTACATCTTGTATGAAGACTTACTTATTGCTTGTGTGTCATTATACTAGATTCCTGAGTTTAATCCTTTGCTAAAGAGAGGAAAGTAAGAGTGGATGTATTATTGATGTTAGTCTAAGACAACCTCATTTCTTATTGTATATTTGATACTTTCTAGATTGTAATATTTCCTTTATCATTTTCATATAGACAGAATCATCCACCATTACCCCTCATCACCGACTACCGTTTACTTGGAAATAAAATATTGCAACTTGGAAAGCTGCCTGGATCCTGTGTTTAAATGTGCACCCAACATATGATGTTCAGTCAATCACCGCCACTATAGTGTACAGTTCTTTCATATTTGTGTATGTATTTGAATATAAATGTACAATTGTAAGTTCAAATAAATAATACATTAACTGTCAGTTGATGTACTGATATCTATGAGTAGTCTAGTGAAAAACAGACGTAGCACCATCAGTAGCTCTTTGTGTTTTATGTCACAGGTCTCCATCAACATATGCAGCACTCGGGCATGAAGAAACTGTGAATTCAGCTCCTCCTTGCCGAACTAAAAGAGAGACGACCTGCACTCTTTAGTGAAGCTCAAGTGAGTGAAAGAGGATGGTGACACCCACACACTGTCAAAGTCATCGTTGTAGCAATGCCTCATCTGGAAAAGAGTTTTAATATGACAGCGAGGCTCATTTCAGCACCGTGGACAGCGCTATGAAATCACGGCACACATTGACAAATAAAATCATGCGCATGCTCAAGCTACAATACAATTTCAAATGCATTCTTTTCTTTTTTTTAAGATACAAGGAAGTGCGGTGCGGCCCGGCGCGTGTCGGTCTTCACTTAAGCCGCGGCGCACCCTCCATATCCACACTCCGGCGCGACGCGCACTGCAGCCGCTGAACCACCAGGCTCCTCAGTTGCGACACGTACCGCAGCCACAGCGCCCAGCCCTGCCGAGATCCCACCTCGGCCTGGCGCGTGTCGGTCTTCACTTAAGCCGCGCGGCGTGGCGCACAAACCTACAAACCTGCTACAAACCCCAGACTGGATTCGGTTTACTGGCGTGAGTACAGTCCTCACAGTTTAATTGAGGACACGCACTTGTATTCTCAGTTTGGTATAAGATGTGAGTACAGTGTAACGCCACATTTCACAACTAATACATGCAACATGTTTACCTTTTTATTGACAGTGCTTCTATTTGACCATCGCAAGTAGTGATGATGACATCATGTTTTCTTTTTTAAGTTGAATGATTTGTCTGAATACACTGAAAACACTGAACATGTGTTTGTTCCCGAGCCACTCCATATCCACACTCCGGCGCACCGCTGCCGCTGAACCACCAGGCTCCTCAGTTGCGACACGTACCGCAGCCACAGCACACGGCACCGAGATCCCACCTCGGCCCGGCGCGTGTCGGTCTTCACTTAAGCCGCGCGGCGTGGCGCGGCACACAGGCGCACACTCCATATCCACACTCCGGCTCAACGCGCACCGCAGCCACTGAACCACCAGGCTCCTCAGTCACAGCGCACATGTTTTCAATAATAAGCCCCGCCCCAAACATTTCAAGCTTTCACACCTGATTGGCTGACCATTGTGCCAATATTTAAACTCCTGTGTTGACAGCCGCACCAGAGGGACAGATCACAGATGTAAGTTTGACGTTACTTTGTTTCCTTGTTTCTTCACTGACATCAGTCTTCTTCTCATCTCTTGTCTTTAATGAAACGATCACAGTCACCTGTTTGTGTCTCACTCTCTGTTTGCAGCATCAACGCAAACCTGCTACAAAACCCGGACTGGTATTCATGGACGGACTGAACTGGATTCGGTTTCCTGGTGTGAGTACAACAGAAAGTCATCACAACCAAACAGAAACAAACACACTTAACACTTAATTGTAAGTGTACACTCAAACTTTAACACTTCTTTTTTATCATATGACATTTAAACTAATATTTAAATAAACATTTAGTTTGGAATGAGTATCAAGTAAAACCTGAAGTGGAGCTCCACTGAATATTATTCTTATTATTATTATTATTATTATTATTATTATTATTGTTGTTACTAAGTGATGACGAAAAAAACCCAGGTTAGTATTTTGTAACCTAAGAAAACCAATGTGATGTAAGTAATTATTGAAAAGGCTATTTATTAATTTAAATAATTAATGACACTGAAGTCATTATTTAATGGTGTATTTATTAATATAAATCATCTAAAAAGGCTTGGGTTTCTAGTAACTAACTGGTGCTAACTAACTCAGCAGCCAGGAGTCACACTGTGAGTGGCTAATTGGAAGAATCAGTAGAGGAGAGGAAAGTAGAGGAAACCAGGTGCATGTACAGTGAATTTGGTCAATATTGCTTCTTGCAATAAAGAGTTACAGGGTGCTGTCACATTTCGGCAGGGCCTGCCGAGAAGTGACTGCACCCTGTAACTCTGGATTGTTAGGGCTTACATTCTCTATCTTTTCAGCATTAGCAGTCGAGGAAAACAGGTGCATGTACAATGAATTTGGTCAGTATCGCTCCTTCAAACAACGACTTATAGGGTGTACCCTGTATACAGTATTATATCTACCAGTAGACCTACGCTCACTACCTCTTAACCGATGCGCGTTCCCGTCGGAGGCAGTCATTTTTCGGCAAGGTTCAATGTGTTGTGCCTTCAGATGGTGTTCTGCACACTTTGGTTGCGCTGATTTGAGTTCCTTTTGCTTTCTTAGCATGGCCTTTCTGCTGATCTTTGACCTCAACATGGCATCACTGGATATTTTCTGTTTGTCACACCGTGGTTGTGCAAGCAGTTTGTAAAAATACTACCAGTAACCATGCCACATTAAAAGCTCCTTGAATCACCTTTCTTCCTAATGCTGATAGTGTGTTTCAACTTGATTTGGGCGTCCTGATCATGTCTACCTGCCTAAATGCAATGACTTACTGCCATGTGATTGGCTCCTTCAATCAGTGTGTTCATAAACAGAAAATGTGTACCTAATAAATTGGCAGATGTGTGTTTAAATCCAACCAGGAAGGAATATAGAAAGCAGTTTATAGTAGACATGTAGTTTTTCCTCTGCAGCTATATTTGGGTGGAGTTTGCACTGCAGCTTCTGTGGCGTTTGTTTTGTTCACCGTTGTTGGAGACCATTATGGCTACATTGTTGAAATTAAAGAAACACACTCAGTGCAAACATAGCCACAATCTGGAAATATAAAATGAGGTCACCCTGTGACGCTGCCGACACCGAGGCTCATTTCAGCACCGTGGACAGCGCTATGAAATCACGGCACACATTGACAAATAAACTCATGAGTACAGTCCTCACAGTTTAAGTGAGGACACGCACCGCCGCCGCAGCGCCAAACGCACAGCAGCCGCGGAACCAGCGTCTCAGCAGACGCCATCCCTGCCGTGAAAACGCGGAAACACACTAAACTACAAACAACGCCACATTTCACAAATAATACATGCAACATGTTTACCTTTTTATTGACAGTGCTTCTATTTGACTATTGCATCGCAAGTAGTGATGATGACATCATGTTTTCTTTTTTAAGTTGAATGATTTGTCTGAATACACTGAAAACACTGAACATGTGTTTGTTCCCTTTTCAGGATGAGTTGGAAGCAACCCAAGAGGGGCAGTGGCCCTGGTGGCAGTAGTGAATGAAGATCAGGTTCCTGCAGGAGTTCCCTTTGAAACTCACCATGTGTCTCTGGTCCTCACAATCAGGTTGTAATGGCTCACACACTGATCTACGCTCTCCATTTGAAGTTGTCAGAAGTAGAATGTAATAATTTGATTTAGTAGAAAGAAAAGAGTCCATTCAACTTAAGTATTAACATTTGTATAAAGAAGATCATTTCAGTTCAGATAAATCCGTTTCACATAAGTGTCACATACTTAGTAGTTTTCATTAACTGAATGGAATTAGTACAATGCACTTTACCCAAGTTACTTTAACAACAAATACTTGAGTTACTTGTACTCAAATCAAATACTTTTGTATGCTTAAATTGTTTGAGTTAATAAACTTAATTGGTTTCCTAAATGGTTAAAGTTGAAGTAACTCATTCCCCGCAGACAAGATACATTCTCAACATTAACTTCATAAAACCAGAGACCATTATGGCTACATTGTTGAAATGAAAGAAACACACTCAGTGCAAACATAGCCACAATCTGGAAATATAAAATGAGGTGGCCCCGTGACCCTGCCGACACCGAGGCTCATTTCATCACCGTGGACAGCGCTATGAAATCACGGCACACATTGACAAATGAACTCATGTGCATGCTCAAGCTACAATACAATTTCAAATGCATTCTTTTCTTTTTTTCTTTAGATACAAGGAAGTGCGGTGCGCCCGGCCCCGCCAGGATCCCACCTCAGCCCGGCGCGTGTCGGTCTTCACTTAAGCCGCGCGGCGTGGCGCGGCACACAGGCGCACACTCCATATCCACACTCCGGCTCAACGCGCACCGCAGCCACTGAACCACCAGGCTCCTCAGTCACAGCGCACATGTTTTCAATAATAAGCCCCGCCCCAAACATTTCAAGCTTTCACACCTGATTGGCTGACCATTGTGCCAATATTTAAACTCCTGTGTTGACAGCCGCACCAGAGGGACAGATCACAGATGTAAGTTTGACGTTACTTTGTTTCCTTGTTTCTTCACTGACATCAGTCTTCTTCTCATCTCTTGTCTTTAATGAAACGATCACAGTCACCTGTTTGTGTCTCACTCTCTGTTTGCAGCATCAACGCAAACCTGCTACAAAACCCGGACTGGTATTCATGGACGGACTGAACTGGATTTGGTTTGCTGGTGTGAGTACAACAGAAACTCATCACAACCAAACAGAAACAAACACACTTAACACTTAATTGTAAGTGTACACTCAAACTTTAACACTTTTTTTTTTATCATATGACATTTAAACTAATATTTAAATAAACATTTAGTTTGGAATGAGTATCAAGTAAAACCTGAAGTGGAGCTCCACTGAATATTATTATTATTATTATTATTATTATTATTGTTACTAAGTGATGACGAAAAAAACCCAGGTCAGTATTTTGTAACCTAAGAAAACCAATGTGATGTAAGTAATTATTGAAAAGGCTATTTATTAATTTAAATAATTAATGACACTGAAGTCATTATTTAATGGTGTATTTATTAATATAAATCATCTAAAAAGGCTTGGGTTTCTAGTAACTAACTGGTGCTAACTAACTCAGCAGCCAGGAGTCACACTGTGAGTGGCTAATTGGAAGAATCAGTAGAGGAGAGGAAAGTAGAGGAAACCAGGTGCATGTACAGTGAATTTGGTCAATATTGCTTCTTGCAATAAAGAGTTACAGGGTGCTGTCACATTTCGGCAGGGCCTGCCGAGAAGTGACTGCACCCTGTAACTCTGGATTGTTAGGGCTTACATTCTCTATCTTTTCAGCATTAGCAGTCGAGGAAAACAGGTGCATGTACAATGAATTTGGTCAGTATCGCTCCTTCAAACAACGACTTATAGGGTGTACCCTGTATACAGTATTATATCTACCAGTAGACCTACGCTCACTACCTCTTAACCGATGCGCGTTCCCGTCGGAGGCAGTCATTTTTCGGCAAGGTTCAATGTGTTGTGCCTTCAGATGGTGTTCTGCACACTTTGGTTGCGCTGATTTGAGTTCCTTTTGCTTTCTTAGCATGGCCTTTCTGCTGATCTTTGACCTCAACATGGCATCACTGGATATTT
Source organism: Solea solea (assembly GCF_958295425.1). Taxonomy (NCBI): domain Eukaryota; kingdom Metazoa; phylum Chordata; class Actinopteri; order Pleuronectiformes; family Soleidae; genus Solea; species Solea solea. Next base: position 486,757 of record NW_026704010.1, on the reverse strand, counting down.
TCTGTTTGTCACACCGTGGTTGTGCAAGCAGTTTGTAAAAATACTACCAGTAACCATGCCACATTAAAAGCTCCTTGAATCACCTTTCTTCCTAATGCTGATAGTCTGTTTGAACTTGATTTGGGCGTCCTGATCATGTCTACCTGCCTAAATGCAATGACTTACTGCCATGTGATTGGCTCCTTCAATCAGTGTGTTCATAAACAGAAAATGTGTACCTAATAAATTGGCAGATGTGTGTTTAAATCCAACCAGGAAGGAATATAGAAAGCAGTTTATAGTAGACATGTAGTTTTTCCTCTGCAGCTATAGGTGGGTGGAGTTTGCACTGCAGCTTCTGTGGCGTTTGTTTTGTTCACCGTTGTTGGAGACCATTATGGCTACATTGTTGAAATGAAAGAAACACACTCAGTGCAAACATAGCCACAATCTGGAAATATAAAATGAGGTGGCCCCGTGACCCTGCCGACACCGAGGCTCATTTCATCACCGTGGACAGCGCTATGAAATCACGGCACACATTGACAAATGAACTCATGTGCATGCTCAAGCTACAATACAATTTCAAATGCATTCTTTTCTTTTTTTCTTTAGATACAAGGAAGTGCGGTGCGCCCGGCCCCGCCAGGATCCCACCTCAGCCCGGCGCGTGTCGGTCTTCACTTAAGCCGCGCGGCGTGGCGCGGCACACAGGCGCACACTCCATATCCACACTCCGGCTCAACGCGCACCGCAGCCACTGAACCACCAGGCTCCTCAGTCACAGCGCACATGTTTTCAATAATAAGCCCCGCCCCAAACATTTCAAGCTTTCACACCTGATTGGCTGACCATTGTGCCAATATTTAAACTCCTGTGTTGACAGCCGCACCAGAGGGACAGATCACAGATGTAAGTTTGACATTACTTTGTTTCCTTGTTTCTTCACTGACATCAGTCTTCTTCTCATCTCTTGTCTTTAATGAAACGATCACAGTCACCTGTTTGTGTCTCACTCTCTGTTTGCAGCATCAACGCAAACCTGCTACAAAACCCGGACTGGTATTCATGGACGGACTGAACTGGATTCGGTTTGCTGGTGTGAGTACAACAGAAACTCATCACAACCAAACAGAAACAAACACACTTAACACTTAATTGTAAGTGTACACTCAAACTTTAACACTTTTTTTTTCTCATATGACATTTAAACTAATATTTAAATAAACATTTAGTTTGGAATGAGTATCAAGTAAAACCTGAAGTGGAGCTCCACTGAATATTATTCTTATTATTATTATTATTATTATTATTATTGTTGTTACTAAGTGATGACGAAAAAAACCCAGGTCAGTATTTTGTAACCTAAGAAAACCAATGTGATGTAAGTAATTATTGAAAAGGCTATTTATTAATTTAAATAATTAATGACACTGAAGTCATTATTTAATGGTGTATTTATTAATATAAATCATCTAAAAAGGCTTGGGTTTCTAGTAACTAACTGGTGCTAACTAACTCAGCAGCCAGGAGTCACACTGTGAGTGGCTAATTGGAAGAATCAGTAGAGGAGAGGAAAGTAGAGGAAACCAGGTGCATGTACAGTGAATTTGGTCAATATTGCTTCTTGCAATAAAGAGTTACAGGGTGCTGTCACATTTCGGCAGGGCCTGCCGAGAAGTGACTGCACCCTGTAACTCTGGATTGTTAGGGCTTACATTCTCTATCTTTTCAGCATTAGCAGTCGAGGAAAACAGGTGCATGTACAATGAATTTGGTCAGTATCGCTCCTTCAAACAACGACTTATAGGGTGTACCCTGTATACAGTATTATATCTACCAGTAGACCTACGCTCACTACCTCTTAACCGATGCGCGTTCCCGTCGGAGGCAGTCATTTTTCGGCAAGGTTCAATGTGTTGTGCCTTCAGATGGTGTTCTGCACACTTTGGTTGCGCTGATTTGAGTTCCTTTTGCTTTCTTAGCATGGCCTTTCTGCTGATCTTTGACCTCAACATGGCATCACTGGATATTTTCTGTTTGTCACACCGTGGTTGTGCAAGCAGTTTGTAAAAATACTACCAGTAACCATGCCACATTAAAAGCTCCTTGAATCACCTTTCTTCCTAATGCTGATAGTCTGTTTGAACTTGATTTGGGCGTCCTGATCATGTCTACCTGCCTAAATGCAATGACTTACTGCCATGTGATTGGCTCCTTCAATCAGTGTGTTCATAAACAGAAAATGTGTACCTAATAAATTGGCAGATGTGTGTTTAAATCCAACCAGGAAGGAATATAGAAAGCAGTTTATAGTAGACATGTAGTTTTTCCTCTGCAGCTATAGGTGGGTGGAGTTTGCACTGCAGCTTCTGTGGCGTTTGTTTTGTTCACCGTTGTTGGAGACCATTATGGCTACATTGTTGAAATTAAAGAAACACACTCAGTGCAAACATAGCCACAATCTGGAAATATAAAATGAGGTCACCCTGTGACGCTGCCGACACCGAGGCTCATTTCAGCACCGTGGACAGCGCTATGAAATCACGGCACACATTGACAAATAAACTCATGAGTACAGTCCTCACAGTTTAAGTGAGGACACGCACCGCGGCCGCGGAACCACCAGGCTCCCCAGTTACGACAGGTACCACCGCCGCAGCGCACGACACCGGAACCGCAGCCGCGGAGCGCACAGCAGCCGCGGAGCCCGCGCAAACCGAGATACATTCAAGATACATTCTCAACATTAACTTCATAAAAAAAGTGCGGTGCGCCCGGCCCCGCCTCGGCCCCACGCGTGTCGGTCTTCACTTAAGCCGCGCGGCGTGGCTCAGCGCACAGGCGCACCCTCCATATCCACACAACGGCGTGACGCGCACCGCAGCCGCTGAACCACCAGGCTCCTCAGTTGCGACACGTACCGCAGCCACAGCACACGGCACCGAGATCCCACCTCCCACCTACGTGTCATGTTTGCACCTCGGCCCGGCGCGTGTCGGTCCTCACTTAAGCCGCGCGGCGGGGCACACAGTCAGTGCAAACACGACACGTACCGCCGCCGCAGCGCCAAACGCACAGCAGCCGCGGAACCAGCGTCTCAGCAGACGCCATCCCTGCCGTGAAAACGCGGAAACACACTAAACTACAAACAACGCCACATTTCACAAATAATACATGCAACATGTTTACCTTTTTATTGACAGTGCTTCTATTTGACTATTGCATCGCAAGTAGTGATGATGACATCATGTTTTCTTTTTTAAGTTGAATGATTTGTCTGAATACACTGAAAACACTGAACATGTGTTTGTTCCCTTTTCAGGATGAGTTGGAAGCAACCCAAGAGGGGCAGTGGCCCTGGTGGCAGTAGTGAATGAAGATCAGGTTAGTTTACTGGCCTGAGTACAGTCCTCACAGTTTAAGTGAGGACACGCACCGCGGCCGCGGAACCACAAGGCTCCCCAGTTACGACAGGTACCGCCGCCGCAGCGCACGGCACCGGAACCGCAGCCGCGGAGCGCACGGAGCGCACAGCAGCCACGGAGCCCGCGCAAACCGAGATACATTCAAGATACATTCTCAACATTAACTTCATAAAAAAAAGTGCGGTGCGCCCGGCCCCGCCTCGGCCCGGCGCGTGTCGGTCTTCACTTAAGCCGCGCAGCGTGGCGCAGCGCACAGGCGCACCCTCCATATCCGCACAACGGCGCGACGCGCACCGCAGCCGCTGAACCACCAGGCTCCTCAGTTGCCACACGTACCGCAGCCACAGCACACGGCACCGAGATCCCACCTCGGCCCGGCGCGTGTCGGTCCTCACTTAAGCCGCGCGGCGGGGCACACAGTCAGCGCAAACACGACACGTACCGCCGCCGCAGCGCCAAACGCACAGCAGCCGCGGAACCAGCGTCTCAGCAGACGCCATCCCTGCCGTGAAAACGCGGAAACACACTAAACTACAAACAACGCCACATTCCACAAATAATACATGCAACATGTTTACCTTTTTACTGACAGTGCTTCTATTTGACTATTGCATCGCAAGTAGTGATGATGACATCATGTTTTCTTTTTTAAGTTGAATGATTTGTCTGAATACACTGAAAACACTGAACATGTGTTTGTTCCCGAGCCACTCCATATCCACACTCCGGCGCACCGCTGCCGCTGAACCACCAGGCTCCTCAGTTGCGACACGTACCGCAGCCACAGCACACGGCACCGAGATCCCACCTCGGCCCGGCGCGTGTCGGTCTTCACTTAAGCCGCGCGGCGTGGCGCAGCGCACAGGCGCACCCTCCATATCCGCACAACGGCGCGTCGCGCACCGCAGCCGCTGAACCACCAGGCTCCTCAGTTGCCACACGTACCGCAGCCACAGCACACGGCACCGAGATCCCACCTCGGCCCGGCGCGTGTCGGTCCTCACTTAAGCCGCGCGGCGGGGCACACAGTCAGCGCAAACACGACACGTACCGCCACCGCAGCGCCAAACGCACAGCAGCCGCGGAATCAGCGTCTCAGCAGACGCCATCCCTGCCGTGAAAACGCGGAAACACACTAAACTACAAACAACGCCACATTTCACAAATAATACATGCAACATGTTTACCTTTTTATTGACAGTGCTTCTATTTGACTATTGCATCGCAAGTAGTGATGATGACATCATGTTTTCTTTTTTAAGTTGAATGATTTGTCTGAATACACTGAAAACACTGAACATGTGTTTGTTCCCGAGCCACTCCATATCCACACTCCGGCGCACCGCTGCCGCTGAACCACCAGGCTCCTCAGTTGCGACACGTACCGCAGCCACAGCACACGGCACCGAGATCCCACCTCGGCCCGGCGCGTGTCGGTCCTCACTTAAGCCGCGCGGCGGGGCACACAGTCAGCGCAAACACGACACGTACCGCCACCGCAGCGCCAAACGCACAGCAGCCGCGGAATCAGCGTCTCAGCAGACGCCATCCCTGCCGTGAAAACGCGGAAACACACTAAACTACAAACAACGCCACATTTCACAACTAATACATGCAACATGTTTACCTTTTTATTGACAGTGCTTCTATTTGACTATTGCATCGCAAGTAGTGATGATGACATCATGTTTTCTTTTTTAAGTTGAATGATTTGTCTGAATACACTGAAAACACTGAACATGTGTTTGTTCCCGAGCCACTCCATATCCACACTCCGGCGCACCGCTGCCGCTGAACCACCAGGCTCCTCAGTTGCGACACGTACCGCAGCCACAGCACACGGCACCGAGATCCCACCTCGGCCCGGCGCGTGTCGGTCCTCACTTAAGCCGCGCGGCGGGGCACACAGTCAGCGCAAACACGACACGTACCGCCACCGCAGCGCCAAACGCACAGCAGCCGCGGAATCAGCGTCTCAGCAGACGCCATCCCTGCCGTGAAAACGCGGAAACACACTAAACTACAAACAACGCCACATTTCACAAATAATACATGCAACATGTTTACCTTTTTATTGACAGTGCTTCTATTTGACTATTGCATCGCAAGTAGTGATGATGACATCATGTTTTCTTTTTTAAGTTGAATGATTTGTCTGAATACACTGAAAACACTGAACATGTGTTTGTTCCCTTTTCAGGATGAGTTGGAAGCAACCCAAGAGGGGCAGTGGCCCTGGTGGCAGTAGTGAATGAAGATCAGGTTAGTTTACTGGCCTGAGTACAGTCCTCACAGTTTAAGTGAGGACACGCACCGCGGCCGCGGAACCACAAGGCTCCCCAGTTACGACAGGTACCGCCGCCGCAGCGCACGGCACCGGAACCGCAGCCGCGGAGCGCACGGAGCGCACAGCAGCCACGGAGCCCGCGCAAACCGAGATACATTCAAGATACATTCTCAACATTAACTTCATAAAAAAAGTGCGGTGCGCCCGGCCCCGCCTCGGCCCGGCGCGTGTCGGTCTTCACTTAAGCCGCGCGGCGTGGCGCAGCGCACAGGCGCACCCTCCATATCCGCACAACGGCGCGACGCGCACCGCAGCCGCTGAACCACCAGGCTCCTCAGTTGCCACACGTACCGCAGCCACAGCACACGGCACCGAGATCCCACCTCGGCCCGGCGCGTATCGGTCCTCACTTAAGCCGCGCGGCGGGGCACACAGTCAGCGCAAACACGACACGTACCGCCGCCGCAGCGCCAAACGCACAGCAGCCGCGGAACCAGCGTCTCAGCAGACCCCATCCCTGCCGTGAAAACGCGGAAACACACTAAACTACAAACAACGCCACATTCCACAAATAATACATGCAACATGTTTACCTTTTTACTGACAGTGCTTCTATTTGACTATTGCATCGCAAGTAGTGATGATGACATCATGTTTTCTTTTTTAAGTTGAATGATTTGTCTGAATACACTGAAAACACTGAACATGTGTTTGTTCCCGAGCCACTCCATATCCACACTCCGGCGCACCGCTGCCGCTGAACCACCAGGCTCCTCAGTTGCGACACGTACCGCAGCCACAGCACACGGCACCGAGATCCCACCTCGGCCCGGCGCGTGTCGGTCTTCACTTAAGCCGCGCGGCGTGGCGCAGCGCACAGGCGCACCCTCCATATCCGCACAACGGCGCGTCGCGCACCGCAGCCGCTGAACCACCAGGCTCCTCAGTTGCCACACGTACCGCAGCCACAGCACACGGCACCGAGATCCCACCTCGGCCCGGCGCGTGTCGGTCCTCACTTAAGCCGCGCGGCGGGGCACACAGTCAGCGCAAACACGACACGTACCGCCGCCGCAGCGCCAAACGCACAGCAGCCGCGGAACCAGCGTCTCAGCAGACCCCATCCCTGCCGTGAAAACGCGGAAACACACTAAACTACAAACAACGCCACATTCCACAAATAATACATGCAACATGTTTACCTTTTTATTGACAGTGCTTCTATTTGACTATTGCATCGCAAGTAGTGATGATGACATCATGTTTTCTTTTTTAAGTTGAATGATTTGTCTGAATACACTGAAAACACTGAACATGTGTTTGTTCCCTTTTCAGGATGAGTTGGAAGCAACCCAAGAGGGGCAGTGGCCCTGGTGGCAGTAGTGAATGAAGATCAGGTTAGTTTACTGGCCTGAGTACAGTCCTCACAGTTTAAGTGAGGACACGCACCGCGACCGCGGAACCACAAGGCTCCCCAGTTACGACAGGTACCGCCGCCGCAGCGCACGGCACCGGAACCGCAGCCGCGGAGAGCACGGAGCGCACAGCAGCCACGGAGCCCGCGCAAACCGAGATACATTCAAGATACATTCTCAACATTAACTTCATAAAAAAAGTGCGGTGCGCCCGGCCCCGCCTCGGCCAGGCGCGTGTCGGTCTTCACTTAAGCCGCGCGGCGTGGCGCAGCGCACAGGCGCACCCTCCATATCCGCACAACGGCGCGACGCGCACCGCAGCCGCTGAACCACCAGGCTCCTCAGTTGCCACACGTACCACAGCCACAGCACACGGCACCGAGATCCCACCTCGGCCCGGCGCGTGTCGGTCCTCACTTAAGCCGCGCGGCGGGGCACACAGTCAGTGCAAACACAACACGTACCGCCGCCGCAGCGCCAAACGCACAGCAGCCGCGGAACCAGCGTCTCAGCAGACGCCATCCCTGCCGTGAAAACGCGGAAACACACTAAACTACAAACAACGCCACATTTCACAAATAATACATGCAACATGTTTACCTTTTTATTGACAGTGCTTCTATTTGACTATTGCATCGCAAGTAGTGATGATGACATCATGTTTTCTTTTTTAAGTTGAATGATTTGTCTGAATACACTGAAAACACTGAACATGTGTTTGTTCCCGAGCCACTCCATATCCACACTCCGGCGCACCGCTGCCGCTGAACCACCAGGCTCCTCAGTTGCGACACGTACCGCAGCCACAGCACACGGCACCGAGATCCCACCTCGGCCCGGCGCGTGTCGGTCCTCACTTAAGCCGCGCGGCGGGGCACACAGTCAGCGCAAACACGACACGTACCGCCACCGCAGCGCCAAACGCACAGCAGCCGCGGAATCAGCGTCTCAGCAGACGCCATCCCTGCCGTGAAAACGCGGAAACACACTAAACTACAAACAACGCCACATTTCACAAATAATACATGCAACATGTTTACCTTTTTATTGACAGTGCTTCTATTTGACTATTGCATCGCAAGTAGTGATGATGACATCATGTTTTCTTTTTTAAGTTGAATGATTTGTCTGAATACACTGAAAACACTGCACATGTGTTTGTTCCCTTTTCAGGATGAGTTGGAAGCAACCCAAGAGGGGCAGTGGCCCTGGTGGCAGTAGTGAATGAAGATCAGGTTCCTGCAGGAGTTCCCTTTGAAACTCACCATGTGTCTCTGGTCCTCACAATCAGGTTGTAATGGCTCACACACTGATCTACGCTCTCCATTTGAAGTTGTCAGAAGTAGAATGTAATAATTTGATTTAGTAGAAAGAAAAGAGTCAATTCAACTTAAGTATTAACATTTGTATAAAGAAGATCATTTCAGTTCAGATAAATCCGTTTCACATAAGTGTCACATACTTAGTAGTTTTCATTAACTGAATGGAATTAGTACAAGGCACTTTACCCAAGTTACTTTAACAACAAATACTTGAGTTACTTGTACTCAAATCAAATACTTTTGTATGCTTAAATTGTTTGAGTTAATAAACTTAATTGGTTTCCTAAATGGTTAAAGTTGAAGTAACTCATTCCCCGCAGACAAGATACATTCTCAACATTAACTTCATAAAACCAGAGACCATTATGGCTACATTGTTGAAATGAAAGAAACACACTCAGTGCAAACATAGCCACAATCTGGAAATATAAAATGAGGTGGCCCCGTGACGCTGCCGACACCGAGGCTCATTTCATCACCGTGGACAGCGCTATGAAATCACGGCACACATTGACAAATGAACTCATGTGCATGCTCAAGCTACAATACAATTTCAAATGCATTCTTTTCTCTTTTTTTTTAGATACAAGGAAGTGCGGTGCGCCCGGCCCCGCCAGGATCCCACCTCAGCCCGGCGCGCGTCGGTCTTCACTTAAGCCGCGGCGTGGCGCGGCACACAGGCGCACACTCCATATCCACACTCCGGCTCAACGCGCACCGCAGCCACTGAACCACCAGGCTCCTCAGTCACAGCGCACATGTTTTCAATAATAAGCCCCTCCCCAAACATTTCAAGCTTTCACACCTGATTGGCTGACCATTGTGCCAATATTTAAACTCCTGTGTTGACAGCCGCACCAGAGGGAGAGGAGATGCTGACAGATCACAGACGTAAGTTTGACGTTACTTTGTTTCCTTGTTTTCTCACTGACTCCAGTCTTCTTCTCATCTCTTGTCTTTAATGAAACCATCACAGTCCCATGTTTGTGTCTCACTCTCTGTTTGCAGCACCAATGCAAACCTGCTACAGTACAAACCTGCTACAAACCCCAGACTGGATTCGGTTTACTGGCGTGAGTACAACAGAAAGTCATCACAACCAGACAGAAACAAACCGCAAACACACTTAACACTTGAATCTAAGTGTAGAGTCGAACGTTAACACTTTAATTTTGATCATATGACATTAAACTAATATTTAATTACCTCATTTATTTTTTTTATAATTTTAATAATGTAAATATTAGCATTTTAGCTCAATAGCTTCCAGGCAATGTGACCCAAAGACTCCAAATGAGTGTACAAACATAGTACTAGACTGCCTAGTCAGGACACACCTCTTTATATTCCATTTAAATACTTGATTTACTTTCAATCATTTCTTTAATGCAAATATTAGCATTTTATCTCAATCGCGTCCAGGCCATGTGACCCTAAAGATTCCAAAACAGTGCAGCAACATAGAACTAGACTGCCTAGTCAGGACACACCTCTTTTTATTCCATTTTAGTACCTCCCATAATTTTTTTTAATCCATTTTTAACGGTAATTCGTTGATGGTCCCTAAATGAGACCACGGTTGTTGAGAGCGATGGGTCGGACTTTGTACAAGCCGTGATCGTGCACCTATCTCGGGGTGGAGAAGGAGGAGGGTGCCGTTGGATCTGGAGCGAATGTCTGTTGAATATCCAACCTGGAACTGATTTCAGCGCGGTACGTTGTCGGAGGTGATCAGCTCCGACCTCTGCGGACGCTCGGTGCTCACAGTGCCCAGGGCAGAGCAGCGTTACCTCGGCCTGTCCTGATGAAATGATCCGCTGGCTCAGACGTCTCTCAGATGCTTGGTGTGATCCATAGATTTGTGGTTGACGTGTTACTTTGTTTTTAATGTAAACACTTTGTATATTATTACTAATAATTGATTTTACCTTCGAATTTTAGGTTTATATTAAAGTGGCACGGCCATTGTATATGTATTTGTTAAAATCCCAAGTCTCCTCCTCACCTGCCTCATCACTGGCACACCTACCTGGACCACACCCCTAATCCTATATAACCCGCCCCTTCCGCCCTTTGACCCCCCTATTTTCCCTCCAAACAATCCACGAGAACAAAGGGACACTGGCTGTGAGTTTTATGGACGTTCACTCATTTAATGTTTCATTTGGTTGATACTACATCTTGTATGAAGACTTACTTATTGCTTGTGTGTCATTATACTAGATTCCTGAGTTTAATCCTTTGCTAAAGAGAGGAAAGTAAGAGTGGATGTATTATTGATGTTAGTCTAAGACAACCTCATTTCTTATTGTATATTTGATACTTTCTAGATTGTAATATTTCCTTTATCATTTTCATATAGACAGAATCATCCACCATTACCCCTCATCACCGACTACCGTTTACTTGGAAATAAAATATTGCAACTTGGAAAGCTGCCTGGATCCTGTGTTTAAATGTGCACCCAACATATGATGTTCAGTCAATCACCGCCACTATAGTGTACAGTTCTTTCATATTTGTGTATGTATTTGAATATAAATGTACAATTGTAAGTTCAAATAAATAATACATTAACTGTCAGTTGATGTACTGATATCTATGAGTAGTCTAGTGAAAAACAGACGTAGCACCATCAGTAGCTCTTTGTGTTTTATGTCACAGGTCTCCATCAACATATGCAGCACTCGGGCATGAAGAAACTGTGAATTCAGCTCCTCCTTGCCGAACTAAAAGAGAGACGACCTGCACTCTTTAGTGAAGCTCAAGTGAGTGAAAGAGGATGGTGACACCCACACACTGTCAAAGTCATCGTTGTAGCAATGCCTCATCTGGAAAAGAGTTTTAATATGACAGCGAGGCTCATTTCAGCACCGTGGACAGCGCTATGAAATCACGGCACACATTGACAAATAAAATCATGCGCATGCTCAAGCTACAATACAATTTCAAATGCATTCTTTTCTTTTTTTTAAGATACAAGGAAGTGCGGTGCGGCCCGGCGCGTGTCGGTCTTCACTTAAGCCGCGGCGCACCCTCCATATCCACACTCCGGCGCGACGCGCACTGCAGCCGCTGAACCACCAGGCTCCTCAGTTGCGACACGTACCGCAGCCACAGCGCCCAGCCCTGCCGAGATCCCACCTCGGCCTGGCGCGTGTCGGTCTTCACTTAAGCCGCGCGGCGTGGCGCACAAACCTACAAACCTGCTACAAACCCCAGACTGGATTCGGTTTACTGGCGTGAGTACAGTCCTCACAGTTTAAGTGAGGACACGCACTTGTATTCTCAGTTTGGTATAAGATGTGAGTACAGTGTAACGCCACATTTCACAACTAATACATGCAACATGTTTACCTTTTTATTGACAGTGCTTCTATTTGACTATTGCATCGCAAGTAGTGATGATGACATCATGTTTTCTTTTTTAAGTTGAATGATTTGTCCGAATACACTGAAAACACTGAACATGTGTTTGTTCCCTTTTCAGGATGAGTTGGAAGCAGCCCAAGAGGGGCAGTGGCCCTGGTGGCAGTAGTGAATGAAGATCAGGTTCCTGCAGGAGTTCCCTTTGAAACTCACCATGTGTCTCTGGTCCTCACAATCAGGTTGTAATGGCTCACACACTGATCTACGCTCTCCATTTGAAGTTGTCAGAAGTAGAATGTAATAATTTGATTTAGTAGAAAGAAAAGAGTCCATTCAACTTAAGTATTAACATTTGTATAAAGAAGATCATTTCAGTTCAGATAAATCCGTTTCACATAAGTGTCACATACTTAGTAGTTTTCATTAACTGAATGGAATTAGTACAATGCACTTTACCCAAGTTACTTTAACAACAAATACTTGAGTTACTTGTACTCAAATCAAATACTTTTGTATGCTTAAATTGTTTGAGTTAATAAACTTAATTGGTTTCCTAAATGGTTAAAGTTGAAGTAACTCATTCCCCGCAGACAAGATACATTCTCAACATTAACTTCATAAAACCAGAGACCATTATGGCTACATTGTTGAAATGAAAGAAACACACTCAGTGCAAACATAGCCACAATCTGGAAATATAAAATGAGGTGGCCCCGTGACCCTGCCGACACCGAGGCTCATTTCATCACCGTGGACAGCGCTATGAAATCACGGCACACATTGACAAATGAACTCATGTGCATGCTCAAGCTACAATACAATTTCAAATGCATTCTTTTCTTTTTTTCTTTAGATACAAGGAAGTGCGGTGGGCCCGGCCCCGCCAGGATCCCACCTCAGCCCGGCGCGTGTCGGTCTTCACTTAAGCCGCGCGGCGTGGCGCGGCACACAGGCGCACACTCCATATCCACACTCCGGCTCAACGCGCACCGCAGCCACTGAACCACCAGGCTCCTCAGTCACAGCGCACATGTTTTCAATAATAAGCCCCACCCCAAACATTTCAAGCTTTCACACCTGATTGGCTGACCTTTGTGCCAATATTTAAACTCCTGTGTTGACAGCCGCACCAGAGGGAGAGGAGATGCTGACAGATCACAGACGTAAGTTTGACGTTACTTTGTTTCCTTGTTTTCTCACTGACTCCAGTCTTCTTCTCATCTCTTGTCTTTAATGAAACCATCACAGTCCCATGTTTGTGTCTTACTCTCTGTTTGCAGCACCAATGCAAACCTGCTACAGTACAAACCTGCTACAAACCCCAGACTGGATTCGGTTTACTGGCGTGAGTACAACAGAAAGTCATCACAACCAGACAGAAACAAACCGCAAACACACTTAACACTTGAATCTAAGTGTAGAGTCGAACGTTAACACTTTAATTTTGATCATATGACATTAAACTAATATTTAATTACCTCATTTATTTTTTTTATAATTTTAATAATGTAAATATTAGCATTTTATCTCAATCGCGTCCAGGCCATGTGACCCTAAAGATTCCAAAACAGTGCAGCAACATAGAACTAGACTGCCTAGTCAGGACACACCTCTTTTTATTCCATTTTAGTACCTCCCATAATTTTTTTTAATCCATTTTTAACGGTAATTCGTTGATGGTCCCTAAATGAGACCACGGTTGTTGAGAGCGATGGGTCGGACTTTGTACAAGCCGTGATCGTGCACCTATCTCGGGGTGGAGAAGGAGGAGGGTGCTGTTGGATCTGGAGCGAATGTCTGTTGAATATCCAACCTGGAACTGATTTCAGCGCTGTACGTTGTCGGAGGTGATCAGCTCCGCCTCTGCGGACGCTCGGTGCTCACAGTGCCCAGGGCAGAGCAGCGTTACCTCGGCCTGTCCTGATGAAATGATCCGCTGGCTCAGACGTCTCACAGATGCTTGGTGTGATCCATAGATTTGTGGTTGACGTGTTACTTTGTTTTTAATGTAAACACTTTGTATATTATTACTAATAATTGATTTTACCTTCGAATTTTAGGTTTATATTAAAGTGGCACGGCCATTGTATATGTATTTGTTAAAATCCCAAGTCTCCTCCTCACCTGCCTCATCACTGGCACACCTACCTGGACCACACCCCTAATCCTATATAACCCGCCCCTTCCGCCCTTTGACCCCCCTATTTTCCCTCCAAACAATCCACGAGAACAAAGGGACACTGGCTGTGAGTTTTATGGACGTTCACTCATTTAATGATTCATTTGGTTGATACTACATCTTGTATGAAGACTTACTTATTGCTTGTGTGTCATTATACTAGATTCCTGAGTTTAATCCTTTGCTAAAGAGAGGAAAGTAAGAGTGGATGTATTATTGATGTTAGTCTAAGACAACCTCATTTCTTATTGTATATTTGATACTTTCTAGATTGTAATATTTCCTTTATCATTTTCATATAGACAGAATCATCCACCATTACCCCTCATCACCGACTACCGTTTACTTGGAAATAAAATATTGCAACTTGGAAAGCTGCCTGGATCCTGTGTTTAAATGTGCACCCAACATATGATGTTCAGTCAATCACCGCCACTATAGTGTACAGTTCTTTCATATTTGTGTATGTATTTGAATATAAATGTACAATTGTAAGTTCAAATAAATAATACATTAACTGTCAGTTGATGTACTGATATCTATGAGTAGTCTAGTGAAAAACAGACGTAGCACCATCAGTAGCTCTTTGTGTTTTATGTCACAGGTCTCCATCAACATATGCAGCACTCGGGCATGAAGAAACTGTGAATTCAGCTCCTCCTTGCCGAACTAAAAGAGAGACGACCTGCACTCTTTAGTGAAGCTCAAGTGAGTGAAAGAGGATGGTGACACCCACACACTGTCAAAGTCATCGTTGTAGCAATGCCTCATCTGGAAAAGAGTTTTAATATGACAGCGAGGCTCATTTCAGCACCGTGGACAGCGCTATGAAATCACGGCACACATTGACAAATAAAATCATGCGCATGCTCAAGCTACAATACAATTTCAAATGCATTCTTTTTTTTTTTTAGATACAAGGAAGTGCGGTGCGCCCGGCCCCGCCAGGATCCCACCTCGGCCTGGCGCGTGTCGGTCTTCACTTAAGCCGCGCGGCGTGGCGCACAAACCTACAAACCTGCTACAAACCCCAGACTGGATTCGGTTTACTGGCGTGAGTACAGTCCTCACAGTTTAAGTGAGGACACGCACTTGTATTCTCAGTTTGGTATAAGATGTGAGTACAGTGTAACGCCACATTTCACAACTAATACATGCAACATGTTTACCTTTTTATTGACAGTGCTTCTATTTGACTATTGCATCGCAAGTAGTGATGATGACATCATGTTTTCTTTTTTAAGTTGAATGATTTGTCCGAATACACTGAAAACACTGAACATGTGTTTGTTCCCTTTTCAGGATGAGTTGGAAGCAGCCCAAGAGGGGCAGTGGCCCTGGTGGCAGTAGTGAATGAAGATCAGGTTCCTGCAGGAGTTCCCTTTGAAACTCACCATGTGTCTCTGGTCCTCACAATCAGGTTGTAATGGCTCACACACTGATCTACGCTCTCCATTTGAAGTTGTCAGAAGTAGAATGTAATAATTTGATTTAGTAGAAAGAAAAGAGTCCATTCAACTTAAGTATTAACATTTGTATAAAGAAGATCATTTCAGTTCAGATAAATCCGTTTCACATAAGTGTCACATACTTAGTAGTTTTCATTAACTGAATGGAATTAGTACAATGCACTTTACCCAAGTTACTTTAACAACAAATACTTGAGTTACTTGTACTCAAATCAAATACTTTTGTATGCTTAAATTGTTTGAGTTAATAAACTTAATTGGTTTCCTAAATGGTTAAAGTTGAAGTAACTCATTCCCCGCAGACAAGATACATTCTCAACATTAACTTCATAAAACCAGAGACCATTATGGCTACATTGTTGAAATGAAAGAAACACACTCAGTGCAAACATAGCCACAATCTGGAAATATAAAATGAGGTGGCCCCGTGACCCTGCCGACACCGAGGCTCATTTCATCACCGTGGACAGCGCTATGAAATCACGGCACACATTGACAAATGAACTCATGTGCATGCTCAAGCTACAATACAATTTCAAATGCATTCTTTTCTTTTTTTCTTTAGATACAAGGAAGTGCGGTGCGCCCGGCCCCGCCAGGATCCCACCTCAGCCCGGCGCGTGTCGGTCTTCACTTAAGCCGCGCGGCGTGGCGCGGCACACAGGCGCACACTCCATATCCACACTCCGGCTCAACGCGCACCGCAGCCACTGAACCACCAGGCTCCTCAGTCACAGCGCACATGTTTTCAATAATAAGCCCCGCCCCAAACATTTCAAGCTTTCACACCTGATTGGCTGACCATTGTGCCAATATTTAAACTCCTGTGTTGACAGCCGCACCAGAGGGACAGATCACAGATGTAAGTTTGACGTTACTTTGTTTCCTTGTTTCTTCACTGACATCAGTCTTCTTCTCATCTCTTGTCTTTAATGAAACGATCACAGTCACCTGTTTGTGTCTCACTCTCTGTTTGCAGCATCAACGCAAACCTGCTACAAAACCCGGACTGGTATTCATGGACGGACTGAACTGGATTCGGTTTGCTGGTGTGAGTACAACAGAAACTCATCACAACCAAACAGAAACAAACACACTTAACACTTAATTGTAAGTGTACACTCAAACTTTAACACTTTTTTTTTCTCATATGACATTTAAACTAATATTTAAATAAACATTTAGTTTGGAATGAGTATCAAGTAAAACCTGAAGTGGAGCTCCACTGAATATTATTCTTATTATTATTATTATTATTATTATTATTGTTGTTACTAAGTGATGACGAAAAAAACCCAGGTCAGTATTTTGTAACCTAAGAAAACCAATGTGATGTAAGTAATTATTGAAAAGGCTATTTATTAATTTAAATAATTAATGACACTGAAGTCATTATTTAATGGTGTATTTATTAATATAAATCATCTAAAAAGGCTTGGGTTTCTAGTAACTAACTGGTGCTAACTAACTCAGCAGCCAGGAGTCACACTGTGAGTGGCTAATTGGAAGAATCAGTAGAGGAGAGGAAAGTAGAGGAAACCAGGTGCATGTACAGTGAATTTGGTCAATATTGCTTCTTGCAATAAAGAGTTACAGGGTGCTGTCACATTTCGGCAGGGCCTGCCGAGAAGTGACTGCACCCTGTAACTCTGGATTGTTAGGGCTTACATTCTCTATCTTTTCAGCATTAGCAGTCGAGGAAAACAGGTGCATGTACAATGAATTTGGTCAGTATCGCTCCTTCAAACAACGACTTATAGGGTGTACCCTGTATACAGTATTATATCTACCAGTAGACCTACGCTCACTACCTCTTAACCGATGCGCGTTCCCGTCTGAGGCAGTCATTTTTCGGCAAGCTTCAATGTGTTGTGCCTTCAGATGGTGTTCTGCACACTTTGGTTGCGCTGATTTGAGTTCCTTTTGCTTTCTTAGCATGGCCTTTCTGCTGATCTTTGACCTCAACATGGCATCACTGGATATTTTCTGTTTGTCACACCGTGGTTGTGCAAGCAGTTTGTAAAAATACTACCAGTAACCATGCCACATTAAAAGCTCCTTGAATCACCTTTCTTCCTAATGCTGATAGTCTGTTTGAACTTGATTTGGGCGTCCTGATCATGTCTACCTGCCTAAATGCAATGACTTACTGCCATGTGATTGGCTCCTTCAATCAGTGTGTTCATAAACAGAAAATGTGTACCTAATAAATTGGCAGATGTGTGTTTAAATCCAACCAGGAAGGAATATAGAAAGCAGTTTATAGTAGACATGTAGTTTTTCCTCTGCAGCTATAGGTGGGTGGAGTTTGCACTGCAGCTTCTGTGGCGTTTGTTTTGTTCACCGTTGTTGGAGACCATTATGGCTACATTGTTGAAATTAAAGAAACACACTCAGTGCAAACATAGCCACAATCTGGAAATATAAAATGAGGTCACCCTGTGACGCTGCCGACACCGAGGCTCATTTCAGCACCGTGGAGAGCGCTATGAAATCACGGCACACATTGACAAATAAACTCATGAGTACAGTCCTCACAGTTTAAGTGAGGACACGCACCGCCGCCGCAGCGCCAAACGCACAGCAGCCGCGGAACCAGCGTCTCAGCAGACGCCATCCCTGCCGTGAAAACGCGGAAACACACTAAACTACAAACAACGCCACATTTCACAAATAATACATGCAACATGTTTACCTTTTTATTGACAGTGCTTCTATTTGACTATTGCATCGCAAGTAGTGATGATGACATCATGTTTTCTTTTTTAAGTTGAATGATTTGTCTGAATACACTGAAAACACTGAACATGTGTTTGTTCCCGAGCCACTCCATATCCACACTCCGGCGCACCGCTGCCGCTGAACCACCAGGCTCCTCAGTTGCGACACGTACCGCAGCCACAGCACACGGCACCGAGATCCCACCTCGGCCCGGCGCGTGTCGGTCCTCACTTAAGCCGCGCGGCGGGGCACACAGTCAGCGCAAACACGACACGTACCGCCACCGCAGCGCCAAACGCACAGCAGCCGCGGAATCAGCGTCTCAGCAGACGCCATCCCTGCCGTGAAAACGCGGAAACCCACTAAACTACAAACAACGCCACATTTCACAAATAATACATGCAACATGTTTACCTTTTTATTGACAGTGCTTCTATTTGACTATTGCATCGCAAGTAGTGATGATGACATCATGTTTTCTTTTTTAAGTTGAATGATTTGTCTGAATACACTGAAAACACTGAACATGTGTTTGTTCCCTTTTCAGGATGAGTTGGAAGCAACCCAAGAGGGGCAGTGGCCCTGGTGGCAGTAGTGAATGAAGATCAGGTTAGTTTACTGGCCTGAGTACAGTCCTCACAGTTTAAGTGAGGACACGCACCGCGGCCGCGGAACCACAAGGCTCCCCAGTTACGACAGGTACCGCCGCCGCAGCGCACGGCACCGGAACCGCAGCCGCGGAGCGCACGGAGCGCACAGCAGCCACGGAGCCCGCGCAAACCGAGATACATTCAAGATACATTCTCAACATTAACTTAATAAAAAAAGTGCGGTGCGCCCGGCCCCGCCTCGGCCCGGCGCGTGTCGGTCTTCACTTAAGCCGCGCGGCGTGGCGCAGCGCACAGGCGCACCCTCCATATCCGCACAACGGCGCGACGCGCACCGCAGCCGCTGAACCACCAGGCTCCTCAGTTGCCACACGTACCGCAGCCACAGCACACGGCACCGAGATCCCACCTCGGCCCGGCGCGTGTCGGTCCTCACTTAAGCCGCGCGGCGGGGCACACAGTCAGCGCAATCACGACACGTACCGCCGCCGCAGCGCCAAACGCACAGCAGCCGCGGAACCAGCGTCTCAGCAGACGCCATCCCTGCCATGAAAACGCGGAAACACACTCAACTACAAACAACGCCACATTTCACAAATAATACATGCAACATGTTTACCTTTTTATTGACAGTGCTTCTATTTGACCATTGCATCGCAAGTAGTGATGATGACTTCATGTTTTCTTTTTTAAGTTGAATGATTTGTCTGAATACACTGAAAACACTGAACATGTGTTTGTTCCCTTTTCAGGATGAGTTGGAAGCAACCCAAGAGGGGCAGTGGCCCTGGTGGCAGTAGTGAATGAAGATCAGGTTAGTTTACTGGCCTGAGTACAGTCCTCACAGTTTAAGTGAGGACACGCACCGCGGCCGCGGAACCACAAGGCTCCCCAGTTACGACAGGTACCGCCGCCGCAGCGCACGGCACCGGAACCGCGTACATTCAAGATACATCCTCAACATTAACTTCATAAAAAAATTGCGGTGCGCCCGGCCCCGCCTCGGCCCGGCGCGTGTCGGTCTTCACTTAAGCTGCGCGGCGTGGCGCAGCGCACAGGCGCACCCTCCATATCCGCACAACGGCGCGACGCGCACCGCAGCAGCTGAACCACCAGGCTCCTCAGTTGCGACACGTACCGCAGCCACAGCACACGGCACCGAGATCCCACCTCGGCCCGGCGCGTGTCGGTCCTCACTTAAGCCGCGCGGCGGGGCACACAGTCAGCGCAAACACGACACGTACCGCCGCCGCAGCGCCAAACGCACAGCAGCCGCGGAACCAGCGTCTCAGCAGACGCCATCCCTGCCATGAAAACGCGGAAACACACTAAACTACAAACAACGCCACATTTCACAAATAATACATGCAACATGTTTACCTTTTTATCGACAGTGCTTCTATTTGACTATTGCATCGCAAGTAGTGATGATGACATCATGTTTTCTTTTTTAAGTTGAATGATTTGTCTGAATACACTGAAAACACTGAACATGTGTTTGTTCCCTTTTCAGGATGAGTTGGAAGCAACCCAAGAGGGGCAGTGGCCCTGGTGGCAGTAGTGAATGAAGATCAGGTTAGTTTACTGGCCTGAGTACAGTCCTCACAGTACTCAAACGAGCCACTCCATATCCACACTCCGGCGCACCGCTGCCGCTGAACCACCAGGCTCCTCAGTTGCGACACGTACCGCAGCCACAGCACACGGCACCGAGATCCCACCTCGGCCCGGCGCGTGTCGGTCCTCACTTAAGCCGCGCGGCGGGGCACACAGTCAGCGCAAACACGACACGTACCGCCACCGCAGCGCCAAACGCACAGCAGCCGCGGAATCAGCGTCTCAGCAGACGCCATCCCTGCCGTGAAAACGCGGAAACACACTAAACTACAAACAACGCCACATTTCACAAATAATACATGCAACATGTTTACCTTTTTATTGACAGTGCTTCTATTTGACTATTGCATCGCAAGTAGTGATGATGACATCATGTTTTCTTTTTTAAGTTGAATGATTTGTCTGAATACACTGAAAACACTGAACATGTGTTTGTTCCCTTTTCAGGATGAGTTGGAAGCAACCCAAGAGGGGCAGTGGCCCTGGTGGCAGTAGTGAATGAAGATCAGGTTAGTTTACTGGCCTCAGTACAGTCCTCACAGTTTAAGTGAGGACACGCACCGCGGCCGCGGAACCACAAGGCTCCCCAGTTACGACAGGTACCGCCGCTGCAGCGCACGGCACCGGAACCGCAGCCGCGGAGCGCACGGAGCGCACAGCAGCCACGGAGCCCGCGCAAACCGAGATACATTCAAGATACATTCTCAACATTAACTTCATAAAAAAAGTGCGGTGCGCCCGGCCCCGCCTCGGCCCGGCGCGTGTCGGTCTTCACTTAAGCCGCGCGGCGTGGCGCAGCGCACAGGCGCACCCTCCATATCCGCACAACGGCGCGACGCGCACCGCAGCCGCTGAACCACCAGGCTCCTCAGTTGCCACACGTACCGCAGCCACAGCACACGGCACCGAGATCCCACCTCGGCCCGGCGCGTGTCGGTCCTCACTTAAGCCGCGCGGCGGGGCACACAGTCAGCGCAAACACGACACGTACCGCCGCCGCAGCGCCAAACGCACAGCAGCCGCGGAACCAGCGTCTCAGCAGACGCCATCCCTGCCGTGAAAACGCGGAAACACACTAAACTACAAACAACGCCACATTTCACAAATAATACATGCAACATGTTTACCTTTTTATTGACAGTGCTTCTATTTGACTATTGCATCGCAAGTAGTGATGATGACATCATGTTTTCTTTTTTAAGTTGAATGATTTGTCTGAATACACTGAAAACACTGAACATGTGTTTGTTCCCTTTTCAGGATGAGTTGGAAGCAACCCAAGAGGGGCAGTGGCCCTGGTGGCAGTAGTGAATGAAGATCAGGTTAGTTTACTGGCCTGAGTACAGTCCTCACAGTTTAAGTGAGGACACGCACCGCGGCCGCGGAACCACAAGGCTCCCCAGTTACGACAGGTACCGCCGCCGCAGCGCACGGCACCGGAACCGCGTACATTCAAGATACATCCTCAACATTAACTTCATAAAAAAATTGCGGTGCGCCCGGCCCCGCCTCGGCCCGGCGCGTGTCGGTCTTCACTTAAGCTGCGCGGCGTGGCGCAGCGCACAGGCGCACCCTCCATATCCGCACAACGGCGCGACGCGCACCGCAGCCGCTGAACCACCAGGCTCCTCAGTTGCGACACGTACCGCAGCCACAGCACACGGCACCGAGATCCCACCTCGGCCCGGCGCGTGTCGGTCCTCACTTAAGCCGCGCGGCGGGGCACACAGTCAGCGCAAACACGACACGTACCGCCGCCGCAGCGCCAAACGCACAGCAGCCGCGGAACCAGCGTCTCAGCAGACGCCATCCCTGCCATGAAAACGCGGAAACACACTAAACTACAAACAACGCCACATTTCACAAATAATACATGCAACATGTTTACCTTTTTATCGACAGTGCTTCTATTTGACTATTGCATCGCAAGTAGTGATGATGACATCATGTTTTCTTTTTTAAGTTGAATGATTTGTCTGAATACACTGAAAACACTGAACATGTGTTTGTTCCCTTTTCAGGATGAGTTGGAAGCAACCCAAGAGGGGCAGTGGCCCTGGTGGCAGTAGTGAATGAAGATCAGGTTAGTTTACTGGCCTGAGTACAGTCCTCACAGTACTCAAACGAGCCACTCCATATCCACACTCCGGCGCACCGCTGCCGCTGAACCACCAGGCTCCTCAGTTGCGACACGTACCGCAGCCACAGCACACGGCACCGAGATCCCACCTCGGCCCGGCGCGTGTCGGTCCTCACTTAAGCCGCGCGGCGGGGCACACAGTCAGCGCAAACACGACACGTACCGCCACCGCAGCGCCAAACGCACAGCAGCCGCGGAATCAGCGTCTCAGCAGACGCCATCCCTGCCGTGAAAACGCGGAAACACACTAAACAACAAACAACGCCACATTTCACAAATAATACATGCAACATGTTTACCTTTTTATTGACAGTGCTTCTATTTGACTATTGCATCGCAAGTAGTGATGATGACATCATGTTTTCTTTTTTAAGTTGAATGATTTGTCTGAATACACTGAAAACACTGAACATGTGTTTGTTCCCTTTTCAGGATGAGTTGGAAGCAACCCAAGAGGGGCAGTGGCCCTGGTGGCAGTAGTGAATGAAGATCAGGTTAGTTTACTGGCCTCAGTACAGTCCTCACAGTTTAAGTGAGGACACGCACCGCGGCCGCGGAACCACAAGGCTCCCCAGTTACGACAGGTACCGCCGCTGCAGCGCACGGCACCGGAACCGCAGCCGCGGAGCGCACGGAGCGCACAGCAGCCACGGAGCCCGCGCAAACCGAGATACATTCAAGATACATTCTCAACATTAACTTCATAAAAAAAGTGCGGTGCGCCCGGCCCCGCCTCGGCCCGGCGCGTGTCGGTCTTCACTTAAGCCGCGCGGCGTGGCGCAGCGCACAGGCGCACCCTCCATATCCGCACAACGGCGCGACGCGCACCGCAGCCGCTGAACCACCAGGCTCCTCAGTTGCCACACGTACCGCAGCCACAGCACACGGCACCGAGATCCCACCTCGGCCCGGCGCGTGTCGGTCCTCACTTAAGCCGCGCGGCGGGGCACACAGTCAGCGCAAACACGACACGTACCGCCGCCGCAGCGCCAAACGCACAGCAGCCGCGGAACCAGCGTCTCAGCAGACGCCATCCCTGCCGTGAAAACGCGGAAACACACTAAACTACAAACAACGCCACATTTCACAACTAATACATGCAACATGTTTACCTTTTTATTGACAGTGCTTCTATTTGACTATTGCATCGCAAGTAGTGATGATGACATCATGTTTTCTTTTTTAAGTTGAATGATTTGTCTGAATACACTGAAAACACTGAACATGTGTTTGTTCCCTTTTCAGGATGAGTTGGAAGCAGCCCCAAGAGGGGCAGTGGCCCTGGTGGCAGTAGTGAATGAAGATCAGGTTCCTGCAGGAGTTCCCTTTGAAACTCACCATGTGTCTCTGGTCCTCACAATCAGGTTGTAATGGCTCACACACTGATCTACGCTCTCCATTTGAAGTTGTCAGAAGTAGAATGTAATAATTTGATTTAGTAGAAAGAAAAGAGTCAATTCAACTTAAGTATTAACATTTGTATAAAGAAGATCATTTCAGTTCAGATAAATCCGTTTCACATAAGTGTCACATACTTAGTAGTTTTCATTAACTGAATGGAATTAGTACAATGCACTTTACCCAAGTTACTTTAACAACAAATACTTGAGTTACTTGTACTCAAATCAAATACTTTTGTATGCTTAAATTGTTTGAGTTAATAAACTTAATTGGTTTCCTAAATGGTTAAAGTTGAAGTAACTCATTCCCCGCAGACAAGATACATTCTCAACATTAACTTCATAAAACCAGAGACCATTATGGCTACATTGTTGAAATGAAAGAAACACACTCAGTGCAAACATAGCCACAATCTGGAAATATAAAATGAGGTGGCCCCGTGACCCTGCCGACACCGAGGCTCATTTCATCACCGTGGACAGCGCTATGAAATCACGGCACACATTGACAAATGAACTCATGTGCATGCTCAAGCTACAATACAATTTCAAATGCATTCTTTTCTTCTTTTTTTTTAGATACAAGGAAGTGCGGTGCGCCCGGCCCCGCCAGGATCCCACCTCAGCCCGGCGCGTGTCGGTCTTCACTTAAGCCGCGCGGCGTGGCGCGGCACACAGGCGCACACTCCATATCCACACTCCGGCTCAACGCGCACCGCAGCCACTGAACCACCAGGCTCCTCAGTCACAGCGCACATGTTTTCAATAATAAGCCCCGCCCCAAACATTTCAAGCTTTCACACCTGATTGGCTGACCATTGTGCCAATATTTAAACTCCTGTGTTGACAGCCGCACCAGAGGGACAGATCACAGATGTAAGTTTGACGTTACTTTGTTTCCTTGTTTATTCACTGACATCAGTCTTCTTCTCATCTCTTGTCTTTAATGAAACGATCACAGTCACCTGTTTGTGTCTCACTCTCTGTTTGCAGCATCAACGCAAACCTGCTACAAAACCCGGACTGGTATTCATGGACGGACTGAACTGGATTCGGTTTGATGGTGTGAGTACAACAGAAACTCATCACAACCAAACAGAAACAAACACACTTAACACTTAATTGTAAGTGTACACTCAAACTTTAACACTTTTTTTTATCATATGACATTTAAACTAATATTTAAATAAACATTTAGTTTGGAATGAGTATCAAGTAAAACCTGAAGTGGAGCTCCACTGAATATTATTATTATTATTATTATTATTATTATTATTATTATTGTTACTAAGTGATGACGAAAAAAACCCAGGTCAGTATTTTGTAACCTAAGAAAACCAATGTGATGTAAGTAATTATTGAAAAGGCTATTTATTAATTTAAATAATTAATGACACTTAAGTCGTTATTTAATGGTGTATTTATTAATATAAATCATCTAAAAAGGCTTGGGTTTCTAGTAACTAACTGGTGCTAACTAACTCAGCAGCCAGGAGTCACACTGTGAGTGGCTAATTGGAAGAATCAGTAGAGGAGAGGAAAGTAGAGGAAACCAGGTGCATGTACAGTGAATTTGGTCAATATTGCTTCTTGCAATAAAGAGTTACAGGGTGCTGTCACATTTCGGCAGGGCCTGCCGAGAAGTGACTGCACCCTGTAACTCTGGATTGTTAGGGCTTACATTCTCTATCTTTTCAGCATTAGCAGTCGAGGAAAACAGGTGCATGTACAATGAATTTGGTCAGTATCGCTCCTTCAAACAACGACTTATAGGGTGTACCCTGTATACAGTATTATATCTACCAGTAGACCTACGCTCACTACCTCTTAACCGATGCGCGTTCCCGTCGGAGGCAGTCATTTTTCGGCAAGGTTCAATGTGTTGTGCCTTCAGATGGTGTTCTGCACACTTTGGTTGCGCTGATTTGAGTTCCTTTTGCTTTCTTAGCATGGCCTTTCTGCTGATCTTTGACCTCAACATGGCATCACTGGATATTTTCTGTTCGTCACACCGTGGTTGTGCAAGCAGTTTGTAAAAATACTACCAGTAACCATGCCACATTAAAAGCTCCTTGAATCACCTTTCTTCCTAATGCTGATAGTCTGTTTGAACTTGATTTGGGCGTCCTGATCATGTCTACCTGCCTAAATGCAATGACTTACTGCCATGTGATTGGCTCCTTCAATCAGTGTGTTCATAAACAGAAAATGTGTACCTAATAAATTGGCAGATGTGTGTTTAAATCCAACCAGGAAGGAATATAGAAAGCAGTTTATAGTAGACATGTAGTTTTTCCTCTGCAGCTATAGGTGGGTGGAGTTTGCACTGCAGCTTCTGTGGCGTTTGTTTTGTTCACCGTTGTTGGAGACCATTATGGCTACATTGTTGAAATTAAAGAAACACACTCAGTGCAAACATAGCCACAATCTGGAAATATAAAATGAGGTCACCCTGTGACGCTGCCGACACCGAGGCTCATTTCAGCACCGTGGACAGCGCTATGAAATCACGGCACACATTGACAAATAAACTCATGAGTACAGTCCTCACAGTTTAAGTGAGGACACGCACCGCGGCCGCGGAACCACCAGGCTCCCCAGTTACGACAGGTACCACCGCCGCAGCGCACGACACCGGAACCGCAGCCGCGGAGCGCACAGCAGCCGCGGAGCCCGCGCAAACCGAGATACATTCAAGATACATTCTCAACATTAACTTCATAAAAAAAGTGCGGTGCGCCCGGCCCCGCCTCAGCCCGGCGCGTGTCGGTCTTCACTTAAGCCGCGCGGCGTGGCGCAGCGCACAGGCGCACCCTCCATATCCACACAACGGCGTGACGCGCACCGCAGCCGCTGAACCACCAGGCTCCTCAGTTGCGACACGTACCGCAGCCACAGCACACGGCACCGAGATCCCACCTCCCACCTACGTGTCATGTTTGCACCTCGGCCCGGCGCGTGTCGGTCCTCACTTAAGCCGCGCGGCGGGGCACACAGTCAGTGCAAACACGACACGTACCGCCGCCGCAGCGCCAAACGCACAGCAGCCGCGGAACCAGCGTCTCAGCAGACGCCATCCCTGCCGTGAAAACGCGGAAACACACTAAACTACAAACAACGCCACATTTCACAAATAATACATGCAACATGTTTACCTTTTTATTGACAGTGCTTCTATTTGACTATTGCATCGCAAGTAGTGATGATGACATCATGTTTTCTTTTTTAAGTTGAATGATTTGTCTGAATACACTGAAAACACTGAACATGTGTTTGTTCCCTTTTCAGGATGAGTTGGAAGCAACCCAAGAGGGGCAGTGGCCCTGGTGGCAGTAGTGAATGAAGATCAGGTTAGTTTACTGGCCTGAGTACAGTCCTCACAGTTTAAGTGAGGACACGCACCGCGGCCGCGGAACCACAAGGCTCCCCAGTTACGACAGGTACCGCCGCCGCAGCGCACGGCACCGGAACCGCAGCCGCGGAGCGCACGGAGCGCACAGCAGCCACGGAGCCCGCGCAAACCCAGATACATTCAAGATACATTCTCAACATTAACTTCATAAAAAAAGTGCGGTGCGCCCGGCCCCGCCTCGGCCCGGCGCGTGTCGGTCTTCACTTAAGCCGCGCGGCGTGGCGCAGCGCACAGGCGCACCCTCCATATCCGCACAACGGCGCGACGCGCACCGCAGCCGCTGAACCACCAGGCTCCTCAGTTGCCACACGTACCGCAGCCACAGCACACGGCACCGAGATCCCACCTCGGCCCGGCGCGTGTCGGTCCTCACTTAAGCCGCGCGGCGGGGCACACAGTCAGCGCAAACACGACACGTACCGCCACCGCAGCGCCAAACGCACAGCAGCCGCGGAACCAGCGTCTCAGCAGACGCCATCCCTGCCGTGAAAACGCGGAAACACACTAAACTACAAACAACGCCACATTTCACAAATAATACATGCAACATGTTTACCTTTTTATTGACAGTGCTTCTATTTGACTATTGCATCGCAAGTAGTGATGATGACATCATGTTTTCTTTTTTAAGTTGAATGATTTGTCTGAATACACTGAAAACACTGAACATGTGTTTGTTCCCTTTTCAGGATGAGTTGGAAGCAACCCAAGAGGGGCAGTGGCCCTGGTGGCAGTAGTGAATGAAGATCAGGTTAGTTTACTGGCCTGAGTACAGTCCTCACAGTTTAAGTGAGGACACGCACCGCGGCCGCGGAACCACAAGGCTCCCCAGTTACGACAGGTACCGCCGCCGCAGCGCACGGCACCGGAACCGCAGCCGCGGAGCGCACGGAGCGCACAGCAGCCACGGAGCCCGCGCAAACCGAGATACATTCAAGATACATTCTCAACATTAACTTCATAAAAAAAGTGCGGTGCGCCCGGCCCCGCCTCGGCCCGGCGCGTGTCGGTCTTCACTTAAGCCGCGCGGCGTGGCGCAGCGCACAGGCGCACCCTCCATATCCGCACAACGGCGCGACGCGCACCGCAGCCGCTGAACCACCAGGCTCCTCAGTTGCCACACGTACCGCAGCCACAGCACACGGCACCGAGATCCCACCTCGGCCCGGCGCGTGTCGGT
Organism: Solea solea; assembly: GCF_958295425.1. Lineage (NCBI taxonomy): Eukaryota > Metazoa > Chordata > Actinopteri > Pleuronectiformes > Soleidae > Solea > Solea solea. Next base: position 458,231 of record NW_026704010.1, on the reverse strand, counting down.
CCTCACTTAAGCCGCGCGGCGGGGCACACAGTCAGCGCAAACACGACACGTACCGCCGCCGCAGCGCCAAACGCACAGCAGCCGCGGAACCAGCGTCTCAGCAGACGCCATCCCTGCCGTGAAAACGCGGAAACACACTAAACTACAAACAACGCCACATTTCACAACTAATACATGCAACATGTTTACCTTTTTATTGACAGTGCTTCTATTTGACTATTGCATCGCAAGTAGTGATGATGACATCATGTTTTCTTTTTTAAGTTGAATGATTTGTCTGAATACACTGAAAACACTGAACATGTGTTTGTTCCCGAGCCACTCCATATCCACACTCCGGCGCACCGCTGCCGCTGAACCACCAGGCTCCTCAGTTGCGACACGTACCGCAGCCACAGCACACGGCACCGAGATCCCACCTCGGCCCGGCGCGTGTCGGTCCTCACTTAAGCCGCGCGGCGGGGCACACAGTCAGCGCAAACACGACACGTACCGCCACCGCAGCGCCAAACGCACAGCAGCCGCGGAATCAGCGTCTCAGCAGACGCCATCCCTGCCGTGAAAACGCGGAAACACACTAAACTACAAACAACGCCACATTTCACAAATAATACATGCAACATGTTTACCTTTTTATTGACAGTGCTTCTATTTGACTATTGCATCGCAAGTAGTGATGATGACATCATGTTTTCTTTTTTAAGTTGAATGATTTGTCTGAATACACTGAAAACACTGCACATGTGTTTGTTCCCTTTTCAGGATGAGTTGGAAGCAACCCAAGAGGGGCAGTGGCCCTGGTGGCAGTAGTGAATGAAGATCAGGTTCCTGCAGGAGTTCCCTTTGAAACTCACCATGTGTCTCTGGTCCTCACAATCAGGTTGTAATGGCTCACACACTGATCTACGCTCTCCATTTGAAGTTGTCAGAAGTAGAATGTAATAATTTGATTTAGTAGAAAGAAAAGAGTCAATTCAACTTAAGTATTAACATTTGTATAAAGAAGATCATTTCAGTTCAGATAAATCCGTTTCACATAAGTGTCACATACTTAGTAGTTTTCATTAACTGAATGGAATTAGTACAAGGCACTTTACCCAAGTTACTTTAACAACAAATACTTGAGTTACTTGTACTCAAATCAAATACTTTTGTATGCTTAAATTGTTTGAGTTAATAAACTTAATTGGTTTCCTAAATGGTTAAAGTTGAAGTAACTCATTCCCCGCAGACAAGATACATTCTCAACATTAACTTCATAAAACCAGAGACCATTATGGCTACATTGTTGAAATGAAAGAAACACACTCAGTGCAAACATAGCCACAATCTGGAAATATAAAATGAGGTGGCCCCGTGACGCTGCCGACACCGAGGCTCATTTCATCACCGTGGACAGCGCTATGAAATCACGGCACACATTGACAAATGAACTCATGTGCATGCTCAAGCTACAATACAATTTCAAATGCATTCTTTTCTTTTTTTCTTTAGATACAAGGAAGTGCGGTGCGCCCGGCCCCGCCAGGATCCCACCTCAGCCCGGCGCGTGTCGGTCTTCACTTAAGCCGCGCGGCGTGGCGCGGCACACAGGCGCACACTCCATATCCACACTCCGGCTCAACGCGCACCGCAGCCACTGAACCACCAGGCTCCTCAGTCACAGCGCACATGTTTTCAATAATAAGCCCCGCCCCAAACATTTCAAGCTTTCACACCTGATTGGCTGACCATTGTGCCAATATTTAAACTCCTGTGTTGACAGCCGCACCAGAGGGACAGATCACAGATGTAAGTTTGACGTTACTTTGTTTCCTTGTTTCTTCACTGACATCAGTCTTCTTCTCATCTCTTGTCTTTAATGAAACGATCACAGTCACCTGTTTGTGTCTCACTCTCTGTTTGCAGCATCAACGCAAACCTGCTACAAAACCCGGACTGGTATTCATGGACGGACTGAACTGGATTCGGTTTGCTGGTGTGAGTACAACAGAAACTCATCACAACCAAACAGAAACAAACACACTTAACACTTAATTGTAAGTGTACACTCAAACTTTAACACTTTTTTTTAATCATATGACATTTAAACTAATATTTAAATAAACATTTAGTTTGGAATGAGTATCAAGTAAAACCTGAAGTGGAGCTCCACTGAATATTATTCTTCTTCTTCTTATTATTATTATTATTATTATTCTTGTTGTTACTAAGTGATGACGAAAAAAACCCAGGTCAGTATTTTGTAACCTAAGAAAACCAATGTGATGTAAGTAATTATTGAAAAGGCTATTTATTAATTTAAATAATTAATGACACTTAAGTCATTATTTAATGGTGTATTTATTAATATAAATCATCTAAAAAGGCTTGGGTTTCTAGTAACTAACTGGTGCTAACTAACTCAGCAGCCAGGAGTCACACTGTGAGTGGCTAATTGGAAGAATCAGTAGAGGAGAGGAAAGTAGAGGAAACCAGGTGCATGTACAGTGAATTTGGTCAATATTGCTTCTTGCAATAAAGAGTTACAGGGTGCTGTCACATTTCGGCAGGGCCTGCCGAGAAGTGACTGCACCCTGTAACTCTGGATTGTTAGGGCTTACATTCTCTATCTTTTCAGCATTAGCAGTCGAGGAAAACAGGTGCATGTACAATGAATTTGGTCAGTATCGCTCCTTCAAACAACGACTTATAGGGTGTACCCTGTATACAGTATTATATCTACCAGTAGACCTACGCTCACTACCTCTTAACCGATGCGCGTTCCCGTCGGAGGCAGTCATTTTTCGGCAAGGTTCAATGTGTTGTGCCTTCAGATGGTGTTCTGCACACTTTGGTTGCGCTGATTTGAGTTCCTTTTGCTTTCTTAGCATGGCCTTTCTGCTGATCTTTGACCTCAACATGGCATCACTGGATATTTTCTGTTCGTCACACCGTGGTTGTGCAAGCAGTTTGTAAAAATACTACCAGTAACCATGCCACATTAAAAGCTCCTTGAATCACCTTTCTTCCTAATGCTGATAGTCTGTTTGAACTTGATTTGGGCGTCCTGATCATGTCTACCTGCCTAAATGCAATGACTTACTGCCATGTGATTGGCTCCTTCAATCAGTGTGTTCATAAACAGAAAATGTGTACCTAATAAATTGGCAGATGTGTGTTTAAATCCAACCAGGAAGGAATATAGAAAGCAGTTTATAGTAGACATGTAGTTTTTCCTCTGCAGCTATAGGTGGGTGGAGTTTGCACTGCAGCTTCTGTGGCGTTTGTTTTGTTCACCGTTGTTGGAGACCATTATGGCTACATTGTTGAAATTAAAGAAACACACTCAGTGCAAACATAGCCACAATCTGGAAATATAAAATGAGGTCACCCTGTGACGCTGCCGACACCGAGGCTCATTTCAGCACCGTGGACAGCGCTATGAAATCACGGCACACATTGACAAATAAACTCATGAGTACAGTCCTCACAGTTTAAGTGAGGACACGCACCGCGGCCGCGGAACCACCAGGCTCCCCAGTTACGACAGGTACCACCGCCGCAGCGCACGACACCGGAACCGCAGCCGCGGAGCGCACAGCAGCCGCGGAGCCCGCGCAAACCGAGATACATTCAAGATACATTCTCAACATTAACTTCATAAAAAAAGTGCGGTGCGCCCGGCCCCGCCTCGGCCCCACGCGTGTCGGTCTTCACTTAAGCCGCGCGGCGTGGCGGAGCGCACAGGCGCACCCTCCATATCCACACAACGGCGTGACGCGCACCGCAGCCGCTGAACCACCAGGCTCCTCAGTTGCGACACGTACCGCAGCCACAGCACACGGCACCGAGATCCCACCTCCCACCTACGTGTCATGTTTGCACCTCGGCCCGGCGCGTGTCGGTCCTCACTTAAGCCGCGCGGCGGGGCACACAGTCAGTGCAAACACGACACGTACCGCCGCCGCAGCGCCAAACGCACAGCAGCCGCGGAACCAGCGTCTCAGCAGACGCCATCCCTGCCGTGAAAACGCGGAAACACACTAAACTACAAACAACGCCACATTTCACAAATAATACATGCAACATGTTTACCTTTTTATTGACAGTGCTTCTAATTGACTATTGCATCGCAAGTAGTGATGATGACATCATGTTTTCTTTTTTAAGTTGAATGATTTGTCTGAATACACTGAAAACACTGAACATGTGTTTGTTCCCTTTTCAGGATGAGTTGGAAGCAACCCAAGAGGGGCAGTGGCCCTGGTGGCAGTAGTGAATGAAGATCAGGTTAGTTTACTGGCCTGAGTACAGTCCTCACAGTTTAAGTGAGGACACGCACCGCGGCCGCGGAACCACAAGGCTCCCCAGTTACGACAGGTACCGCCGCCGCAGCGCACGGCACCGGAACCGCAGCCGCGGAGCGCACGGAGCGCACAGCAGCCACGGAGCCCGCGCAAACCGAGATACATTCAAGATACATTCTCAACATTAACTTCATAAAAAAAGTGCGGTGCGCCCGGCCCCGCCTCGGCCCGGCGCGTGTCGGTCTTCACTTAAGCCGCGCGGCGTGGCGCACCGCACAGGCGCACCCTCCATATCCGCACAACGGCGCGACGCGCACCGCAGCCACAGCACACGGCACCGAGATCCCACCTCGCCCCGGCGCGTGTCGGTCCTCACTTAAGCCGCGCGGCGGGGCACACAGTCAGCGCAAACACGACACGTACCGCCACCGCAGCGCCAAACGCACAGCAGCCGCGGAATCAGCGTCTCAGCAGACGCCATCCCTGCCGTGAAAACGCGGAAACACACTAAAATACAAACAACGCCACATTTCACAAATAATACATGCAACATGTTTACCTTTTTATTGACAGTGCTTCTATTTGACTATTGCATCGCAAGTAGTGATGATGACATCATGTTTTCTTTTTTAAGTTGAATGATTTGTCTGAATACACTGAAAACACTGAACATGTGTTTGTTCCCGAGCCACTCCATATCCACACTCCGGCGCACCGCTGCCGCTGAACCACCAGGCTCCTCAGTTGCGACACGTACCGCAGCCACAGCACACGGCACCGAGATCCCACCTCGGCCCGGCGCGTGTCGGTCCTCACTTAAGCCGCGCGGCGGGGCACACAGTCAGCGCAAACACGACACGTACCGCCACCGCAGCGCCAAACGCACAGCAGCCGCGGAATCAGCGTCTCAGCAGACGCCATCCCTGCCGTGAAAACGCGGAAACACACTAAACTACAAACAACGCCACATTTCACAAATAATACATGCAACATGTTTACCTTTTTATTGACAGTGCTTCTATTTGACTATTGCATCGCAAGTAGTGATGATGACATCATGTTTTCTTTTTTAAGTTGAATGATTTGTCTGAATACACTGAAAACACTGAACATGTGTTTGTTCCCGAGCCACTCCATATCCACACTCCGGCGCACCGCTGCCGCTGAACCACCAGGCTCCTCAGTTGCGACACGTACCGCAGCCACAGCACACGGCACCGAGATCCCACCTCGGCCCGGCGCGTGTCGGTCCTCACTTAAGCCGCGCGGCGGGGCACACAGTCAGCGCAAACACGACACGTACCGCCACCGCAGCGCCAAACGCACAGCAGCCGCGGAATCAGCGTCTCAGCAGACGCCATCCCTGCCGTGAAAACGCGGAAACACACTAAACTACAAACAACGCCACATTTCACAAATAATACATGCAACATGTTTACCTTTTTATTGACAGTGCTTCTATTTGACTATTGCATCGCAAGTAGTGATGATGACATCATGTTTTCTTTTTTAAGTTGAATGATTTGTCTGAATACACTGAAAACACTGAACATGTGTTTGTTCCCTTTTCAGGATGAGTTGGAAGCAACCCAAGAGGGGCAGTGGCCCTGGTGGCAGTAGTGAATGAAGATCAGGTTAGTTTACTGGCCTGAGTACAGTCCTCACAGTTTAAGTGAGGACACGCACCGCGGCCGCGGAACCACAAGGCTCCCCAGTTACGACAGGTACCGCCGCCGCAGCGCACGGCACCGGAACCGCACCCGCGGAGCGCACGGAGCGCACAGCAGCCACGGAGCCCGCGCAAACCGAGATACATTCAAGATACATTCTCAACATTAACTTCATAAAAAAAGTGCGGTGCGCCCGGCCCCGCCTCGGCCCGGCGCGTGTCGGTCTTCACTTAAGCCGCGCGGCGTGGCGCAGCGCACAGGCGCACCCTCCATATCCGCACAACGGCGCGTCGCGCACCGCAGCCGCTGAACCACCAGGCTCCTCAGTTGCCACACGTACCGCAGCCACAGCACACGGCACCGAGATCCCACCTCGGCCCGGCGCGTGTCGGTCCTCACTTAAGCCGCGCGGCGGGGCACACAGTCAGCGCAAACACGACACGTACCGCCGCCGCAGCGCCAAACGCACAGCAGCCGCGGAACCAGCGTCTCAGCAGACCCCATCCCTGCCGTGAAAAGGCGGAAACACACTAAACTACAAACAACGCCACATTCCACAAATAATACATGCAACATGTTTACCTTTTTATTGACAGTGCTTCTATTTGACTATTGCATCGCAAGTAGTGATGATGACATCATGTTTTCTTTTTTAAGTTGAATGATTTGTCTGAATACACTGAAAACACTGAACATGTGTTTGTTCCCGAGCCACTCCATATCCACACTCCGGCGCACCGCTGCCGCTGAACCACCAGGCTCCTCAGTTGCGACACGTACCGCAGCCACAGCACACGGCACCGAGATCCCACCTCGGCCCGGCGCGTGTCGGTCCTCACTTAAGCCGCGCGGCGGGGCACACAGTCAGCGCAAACACGACACGTACCGCCACCGCAGCGCCAAACGCACAGCAGCCGCGGAATCAGCGTCTCAGCAGACGCCATCCCTGCCGTGAAAACGCGGAAACACACTAAACTACAAACAACGCCACATTTCACAAATAATACATGCAACATGTTTACCTTTTTATTGACAGTGCTTCTATTTGACTATTGCATCGCAAGTAGTGATGATGACATCATGTTTTCTTTTTTAAGTTGAATGATTTGTCTGAATACACTGAAAACACTGAACATGTGTTTGTTCCCTTTTCAGGATGAGTTGGAAGCAACCCAAGAGGGGTAGTGGCCCTGGTGGCAGTAGTGAATGAAGATCAGGTTAGTTTACTGGCCTGAGTACAGTCCTCACAGTTTAAGTGAGGACACGCACCGCGACCGCGGAACCACAAGGCTCCCCAGTTACGACAGGTACCGCCGCCGCAGCGCACGGCACCGGAACCGCAGCCGCGGAGCGCACGGAGCGCACAGCAGCCACGGAGCCCGCGCAAACCGAGATACATTCAAGATACATTCTCAACATTAACTTCATAAAAAAAGTGCGGTGCGCCCGGCCCCGCCTCGGCCAGGCGCGTGTCGGTCTTCACTTAAGCCGCGCGGCGTGGCGCAGCGCACAGGCGCACCCTCCATATCCGCACAACGGCGCGACGCGCACCGCAGCCGCTGAACCACCAGGCTCCTCAGTTGCCACACGTACCGCAGCCACAGCACACGGCACCGAGATCCCACCTCGGCCCGGCGCGTGTCGGTCCTCACTTAAGCCGCGCGGCGGGGCACACATTCAGTGCAAACACAACACGTACCGCCGCCGCAGCGCCAAACGCACAGCAGCCGCGGAACCAGCGTCTCAGCAGACGCCATCCCTGCCGTGAAAACGCGGAAACACACTAAACTACAAACAACGCCACATTTCACAAATAATACATGCAACATGTTTACCTTTTTATTGACAGTGCTTCTATTTGACTATTGCATCGCAAGTAGTGATGATGACATCATGTTTTCTTTTTTAAGTTGAATGATTTGTCTGAATACACTGAAAACACTGAACATGTGTTTGTTCCCGAGCCACTCCATATCCACACTCCGGCGCACCGCTGCCGCTGAACCACCAGGCTCCTCAGTTGCCACACGTACCGCAGCCACAGCACACGGCACCGAGATCCCACCTCGGCCCGGCGCGTGTCGGTCCTCACTTAAGCCGCGCGGCGGGGCACACAGTCAGCGCAAACACGACACGTACCGCCACCGCAGCGCCAAACGCACAGCAGCCGCGGAATCAGCGTCTCAGCAGACGCCATCCCTGCCGTGAAAACGCGGAAACACACTAAACTACAAACAACGCCACATTTCACAAATAATACATGCAACATGTTTACCTTTTTATTGACAGTGCTTCTATTTGACTATTGCATCGCAAGTAGTGATGATGACATCATGTTTTCTTTTTTAAGTTGAATGATTTGTCTGAATACACTGAAAACACTGAACATGTGTTTGTTCCCTTTTCAGGATGAGTTGGAAGCAACCCAAGAGGGGCAGTGGCCCTGGTGGCAGTAGTGAATGAAGATCAGGTTAGTTTACTGGCCTGAGTACAGTCCTCACAGTTTAAGTGAGGACACGCACCGCGGCCGCGGAACCACAAGGCTCCCCAGTTACGACAGGTACCGCCGCCGCAGCGCACGGCACCGGAACCGCAGCCGCGGAGCGCACGGAGCGCACAGCAGCCACGGAGCCCGCGCAAACCGTGATACATTCAAGATACATTCTCAACATTAACTTCATAAAAAAAGTGCGGTGCGCCCGGCCCCGCCTCGGCCCGGCGCGTGTCGGTCTTCACTTAAGCCGCGCGGCGTGGCGCAGCGCACAGGCGCACCCTCCATATCCGCACAACGGCGCGACGCGCACCGCAGCCGCTGAAACACCAGGCTCCTCAGTTGCCACACGTACCGCAGCCACAGCACACGGCACCGAGATCCCACCTCGGCCCGGCGCGTGTCGGTCCTCACTTAAGCCGCGCGGCGGGGCACACAGTCAGCGCAAACACGACACGTACCGCCGCCGCAGCGCCAAACGCACAGCAGCCGCGGAACCAGCGTCTCAGCAGACGCCATCCCTGCCGTGAAAACGCGGAAACACACTAAACTACAAACAACGCCACATTTCACAAATAATACATGCAACATGTTTACCTTTTTATTGACAGTGCTTCTATTTGACTATTGCATCGCAAGTAGTGATGATGACATCATGTTTTCTTTTTTAAGTTGAATGATTTGTCTGAATACACTGAAAACACTGAACATGTGTTTGTTCCCGAGCCACTCCATATCCACACTCCGGCGCACCGCTGCCGCTGAACCACCAGGCTCCTCAGTTGCGACACGTACCGCAGCCACAGCACACGGCACCGAGATCCCACCTCGGCCCGGCGCGTGTCGGTCCTCACTTAAGCCGCGCGGCGGGGCACACAGTCAGCGCAAACACGACACGTACCGCCACCGCAGCGCCAAACGCACAGCAGCCGCGGAATCAGCGTCTCAGCAGACGCCATCCCTGCCGTGAAAACGCGGAAACACACTAAACTACAAACAACGCCACATTTCACAAATAATACATGCAACATGTTTACCTTTTTATTGACAGTGCTTCTATTTGACTATTGCATCGCAAGTAGTGATGATGACATCATGTTTTCTTTTTTAAGTTGAATGATTTGTCTGAATACACTGAAAACACTGAACATGTGTTTGTTCCCTTTTCAGGATGAGTTGGAAGCAACCCAAGAGGGGCAGTGGCCCTGGTGGCAGTAGTGAATGAAGATCAGGTTCCTGCAGGAGTTCCCTTTGAAACTCACCATGTGTCTCTGGTCCTCACAATCAGGTTGTAATGGCTCACACACTGATCTACGCTCTCCATTTGAAGTTGTCAGAAGTAGAATGTAATAATTTGATTTAGTAGAAAGAAAAGAGTCAATTCAACTTAAGTATTAACATTTGTATAAAGAAGATCATTTCAGTTCAGATAAATCCGTTTCACATAAGTGTCACATACTTAGTAGTTTTCATTAACTGAATGGAATTAGTACAATGCACTTTACCCAAGTTACTTTAACAACAAATACTTGAGTTACTTGTACTCAAATCAAATACTTTTGTATGCTTAAATTGTTTGAGTTAATAAACTTAATTGGTTTCCTAAATGGTTAAAGTTGAAGTAACTCATTCCCCGCAGACAAGATACATTCTCAACATTAACTTCATAAAACCAGAGACCATTATGGCTACATTGTTGAAATGAAAGAAACACACTCAGTGCAAACATAGCCACAATCTGGAAATATAAAATGAGGTGGCCCCGTGACGCTGCCGACACCGAGGCTCATTTCATCACCGTGGACAGCGCTATGAAATCACGGCACACATTGACAAATGAACTCATGTGCATGCTCAAGCTACAATACAATTTCAAATGCATTCTTTTCTCTTTTTTTTTAGATACAAGGAAGTGCGGTGCGCCCGGCCCCGCCAGGATCCCACCTCAGCCCGGCGCGTGTCGGTCTTCACTTAAGCCGCGGCGTGGCGCGGCACACAGGCGCACACTCCACATCCACACTCCGGCTCAACGCGCACCGCAGCCACTGAACCACCAGGCTCCTCAGTCACAGCGCACATGTTTTCAATAATAAGCCCCTCCCCAAACATTTCAAGCTTTCACACCTGATTGGCTGACCATTGTGCCAATATTTAAACTCCTGTGTTGACAGCCGCACCAGAGGGAGAGGAGATGCTGACAGATCACAGACGTAAGTTTGACGTTACTTTGTTTCCTTGTTTTCTCACTGACTCCAGTCTTCTTCTCATCTCTTGTCTTTAATGAAACCATCACAGTCCCATGTTTGTGTCTCACTCTCTGTTTGCAGCACCAATGCAAACCTGCTACAGTACAAACCTGCTACAAACCCCAGACTGGATTCGGTTTACTGGCGTGAGTACAACAGAAAGTCATCACAACCAGACAGAAACAAACCGCAAACACACTTAACACTTGAATCTAAGTGTAGAGTCGAACGTTAACACTTTAATTTTGATCATATGACATTAAACTAATATTTAATTACCTCATTTATTTTTTTTATAATTTTAATAATGTAAATATTAGCATTTTAGCTCAATAGCTTCCAGGCAATGTGACCCAAAGACTCCAAATGAGTGTACAAACATAGTACTAGACTGCCTAGTCAGGACACACCTCTTTATATTCCATTTAAATACTTGATTTACTTTCAATCATTTCTTTAATGCAAATATTAGCATTTTATCTCAATCGCGTCCAGGCCATGTGACCCTAAAGATTCCAAAACAGTGCAGCAACATAGAACTAGACTGCCTAGTCAGGACACACCTCTTTTTATTCCATTTTAGTACCTCCCATAATTTTTTTTAATCCATTTTTAACGGTAATTCGTTGATGGTCCCTAAATGAGACCACGGTTGTTGAGAGCGATGGGTCGGACTTTGTACAAGCCGTGATCGTGCACCTATCTCGGGGTGGAGAAGGAGGAGGGTGCCGTTGGATCTGGAGCGAATGTCTGTTGAATATCCAACCTGGAACTGATTTCAGCGCGGTACGTTGTCGGAGGTGATCAGCTCCGACCTCTGCGGACGCTCGGTGCTCACAGTGCCCAGGGCAGAGCAGCGTTACCTCGGCCTGTCCTGATGAAATGATCCGCTGGCTCAGACGTCTCTCAGATGCTTGGTGTGATCCATAGATTTGTGGTTGACGTGTTACTTTGTTTTTAATGTAAACACTTTGTATATTATTACTAATAATTGATTTTACCTTCGAATTTTAGGTTTATATTAAAGTGGCACGGCCATTGTATATGTATTTGTTAAAATCCCAAGTCTCCTCCTCACCTGCCTCATCACTGGCACACCTACCTGGACCACACCCCTAATCCTATATAACCCGCCCCTTCCGCCCTTTGACCCCCCTATTTTCCCTCCAAACAATCCACGAGAACAAAGGGACACTGGCTGTGAGTTTTATGGACGTTCACTCATTTAATGTTTCATTTGGTTGATACTACATCTTGTATGAAGACTTACTTATTGCTTGTGTGTCATTATACTAGATTCCTGAGTTTAATCCTTTGCTAAAGAGAGGAAAGTAAGAGTGGATGTATTATTGATGTTAGTCTAAGACAACCTCATTTCTTATTGTATATTTGATACTTTCTAGATTGTAATATTTCCTTTATCATTTTCATATAGACAGAATCATCCACCATTACCCCTCATCACCGACTACCGTTTACTTGGAAATAAAATATTGCAACTTGGAAAGCTGCCTGGATCCTGTGTTTAAATGTGCACCCAACATATGATGTTCAGTCAATCACCACCACTATAGTGTACAGTTCTTTCATATTTGTGTATGTATTTGAATATAAATGTACAATTGTAAGTTCAAATAAATAATACATTAACTGTCAGTTGATGTACTGATATCTATGAGTAGTCTAGTGAAAAACAGACGTAGCACCATCAGTAGCTCTTTGTGTTTTATGTCACAGGTCTCCATCAACATATGCAGCACTCGGGCATGAAGAAACTGTGAATTCAGCTCCTCCTTGCCGAACTAAAAGAGAGACGACCTGCACTCTTTAGTGAAGCTCAAGTGAGTGAAAGAGGATGGTGACACCCACACACTGTCAAAGTCATCGTTGTAGCAATGCCTCATCTGGAAAAGAGTTTTAATATGACAGCGAGGCTCATTTCAGCACCGTGGACAGCGCTATGAAATCACGGCACACATTGACAAATAAAATCATGCGCATGCTCAAGCTACAATACAATTTCAAATGCATTCTTTTCTTTTTTTTAAGATACAAGGAAGTGCGGTGCGGCCCGGCGCGTGTCGGTCTTCACTTAAGCCGCGGCGCACCCTCCATATCCACACTCCGGCGCGACGCGCACTGCAGCCGCTGAACCACCAGGCTCCTCAGTTGCGACACGTACCGCAGCCACAGCGCCCAGCCCTGCCGAGATCCCACCTCGGCCTGGCGCGTGTCGGTCTTCACTTAAGCCGCGCGGCGTGGCGCACAAACCTACAAACCTGCTACAAACCCCAGACTGGATTCGGTTTACTGGCGTGAGTACAGTCCTCACAGTTTAAGTGAGGACACGCACTTGTATTCTCAGTTTGGTATAAGATGTGAGTACAGTGTAACGCCACATTTCACAACTAATACATGCAACATGTTTACCTTTTTATTGACAGTGCTTCTATTTGACTATTGCATCGCAAGTAGTGATGATGACATCATGTTTTCTTTTTTAAGTTGAATGATTTGTCTGAATACACTGAAAACACTGAACATGTGTTTGTTCCCGAGCCACTCCATATCCACACTCCGGCTCAACGCGCACCGCAGCCACTGAACCACCAGGCTCCTCAGTCACAGCGCACATGTTTTCAATAATAAGCCCCGCCCCAAACATTTCAAGCTTTCACACCTGATTGGCTGACCATTGTGCCAATATTTAAACTCCTGTGTTGACAGCCGCACCACAGGGACAGATCACAGATGTAAGTTTGACGTTACTTTGTTTCCTTGTTTCTTCACTGACATCAGTCTTCTTCTCATCTCTTGTCTTTAATGAAACGATCACAGTCACCTGTTTGTGTCTCACTCTCTGTTTGCAGCATCAACGCAAACCTGCTACAAAACCCGGACTGGTATTCATGGACGGACTGAACTGGATTCGGTTTGCTGGTGTGAGTACAACAGAAAGTCATCACAACCAAACAGAAACAAACACACTTAACACTTAATTGTAAGTGTACACTCAAACTTTAATACTTTTTTTTTTATCATATGACATTTAAACTAATATTTAAATAAACATTTAGTTTGGAATGAGAATCAAGTAAAACCTGAAGTGGAGCTCCACTGAATATTATTCTTATTATTATTATTATTATTATTATTATTATTATTGTTGTTACTAAGTGATGACGAAAAAAACCCAGGTTAGTATTTTGTAACCTAAGAAAACCAATGTGATGTAAGTAATTATTGAAAAGGCTATTTATTAATTTAAATAATTAATGACACTGAAGTCATTATTTAATGGTGTATTTATTAATATAAATCATCTAAAAAGGCTTGGGTTTCTAGTAACTAACTGGTGCTAACTAACTCAGCAGCCAGGAGTCACACTGTGAGTGGCTAATTGGAAGAATCAGTAGAGGAGAGGAAAGTAGAGGAAACCAGGTGCATGTACAGTGAATTTGGTCAATATTGCTTCTCAACGCGCACCGCAGCCACTGAACCACCAGGCTCCTCAGTCACAGCGCACATGTTTTCAATAATAAGCCCCGCCCCAAACATTTCAAGCTTTCACACCTGATTGGCTGACCATTGTGCCAATATTTAAACTCCTGTGTTGACAGCCGCACCAGAGGGAGAGGAGATGCTGACAGATCACAGACGTAAGTTTGACGTCACTTTGTTTCCTTGTTTTCTCACTGACTCCAGTCTTCTTCTCATCTCTTGTCTTTAATGAAACCATCACAGTCCCATGTTTGTGTCTCACTCTCTGTTTGCAGCACCAATGCAAACCTGCTACAGTACAAACCTGCTACAAACCCCAGACTGGATTCGGTTTACTGGCGTGAGTACAACAGAAAGTCATCACAACCAGACAGAAACAAACCGCAAACACACTTAACACTTGAATCTAAGTGTAGAGTCGAACGTTAACACTTTAATTTTGATCATATGACATTAAACTAATATTTAATTACCTCATTTATAAACCGAATTTTAGGTTTATATTAAAGTGGCACGGCCATTGTATATGTATTTGTTAAAATCCCAAGTCTCCTCCTCACCTGCCTCATCACTGGCACACCTACCTGGACCACACCCCTAATCCTATATAACCCGCCCCTTCCGCCCTTTGACCCCCCTATTTTCCCTCCAAACAATCCACGAGAACAAAGGGACACTGGCTGTGAGTTTTATGGACGTTCACTCATTTAATGTTTCATTTGGTTGATACTACATCTTGTATGAAGACTTACTTATTGCTTGTGTGTCATTATACTAGATTCCTGAGTTTAATCCTTTGCTAAAGAGAGGAAAGTAAGAGTGGATGTATTATTGATGTTAGTCTAAGACAACCTCATTTCTTATTGTATATTTGATACTTTCTAGATTGTAATATTTCCTTTATCATTTTCATATAGACAGAATCATCCACCATTACCCCTCATCACCGACTACCGTTTACTTGGAAATAAAATATTGCAACTTGGAAAGCTGCCTGGATCCTGTGTTTAAATGTGCACCCAACATATGATGTTCAGTCAATCACCGCCACTATAGTGTACAGTTCTTTCATATTTGTGTATGTATTTGAATATAAATGTACAATTGTAAGTTCAAATAAATAATACATTAACTGTCAGTTGATGTACTGATATCTATGAGTAGTCTAGTGAAAAACAGACGTAGCACCATCAGTAGCTCTTTGTGTTTTATGTCACAGGTCTCCATCAACATATGCAGCACTCGGGCATGAAGAAACTGTGAATTCAGCTCCTCCTTGCCGAACTAAAAGAGAGACGACCTGCACTCTTTAGTGAAGCTCAAGTGAGTGAAAGAGGATGGTGACACCCACACACTGTCAAAGTCATCGTTGTAGCAATGCCTCATCTGGAAAAGAGTTTTAATATGACAGCGAGGCTCATTTCAGCACCGTGGACAGCGCTATGAAATCACGGCACACATTGACAAATAAAATCATGCGCATGCTCAAGCTACAATACAATTTCAAATGCATTCTTTTCTTTTTTTTAAGATACAAGGAAGTGCGGTGCGGCCCGGCGCGTGTCGGTCTTCACTTAAGCCGCGGCGCACCCTCCATATCCACACTCCGGCGCGACGCGCACTGCAGCCGCTGAACCACCAGGCTCCTCAGTTGCGACACGTACCGCAGCCACAGCGCCCAGCCCTGCCGAGATCCCACCTCGGCCTGGCGCGTGTCGGTCTTCACTTAAGCCGCGCAGCGTGGCGCACAAACCTACAAACCTGCTACAAACCCCAGACTGGATTCGGTTTACTGGCGTGAGTACAGTCCTCACAGTTTAAGTGAGGACACGCACTTGTATTCTCAGTTTGGTATAAGATGTGAGTACAGTGTAACGCCACATTTCACAACTAATACATGCAACATGTTTACCTTTTTATTGACAGTGCTTCTATTTGACTATTGCATCGCAAGTAGTGATGATGACATCATGTTTTCTTTTTTAAGTTGAATGATTTGTCTGAATACACTGAAAACACTGAACATGTGTTTGTTCCCGAGCCACTCCATATCCACACTCCGGCGCACCGCTGCCGCTGAACCACCAGGCTCCTCAGTTGCGACACGTACCGCAGCCACAGCACACGGCACCGAGATCCCACCTCAGCCCGGCGCGTGTCAGTCTTCACTTAAGCCGCGCGGCGGGGCACACAGTCAGTGCAAACACGACACGTACCGCCGCCGCAGCGCCAAACGCACAGCAGCCGCGGAACCAGCGTCTCAGCAGACGCTATCCCTGCCGTGAAAACGCGGAAACACACTAAACTACAAACAACGCCACATTTCACAAATAATACATGCAACATGTTTCCCTTTTTATTGACAGTGCTTCTATTTGACTATTGCATCGCAAGTAGTGATGATGACATCATGTTTTCTTTTTTAAGTTGAATGATTTGTCTGAATACACTGAAAACACTGAACATGTGTTTGTTCCCTTTTCAGGATGAGTTGGAAGCAGCCCCAAGAGGGGCAGTGGCCCTGGTGGCAGTAGTGAATGAAGATCAGGTTCCTGCAGGAGTTCCCTTTGAAACTCACCATGTGTCTCTGGTCCTCACAATCAGGTTGTAATGGCTCACACACTGATCTACGCTCTCCATTTGAAGTTGTCAGAAGTAGAATGTAATAATTTGATTTAGTAGAAAGAAAAGAGTCAATTCAACTTAAGTATTAACATTTGTATAAAGAAGATCATTTCAGTTCAGATAAATCCGTTTCACATAAGTGTCACATACTTAGTAGTTTTCATTAACTGAATGGAATTAGTACAATGCACTTTACCCAAGTTACTTTAACAACAAATACTTGAGTTACTTGTACTCAAATCAAATACTTTTGTATGCTTAAATTGTTTGAGTTAATAAACTTAATTGGTTTCCTAAATGGTTAAAGTTGAAGTAACTCATTCCCCGCAGACAAGATACATTCTCAACATTAACTTCATAAAACCAGAGACCATTATGGCTACATTGTTGAAATGAAAGAAACACACTCAGTGCAAACATAGCCACAATCTGGAAATATAAAATGAGGTGGCCCCGTGACGCTGCCGACACAGAGGCTCATTTCATCACCGTGGACAGCGCTATGAAATCACGGCACACATTGACAAATGAACTCATGTGCATGCTCAAGCTACAATACAATTTCAAATGCATTCTTTTCTTTTTTTCTTTAGATACAAGGAAGTGCGGTGCGCCCGGCCCCGCCAGGATCCCACCTCAGCCCGGCGCGTGTCGGTCTTCACTTAAGCCGCGCGGCGTGGCGCGGCACACAGGCGCACACTCCATATCCACACTCCGGCTCAACGCGCACCGCAGCCACTGAACCACCAGGCTCCTCAGTCACAGCGCACATGTTTTCAATAATAAGCCCCGCCCCAAACATTTCAAGCTTTCACACCTGATTGGCTGACCATTGTGCCAATATTTAAACTCCTGTGTTGACAGCCGCACCAGAGGGACAGATCACAGATGTAAGTTTGACGTTACTTTGTTTCCTTGTTTCTTCACTGACATCAGTCTTCTTCTCATCTCTTGTCTTTAATGAAACGATCACAGTCACCTGTTTGTGTCTCACTCTCTGTTTGCAGCATCAACGCAAACCTGCTACAAAACCCGGACTGGTATTCATGGACGGACTGAACTGGATTTGGTTTGCTGGTGTGAGTACAACAGAAACTCATCACAACCAAACAGAAACAAACACACTTAACACTTAATTGTAAGTGTACACTCAAACTTTAACACTTTTTTTTTTATCATATGACATTTAAACTAATATTTAAATAAACATTTAGTTTGGAATGAGTATCAAGTAAAACCTGAAGTGGAGCTCCACTGAATATTATTCTTATTATTCTTATTATTATTATTATTATTGTTACTAAGTGATGACGAAAAAAACCCAGGTCAGTATTTTGTAACCTAAGAAAACCAATGTGATGTAAGTAATTATTGAAAAGGCTATTTATTAATTTAAATAATTAATGACACTTAAGTCGTTATTTAATGGTGTATTTATTAATATAAATCATCTAAAAAGGCTTGGGTTTCTAGTAACTAACTGGTGCTAACTAACTCAGCAGCCAGGAGTCACACTGTGAGTGGCTAATTGGAAGAATCAGTAGAGGAGAGGAAAGTAGAGGAAACCAGGTGCATGTACAGTGAATTTGGTCAATATTGCTTCTTGCAATAAAGAGTTACAGGGTGCTGTCACATTTCGGCAGGGCCTGCCGAGAAGTGACTGCACCCTGTAACTCTGGATTGTTAGGGCTTACATTCTCTATCTTTTCAGCATTAGCAGTCGAGGAAAACAGGTGCATGTACAATGAATTTGGTCAGTATCGCTCCTTCAAACAACGACTTATAGGGTGTACCCTGTATACAGTATTATATCTACCAGTAGACCTACGCTCACTACCTCTTAACCGATGCGCGTTCCCGTCGGAGGCAGTCATTTTTCGGCAAGGTTCAATGTGTTGTGCCTTCAGATGGTGTTCTGCACACTTTGGTTGCGCTGATTTGAGTTCCTTTTGCTTTCTTAGCATGGCCTTTCTGCTGATCTTTGACCTCAACATGGCATCACTGGATATTTTCTGTTTGTCACACCGTGGTTGTGCAAGCAGTTTGTAAAAATACTACCAGTAACCATGCCACATTAAAAGCTCCTTGAATCACCTTTCTTCCTAATGCTGATAGTCTGTTTGAACTTGATTTGGGCGTCCTGATCATGTCTACCTGCCTAAATGCAATGACTTACTGCCATGTGATTGGCTCCTTCAATCAGTGTGTTCATAAACAGAAAATGTGTACCTAATAAATTGGTAGATGTGTGTTTAAATCCAACCAGGAAGGAATATAGAAAGCAGTTTATAGTAGACATGTAGTTTTTCCTCTGCAGCTATAGGTGGGTGGAGTTTGCACTGCAGCTTCTGTGGCGTTTGTTTTGTTCACCGTTGTTGGAGACCATTATGGCTACATTG
Source organism: Solea solea (assembly GCF_958295425.1). NCBI lineage: Eukaryota > Metazoa > Chordata > Actinopteri > Pleuronectiformes > Soleidae > Solea > Solea solea. The sequence goes on along the minus strand of NW_026704010.1, from coordinate 439,010 downwards.
TTGAAATTAAAGAAACACACTCAGTGCAAACATAGCCACAATCTGGAAATATAAAATGAGGTCACCCTGTGACGCTGCCGACACCGAGGCTCATTTCAGCACCGTGGACAGCGCTATGAAATCACGGCACACATTGACAAATGAACTCATGTGCATGCTCAAGCTACAATACAATTTCAAATGCATTCTTTTCTTTTTTTCTTTAGATACAAGGAAGTGCAGTGCGCCCGGCCCCGCCAGGATCCCACCTCAGCCCGGCGCGTGTCGGTCTTCACTTAAGCCGCGCGGCGTGGCACACAGGCGCACACTCCATATCCACACGACGGCTCAACGCGCACCGCAGCCACTGAACCACCAGGCTCCTCAGTCATAGCGCACATGTTTTCAATAATAAGCCCCGCCCCAAACATTTCAAGCTTTCACACCTGATTGACTGACCATTGTGCCAATATTTAAACTCCTGTGTTGACAGCCGCACCAGAGGGAGAGGAGATGCTGACAGATCACAGACGTAAGTTTGACGTTACTTTGTTTCCTTGTTTTCTCACTGACTCCAGTCTTCTTCTCATCTCTTGTCTTTAATGAAACCATCACAGTCCCATGTTTGTGTCTCACTCTCTGTTTGCAGCACCAATGCAAACCTGCTACAGTACAAACCTGCTACAAACCCCAGACTGGATTCGGTTTACTGGCGTGAGTACAACAGAAAGTCATCACAACCAGACAGAAACAAACCGCAAACACACTTAACACTTAAATCTAAGTGTAGAGTCGAACGTTAACACTTTAATTTTGATCATATGACATTAAACTAATATTTAATTACCTCATTTATTTTTTTTATAATTTTAATAATGTAAATATTAGCATTTTAGCTCAATAGCTTCCAGGCAATGTGACCCAACGACTCCAAATGAGTGTACAAACATAGTACTAGACTGCCTAGTCAGGACACACCTCTTTATATTCCATTTAAATACTTGATTTACTTTCAATCATTTCTTTAATGCAAATATTAGCATTTTATCTCAATCGCGTCCAGGCCATGTGACCCTAAAGATTCCAAAACAGTGCAGCAACATAGAACTAGACTGCCTAGTCAGGACACACCTCTTTTTATTCCATTTTAGTACCTCCCATAATTTTTTTTAATCCATTTTTAACGGTAATTCGTTGATGGTCCCTAAATGAGACCACGGTTGTTGAGAGCGATGGGTCGGACTTTGTACAAGCCGTGATCGTGCACCTATCTCGGGGTGGAGAAGGAGGAGGGTGCTGTTGGATCTGGAGCGAATGTCTGTTGAATATCCAACCTGGAACTGATTTCAGCACGGTACGTTGTCGGAGGTGATCAGCTCCGCCTCTGCGGACGCTCGGTGCTCACAGTGCCCAGGGCAGAGCAGCGCTACCTCGGCCTGTCCTGATGAAATGATCCGCTGGCTCAGACGTCTCTCAGATGCTTGGTGTGATCCATAGATTTGTGGTTGACGTGTTACTTTGTATATTATTACTAATAATTGATTTTACCTTCGAATTTTAGGTTTATATTAAAGTGGCACGGCCATTGTATATATGTATTTTTTAAAATCCCAAGTCTCCTCCTCACCTGCCTCATCACTGGCACACCTACCTGGACCACACCCCTAATCCTATATAACCCGCCCCTTCCGCCCTTTGACCCCCCTATTTTCCCTCCAAACAATCCACGAGAACAAAGGGACACTGGCTGTGAGTTTTATGGACGTTCACTCATTTAATGTTTCATTTGGTTGATACTACATCTTGTATGAAGACTTACTTATTGCTTGTGTGTCATTATACTAGATTCCTGAGTTTAATCCTTTGCTAAAGAGAGGAAAGTAAGAGTGGATGTATTATTGATGTTAGTCTAAGACAACCTCATTTCTTATTGTATATTTGATACTTTCTAGATTGTAATATTTCCTTTATCATTTTCATATAGACAGAATCATCCACCATTACCCCTCATCACCGACTACCGTTTACTTGGAAATAAAATATTGCAACTTGGAAAGCTGCCTGGATCCTGTGTTTAAATGTGCACCCAACATATGATGTTCAGTCAATCACCGCCACTATAGTGTACAGTTCTTTCATATTTGTGTATGTATTTGAATATAAATGTACAATTGTAAGTTCAAATAAATAATACATTAACTGTCAGTTGATGTACTGATATCTATGAGTAGTCTAGTGAAAAACAGACGTAGCACCATCAGTAGCTCTTTGTGTTTTATGTCACAGGTCTCCATCAACATATGCAGCACTCGGGCATGAAGAAACTGTGAATTCAGCTCCTCCTTGCCGAACTAAAAGAGAGACGACCTGCACTCTTTAGTGAAGCTCAAGTGAGTGAAAGAGGATGGTGACACCCACACACTGTCAAAGTCATCGTTGTAGCAATGCCTCATCTGGAAAAGAGTTTTAATATGACAGCGAGGCTCATTTCAGCACCGTGGACAGCGCTATGAAATCACGGCACACATTGACAAATAAAATCATGCGCATGCTCAAGCTACAATACAATTTCAAATGCATTCTTTTCTTTTTTTTAAGATACAAGGAAGTGCGGTGCGGCCCGGCGCGTGTCGGTCTTCACTTAAGCCGCGGCGCACCCTCCATATCCACACTCCGGCGCGACGCGCACTGCAGCCGCTGAACCACCAGGCTCCTCAGTTGCGACACGTACCGCAGCCACAGCGCCCAGCCCTGCCGAGATCCCACCTCGGCCTGGCGCGTGTCGGTCTTCACTTAAGCCGCGCGGCGTGGCGCACAAACCTACAAACCTGCTACAAACCCCAGACTGGATTCGGTTTACTGGCGTGAGTACAGTCCTCACAGTTTAAGTGAGGACACGCACTTGTATTCTCAGTTTGGTATAAGATGTGAGTACAGTGTAACGCCACATTTCACAACTAATACATGCAACATGTTTACCTTTTTATTGACAGTGCTTCTATTTGACTATTGCATCGCAAGTAGTGATGATGACATCATGTTTTCTTTTTTAAGTTGAATGATTTGTCTGAATACACTGAAAACACTGAACATGTGTTTGTTCCCGAGCCACTCCATATCCACACTCCGGCGCACCGCTGCCGCTGAACCACCAGGCTCCTCAGTTGCGACACGTACCGCAGCCACAGCACACGGCACCGAGATCCCACCTCGGCCCGGCGCGTGTCGGTCCTCACTTAAGCCGCGCGGCGGGGCACACAGTCAGCGCAAACACGACACGTACCGCCACCGCAGCGCCAAACGCACAGCAGCCGCGGAATCAGCGTCTCAGCAGACGCCATCCCTGCCGTGAAAACGCGGAAACACACTAAACTACAAACAACGCCACATTTCACAAATAATACATGCAACATGTTTACCTTTTTATTGACAGTGCTTCTATTTGACTATTGCATCGCAAGTAGTGATGATGACATCATGTTTTCTTTTTTAAGTTGAATGATTTGTCTGAATACACTGAAAACACTGAACATGTGTTTGTTCCCTTTTCAGGATGAGTTGGAAGCAACCCAAGAGGGGCAGTGGCCCTGGTGGCAGTAGTGAATGAAGATCAGGTTCCTGCAGGAGTTCCCTTTGAAACTCACCATGTGTCTCTGGTCCTCACAATCAGGTTGTAATGGCTCACACACTGATCTACGCTCTCCATTTGAAGTTGTCAGAAGTAGAATGTAATAATTTGATTTAGTAGAAAGAAAAGAGTCAATTCAACTTAAGTATTAACATTTGTATAAAGAAGATCATTTCAGTTCAGATAAATCCGTTTCACATAAGTGTCACATACTTAGTAGTTTTCATTAACTGAATGGAATTAGTACAATGCACTTTACCCAAGTTACTTTAACAACAAATACTTGAGTTACTTGTACTCAAATCAAATACTTTTGTATGCTTAAATTGTTTGAGTTAATAAACTTAATTGGTTTCCTAAATGGTTAAAGTTGAAGTAACTCATTCCCCGCAGACAAGATACATTCTCAACATTAACTTCATAAAACCAGAGACCATTATGGCTACATTGTTGAAATGAAAGAAACACACTCAGTGCAAACATAGCCACAATCTGGAAATATAAAATGAGGTGGCCCCGTGACGCTGCCGACACCGAGGCTCATTTCATCACCGTGGACAGCGCTATGAAATCACGGCACACATTGACAAATGAACTCATGTGCATGCTCAAGCTACAATACAATTTCAAATGCATTCTTTTCTTTTTTTCTTTAGATACAAGGAAGTGCGGTGCGCCCGGCCCCGCCAGGATCCCACCTCAGCCCGGCGCGTGTCGGTCTTCACTTAAGCCGCGCGGCGTGGCGCGGCACACAGGCGCACACTCCATATCCACACTCCGGCTCAACGCGCACCGCAGCCACTGAACCACCAGGCTCCTCAGTCACAGCGCACATGTTTTCAATAATAAGCCCCGCCCCAAACATTTCAAGCTTTCACACCTGATTGGCTGACCATTGTGCCAATATTTAAACTCCTGTGTTGACAGCCGCACCAGAGGGAGAGGAGATGCTGACAGATCACAGACGTAAGTTTGACGTTACTTTGTTTCCTTGTTTTCTCACTGACTCCAGTCTTCTTCTCATCTCTTGTCTTTAATGAAACCATCACAGTCCCATGTTTGTGTCTCACTCTCTGTTTGCAGCACCAATGCAAACCTGCTACAGTACAAACCTGCTACAAACCCCAGACTGGATTCGGTTTACTGGCGTGAGTACAACAGAAAGTCATCACAACCAGACAGAAACAAACCGCAAACACACTTAACACTTGAATCTAAGTGTAGAGTCGAACGTTAACACTTTAATTTTGATCATATGACATTAAACTAATATTTAATTACCTCATTTATTTTTTTTATAATTTTAATAATGTAAATATTAGCATTTTAGCTCAATAGCTTCCAGGCAATGTGACCCAAAGACTCCAAATGAGTGTACAAACATAGTACTAGACTGCCTAGTCAGGACACACCTCTTTATATTCCATTTAAATACTTGATTTACTTTCAATCATTTCTTTAATGCAAATATTAGCATTTTATCTCAATCGCGTCCAGGCCATGTGACCCTAAAGATTCCAAAACAGTGCAGCAACATAGAACTAGACTGCCTAGTCAGGACACACCTCTTTTTATTCCATTTTAGTACCTCCCATAATTTTTTTTAATCCATTTTTAACGGTAATTCGTTGATGGTCCCTAAATGAGACCACGGTTGTTGAGAGCGATGGGTCGGACTTTGTACAAGCCGTGATCGTGCACCTATCTCGGGGTGGAGAAGGAGGAGGGTGCCGTTGGATCTGGAGCGAATGTCTGTTGAATATCCAACCTGGAACTGATTTCAGCGCGGTACGTTGTCGGAGGTGGTCAGCTCCGACCTCTGCGGACGCTCGGTGCTCACAGTGCCCAGGGCAGAGCAGCGTTACCTCGGCCTGTCCTGATGAAATGATCCGCTGGCTCAGACGTCTCTCAGATGCTTGGTGTGATCCATAGATTTGTGGTTGACGTGTTACTTTGTTTTTAATGTAAACACTTTGTATATTATTACTAATAATTGATTTTACCTTCGAATTTTAGGTTTATATTAAAGTGGCACGGCCATTGTATATGTATTTGTTAAAATCCCAAGTCTCCTCCTCACCTGCCTCATCACTGGCACACCTACCTGGACCACACCCCTAATCCTATATAACCCGCCCCTTCCGCCCTTTGACCCCCCTATTTTCCCTCCAAACAATCCACGAGAACAAAGGGACACTGGCTGTGAGTTTTATGGACGTTCACTCATTTAATGTTTCATTTGGTTGATACTACATCTTGTATGAAGACTTACTTATTGCTTGTGTGTCATTATACTAGATTCCTGAGTTTAATCCTTTGCTAAAGAGAGGAAAGTAAGAGTGGATGTATTATTGATGTTAGTCTAAGACAACCTCATTTCTTATTGTATATTTGATACTTTCTAGATTGTAATATTTCCTTTATCATTTTCATATAGACAGAATCATCCACCATTACCCCTCATCACCGACTACCGTTTACTTGGAAATAAAATATTGCAACTTGGAAAGCTGCCTGGATCCTGTGTTTAAATGTGCACCCAACATATGATGTTCAGTCAATCACCGCCACTATAGTGTACAGTTCTTTCATATTTGTGTATGTATTTGAATATAAATGTACAATTGTAAGTTCAAATAAATAATACATTAACTGTCAGTTGATGTACTGATATCTATGAGTAGTCTAGTGAAAAACAGACGTAGCACCATCAGTAGCTCTTTGTGTTTTATGTCACAGGTCTCCATCAACATATGCAGCACTCGGGCATGAAGAAACTGTGAATTCAGCTCCTCCTTGCCGAACTAAAAGAGAGACGACCTGCACTCTTTAGTGAAGCTCAAGTGAGTGAAAGAGGATGGTGACACCCACACACTGTCAAAGTCATCGTTGTAGCAATGCCTCATCTGGAAAAGAGTTTTAATATGACAGCGAGGCTCATTTCAGCACCGTGGACAGCGCTATGAAATCACGGCACACATTGACAAATAAAATCATGCGCATGCTCAAGCTACAATACAATTTCAAATGCATTCTTTTCTTTTTTTTAAGATACAAGGAAGTGCGGTGCGGCCCGGCGCGTGTCGGTCTTCACTTAAGCCGCGGCGCACCCTCCATATCCACACTCCGGCGCGACGCGCACTGCAGCCGCTGAACCACCAGGCTCCTCAGTTGCGACACGTACCGCAGCCACAGCACACGGCACCGAGATCCCACCTCGGCCCGGCGCGTGTCGGTCCTCACTTAAGCCGCGCGGCGGGGCACACAGTCAGCGCAAACACGACACGTACCGCCACCGCAGCGCCAAACGCACAGCAGCCGCGGAACCAGCGTCTCAGCAGACGCCATCCCTGCCGTGAAAACGCGGAAACACACTAAACTACAAACAACGCCACATTCCACAAATAATACATGCAACATGTTTACCTTTTTACTGACAGTGCTTCTATTTGACTATTGCATCGCAAGTAGTGATGATGACATCATGTTTTCTTTTTTAAGTTGAATGATTTGTCTGAATACACTGAAAACACTGAACATGTGTTTGTTCCCGAGCCACTCCATATCCACACTCCGGCGCACCGCTGCCGCTGAACCACCAGGCTCCTCAGTTGCGACACGTACCGCAGCCACAGCACACGGCACCGAGATCCCACCTCGGCCCGGCGCGTGTCGGTCCTCACTTAAGCCGCGCGGCGGGGCACACAGTCAGCGCAAACACGACACGTACCGCCACCGCAGCGCCAAACGCACAGCAGCCGCGGAATCAGCGTCTCAGCAGACGCCATCCCTGCCGTGAAAACGCGGAAACACACTAAACTACAAACAACGCCACATTTCACAAATAATACATGCAACATGTTTACCTTTTTATTGACAGTGCTTCTATTTGACTATTGCATCGCAAGTAGTGATGATGACATCATGTTTTCTTTTTTAAGTTGAATGATTTGTCTGAATACACTGAAAACACTGAACATGTGTTTGTTCCCTTTTCAGGATGAGTTGGAAGCAACCCAAGAGGGGCAGTGGCCCTGGTGGCAGTAGTGAATGAAGATCAGGTTCCTGCAGGAGTTCCCTTTGAAACTCACCATGTGTCTCTGGTCCTCACAATCAGGTTGTAATGGCTCACACACTGATCTACGCTCTCCATTTGAAGTTGTCAGAAGTAGAATGTAATAATTTGATTTAGTAGAAAGAAAAGAGTCAATTCAACTTAAGTATTAACATTTGTATAAAGAAGATCATTTCAGTTCAGATAAATCCGTTTCACATAAGTGTCACATACTTAGTAGTTTTCATTAACTGAATGGAATTAGTACAATGCACTTTACCCAAGTTACTTTAACAACAAATACTTGAGTTACTTGTACTCAAATCAAATACTTTTGTATGCTTAAATTGTTTGAGTTAATAAACTTAATTGGTTTCCTAAATGGTTAAAGTTGAAGTAACTCATTCCCCGCAGACAAGATACATTCTCAACATTAACTTCATAAAACCAGAGACCATTATGGCTACATTGTTGAAATGAAAGAAACACACTCAGTGCAAACATAGCCACAATCTGGAAATATAAAATGAGGTGGCCCCGTGACGCTGCCGACACCGAGGCTCATTTCATCACCGTGGACAGCGCTATGAAATCACGGCACACATTGACAAATGAACTCATGTGCATGCTCAAGCTACAATACAATTTCAAATGCATTCTTTTCTTTTTTTCTTTAGATACAAGGAAGTGCGGTGCGCCCGGCCCCGCCAGGATCCCACCTCAGCCCGGCGCGTGTCGGTCTTCACTTAAGCCGCGCGGCGTGGCGCGGCACACAGGCGCACACTCCATATCCACACTCCGGCTCAACGCGCACCGCAGCCACTGAACCACCAGGCTCCTCAGTCACAGCGCACATGTTTTCAATAATAAGCCCCGCCCCAAACATTTCAAGCTTTCACACCTGATTGGCTGACCATTGTGCCAATATTTAAACTCCTGTGTTGACAGCCGCACCAGAGGGAGAGGAGATGCTGACAGATCACAGACGTAAGTTTGACGTTACTTTGTTTCCTTGTTTTCTCACTGACTCCAGTCTTCTTCTCATCTCTTGTCTTTAATGAAACCATCACAGCCCCATGTTTGTGTCTCACTCTCTGTTTGCAGCACCAATGCAAACCTGCTACAGTACAAACCTGCTACAAACCCCAGACTGGATTCGGTTTACTGGCGTGAGTACAACAGAAAGTCATCACAACCAGACAGAAACAAACCGCAAACACACTTAACACTTGAATCTAAGTGTAGAGTCGAACGTTAACACTTTAATTTTGATCATATGACATTAAACTAATATTTAATTACCTCATTTATTTTTTTTATAATTTTGATAATGTAAATATTAGCATTTTAGCTCAATAGCTTCCAGGCAATGTGACCCAAAGACTCCAAATGAGTGTACAAACATAGTACTAGACTGCCTAGTCAGGACACACCTCTTTATATTCCATTTAAATACTTGATTTACTTTCAATCATTTCTTTAATGCAAATATTAGCATTTTATCTCAATCGCGTCCAGGCCATGTGACCCTAAAGATTCCAAAACAGTGCAGCAACATAGAACTAGACTGCCTAGTCAGGACACACCTCTTTTTATTCCATTTTAGTACCTCCCATAATTTTTTTTAATCCATTTTTAACGGTAATTCGTTGATGGTCCCTAAATGAGACCACGGTTGTTGAGAGCGATGGGTCGGACTTTGTACAAGCCGTGATCGTGCACCTATCTCGGGGTGGAGAAGGAGGAGGGTGCCGTTGGATCTGGAGCGAATGTCTGTTGAATATCCAACCTGGAACTGATTTCAGCGCGGTACGTTGTCGGAGGTGATCAGCTCCGACCTCTGCGGACGCTCGGTGCTCACAGTGCCCAGGGCAGAGCAGCGTTACCTCGGCCTGTCCTGATGAAATGATCCGCTGGCTCAGACGTCTCTCAGATGCTTGGTGTGATCCATAGATTTGTGGTTGACGTGTTACTTTGTTTTTAATGTAAACACTTTGTATATTATTACTAATAATTGATTTTACCTTCGAATTTTAGGTTTATATTAAAGTGGCACGGCCATTGTATATGTATTTGTTAAAATCCCAAGTCTCCTCCTCACCTGCCTCATCACTGGCACACCTACCTGGACCACACCCCTAATCCTATATAACCCGCCCCTTCCGCCCTTTGACCCCCCTATTTTCCCTCCAAACAATCCACGAGAACAAAGGGACACTGGCTGTGAGTTTTATGGACGTTCACTCATTTAATGTTTCATTTGGTTGATACTACATCTTGTATGAAGACTTACTTATTGCTTGTGTGTCATTATACTAGATTCCTGAGTTTAATCCTTTGCTAAAGAGAGGAAAGTAAGAGTGGATGTATTATTGATGTTAGTCTAAGACAACCTCATTTCTTATTGTATATTTGATACTTTCTAGATTGTAATATTTCCTTTATCATTTTCATATAGACAGAATCATCCACCATTACCCCTCATCACCGACTACCGTTTACTTGGAAATAAAATATTGCAACTTGGAAAGCTGCCTGGATCCTGTGTTTAAATGTGCACCCAACATATGATGTTCAGTCAATCACCGCCACTATAGTGTACAGTTCTTTCATATTTGTGTATGTATTTGAATATAAATGTACAATTGTAAGTTCAAATAAATAATACATTAACTGTCAGTTGATGTACTGATATCTATGAGTAGTCTAGTGAAAAACAGACGTAGCACCATCAGTAGCTCTTTGTGTTTTATGTCACAGGTCTCCATCAACATATGCAGCACTCGGGCATGAAGAAACTGTGAATTCAGCTCCTCCTTGCCGAACTAAAAGAGAGACGACCTGCACTCTTTAGTGAAGCTCAAGTGAGTGAAAGAGGATGGTGACACCCACACACTGTCAAAGTCATCGTTGTAGCAATGCCTCATCTGGAAAAGAGTTTTAATATGACAGCGAGGCTCATTTCAGCACCGTGGACAGCGCTATGAAATCACGGCACACATTGACAAATAAAATCATGCGCATGCTCAAGCTACAATACAATTTCAAATGCATTCTTTTCTTTTTTTTAAGATACAAGGAAGTGCGGTGCGGCCCGGCGCGTGTCGGTCTTCACTTAAGCCGCGGCGCACCCTCCATATCCACACTCCGGCGCGACGCGCACTGCAGCCGCTGAACCACCAGGCTCCTCAGTTGCGACACGTACCGCAGCCACAGCGCCCAGCCCTGCCGAGATCCCACCTCGGCCTGGCGCGTGTCGGTCTTCACTTAAGCCGCGCGGCGTGGCGCACAAACCTACAAACCTGCTACAAACCCCAGACTGGATTCGGTTTACTGGCGTGAGTACAGTCCTCACAGTTTAAGTGAGGACACGCACTTGTATTCTCAGTTTGGTATAAGATGTGAGTACAGTGTAACGCCACATTTCACAACTAATACATGCAACATGTTTACCTTTTTATTGACAGTGCTTCTATTTGACTATTGCATCGCAAGTAGTGATGATGACATCATGTTTTCTTTTTTAAGTTGAATGATTTGTCTGAATACACTGAAAACACTGAACATGTGTTTGTTCCCTTTTCAGGATGAGTTGGAAGCAACCCAAGAGGGGCAGTGGCCCTGGTGGCAGTAGTGAATGAAGATCAGGTTCCTGCAGGAGTTCCCTTTGAAACTCACCATGTGTCTCTGGTCCTCACAATCAGGTTGTAATGGCTCACACACTGATCTACGCTCTCCATTTGAAGTTGTCAGAAGTAGAATGTAATAATTTGATTTAGTAGAAAGAAAAGAGTCAATTCAACTTAAGTATTAACATTTGTATAAAGAAGATCATTTCAGTTCAGATAAATCCGTTTCACATAAGTGTCACATACTTAGTAGTTTTCATTAACTGAATGGAATTAGTACAATGCACTTTACCCAAGTTACTTTAACAACAAATACTTGAGTTACTTGTACTCAAATCAAATACTTTTGTATGCTTAAATTGTTTGAGTTAATAAACTTAATTGGTTTCCTAAATGGTTAAAGTTGAAGTAACTCATTCCCCGCAGACAAGATACATTCTCAACATTAACTTCATAAAACCAGAGACCATTATGGCTACATTGTTGAAATGAAAGAAACACACTCAGTGCAAACATAGCCACAATCTGGAAATATAAAATGAGGTGGCCCCGTGACGCTGCCGACACCGAGGCTCATTTCATCACCGTGGACAGCGCTATGAAATCACGGCACACATTGACAAATGAACTCATGTGCATGCTCAAGCTACAATACAATTTCAAATGCATTCTTTTCTTTTTTTCTTTAGATACAAGGAAGTGCGGTGCGCCCGGCCCCGCCAGGATCCCACCTCAGCCCGGCGCGTGTCGGTCTTCACTTAAGCCGCGCGGCGTGGCGCGGCACACAGGCGCACACTCCATATCCACACTCCGGCTCAACGCGCACCGCAGCCACTGAACCACCAGGCTCCTCAGTCACAGCGCACATGTTTTCAATAATAAGCCCCGCCCCAAACATTTCAAGCTTTCACACCTGATTGGCTGACCATTGTGCCAATATTTAAACTCCTGTGTTGACAGCCGCACCAGAGGGAGAGGAGATGCTGACAGATCACAGACGTAAGTTTGACGTTACTTTGTTTCCTTGTTTTCTCACTGACTCCAGTCTTCTTCTCATCTCTTGTCTTTAATGAAACCATCACAGTCCCATGTTTGTGTCTCACTCTCTGTTTGCAGCACCAATGCAAACCTGCTACAGTACAAACCTGCTACAAACCCCAGACTGGATTCGGTTTACTGGCGTGAGTACAACAGAAAGTCATCACAACCAGACAGAAACAAACCGCAAACACACTTAACACTTGAATCTAAGTGTAGAGTCGAACGTTAACACTTTAATTTTGATCATATGACATTAAACTAATATTTAATTACCTCATTTATTTTTTTTATAATTTTAATAATGTAAATATTAGCATTTTAGCTCAATAGCTTCCAGGCAATGTGACCCAAAGACTCCAAGTGAGTGTACAAACATAGTACTAGACTGCCTAGTCAGGACACACCTCTTTATATTCCATTTAAATACTTGATTTACTTTCAATCATTTCTTTAATGCAAATATTAGCATTTTATCTCAATCGCGTCCAGGCCATGTGACCCTAAAGATTCCAAAACAGTGCAGCAACATAGAACTAGACTGCCTAGTCAGGACACACCTCTTTTTATTCCATTTTAGTACCTCCCATAATTTTTTTTAATCCATTTTTAACGGTAATTCGTTGATGGTCCCTAAATGAGACCACGGTTGTTGAGAGCGATGGGTCGGACTTTGTACAAGCCGTGATCGTGCACCTATCTCGGGGTGGAGAAGGAGGAGGGTGCCGTTGGATCTGGAGCGAATGTCTGTTGAATATCCAACCTGGAACTGATTTCAGCGCGGTACGTTGTCGGAGGTGATCAGCTCTGCCTCTGCGGACGCTCGGTGCTCACAGTGCCCAGGGCAGAGCAGCGTTACCTCGGCCTGTCCTGATGAAATGATCCTCTGGCTCAGACGTCTCTCAGATGCTTGGTGTGATCCATAGATTTGTGGTTGACATGTTACTTTGTTTTTAATGTAAACACTTTGTATATTATTACTAATAATTGATTTTACCTTCGAATTTTAGGTTTATATTAAAGTGGCACGGCCATTGTATATATGTATTTGTTAAAATCCCAAGTCTCCTCCTCACCTGCCTCATCACTGGCACACCTACCTGGACCACACCCCTAATCCTATATAACCCGCCCCTTCCGCCCTTTGACCCCCCTATTTTCCCTCCAAACAATCCACGAGAACAAAGGGACACTGGCTGTGAGTTTTATGGACGTTCACTCATTTAATGATTCATTTGGTTGATACTACATCTTGTATGAAGACTTACTTATTGCTTGTGTGTCATTATACTAGATTCCTGAGTTTAATCCTTTGCTAAAGAGAGGAAAGTAAGAGTGGATGTATTATTGATGTTAGTCTAAGACAACCTCATTTCTTATTGTATATTTGATACTTTCTAGATTGTAATATTTCCTTTATCATTTTCATATAGACAGAATCATCCACCATTACCCCTCATCACCGACTACCGTTTACTTGGAAATAAAATATTGCAACTTGGAAAGCTGCCTGGATCCTGTGTTTAAATGTGCACCCAACATATGATGTTCAGTCAATCACCGCCACTATAGTGTACAGTTCTTTCATATTTGTGTATGTATTTGAATATAAATGTACAATTGTAAGTTCAAATAAATAATACATTAACTGTCAGTTGATGTACTGATATCTATGAGTAGTCTAGTGAAAAACAGACGTAGCACCATCAGTAGCTCTTTGTGTTTTATGTCACAGGTCTCCATCAACATATGCAGCACTCGGGCATGAAGAAACTGTGAATTCAGCTCCTCCTTGCCGAACTAAAAGAGAGACGACCTGCACTCTTTAGTGAAGCTCAAGTGAGTGAAAGAGGATGGTGACACCCACACACTGTCAAAGTCATCGTTGTAGCAATGCCTCATCTGGAAAAGAGTTTTAATATGACAGCGAGGCTCATTTCAGCACCGTGGACAGCGCTATGAAATCACGGCACACATTGACAAATAAAATCATGCGCATGCTCAAGCTACAATACAATTTCAAATGCATTCTTTTTTTTTTTTAGATACAAGGAAGTGCGGTGCGCCCGGCCCCGCCAGGATCCCACCTCGGCCTGGCGCGTGTCGGTCTTCACTTAAGCCGCGCGGCGTGGCGCACAAACCTACAAACCTGCTACAAACCCCAGACTGGATTCGGTTTACTGGCGTGAGTACAGTCCTCACAGTTTAAGTGAGGACACGCACTTGTATTCTCAGTTTGGTATAAGATGTGAGTACAGTGTAACGCCACATTTCACAACTAATACATGCAACATGTTTACCTTTTTATTGACAGTGCTTCTATTTGACTATTGCAAGTAGTGATGATGACATCATGTTTTCTTTTTTAAGTTGAATGATTTGTCTGAATACACTGAAAACACTGAACATGTGTTTGTTCCCTTTTCAGGATGAGTTGGAAGCAACCCAAGAGGGGCAGTGGCCCTGGTGGCAGTAGTGAATGAAGATCAGGTTCCTGCAGGAGTTCCCTTTGAAACTCACCATGTGTCTCTGGTCCTCACAATCAGGTTGTAATGGCTCACACACTGATCTACGCTCTCCATTTGAAGTTGTCAGAAGTAGAATGTAATAATTTGATTTAGTAGAAAGAAAAGAGTCCATTCAACTTAAGTATTAACATTTGTATAAAGAAGATCATTTCAGTTCAGATAAATCCGTTTCACATAAGTGTCACATACTTAGTAGTTTTCATTAACTGAATGGAATTAGTACAATGCACTTTACCCAAGTTACTTTAACAACAAATACTTGAGTTACTTGTACTCAAATCAAATACTTTTGTATGCTTAAATTGTTTGAGTTAATAAACTTAATTGGTTTCCTAAATGGTTAAAGTTGAAGTAACTCATTCCCCGCAGACAAGATACATTCTCAACATTAACTTCATAAAACCAGAGACCATTATGGCTACATTGTTGAAATGAAAGAAACACACTCAGTGCAAACATAGCCACAATCTGGAAATATAAAATGAGGTGGCCCCGTGACCCTGCCGACACCGAGGCTCATTTCATCACCGTGGACAGCGCTATGAAATCACGGCACACATTGACAAATGAACTCATGTGCATGCTCAAGCTACAATACAATTTCAAATGCATTCTTTTCTTTTTTTCTTTAGATACAAGGAAGTGCGGTGCGCCCGGCCCCGCCAGGATCACTTAAGCCGCGCGGCGTGGCGCGGCACACAGGCGCACACTCCATATCCACACTCCGGCTCAACGCGCACCGCAGCCACTGAACCACCAGGCTCCTCAGTCACAGCGCACATGTTTTCAATAATAAGCCCCGCCCCAAACATTTCAAGCTTTCACACCTGATTGGCTGACCATTGTGCCAATATTTAAACTCCTGTGTTGACAGCCGCACCAGAGGGACAGATCACAGATGTAAGTTTGACGTTACTTTGTTTCCTTGTTTCTTCACTGACATCAGTCTTCTTCTCATCTCTTGTCTTTAATGAAACGATCACAGTCACCTGATTGTGTCTCACTCTCTGTTTGCAGCATCAACGCAAACCTGCTACAAAACCCGGACTGGTATTCATGGACGGACTGAACTGGATTTGGTTTGCTGGTGTGAGTACAACAGAAACTCATCACAACCAAACAGAAACAAACACACTTAACACTTAATTGTAAGTGTACACTCAAACTTTAACACTTTTTTTTTATCATATGACATTTAAACTAATATTTAAATAAACATTTAGTTTGGAATGAGTATCAAGTAAAACCTGAAGTGGAGCTCCACTGAATATTATTCTTCTTATTATTATTATTATTATTATTATTATTATTGTTACTAAGTGATGACGAAAAAAAACCCAGGTTAGTATTTTGTAACCTAAGAAAACCAATGTGATGTAAGTAATTATTGAAAAGGCTATTTATTAATTTAAATAATTAATGACACTGAAGTCATTATTTAATGGTGTATTTATTAATATAAATCATCTAAAAAGGCTTGGGTTTCTAGTAACTAACTGGTGCTAACTAACTCAGCAGCCAGGAGTCACACTGTGAGTGGCTAATTGGAAGAATCAGTAGAGGAGAGGAAAGTAGAGGAAACCAGGTGCATGTACAGTGAATTTGGTCAATATTGCTTCTTGCAATAAAGAGTTACAGGGTGCTGTCACATTTCGGCAGGGCCTGCCGAGAAGTGACTGCACCCTGTAACTCTGGATTGTTAGGGCTTACATTCTCTATCTTTTCAGCATTAGCAGTCGAGGAAAACAGGTGCATGTACAATGAATTTGGTCAGTATCGCTCCTTCAAACAACGACTTATAGGGTGTACCCTGTATACAGTATTATATCTACCAGTAGACCTACGCTCACTACCTCTTAACCGATGCGCGTTCCCGTCGGAGGCAGTCATTTTTCGGCAAGGTTTAATGTGTTGTGCCTTCAGATGGTGTTCTGCACACTTTGGTTGCGCTGATTTGAGTTCCTTTTGCTTTCTTGGCATGGCCTTTCTGCTGATCTTTGACCTCAACATGGCATCACTGGATATTTTCTGTTTGTCACACCGTGGTTGTGCAAGCAGTTTGTAAAAATACTACCAGTAACCATGCCACATTAAAAGCTCCTTGAATCACCTTTCTTCCTAATGCTGATAGTCTGTTTGAACTTGATTTGGGCGTCCTGATCATGTCTACCTGCCTAAATGCAATGACTTACTGCCATGTGATTGGCTCCTTCAATCAGTGTGTTCATAAACAGAAAATGTGTACCTAATAAATTGGCAGATGTGTGTTTAAATCCAACCAGGAAGGAATATAGAAAGCAGTTTATAGTAGACATGTAGTTTTTCCTCGGCAGCTATAGGTGGGTGGAGTTTGCACTGCAGCTTCTGTGGCGTTTGTTTTGTTCACCGTTGTTGGAGACCATTATGGCTACATTGTTGAAATTAAAGAAACACACTCAGTGCAAACATAGCCACAATCTGGAAATATAAAATGAGGTCACCCTGTGACGCTGCCGACACACAGTCAGCGCAAACACGACACGTACCGCCGCCGCAGCGCCAAACGCACAGCAGCCGCGGAACCAGCGTCTCAGCAGACGCCATCCCTGCCATGAAAACGCGGAAACACACTAAACTACAAACAACGCCACATTTCACAAATAATACATGCAACATGTTTACCTTTTTATTGACAGTGCTTCTATTTGACTATTGCATCGCAAGTAGTGATGATGACATCATGTTTTCTTTTTTAAGTTGAATGATTTGTCTGAATACACTGAAAACACTGAACATGTGTTTGTTCCCTTTTCAGGATGAGTTGGAAGCAACCCAAGAGGGGCAGTGGCCCTGGTGGCAGTAGTGAATGAAGATCAGGTTCCTGCAGGAGTTCCCTTTGAAACTCACCATGTGTCTCTGGTCCTCACAATCAGGTTGTAATGGCTCACACACTGATCTACGCTCTCCATTTGAAGTTGTCAGAAGTAGAATGTAATAATTTGATTTAGTAGAAAGAAAAGAGTCAATTCAACTTAAGTATTAACATTTGTATAAAGAAGATCATTTCAGTTCAGATAAATCCGTTTCACATAAGTGTCACATACTTAGTAGTTTTCATTAACTGAATGGAATTAGTACAATGCACTTTACCCAAGTTACTTTAACAACAAATACTTGAGTTACTTGTACTCAAATCAAATACTTTTGTATGCTTAAATTGTTTGAGTTAATAAACTTAATTGGTTTCCTAAATGGTTAAAGTTGAAGTAACTCATTCCCCGCAGACAAGATACATTCTCAACATTAACTTCATAAAACCAGAGACCATTATGGCTACATTGTTGAAATGAAAGAAACACACTCAGTGCAAACATAGCCACAATCTGGAAATATAAAATGAGGTGGCCCCGTGACGCTGCCGACACCGAGGCTCATTTCATCACCGTGGACAGCGCTATGAAATCACGGCACACATTGACAAATGAACTCATGTGCATGCTCAAGCTACAATACAATTTCAAATGCATTCTTTTGTTTTTTTCTTTAGATACAAGGAAGTGCGGTGCGGTGCGGTCTTCACTTAAGCCGCGCGGCGTGGCGCGGCACACAGGCGCACACTCCATATCCACACTCCGGCTCAACGCGCACCGCAGCCACTGAACCACCAGGCTCCTCAGTCACAGCGCACATGTTTTCAATAATAAGCCCCGCCCCAAACATTTCAAGCTTTCACACCTGATTGGCTGACCATTGTGCCAATATTTAAACTCCTGTGTTGACAGCCGCACCAGAGGGACAGATCACAGATGTAAGTTTGACGTTACTTTGTTTCCTTGTTTCTTCACTGACATCAGTCTTCTTCTCATCTCTTGTCTTTAATGAAACGATCACAGTCACCTGTTTGTGTCTCACTCTCTGTTTGCAGCATCAACGCAAACCTGCTACAAAACCCGGACTGGTATTCATGGACGGACTGAACTGGATTCGGTTTCCTGGTGTGAGTACAACAGAAAGTCATCACAACCAAACAGAAACAAACACACTTAACACTTAATTGTAAGTGTACACTCAAACTTTAACACTTTTTTTTTATCATATGACATTTAAACTAATATTTAAATAAACATTTAGTTTGGAATGAGTATCAAGTAAAACCTGAAGTGGAGCTCCACTGAATATTATTATTATTATTATTATTATTATTATTATTATTATTATTATTATTATCATTGTTACTAAGTGATGACGAAAAAAACCCAGGTCAGTATTTTGTAACCTAAGAAAACCAATGTGATGTAAGTAATTATTGAAAAGGCTATTTATTAATTTAAATAATTAATGACACTTAAGTCGTTATTTAATGGTGTATTTATTAATATAAATCATCTAAAAAGGCTTGGGTTTCTAGTAACTAACTGGTGCTAACTAACTCAGCAGCCAGGAGTCACACTGTGAGTGGCTAATTGGAAGAATCAGTAGAGGAGAGGAAAGTAGAGGAAACCAGGTGCATGTACAGTGAATTTGGTCAATATTGCTTGTTGCAATAAAGAGTTACAGGGTGCTGTCACATTTCGGCAGGGCCTGCCGAGAAGTGACTGCACCCTGTAACTCTGGATTGTTAGGGCTTACATTCTCTATCTTTTCAGCATTAGCAGTCGAGGAAAACAGGTGCATGTACAATGAATTTGGTCAGTATCGCTCCTTCAAACAACGACTTATAGGGTGTACCCTGTATACAGTATTATATCTACCAGTAGACCTACGCTCACTACCTCTTAACCGATGCGCGTTCCCGTCGGAGGCAGTCATTTTTCGGCAAGGTTCAATGTGTTGTGCCTTCAGATGGTGTTCTGCACACTTTGGTTGCGCTGATTTGAGTTCCTTTTGCTTTCTTAGCATGGCCTTTCTGCTGATCTTTGACCTCAACATGGCATCACTGGATATTTTCTGTTTGTCACACCGTGGTTGTGCAAGCAGTTTGTAAAAATACTACCAGTAACCATGCCACATTAAAAGCTCCTTGAATCACCTTTCTTCCTAATGCTGATAGTCTGTTTGAACTTGATTTGGGCGTCCTGATCATGTCTACCTGCCTAAATGCAATGACTTACTGCCATGTGATTGGCTCCTTCAATCAGTGTGTTCATAAACAGAAAATGTGTACCTAATAAATTGGCAGATGTGTGTTTAAATCCAACCAGGAAGGAATATAGAAAGCAGTTTATAGTAGACATGTAGTTTTTCCTCTGCAGCTATAGGTGGGTGGAGTTTGCACTGCAGCTTCTGTGGCGTTTGTTTTGTTCACCGTTGTTGGAGACCATTATGGCTACATTGTTGAAATTAAAGAAACACACTCAGTGCAAACATAGCCACAATCTGGAAATATAAAATGAGGTCACCCTGTGACGCTGCCGACACCGAGGCTCATTTCAGCACCGTGGACAGCGCTATGAAATCACGGCACACATTGACAAATAAACTCATGAGTACAGTCCTCACAGTTTAAGTGAGGACACGCACCGCGGCCGCGGAACCACCAGGCTCCCCAGTTACGACAGGTACCGCCGCCGCAGCGCACGGCACCGGAACCGCAGCCGCGGAGCGCACGGAGCGCACAGCAGCCACGGAGCCCGCGCAAACCGAGATACATTCAAGATACATTCTCAACATTAACTTCATAAAAAAAGTGCGGTGCGCCCGGCCCCGCCTCGGCCCGGCGCGTGTCGGTCTTCACTTAAGCCGCGCGGCGTGGCGCAGCGCACAGGCGCACCCTCCATATCCGCACAACGGCGCGACGCGCACCGCAGCCGCTGAACCACCAGGCTCCTCAGTTGCCACACGTACCGCAGCCACAGCACACGGCACCGAGATCCCACCTCGGCCCGGCGCGTGTCGGTCCTCACTTAAGCCACGCGGCGGGGCACACAGTCAGCGCAAACACGACACGTACCGCCGCCGCAGCGCCAAACGCACAGCAGCCGCGGAACCAGCGTCTCAGCAGACGCCATCCCTGCCGTGAAAACGCGGAAACACACTAAACTACAAACAACGCCACATTTCACAAATAATACATGCAACATGTTTACCTTTTTATTGACAGTGCTTCTATTTGACTATTGCATCGCAAGTAGTGATGATGACATCATGTTTTCTTTTTTAAGTTGAATGATTTGTCTGAATACACTGAAAACACTGAACATGTGTTTGTTCCCGAGCCACTCCATATCCACACTCCGGCGCACCGCTGCCGCTGAACCACCAGGCTCCTCAGTTGCGACACGTACCGCAGCCACAGCACACGGCACCGAGATCCCACCTCGGCCCGGCGCGTGTCGGTCCTCACTTAAGCCGCGCGGCGGGGCACACAGTCAGCGCAAACACGACACGTACCGCCACCGCAGCGCCAAACGCACAGCAGCCGCGGAATCAGCGTCTCAGCAGACGCCATCCCTGCCGTGAAAACGCGGAAACACACTAAACTACAAACAACGCCACATTTCACAAATAATACATGCAACATGTTTACCTTTTTATTGACAGTGCTTCTATTTGACTATTGCATCGCAAGTAGTGATGATGACATCATGTTTTCTTTTTTAAGTTGAATGATTTGTCTGAATACACTGAAAACACTGAACATGTGTTTGTTCCCTTTTCAGGATGAGTTGGAAGCAACCCAAGAGGGGCAGTGGCCCTGGTGGCAGTAGTGAATGAAGATCAGGTTAGTTTACTGGCCTGAGTACAGTCCTCACAGTTTAAGTGAGGACACGCACCGCGGCCGCGGAACCACAAGGCTCCCCAGTTACGACAGGTACCGCCGCCGCAGCGCACGGCACCGGAACCGCAGCCGCGGAGCGCACGGAGCGCACAGCAGCCACGGAGCGCACAGCAGCCACGGAGCCCGCGCAAACCGAGATACATTCAAGATACATTCTCAACATTAACTTCATAAAAAAAGTGCGGTGCGCCCGGCCCCGCCTCGGCCCGGCGCGTGTCGGTCTTCACTTAAGCCGCGCGGCGTGGCGCAGCGCACAGGCGCACCCTCCATATCCGCACAACGGCGCGACGCGCACCGCAGCCGCTGAACCACCAGGCTCCTCAGTTGCCACACGTACCGCAGCCACAGCACACGGCACCGAGATCCCACCTCGGCCCGGCGCGTGTCGGTCCTCACTTAAGCCGCGCGGCGGGGCACACAGTCAGCGCAATCACGACACGTACCGCCGCCGCAGCGCCAAACGCACAGCAGCCGCGGAACCAGCGTCTCCGCAGACGCCATCCCTGCCGTGAAAACGCGGAAACACACTAAACTACAAACAACGCCACATTTCACAAATAATACATGCAACATGTTTACCTTTTTATTGACAGTGCTTCTATTTGACTATTGCATCGCAAGTAGTGATGATGACATCATGTTTTCTTTTTTAAGTTGAATGATTTGTCTGAATACACTGAAAACACTGAACATGTGTTTGTTCCCTTTTCAGGATGAGTTGGAAGCAACCCAAGAGGGGCAGTGGCCCTGGTGGCAGTAGTGAATGAAGATCAGGTTCCTGCAGGAGTTCCCTTTGAAACTCACCATGTGTCTCTGGTCCTCACAATCAGGTTGTAATGGCTCACACACTGATCTACGCTCTCCATTTGAAGTTGTCAGAAGTAGAATGTAATAATTTGATTTAGTAGAAAGAAAAGAGTCAATTCAACTTAAGTATTAACATTTGTATAAAGAAGATCATTTCAGTTCAGATAAATCCGTTTCACATAAGTGTCACATACTTAGTAGTTTTCATTAACTGAATGGAATTAGTACAATGCACTTTACCCAAGTTACTTTAACAACAAATACTTGAGTTACTTGTACTCAAATCAAATACTTTTGTATGCTTAAATTGTTTGAGTTAATAAACTTAATTGGTTTCCTAAATGGTTAAAGTTGAAGTAACTCATTCCCCGCAGACAAGATACATTCTCAACATTAACTTCATAAAACCAGAGACCATTATGGCTACATTGTTGAAATGAAAGAAACACACTCAGTGCAAACATAGCCACAATCTGGAAATATAAAATGAGGTGGCCCCGTGACGCTGCCGACACCGAGGCTCATTTCATCACCGTGGACAGCGCTATGAAATCACGGCACACATTGACAAATGAACTCATGTGCATGCTCAAGCTACAATACAATTTCAAATGCATTCTTTTCTTTTTTTCTTTAGATACAAGGAAGTGCGGTGCGCCCGGCCCCGCCAGGATCCCACCTCAGCCCGGCGCGTGTCGGTCTTCACTTAAGCCGCGCGGCGTGGCGCGGCACACAGGCGCACACTCCATATCCACACTCCGGCTCAACGCGCACCGCAGCCACTGAACCACCAGGCTCCTCAGTCACAGCGCACATGTTTTCAATAATAAGCCCCTCCCCAAACATTTCAAGCTTTCACACCTGATTGGCTGACCATTGTGCCAATATTTAAACTCCTGTGTTGACAGCCGCACCAGAGGGAGAGGAGATGCTGACAGATCACAGACGTAAGTTTGACGTTACTTTGTTTCCTTGTTTTCTCACTGACTCCAGTCTTCTTCTCATCTCTTGTCTTTAATGAAACCATCACAGTCCCATGTTTGTGTCTCACTCTCTGTTTGCAGCACCAATGCAAACCTGCTACAGTACAAACCTGCTACAAACCCCAGACTGGATTCGGTTTACTGGCGTGAGTACAACAGAAAGTCATCACAACCAGACAGAAACAAACCGCAAACACACTTAACACTTGAATCTAAGTGTAGAGTCGAACGTTAACACTTTAATTTTGATCATATGACATTAAACTAATATTTAATTACCTCATTTATTTTTTTTATAATTTTAATAATGTAAATATTAGCATTTTAGCTCAATAGCTTCCAGGCAATGTGACCCAAAGACTCCAAATGAGTGTACAAACATAGTACTAGACTGCCTAGTCAGGACACACCTCTTTATATTCCATTTAAATACTTGATTTACTTTCAATCATTTCTTTAATGCAAATATTAGCATTTTATCTCAATCGCGTCCAGGCCATGTGACCCTAAAGATTCCAAAACAGTGCAGCAACATAGAACTAGACTGCCTAGTCAGGACACACCTCTTTTTATTCCATTTTAGTACCTCCCATAATTTTTTTTAATCCATTTTTAACGGTAATTCGTTGATGGTCCCTAAATGAGACCACGGTTGTTGAGAGCGATGGGTCGGACTTTGTACAAGCCGTGATCGTGCACCTATCTCGGGGTGGAGAAGGAGGAGGGTGCCGTTGGATCTGGAGCGAATGTCTGTTGAATATCCAACCTGGAACTGATTTCAGCGCGGTACGTTGTCGGAGGTGATCAGCTCCGACCTCTGCGGACGCTCGGTGCTCACAGTGCCCAGGGCAGAGCAGCGTTACCTCGGCCTGTCCTGATGAAATGATCCGCTGGCTCAGACGTCTCTCAGATGCTTGGTGTGATCCATAGATTTGTGGTTGACGTGTTACTTTGTTTTTAATGTAAACACTTTGTATATTATTACTAATAATTGATTTTACCTTCGAATTTTAGGTTTATATTAAAGTGGCACGGCCATTGTATATGTATTTGTTAAAATCCCAAGTCTCCTCCTCACCTGCCTCATCACTGGCACACCTACCTGGACCACACCCCTAATCCTATATAACCCGCCCCTTCCGCCCTTTGACCCCCCTATTTTCCCTCCAAACAATCCACGAGAACAAAGGGACACTGGCTGTGAGTTTTATGGACGTTCACTCATTTAATGTTTTCATTTGGTTGATACTACATCTTGTATGAAGACTTACTTATTGCTTGTGTGTCATTATACTAGATTCCTGAGTTTAATCCTTTGCTAAAGAGAGGAAAGTAAGAGTGGATGTATTATTGATGTTAGTCTAAGACAACCTCATTTCTTATTGTATATTTGATACTTTCTAGATTGTAATATTTCCTTTATCATTTTCATATAGACAGAATCATCCACCATTACCCCTCATCACCGACTACCGTTTACTTGGAAATAAAATATTGCAACTTGGAAAGCTGCCTGGATCCTGTGTTTAAATGTGCACCCAACATATGATGTTCAGTCAATCACCACCACTATAGTGTACAGTTCTTTCATATTTGTGTATGTATTTGAATATAAATGTACAATTGTAAGTTCAAATAAATAATACATTAACTGTCAGTTGATGTACTGATATCTATGAGTAGTCTAGTGAAAAACAGACGTAGCACCATCAGTAGCTCTTTGTGTTTTATGTCACAGGTCTCCATCAACATATGCAGCACTCGGGCATGAAGAAACTGTGAATTCAGCTCCTCCTTGCCGAACTAAAAGAGAGACGACCTGCACTCTTTAGTGAAGCTCAAGTGAGTGAAAGAGGATGGTGACACCCACACACTGTCAAAGTCATCGTTGTAGCAATGCCTCATCTGGAAAAGAGTGTTAATATGACAGCGAGGCTCATTTCAGCACCGTGGACAGCGCTATGAAATCACGGCACACATTGACAAATAAAATCATGCGCATGCTCAAGCTACAATACAATTTCAAATGCATTCTTTTCTTTTTTTTAAGATACAAGGAAGTGCGGTGCGGCCCGGCGCGTGTCGGTCTTCACTTAAGCCGCGGCGCACCCTCGATATCCACACTCCGGCGCGACGCGCACTGCAGCCGCTGAACCACCAGGCTCCTCAGTTGCGACACGTACCGCAGCCACAGCGCCCAGCCCTGCCGAGATCCCACCTCGGCCTGGCGCGTGTCGGTCTTCACTTAAGCCGCGCGGCGTGGCGCACAAACCTACAAACCTGCTACAAACCCCAGACTGGATTCGGTTTACTGGCGTGAGTACAGTCCTCACAGTTTAAGTGAGGACACGCACTTGTATTCTCAGTTTGGTATAAGATGTGAGTACAGTGTAACGCCACATTTCACAACTAATACATGCAACATGTTTACCTTTTTATTGACAGTGCTTCTATTTGACTATTGCATCGCAAGTAGTGATGATGACATCATGTTTTCTTTTTTAAGTTGAATGATTTGTCTGAATACACTGAAAACACTGAACATGTGTTTGTTCCCGAGCCACTCCATATCCACACTCCGGCTCAACGCGCACCGCAGCCACTGAACCACCAGGCTCCTCAGTCACAGCGCACATGTTTTCAATAATAAGCCCCGCCCCAAACATTTCAAGCTTTCACACCTGATTGGCTGACCATTGTGCCAATATTTAAACTCCTGTGTTGACAGCCGCACCAGAGGGACAGATCACAGATGTAAGTTTGACGTTACTTTGTTTCCTTGTTTCTTCACTGACATCAGTCTTCTTCTCATCTCTTGTCTTTAATGAAACGATCACAGTCACCTGTTTGTGTCTCACTCTCTGTTTGCAGCATCAACGCAAACCTGCTACAAAACCCGGACTGGTATTCATGGACGGACTGAACTGGATTTGGTTTGCTGGTGTGAGTACAACAGAAACTCATCACAACCAAACAGAAACAAACACACTTAACACTTAATTGTAAGTGTACACTCAAACTTTAACACTTTTTTTTTATCATATGACATTTAAACTAATATTTAAATAAACATTTAGTTTGGAATGAGTATCAAGTAAAACCTGAAGTGGAGCTCCACTGAATATTATTCTTATTATTATTATTCTTATTATTATTATTATTGTTGTTACTAAGTGATGACGAAAAAAACCCAGGTTAGTATTTTGTAACCTAAGAAAACCAATGTGATGTAAGTAATTATTGAAAAGGCTATTTATTAATTTAAATAATTAATGACACTGAAGTCATTATTTAATGGTGTATTTATTAATATAAATCATCTAAAAAGGCTTGGGTTTCTAGTAACTAACTGGTGCTAACTAACTCAGCAGCCAGGAGTCACACTGTGAGTGGCCGATTGGAAGAATCAATAGAGGAGAGGAAAGTAGAGGAAACCAGGTGCATGTACAGTGAATTTGGTCAATATTGCTTCTTGCAATAAAGAGTTACAGGGTGCTGTCACATTTCGGCAGGGCCTGCCGAGAAGTGACTGCACCCTGTAACTCTGGATTGTTAGGGCTTACATTCTCTATCTTTTCAGCATTAGCAGTCGAGGAAAACAGGTGCATGTACAATGAATTTGGTCAGTATCGCTCCTTCAAACAACGACTTATAGGGTGTACCCTGTATACAGTATTATATCTACCAGTAGACCTACGCTCACTACCTCTTAACCGATGCGCGTTCCCGTCGGAGGCAGTCATTTTTCGGCAAGGTTCAATGTGTTGTGCCTTCAGATGGTGTTCTGCACACTTTGGTTGCGCTGATTTGAGTTCCTTTTGCTTTCTTAGCATGGCCTTTCTGCTGATCTTTGACCTCAACATGGCATCACTGGATATTTTCTGTTTGTCACACCGTGGTTGTGCAAGCAGTTTGTAAAAATACTACCAGTAACCATGCCACATTAAAAGCTCCTTGAATCACCTTTCTTCCTAATGCTGATAGTCTGTTTGAACTTGATTTGGGCGTCCTGATCATGTCTACCTGCCTAAATGCAATGACTTACTGCCATGTGATTGGCTCCTTCAATCAGTGTGTTCATAAACAGAAAATGTGTACCTAATAAATTGGCAGATGTGTGTTTAAATCCAACCAGGAAGGAATATAGAAAGCAGTTTATAGTAGACATGTAGTTTTTCCTCTGCAGCTATAGGTGGGTGGAGTTTGCACTGCAGCTTCTGTGGCGTTTGTTTTGTTCACCGTTGTTGGAGACCATTATGGCTACATTGTTGAAATTAAAGAAACACACTCAGTGCAAACATAGCCACAATCTGGAAATATAAAATGAGGTCACCCTGTGACGCTGCCGACACCGAGGCTCATTTCAGCACCGTGGACAGCGCTATGAAATCACGGCACACATTGACAAATAAACTCATGAGTACAGTCCTCACAGTTTAAGTGAGGACACGCACCGCCGCCGCAGCGCCAAACGCACAGCAGCCGCGGAACCAGCGTCTCAGCAGACGCCATCCCTGCCGTGAAAACGCGGAAACACACTAAACTACAAACATCGCCACATTTCACAAATAATACATGCAACATGTTTACCTTTTTATTGACAGTGCTTCTATTTGACTATTGCATCGCAAGTAGTGATGATGACATCATGTTTTCTTTTTTAAGTTGAATGATTTGTCTGAATACACTGAAAACACTGAACATGTGTTTGTTCCCTTTTCAGGATGAGTTGCAAGCAACCCAAGAGGGGCAGTGGCCCTGGTGGCAGTAGTGAATGAAGATCAGGTTCCTGCAGGAGTTCCCTTTGAAACTCACCATGTGTCTCTGGTCCTCACAATCAGGTTGTAATGGCTCACACACTGATCGACGCTCTCCATTTGAAGTTGTCAGAAGTAGAATGTAATAATTTGATTTAGTAGAAAGAAAAGAGTCAATTCAACTTAAGTATTAACATTTGTATAAAGAAGATCATTTCAGTTCAGATAAATCCGTTTCACATAAGTGTCACATACTTAGTAGTTTTCATTAACTGAATGGAATTAGTACAATGCACTTTACCCAAGTTACTTTAACAACAAATACTTGAGTTACTTATGGCTACATTGTTGAAATGAAAGAAACACACTCAGTGCAAACATAGCCACAATCTGGAAATATAAAATGAGGTGGCCCCGTGACCCTGCCGACACCGAGGCTCATTTCATCACCGTGGACAGCGCTATGAAATCACGGCACACATTGACAAATGAACTCATGTGCATGCTCAAGCTACAATACAATTTCAAATGCATTCTTTTCTCTTTTTTTTTAGATACAAGGAAGTGCGGTGCGCCCGGCCCCGCCAGGATCCCACCTCAGCCCGGCGCGCGTCGGTCTTCACTTAAGCCGCGGCGTGGCGTGGCGCGGCACACAGGCGCACACTCCATATCCACACTCCGGCTCAACGCGCACCGCAGCCACTGAACCACCAGGCTCCTCAGTCACAGCGCACATGTTTTCAATAATAAGCCCCGCCCCAAACATTTCAAGCTTTCACACCTGATTGACTGACCATTGTGCCAATATTTAAACTCCTGTGTTGACAGCCGCACCAGAGGGACAGATCACAGATGTAAGTTTGACGTTACTTTGTTTCCTTGTTTCTTCACTGACATCAGTCTTCTTCTCATCTCTTGTCTTTAATGAAACGATCACAGTCACCTGTTTGTGTCTCACTCTCTGTTTGCAGCATCAACGCAAACCTGCTACAAAACCCGGACTGGTATTCATGGACGGACTGAACTGGATTCGGTTTGCTGGTGTGAGTACAACAGAAACTCATCACAACCAAACAGAAACAAACACACTTAACACTTAATTGTAAGTGTACACTCAAACTTTAACACTTTTTTTTTATCATATGACATTTAAACTAATATTTAAATAAACATTTAGTTTGGAATGAGTATCAAGTAAAACCTGAAGTGGAGCTCCACTGAATATTATTCTTATTATTATTATTATTATTATTATTCTTGTTGTTACTAAGTGATGACGAAAAAAACCCAGGTCAGTATTTTGTAACCTAAGAAAACCAATGTGATGTAAGTAATTATTGAAAAGGCTATTTATTAATTTAAATAATTAATGACACTTAAGTCATTATTTAATGGTGTATTTATTAATATAAATCATCTAAAAAGGCTTGGGTTTCTAGTAACTAACTGGTGCTAACTAACTCAGCAGCCAGGAGTCACACTGTGAGTGGCTAATTGGAAGAATCAGTAGAGGAGAGGAAAGTAGAGGAAACCAGGTGCATGTACAGTGAATTTGGTCAATATTGCTTCTTGCAATAAAGAGATACAGGGTGCTGTCACATTTCGGCAGGGCCTGCCGAGAAGTGACTGCACCCTGTAACTCTGGATTGTTAGGGCTTACATTCTCTATCTTTTCAGCATTAGCAGTCGAGGAAAACAGGTGCATGTACAATGAATTTGGTCAGTATCGCTCCTTCAAAAAACGACTTATAGGGTTTACCCTGTATACAGTATTACAGTGCCTTGTGAAAGTATCCGGCCCCCTTGAACTTTTCAACCTTTTGCCACATTTGAGGCTTCAAACATAAAGATATAAAATTGAAATTTTTTGTCAAGAATCAACAACAAGTGGGACAGAATTGTGAAGTGGAACCAAATTCATTGGATAATTTATACTTTTTTAACAAATAAAAAACTGAAAAGTGGGGCGTGCAATATTATTCGGCCCCTTTACTTTCAGTGCAGCAAACTCACTCCAGAAGTTCAGTGAGGATCTCTGAATTATCCAATGTTGTCCTAAATGACTGATGATGATAAATAGAATCCACCTGTGTGTAATCAGGTCTCTGTATAAATGCACCTGCTCTGTGATAGTCTCAGGATTCTGTTTAAAGCGCAGAGAGCATCATGAAGACCAAGGAACACACCAGGCAGGTCCGAGATACTGTTGTGGAGAAGTTTAAAGCTGGATTTGGATACAAAAAGATTTCCCAAGCTTTAAACATTGCAAGGAGCACTGTGCAAGCAATCATATTAAAATGGAAGGAGTATCAGACCACTGCAAATCTACCAAGACCCGGCCGTCCCTCCAAACTTTCATCTCGAACAAGGAGAAGACTGATCAGAGATGCAGCCAAGAGGCCCATGATCACTCTGGATGAACTGCAGAGATCTACAGCTGAGGTGGGAGAGTCTGTCCATAGGACAACAATCAGTCGTACACTGCACAAATCTGGCCTTTATGGAAGAGTGGCAAGAAGAAAGCCATTTCTCAAAGAAATCCATAAAAAGTCTCGTTCAATGTTTGCCACAAGCCACCTGGGAGACACACCAAACATGTGGAAGAAGGTGCTCTGGTCAGATGAAACCAAAATTGAACTTTTGGCCACAATGCAAAACGATATGTTTGGCGTAAATGCAACACAGCTCATCACCCTGAACACACCATCCCCACTGTCAAACATGGTGGCGGCAGCATCATGGTTTGGGCCTGCTTTTCTTCAGCAGGGACAGGGAAGATGGTTAAAATTGATGGGAAGATGGATGGAGCCAAATACAGGACCATTCTGGAAGAAAACCTGTTGGAGTCTGCAAAAGACCTGAGACTGGGACGGAGATTTATCTTCCAACAGGACAATGATCCTAAACATAAAGCCAAATCTACAATGGAATGGTTCACAAATAAACGTATCCAGGTGTTAGAATGGCCCAGTCAAAGTCCAGACCTGAATCCAATCGAGAATCTGTGGAAAGAGCTGAAGACTGCTGTTCACAAAAGCTCTCCATCCAACCTCACTGAGCTCGAGCTGTTTTGCAAGGAAGAATGGGCAAGAATTCCAGTCTCTCGATGTGCAAAACTGATAGAGACATATCCCAAGCGACTT
This sequence comes from Solea solea, assembly GCF_958295425.1. Classification (NCBI taxonomy): domain Eukaryota; kingdom Metazoa; phylum Chordata; class Actinopteri; order Pleuronectiformes; family Soleidae; genus Solea; species Solea solea. The sequence goes on along the minus strand of NW_026704010.1, from coordinate 407,707 downwards.
GCAGCTGTAATTGCAGCAAAAGGTGGCGCTACAAAGTATTAACGCAAGGGGGCCGAATAATATTGCACGCCCCACTTTTCAGTTTTTTATTTGTTAAAAAAGTTTAAATTATCCAATAAATTTGGTTCCACTTCACAATTGTGTCCCACTTGTTGTTGATTCTTGACAAAAAATTTCAATTTTATATCTTTATGTTTGAAGCCTCAAATGTGGCAAAAGGTTGAAAAGTTCAAGGGGGCCGGATACTTTCACAAGGCACTGTATATCTACCAGTAGACCTACGCTCACTACCTCTTAACCGATGCGCGTTCCCGTCGGAGGCAGTCATTTTTCGGCAAGGTTCAATGTGTTGTGCCTTCAGATGGTGTTCTGCACACTTTGGTTGCACTGATTTGAGTTCCTTTTGCTTTCTTAGCATGGCCTTTCTGCTGATCGTTGACCTCAACATGGCATCACTGTATATTTTCTGTTTGTCACACCGTGGTTGTGCAAGCAGTTTGTAAAAATACTACCAGTAACCATGCCACATTAAAAGCTCCTTGAATCACCTTTCTTCCTAATGCTGATAGTCTGTTTGAACTTGATTTGGGCGTCCTGATCATGTCTACCTGCCTAAATGCAATGACTTACTGCCATGTGATTGGCTCCTTCAATCAGTGTGTTCATAAACAGAAAATGTGTACCTAATAAATTGGCAGATGTGTGTTTAAATCCAACCAGGAAGGAATATAGAAAGCAGTTTATAGTAGACATGTAGTTTTTCCTCTGCAGCTATAGGTGGGTGGAGTTTGCACTGCAGCTTCTGTGGCCTTTGTTTTGTTCACCGTTGTTGGAGACCATTATGGCTACATTGTTGAAATTAAAGAAACACACTCAGTGCAAACATAGCCACAATCTGGAAATATAAAATGAGGTCACCCTGTGACGCTGCCGACACCGAGGCTCATTTCAGCACCGTGGACAGCGCTATGAAATCACGGCACACATTGACAAATAAACTCATGAGTACAGTCCTCACAGTTTAAGTGAGGACACGCACCGCCGCCGCAGCGCCAAACGCACAGCAGCCGCGGAACCAGCGTCTCAGCAGACGCCATCCCTGCCGTGAAAACGCGGAAACACACTAAACTACAAACAACGCCACATTTCACAAATAATACATGCAACATGTTTACCTTTTTATTGACAGTGCTTCTATTTGACTATTGCATCGCAAGTAGTGATGATGACATCATGTTTTCTTTTTTAAGTTGAATGATTTGTCTGAATACACTGAAAACACTGAACATGTGTTTGTTCCCTTTTCAGGATGAGTTGGAAGCAACCCAAGAGGGGCAGTGGCCCTGGTGGCAGTAGTGAATGAAGATCAGGTTAGTTTACTGGCCTGAGTACAGTCCTCACAGTTTAAGTGAGGACACGCACCGCGGCCGCGGAACCACCAGGCTCCCCAGTTACGAGAGTTACCGCCGCCGCAGCGCACGGCACCGGAACCGCGTACATTCAAGATACATTCTCAACATTAACTTCATAAAAAAATTGCGGTGCGCCCGGCCCCGCCTCGGCCCGGCGCGTGTCGGTCTTCACTTAAGCTGCGCGGCGTGGCGCAGCGCACAGGCGCACCCTCCATATCCGCACAACGGCGCGACGCGCACCGCAGCCGCTGAACCACCAGGCTCCTCAGTTGCGACACGTACCGCAGCCACAGCACACGGCACCGAGATCCCACCTCGGCCCGGCGCGTGTCGGTCCTCACTTAAGCCGCGCGGCGGGGCACACAGTCAGTGCAAACACGACACGTACCGCCGCCGCAGCGCCAAACGCACAGCAGCCGCGGAACCAGCGTCTCAGCAGACGCCATCCCTGCCGTGAAAACGCGGAAACACACTAAACTACAAACAACGCCACATTTCACAAATAATACATGCAACATGTTTACCTTTTTATTGACAGTGCTTCTATTTGACTATTGCATCGCAAGTAGTGATGATGACATCATGTTTTCTTTTTTAAGTTGAATGATTTGTCTGAATACACTGAAAACACTGAACATGTGTTTGTTCCCTTTTCAGGATGAGTTGGAAGCAACCCAAGAGGGGCAGTGGCCCTGGTGGCAGTAGTGAATGAAGATCAGGTTAGTTTACTGGCCTGAGTACAGTCCTCACAGTTTAAGTGAGGACACGCACCGCGGCCGCGGAACCACCAGGCTCCCCAGTTACGAGAGTTACCGCCGCCGCAGCGCACGGCACCGGAACCGCGTACATTCAAGATACATTCTCAACATTAACTTCATAAAAAAATTGCGGTGCGCCCGGCCCCGCCTCGGCCCGGCGCGTGTCGGTCTTCACTTAAGCTGCGCGGCGTGGCGCAGCGCACAGGCGCACCCTCCATATCCGCACAACGGCGCGACGCGCACCGCAGCCGCTGAACCACCAGGCTCCTCAGTTGCGACACGTACCGCAGCCACAGCACACGGCACCGAGATCCCACCTCGGCCCGGCGCGTGTCGGTCCTCACTTAAGCCGCGCGGCGGGGCACACAGTCAGTGCAAACACGACACGTACCGCCGCCGCAGCGCCAAACGCACAGCAGCCGCGGAACCAGCGTCTCAGCAGACGCCATCCCTGCCGTGAAAACGCGGAAACACACTAAACTACAAACAACGCCACATTTCACAAATAATACATGCAACATGTTTACCTTTTTATTGACAGTGCTTCTATTTGACTATTGCATCGCAAGTAGTGATGATGACATCATGTTTTCTTTTTTAAGTTGAATGATTTGTCTGAATACACTGAAAACACTGAACATGTGTTTGTTCCCTTTTCAGGATGAGTTGGAAGCAACCCAAGAGGGGCAGTGGCCCTGGTGGCAGTAGTGAATGAAGATCAGGTTAGTTTACTGGCCTGAGTACAGTCCTCACAGTTTAAGTGAGGACACGCACCGCGGCCGCGGAACCACAAGGCTCCCCAGTTACGACAGGTACCGCCGCCGCAGCGCACGGCACCGGAACCGCAGCCGCGGAGCGCACGGAGCGCACAGCAGCCACGGAGCCCGCGCAAACCGAGATACATTCAAGATACATTCTCAACATTAACTTCATAAAAAAAGTGCGGTGCGCCCGGCCCCGCCTCGGCCCGGCGCGTGTCGGTCTTCACTTAAGCCGCGCGGCGTTGCGCAGCGCACAGGCGCACCCTCCATATCCGCACAACGGCGCGACGCGCACCGCAGCCGCTGAACCACCAGGCTCCTCAGTTGCCACACGTACCGCAGCCACAGCACACGGCACCGAGATCCCACCTCGGCCCGGCGCGTGTCGGTCCTCACTTAAGCCGCGCGGCGGGGCACACAGTCAGCGCTACCACGACACGTACCGCCACCGCAGCGCCAAACGCACAGCAGCCGCGGAATCAGCGTCTCAGCAGACGCCATCCCTGCCGTGAAAACGCGGAAACACACTAAACTACAAACAACGCCACATTTCACAAATAATACATGCAACATGTTTACCTTTTTATTGACAGTGCTTCTATTTGACTATTGCATCGCAAGTAGTGATGATGACATCATGTTTTCTTTTTTAAGTTGAATGATTTGTCTGAATACACTGAAAACACTGAACATGTGTTTGTTCCCTTTTCAGGATGAGTTGGAAGCAACCCAAGAGGGGCAGTGGCCCTGGTGGCAGTTGTGAATGAAGATCAGGTTCCTGCAGGAGTTCCCTTTGAAACTCACCATGTGTCTCTGGTCCTCACAATCAGGTTGTAATGGCTCACACACTGATCTACGCTCTCCATTTGAAGTTGTCAGAAGTAGAATGTAATAATTTGATTTAGTAGAAAGAAAAGAGTCAATTCAACTTAAGTATTAACATTTGTATAAAGAAGATCATTTCAGTTCAGATAAATCCGTTTCACATAAGTGTCACATACTTAGTAGTTTTCATTAACTGAATGGAATTAGTACAATGCACTTTACCCAAGTTACTTTAAAAACAAATACTTGAGTTACTTGTACTCAAATCAAATACTTTTGTATGCTTAAATTGTTTGAGTTAATAAACTTAATTGGTTTCCTAAATGGTTAAAGTTGAAGTAACTCATTCCCCGCAGACAAGATACATTCTCAACATTAACTTCATAAAACCAGAGACCATTATGGCTACATTGTTGAAATGAAAGAAACACACTCAGTGCAAACATAGCCACAATCTGGAAATATAAAATGAGGTGGCCCCGTGACGCTGCCGACACCGAGGCTCATTTCATCACCGTGGACAGCGCTATGAAATCACGGCACACATTGACAAATGAACTCATGTGCATGCTCAAGCTACAATACAATTTCAAATGCATTCTTTTCTTTTTTTCTTTAGATACAAGAAAGTGCGGTGCGGTGCGGTCTTCACTTAAGCCGCGCGGCGTGGCGCGGCACACAGGCGCACACTCCATATCCACACTCCGGCTCAACGCGCACCGCAGCCACTGAACCACCAGGCTCCTCAGTCACAGCGCACATGTTTTCAATAATAAGCCCCTCCCCAAACATTTCAAGCTTTCACACCTGATTGGCTGACCATTGTGCCAATATTTAAACTCCTGTGTTGACAGCCGCACCAGAGGGAGAGGAGATGCTGACAGATCACAGACGTAAGTTTGACGTTACTTTGTTTCCTTGTTTTCTCACTGACTCCAGTCTTCTTCTCATCTCTTGTCTTTAATGAAACCATCACAGTCCCATGTTTGTGTCTCACTCTCTGTTTGCAGCACCAATGCAAACCTGCTACAGTACAAACCTGCTACAAACCCCAGACTGGATTCGGTTTACTGGCGTGAGTACAACAGAAAGTCATCACAACCAGACAGAAACAAACCGCAAACACACTTAACACTTGAATCTAAGTGTAGAGTCGAACGTTAACACTTTAATTTTGATCATATGACATTAAACTAATATTTAATTACCTCATTTATTTTTTTTATAATTTTAATAATGTAAATATTAGCATTTTAGCTCAATAGCTTCCAGGCAATGTGACCCAACGACTCCAAATGAGTGTACAAACATAGTACTAGACTGCCTAGTCAGGACACACCTCTTTATATTCCATTTAAATACTTGATTTACTTTCAATCATTTCTTTAATGCAAATATTAGCATTTTATCTCAATCGCGTCCAGGCCATGTGACCCTAAAGATTCCAAAACAGTGCAGCAACATAGAACTAGACTGCCTAGTCAGGACACACCTCTTTTTATTCCATTTTAGTACCTCCCATAATTTTTTTTAATCCATTTTTAACGGTAATTCGTTGATGGTCCCTAAATGAGACCACGGTTGTTGAGAGCGATGGGTCGGACTTTGTACAAGCCGTGATCGTGCACCTATCTCGGGGTGGAGAAGGAGGAGGGTGCCGTTGGATCTGGAGCGAATGTCTGTTGAATATCCAACCTGGAACTGATTTCAGCGCGGTACGTTGTCGGAGGTGATCAGCTCCGACCTCTGCGGACGCTCGGTGCTCACAGTGCCCAGGGCAGAGCAGCGTTACCTCGGCCTGTCCTGATGAAATGATCCGCTGGCTCAGACGTCTCTCAGATGCTTGGTGTGATCCATAGATTTGTGGTTGACGTGTTACTTTGTTTTTAATGTAAACACTTTGTATATTATTACTAATAATTGATTTTACCTTCGAATTTTAGGTTTATATTAAAGTGGCACGGCCATTGTATATGTATTTGTTAAAATCCCAAGTCTCCTCCTCACCTGCCTCATCACTGGCACACCTACCTGGACCACACCCCTAATCCTATATAACCCGCCCCTTCCGCCCTTTGACCCCCCTATTTTCCCTCCAAACAATCCACGAGAACAAAGGGACACTGGCTGTGAGTTTTATGGACGTTCACTCATTTAATGTTTCATTTGGTTGATACTACATCTTGTATGAAGACTTACTTATTGCTTGTGTGTCATTATACTAGATTCCTGAGTTTAATCCTTTGCTAAAGAGAGGAAAGTAAGAGTGGATGTATTATTGATGTTAGTCTAAGACAACCTCATTTCTTATTGTATATTTGATACTTTCTAGATTCTAATATTTCCTTTATCATTTTCATATAGACAGAATCATCCACCATTACCCCTCATCACCGACTACCGTTTACTTGGAAATAAAATATTGCAACTTGGAAAGCTGCCTGGATCCTGTGTTTAAATGTGCACCCAACATATGATGTTCAGTCAATCACCGCCACTATAGTGTACAGTTCTTTCATATTTGTGTATGTATTTGAATATAAATGTACAATTGTAAGTTCAAATAAATAATACATTAACTGTCAGTTGATGTACTGATATCTATGAGTAGTCTAGTGAAAAACAGACGTAGCACCATCAGTAGCTCTTTGTGTTTTATGTCACAGGTCTCCATCAACATATGCAGCACTCGGGCATGAAGAAACTGTGAATTCAGCTCCTCCTTGCCGAACTAAAAGAGAGACGACCTGCACTCTTTAGTGAAGCTCAAGTGAGTGAAAGAGGATGGTGACACCCACACACTGTCAAAGTCATCGTTGTAGCAATGCCTCATCTGGAAAAGAGTTTTAATATGACAGCGAGGCTCATTTCAGCACCGTGGACAGCGCTATGAAATCACGGCACACATTGACAAATAAAATCATGCGCATGCTCAAGCTACAATACAATTTCAAATGCATTCTTTTCTTTTTTTTAAGATACAAGGAAGTGCGGTGCGGCCCGGCGCGTGTCGGTCTTCACTTAAGCCGCGGCGCACCCTCCATATCCACACTCCGGCGCGACGCGCACTGCAGCCGCTGAACCACCAGGCTCCTCAGTTGCGACACGTACCGCAGCCACAGCGCCCAGCCCTGCCGAGATCCCACCTCGGCCTGGCGCGTGTCGGTCTTCACTTAAGCCGCGCGGCGTGGCGCACAAACCTACAAACCTGCTACAAACCCCAGACTGGATTCGGTTTACTGGCGTGAGTACAGTCCTCACAGTTTAAGTGAGGACACGCACTTGTATTCTCAGTTTGGTATAAGATGTGAGTACAGTGTAACGCCACATTTCACAACTAATACATGCAACATGTTTACCTTTTTATTGACAGTGCTTCTATTTGACTATTGCATCGCAAGTAGTGATGATGACATCATGTTTTCTTTTTTAAGTTGAATGATTTGTCTGAATACACTGAAAACACTGAACATGTGTTTGTTCCCTTTTCAGGATGAGTTGGAAGCAACCCAAGAGGGGCAGTGGCCCTGGTGGCAGTAGTGAATGAAGATCAGGTTCCTGCAGGAGTTCCCTTTGAAACTCACCATGTGTCTCTGGTCCTCACAATCAGGTTGTAATGGCTCACACACTGATCTACGCTCTCCATTTGAAGTTGTCAGAAGTAGAATGTAATAATTTGATTTAGTAGAAAGAAAAGAGTCAATTCAACTTAAGTATTAACATTTGTATAAAGAAGATCATTTCAGTTCAGATAAATCCGTTTCACATAAGTGTCACATACTTAGTAGTTTTCATTAACTGAATGGAATTAGTACAATGCACTTTACCCAAGTTACTTTAACAACAAATACTTGAGTTACTTGTACTCAAATCAAATACTTTTGTATGCTTAAATTGTTTGAGTTAATAAACTTAATTGGTTTCCTAAATGGTTAAAGTTGAAGTAACTCATTCCCCGCAGACAAGATACATTCTCAACATTAACTTCATAAAACCAGAGACCATTATGGCTACATTGTTGAAATGAAAGAAACACACTCAGTGCAAACATAGCCACAATCTGGAAATATAAAATGAGGTGGCCCCGTGACCCTGCCGACACCGAGGCTCATTTCATCACCGTGGACAGCGCTATGAAATCACGGCACACATTGACAAATGAACTCATGTGCATGCTCAAGCTACAATACAATTTCAAATGCATTCTTTTCTTTTTTTCTTTAGATACAAGGAAGTGCGGTGGGCCCGGCCCCGCCAGGATCCCACCTCAGCCCGGCGCGTGTCGGTCTTCACTTAAGCCGCGCGGCGTGGCGCGGCACACAGGCGCACACTCCATATCCACACTCCGGCTCAACGCGCACCGCAGCCACTGAACCACCAGGCTCCTCAGTCACAGCGCACATGTTTTCAATAATAAGCCCCGCCCCAAACATTTCAAGCTTTCACACCTGATTGGCTGACCATTGTGCCAATATTTAAACTCCTGTGTTGACAGCCGCACCAGAGGGACAGATCACAGATGTAAGTTTGACGTTACTTTGTTTCCTTGTTTCTTCACTGACATCAGTCTTCTTCTCATCTCTTGTCTTTAATGAAACGATCACAGTCACCTGTTTGTGTCTCACTCTCTGTTTGCAGCATCAACGCAAACCTGCTACAAAACCCGGACTGGTATTCATGGACGGACTGAACTGGATTCGGTTTGCTGGTGTGAGTACAACAGAAACTCATCACAACCAAACAGAAACAAACACACTTAACACTTAATTGTAAGTGTACACTCAAACTTTAACACTTTTTTTTATCATATGACATTTAAACTAATATTTAAACTAACATTTAGTTTGGAATGAGTATCAAGTAAAACCTGAAGTGGAGCTCCACTGAATATTATTCTTATTATTATTATTATTATTATTATTATTGTTGTTACTAAGTGATGACGAAAAAAACCCAGGTTAGTATTTTGTAACCTAAGAAAACCAATGTGATGTAAGTAATTATTGAAAAGGCTATTTATTAATTTAAATAATTAATGACACTGAAGTCATTATTTAATGGTGTATTTATTAATATAAATCATCTAAAAAGGCTTGGGTTTCTAGTAACTAACTGGTGCTAACTAACTCAGCAGCCAGGAGTCACACTGTGAGTGGCTAATTGGAAGAATCAGTAGAGGAGAGGAAAGTAGAGGAAACCAGGTGCATGTACAGTGAATTTGGTCAATATTGCTTGTTGCAATAAAGAGTTACAGGGTGCTGTCACATTTCGGCAGGGCCTGCCGAGAAGTGACTGCACCCTGTAACTCTGGATTGTTAGGGCTTACATTCTCTATCTTTTCAGCATTAGCAGTCGAGGAAAACAGGTGCATGTACAATGAATTTGGTCAGTATCGCTCCTTCAAACAACGACTTATAGGGTGTACCCTGTATACAGTATTATATCTACCAGTAGACCTACGCTCACTACCTCTTAACCGATGCGCGTTCCCGTCGGAGGCAGTCATTTTTCGGCAAGGTTCAATGTGTTGTGCCTTCAGATGGTGTTCTGCACACTTTGGTTGCGCTGATTTGAGTTCCTTTTGCTTTCTTAGCATGGCCTTTCTGCTGATCTTTGACCTCAACATGGCATCACTGGATATTTTCTGTTTGTCACACCGTGGTTGTGCAAGCAGTTTGTAAAAATACTACCAGTAACCATGCCACATTAAAAGCTCCTTGAATCACCTTTCTTCCTAATGCTGATAGTCTGTTTGAACTTGATTTGGGCGTCCTGATCATGTCTACCTGCCTAAATGCAATGACTTACTGCCATGTGATTGGCTCCTTCAATCAGTGTGTTCATAAACAGAAAATGTGTACCTAATAAATTGGCAGATGTGTGTTTAAATCCAACCAGGAAGGAATATAGAAAGCAGTTTATAGTAGACATGTAGTTTTTCCTCTGCAGCTATAGGTGGGTGGAGTTTGCACTGCAGCTTCTGTGGCGTTTGTTTTGTTCACCGTTGTTGGAGACCATTATGGCTACATTGTTGAAATTAAAGAAACACACTCAGTGCAAACATAGCCACAATCTGGAAATATAAAATGAGGTCACCCTGTGACGCTGCCGACACCGAGGCTCATTTCAGCACCGTGGACAGCGCTATGAAATCACGGCACACATTGACAAATAAACTCATGAGTACAGTCCTCACAGTTTAAGTGAGGACACGCACCGCGGCCGCCGAACCACCAGGCTCCCCAGTTACGACAGGTACCGCCGCCGCAGCGCACGGCACCGGAACCGCAGCCGCGGAGCGCACGGAGCGCACAGCAGCCACGGAGCCCGCGCAAACCGAGATACATTCAAGATACATTCTCAACATTAACTTCATAAAAAAAGTGCGGTGCGCCCGGCCCCGCCTCGGCCCGGCGCATGTCGGTCTTCACTTAAGCCGCGCGGCGTGGCGCAGCGCACAGGCGCACCCTCCATATCCGCACAACGGCGCGACGCGCACCGCAGCCGCTGAACCACCAGGCTCCTCAGTTGCCACACGTACCGCAGCCACAGCACACGGCACCGAGATCCCACCTCGGCCCGGCGCGTGTCGGTCCTCACTTAAGCCGCGCGGGGGGGCACACAGTCAGCGCAATCACGACACGTACCGCCGCCGCAGCGCCAAACGCACAGCAGCCGCGGAACCAGCGTCTCAGCAGACGCCATCCCTGCCGTGAAAACGCGGAAACACACTAAACTACAAACAACGCCACATTTCACAACTAATACATGCAACATGTTTACCTTTTTATTGACAGTGCTTCTATTTGACTATTGCATCGCAAGTAGTGATGATGACATCATGTTTTCTTTTTTAAGTTGAATGATTTGTCTGAATACACTGAAAACACTGAACATGTGTTTGTTCCCGAGCCACTCCATATCCACACTCCGGCGCACCGCTGCCGCTGAACCACCAGGCTCCTCAGTTGCGACACGTACCGCAGCCACAGCACACGGCACCGAGATCCCACCTCGGCCCGGCGCGTGTCGGTCCTCACTTAAGCCGCGCGGCGGGGCACACAGTCAGCGCAAACACGACACGTACCGCCACCGCAGCGCCAAACGCACAGCAGCCGCGGAATCAGCGTCTCAGCAGACGCCATCCCTGCCGTGAAAACGCGGAAACACACTAAACTACAAACAACGCCACATTTCACAAATAATACATGCAACATGTTTACCTTTTTATTGACAGTGCTTCTATTTGACTATTGCATCGCAAGTAGTGATGATGACATCATGTTTTCTTTTTTAAGTTGAATGATTTGTCTGAATACACTGAAAACACTGAACATGTGTTTGTTCCCTTTTCAGGATGAGTTGGAAGCAACCCAAGAGGGGCAGTGGCCCTGGTGGCAGTAGTGAATGAAGATCAGGTTAGTTTACTGGCCTGAGTACAGTCCTCACAGTTTAAGTGAGGACACGCACCGCGGCCGCGGAACTACCAGGCTCCCCAGTTACGACAGGTACCGCCGCCGCAGCGCACGGCACCGGAACCGCAGCCGCGGAGCGCACGGAGCGCACAGCAGCCACGGAGCCCGCGCAAACCGAGATACATTCAAGATACATTCTCAACATTAACTTCATAAAAAAAGTGCGGTGCGCCCGGCCCCGCCTCGGCCCGGCGCGTGTCGGTCTTCACTTAAGCCGCGCGGCGTGGCGCAGCGCACAGGCGCACCCTCCATATCCGCACAACGGCGCGACGCGCACCGCAGCCGCTGAACCACCAGGCTCCTCAGTTGCCACACGTACCGCAGCCACAGCACACGGCACCGAGATCCCACCTCGGCCCGGCGCGTGTCGGTCCTCACTTAAGCCGCGCGGCGGGGCACACAGTCAGCGCAAACACGACACGTACCGCCGCCGCAGCGCCAAACGCACAGCAGCCGCGGAACCAGCGTCTCAGCAGACGCCATCCCTGCCGTGAAAACGCGGAAACACACTAAACTACAAACAACGCCACATTTCACAAATAATACATGCAACATGTTTACCTTTTTATTGACAGTGCTTCTATTTGACTATTGCATCGCAAGTAGTGATGATGACATCATGTTTTCTTTTTTAAGTTGAATGATTTGTCTGAATACACTGAAAACACTGAACATGTGTTTGTTCCCGAGCCACTCCATATCCACACTCCGGCGCACCGCTGCCGCTGAACCACCAGGCTCCTCAGTTGCGACACGTACCGCAGCCACAGCACACGGCACCGAGATCCCACCTCGGCCCGGCGCGTGTCGGTCCTCACTTAAGCCGCGCGGCGGGGCACACAGTCAGCGCAAACACGACACGTACCGCCACCGCAGCGCCAAACGCACAGCAGCCGCGGAATCAGCGTCTCAGCAGACGCCATCCCTGCCGTGAAAATGCGGAAACCCACTAAACTACAAACAACGCCACATTTCACAAATAATACATGCAACATGTTTACCTTTTTATTGACAGTGCTTCTATTTGACTATTGCATCGCAAGTAGTGATGATGACATCATGTTTTCTTTTTTAAGTTGAATGATTTGTCTGAATACACTGAAAACACTGAACATGTGTTTGTTCCCGAGCCACTCCATATCCACACTCCGGCGCACCGCTGCCGCTGAACCACCAGGCTCCTCAGTTGCGACACGTACCGCAGCCACAGCACACGGCACCGAGATCCCACCTCGGCCCGGCGCGTGTCGGTCCTCACTTAAGCCGCGCGGCGGGGCACACAGTCAGCGCAAACACGACACGTACCGCCGCCGCAGCGCCAAACGCACAGCAGCCGCGGAACCAGCGTCTCAGCAGACGCCATCCCTGCCGTGAAAACGCGGAAACACACTAAACTACAAACAACGCCACATTTCACAAATAATACATGCAACATGTTTACCTTTTTATTGACAGTGCTTCTATTTGACTATTGCATCGCAAGTAGTGATGATGACATCATGTTTTCTTTTTTAAGTTGAATGATTTGTCTGAATACACTGAAAACACTGAACATGTGTTTGTTCCCGAGCCACTCCATATCCACACTCCGGCGCACCGCTGCCGCTGAACCACCAGGCTCCTCAGTTGCGACACGTACCGCAGCCACAGCACACGGCACCGAGATCCCACCTCGGCCCGGCGCGTGTCGGTCCTCACTTAAGCCGCGCGGCGGGGCACACAGTCAGCGCAAACACGACACGTACCGCCACCGCAGCGCCAAACGCACAGCAGCCGCGGATTCAGCGTCTCAGCAGACGCCATCCCTGCCGTGAAAACGCGGAAACACACTAAACTACAAACAACGCCACATTTCACAAATAATACATGCAACATGTTTACCTTTTTATTGACAGTGCTTCTATTTGACTATTGCATCGCAAGTAGTGATGATGACATCATGTTTTCTTTTTTAAGTTGAATGATTTGTCTGAATACACTGAAAACACTGAACATGTGTTTGTTCCCTTTTCAGGATGAGTTGGAAGCAACCCAAGAGGGGCAGTGGCCCTGGTGGCAGTAGTGAATGAAGATCAGGTTAGTTTACTGGCCTGAGTACAGTCCTCACAGTTTAAGTGAGGACACGCACCGCGGCCGCGGAACCACCAGGCTCCCCAGTTACGACAGGTACCGCCGCCGCAGCGCACGGCACCGGAACCGCAGCCGCGGAGCGCACGGAGCGCACAGCAGCCACGGAGCCCGCGCAAACCGAGATACATTCAAGATACATTCTCAACATTAACTTCATAAAAAAAGTGCGGTGCGCCCGGCCCCGCCTCGGCCCGGCGCGTGTCGGTCTTCACTTAAGCCGCGCGGCGTGGCGCAGCGCACAGGCGCACCCTCCATATCCGCACAACGGCGCGACGCGCACCGCAGCCGCTGAACCACCAGGCTCCTCAGTTGCGACACGTACCGCAGCCACAGCACACGGCACCGAGATCCCACCTCGGCCCGGCGCGTGTCGGTCCTCACTTAAGCCGCGCGGCGGGGCACACAGTCAGCGCAAACACGACACGTACCGCCGCCGCAGCGCCAAACGCACAGCAGCCGCGGAACCAGCGTCTCAGCAGACGCCATCCCTGCCGTGAAAACGCGGAAACACACTAAACTACAAACAACGCCACATTTCACAAATAATACATGCAACATGTTTACCTTTTTATTGACAGTGCTTCTATTTGACTATTGCATCGCAAGTAGTGATGATGACATCATGTTTTCTTTTTTAAGTTGAATGATTTGTCTGAATACACTGAAAACACTGAACATGTGTTTGTTCCCGAGCCACTCCATATCCACACTCCGGCGCACCGCTGCCGCTGAACCACCAGGCTCCTCAGTTGCGACACGTACCGCAGCCACAGCACACGGCACCGAGATCCCACCTCGGCCCGGCGCGTGTCGGTCCTCACTTAAGCCGCGCGGCGGGGCACACAGTCAGCGCAAACACGACACGTACCGCCACCGCAGCGCCAAACGCACAGCAGCCGCGGAATCAGCGTCTCAGCAGACGCCATCCCTGCCGTGAAAACGCGGAAACACACTAAACTACAAACAACGCCACATTTCACAAATAATACATGCAACATGTTTACCTTTTTATTGACAGTGCTTCTATTTGACTATTGCATCGCAAGTAGTGATGATGACATCATGTTTTCTTTTTTAAGTTGAATGATTTGTCTGAATACACTGAAAACACTGAACATGTGTTTGTTCCCTTTTCAGGATGAGTTGGAAGCAACCCAAGAGGGGCAGTGGCCCTGGTGGCAGTAGTGAATGAAGATCAGGTTAGTTTACTGGCCTGAGTACAGTCCTCACAGTTTAAGTGAGGACACGCACCGCGGCCGTGGAACCACAAGGCTCCCCAGTTACGACAGGTACCGCCGCCGCAGCGCACGGCACCGGAACCGCAGCCGCGGAGCGCACGGAGCGCACAGCAGCCACGGAGCCCGCGCAAACCGAGATACATTCAAGATACATTCTCAACATTAACTTCATAAAAAAAGTGCGGTGCGCCCGGCCCCGCCTCGGCCCGGCGCGTGTCGGTCTTCACTTAAGCCGTGCGGCGTGGCGCAGCGCACAGGCGCACCCTCCATATCCGCACAACGGCGCGACGCGCACCGCAGCCGCTGAACCACCAGGCTCCTCAGTTGCCACACGTACCGCAGCCACAGCACACGGCACCGAGATCCCACCTCGGCCCGGCGCGTGTCGGTCCTCACTTAAGCCGCGCGGCGGGGCACACAGTCAGCGCAATCACGACACGTACCGCCGCCGCAGCGCCAAACGCACAGCAGCCGCGGAACCAGCGTCTCAGCAGACGCCATCCCTGCCGTGAAAACGCGGAAACACACTAAACTACAAACAACGCCACATTTCACAAATAATACATGCAACATGTTTACCTTTTTCTTGACAGTGCTTCTATTTGACTATTGCATCGCAAGTAGTGATGATGACATCATGTTTTCTTTTTTAAGTTGAATGATTTGTCTGAATACACTGAAAACACTGAACATGTGTTTGTTCCCTTTTCAGGATGAGTTGGAAGCAACCCAAGAGGGGCAGTGGCCCTGGTGGCAGTAGTGAATGAAGATCAGGTTAGTTTACTGGCCTGAGTACAGTCCTCACAGTTTAAGTGAGGACACGCACCGCGGCCGCGGAACCACAAGGCTCCCCAGTTACGACAGGTACCGCCGCCGCAGCGCACGGCACCGGAACCGCAGCCGCGGAGCGCACGGAGCGCACAGCAGCCACGGAGCCCGCGCAAACCGAGATACATTCACAACATTAACTTCATAAAAAAAGTGCGGTGCGCCCGGCCCCGCCTCGGCCCGGCGCGTGTCGGTCTTCACTTAAGCCGCGCGGCGTGGCGCAGCGCACAGGCGCACCCTCCATATCCGTACAACGGCGCGACGCGCACCGCAGCCGCTGAACCACCAGGCTCCTCAGTTGCCACACGTACCGCAGCCACAGCACACGGCACCGAGATCCCACCTCGGCCCGGCGCGTGTCGGTCCTCACTTAAGCCGCGCGGCGGGGCACACAGTCAGCGCAAACACGACACGTACCGCCACCGCAGCGCCAAACGCACAGCAGCCGCGGAATCAGCGTCTCAGCAGACGCCATCCCTGCCGTGAAAACGCGGAAACACACTAAACTACAAACAACGCCACATTTCACAAATAATACATGCAACATGTTTACCTTTTTATTGACAGTGCTTCTATTTGACTATTGCATCGCAAGTAGTGATGATGACATCATGTTTTCTTTTTTAAGTTGAATGATTTGTCTGAATACACTGAAAACACTGAACATGTGTTTGTTCCCTTTTCAGGATGAGTTGGAAGCAACCCAAGAGGGGCAGTGGCCCTGGTGGCAGTAGTGAATGAAGATCAGGTTAGTTTACTGGCCTCAGTACAGTCCTCACAGTTTAAGTGAGGACACGCACCGCGGCCGCGGAACCACAAGGCTCCCCAGTTACGACAGGTACCGCCGCTGCAGCGCACGGCACCGGAACCGCAGCCGCGGAGCGCACGGAGCGCACAGCAGCCACGGAGCCCGCGCAAACCGAGATACATTCAAGATACATTCTCAACATTAACTTCATAAAAAAAGTGCGGTGCGCCCGGCCCCGCCTCGGCCCGGCGCGTGTCGGTCTTCACTTAAGCCGCGCGGCGTGGCGCAGCGCACAGGCGCACCCTCCATATCCGCACAACGGCGCGACGCGCACCGCAGCCGCTGAACCACCAGGCTCCTCAGTTGCCACACGTACCGCAGCCACAGCACACGGCACCGAGATCCCACCTCGGCCCGGCGCGTGTCGGTCCTCACTTAAGCCGCGCGGCGGGGCACACAGTCAGCGCAAACACGACACGTACCGCCGCCGCAGCGCCAAACGCACAGCAGCCGCGGAACCAGCGTCTCAGCAGACGCCATCCCTGCCGTGAAAACGCGGAAACACACTAAACTACAAACAACGCCACATTTCACAAATAATACATGCAACATGTTTACCTTTTTATTGACAGTGCTTCTATTTGACTATTGCATCGCAAGTAGTGATGATGACATCATGTTTTCTTTTTTAAGTTGAATGATTTGTCTGAATACACTGAAAACACTGAACATGTGTTTGTTCCCGAGCCACTCCATATCCACACTCCGGCGCACCGCTGCCGCTGAACCACCAGGCTCCTCAGTTGCGACACGTACCGCAGCCACAGCACACGGCACCGAGATCCCACCTCGGCCCGGCGCGTGTCGGTCCTCACTTAAGCCGCGCGGCGGGGCACACAGTCAGCGCAAACACGACACGTACCGCCGCCGCAGCGCCAAACGCACAGCAGCCGCGGAATCAGCGTCTCAGCAGACGCCATCCCTGCCGTGAAAACGCGGAAACACACTAAACTACAAACAACGCCACATTTCACAAATAATACATGCAACATGTTTACCTTTTTATTGACAGTGCTTCTATTTGACTATTGCATCGCAAGTAGTGATGATGACATCATGTTTTCTTTTTTAAGTTGAATGATTTGTCTGAATACACTGAAAACACTGAACATGTGTTTGTTCCCGAGCCACTCCATATCCACACTCCGGCGCACCGCTGCCGCTGAACCACCAGGCTCCTCAGTTGCGACACGTACCGCAGCCACAGCACACGGCACCGAGATCCCACCTCGGCCCGGCGCGTGTCGGTCCTCACTTAAGCCGCGCGGCGGGGCACACAGTCAGCGCAAACACGACACGTACCGCCACCGCAGCGCCAAACGCACAGCAGCCGCGGAATCAGCGTCTCAGCAGACGCCATCCCTGCCGTGAAAACGCGGAAACACACTAAACTACAAACAACGCCACATTTCACAAATAATACATGCAACATGTTTACCTTTTTATTGACAGTGCTTCTATTTGACTATTGCATCGCAAGTAGTGATGATGACATCATGTTTTCTTTTTTAAGTTGAATGATTTGTCTGAATACACTGAAAACACTGAACATGTGTTTGTTCCCTTTTCAGGATGAGTTGGAAGCAACCCAAGAGGGGCAGTGGCCCTGGTGGCAGTAGTGAATGAAGATCAGGTTCCTGCAGGAGTTCCCTTTGAAACTCACCATGTGTCTCTGGTCCTCACAATCAGGTTGTAATGGCTCACACACTGATCTACGCTCTCCATTTGAAGTTGTCAGAAGTAGAATGTAATAATTTGATTTAGTAGAAAGAAAAGAGTCAATTCAACTTAAGTATTAACATTTGTATAAAGAAGATCATTTCAGTTCAGATAAATCCGTTTCACATAAGTGTCACATACTTAGTAGTTTTCATTAACTGAATGGAATTAGTACAATGCACTTTACCCAAGTTACTTTAACAACAAATACTTGAGTTACTTATGGCTACATTGTTGAAATGAAAGAAACACACTCAGTGCAAACATAGCCACAATCTGGAAATATAAAATGAGGTGGCCCCGTGACCCTGCCGACACCGAGGCTCATTTCAACACCGTGGACAGCGCTATGAAATCACGGCACACATTGACAAATGAACTCATGTGCATGCTCAAGCTACAATACAATTTCAAATGCATTCTTTTCTTTTTTTCTTTAGATACAAGGAAGTGCGGTGCGCCCGGCCCCGCCAGGATCCCACCTCAGCCCGGCGCGTGTCGGTCTTCACTTAAGCCGCGCGGCGTGGCGCGGCACACAGGCGCACACTCCATATCCACACTCCGGCTCAACGCGCACCGCAGCCACTGAACCACCAGGCTCCTCAGTCACAGCGCACATGTTTTCAATAATAAGCCCCGCCCCAAACATTTCAAGCTTTCACACCTGATTGGCTGACCATTGTGCCAATATTTAAACTCCTGTGTTGACAGCCGCACCAGAGGGACAGATCACAGATGTAAGTTTGACGTTACTTTGTTTCCTTGTTTCTTCACTGACATCAGTCTTCTTCTCATCTCTTGTCTTTAATGAAACGATCACAGTCACCTGTTTGTGTCTCACTCTCTGTTTGCAGCATCAACGCAAACCTGCTACAAAACCCGGACTGGTATTCATGGACGGACTGAACTGGATTGGTTTGCTGGTGTGAGTACAACAGAAACTCATCACAACCAAACAGAAACAAACACACTTAACACTTAATTGTAAGTGTACACTCAAACTTTAACACTTTTTTTTTATCATATGACATTTAAACTAATATTTAAATAAACATTTAGTTTGGAATGAGTATCAAGTAAAACCTGAAGTGGAGCTCCACTGAATATTATTCTTCTTATTATTATTATTATTATTATTGTTACTAAGTGATGACGAAAAAAACCCAGGTCAGTATTTTGTAACCTAAGAAAACCAATGTGATGTAAGTAATTATTGAAAAGGCTATTTATTAATTTAAATAATTAATGACACTTAAGTCGTTATTTAATGGTGTATTTATTAATATAAATCATCTAAAAAGGCTTGGGTTTCTAGTAACTAACTGGTGCTAACTAACTCAGCAGCCAGGAGTCACACTGTGAGTGGCTAATTGGAAGAATCAGTAGAGGAGAGGAAAGTAGAGGAAACCAGGTGCATGTACAGTGAATTTGGTCAATATTGCTTCTCAACGCGCACCGCAGCCACTGAACCACCAGGCTCCTCAGTCACAGCGCACATGTTTTCAATAATAAGCCCCGCCCCAAACATTTCAAGCTTTCACACCTGATTGGCTGACCATTGTGCCAATATTTAAACTCCTGTGTTGACAGCCGCACCAGAGGGAGAGGAGATGCTGACAGATCACAGACGTAAGTTTGACGTTACTTTGTTTCCTTGTTTTCTCACTGACTCCAGTCTTCTTCTCATCTCTTGTCTTTAATGAAACCATCACAGTCCCATGTTTGTGTCTCACTCTCTGTTTGCAGCACCAATGCAAACCTGCTACAGTACAAACCTGCTACAAACCCCAGACTGGATTCGGTTTACTGGCGTGAGTACAACAGAAAGTCATCACAACCAGACAGAAACAAACCGCAAACACACTTAACACTTGAATCTAAGTGTAGAGTCGAACGTTAACACTTTAATTTTGATCATATGACATTAAACTAATATTTAATTACCTCATTTATAAACCGAATTTTAGGTTTATATTAAAGTGGCACGGCCATTGTATATGTATTTGTTAAAATCCCAAGTCTCCTCCTCACCTGCCTCATCACTGGCACACCTACCTGGACCACACCCCTAATCCTATATAACCCGCCCCTTCCGCCCTTTGACCCCCCTATTTTCCCTCCAAACAATCCACGAGAACAATGGGACACTGGCTGTGAGTTTTATGGACGTTCACTCATTTAATGATTCATTTGGTTGATACTACATCTTGTATGAAGACTTACTTATTGCTTGTGTGTCATTATACTAGATTCCTGAGTTTAATCCTTTGCTAAAGAGAGGGAAGTAAGAGTGGATGTATTATTGATGTTAGTCTAAGACAACCTCATTTCTTATTGTATATTTGATACTTTCTAGATTGTAATATTTCCTTTATCATTTTCATATAGACAGAATCATCCACCATTACCCCTCATCACCGACTACCGTTTACTTGGAAATAAAATATTGCAACTTGGAAAGCTGCCTGGATCCTGTGTTTAAATGTGCACCCAACATATGATGTTCAGTCAATCACCGCCACTATAGTGTACAGTTCTTTCATATTTGTGTATGTATTTGAATATAAATGTACAATTGTAAGTTCAAATAAATAATACATTAACTGTCAGTTGATGTACTGATATCTATGAGTAGTCTAGTGAAAAACAGACGTAGCACCATCAGTAGCTCTTTGTGTTTTATGTCACAGGTCTCCATCAACATATGCAGCACTCGGGCATGAAGAAACTGTGAATTCAGCTCCTCCTTGCCGAACTAAAAGAGAGACGACCTGCACTCTTTAGTGAAGCTCAAGTGAGTGAAAGAGGATGGTGACACCCACACACTGTCAAAGTCATCGTTGTAGCAATGCCTCATCTGGAAAAGAGTTTTAATATGACAGCGAGGCTCATTTCAGCACCGTGGACAGCGCTATGAAATCACGGCACACATTGACAAATAAAATCATGCGCATGCTCAAGCTACAATACAATTTCAAATGCATTCTTTTCTTTTTTTTAAGATACAAGGAAGTGCGGTGCGGCCCGGCGCGTGTCGGTCTTCACTTAAGCCGCGGCGCACCCTCCATATCCACACTCCGGCGCGACGCGCACTGCAGCCGCTGAACCGCCAGGCTCCTCAGTTGCGACACGTACCGCAGCCACAGCGCCCAGCCCTGCCGAGATCCCACCTCGACCTGGCACGTGTAGGTCTTCACTTAAGCCGCGCGGCGTGGCGCACAAACCTACAAACCTGCTACAAACCCCAGACTGGATTCGGTTTACTGGCGTGAGTACAGTCCTCACAGTTTAAGTGAGGACACGCACTTGTATTCTCAGTTTGGTATAAGATGTGAGTACAGTGTAACGCCACATTTCACAACTAATACATGCAACATGTTTACCTTTTTATTGACAGTGCTTCTATTTGACTATTGCATCGCAAGTAGTGATGATGACATCATGTTTTCTTTTTTAAGTTGAATGATTTGTCTGAATACACTGAAAACACTGAACATGTGTTTGTTCCCTTTTCAGGATGAGTTGGAAGCAACCCAAGAGGGGCAGTGGCCCTGGTGGCAGTAGTGAATGAAGATCAGGTTCCTGCAGGAGTTCCCTTTGAAACTCACCATGTGTCTCTGGTCCTCACAATCAGGTTGTAATGGCTCACACACTGATCTACGCTCTCCATTTGAAGTTGTCAGAAGTAGAATGTAATAATTTGATTTAGTAGAAAGAAAAGAGTCAATTCAACTTAAGTATTAACATTTGTATAAAGAAGATCATTTCAGTTCAGATAAATCCGTTTCACATAAGTGTCACATACTTAGTAGTTTTCATTAACTGAATGGAATTAGTACAATGCACTTTACCCAAGTTACTTTAACAACAAATACTTGAGTTACTTGTACTCAAATCAAATACTTTTGTATGCTTAAATTGTTTGAGTTAATAAACTTAATTGGTTTCCTAAATGGTTAAAGTTGAAGTAACTCATTCCCCGCAGACAAGATACATTCTCAACATTAACTTCATAAAACCAGAGACCATTATGGCTACATTGTTGAAATGAAAGAAACACACTCAGTGCAAACATAGCCACAATCTGGAAATATAAAATGAGGTGGCCCCGTGACCCTGCCGACACCGAGGCTCATTTCATCACCGTGGACAGCGCTATGAAATCACGGCACACATTGACAAATGAACTCATGTGCATGCTCAAGCTACAATACAATTTCAAATGCATTCTTTTCTTTTTTTCTTTAGATACAAGGAAGTGCGGTGCGGTGCGGTCTTCACTTAAGCCGCGCGGCGTGGCGCGGCACACAGGCGCACACTCCATATCCACACTCCGGCTCAACGCGCACCGCAGCCACTGAACCACCAGGCTCCTCAGTCACAGCGCACATGTTTTCAATAATAAGCCCCGCCCCAAACATTTCAAGCTTTCACACCTGATTGGCTGACCATTGTGCCAATATTTAAACTCCTGTGTTGACAGCCGCACCAGAGGGACAGATCACAGATGTAAGTTTGACGTTACTTTGTTTCCTTGTTTCTTCACTGACATCAGTCTTCTTCTCATCTCTTGTCTTTAATGAAACGATCACAGTCACCTGTTTGTGTCTCACTCTCTGTTTGCAGCATCAACGCAAACCTGCTACAAAACCCGGACTGGTATTCATGGACGGACTGAACTGGATTTGGTTTGCTGGTGTGAGTACAACAGAAACTCATCACAACCAAACAGAAACAAACACACTTAACACTTAATTGTAAGTGTACACTCAAACTTTAACACTTTTTTTTAATCATATGACATTTAAACTAATATTTAAATAAACATTTAGTTTGGAATGAGTATCAAGTAAAACCTGAAGTGGAGCTCCACTGAATATTATTCTTATTATTATTATTATTATTATTGTTGTTACTAAGTGATGACGAAAAAAACCCAGGTCAGTATTTTGTAACCTAAGAAAACCAATGTGATGTAAGTAATTATTGAAAAGGCTATTTATTAATTTAAATAATTAATGACACTGAAGTCATTATTTAATGGTGTATTTATTAATATAAATCATCTAAAAAGGCTTGGGTTTCTAGTAACTAACTGGTGCTAACTAACTCAGCAGCCAGGAGTCACACTGGTGCATGTACAGTGAATTTGGTCAATATTGCTTCTTGCAATAAAGAGTTACAGGGTGCTGTCACATTTCGGCAGGGCCTGCCGAGAAGTGACTGCACCCTGTAACTCTGGATTGTTCGGGCTTACATTCTCTATCTTTTCAGCATTAGCAGTCGAGGAAAACAGGTGCATGTACAATGAATTTGGTCAGTATCGCTCCTTCAAACAACGACTTATAGGGTGTACCCTGTATACAGTATTTTATCTACCAGTAGACCTACGCTCACTACCTCTTAACCGATGCGCGTTCCCGTCGGAGGCAGTCATTTTTCGGCAAGGTTCAATGTGTTGTGCCTTCAGATGGTGTTCTGCACACTTTGGTTGCGCTGATTTGAGTTCCTTTTGCTTTCTTAGCATGGCCTTTCTGCTGATCTTTGACCTCAACATGGCATCACTGGATATTTTCTGTTTGTCACACCGTGGTTGTGCAAGCAGTTTGTAAAAATACTACCAGTAACCATGCCACATTAAAAGCTCCTTGAATCACCTTTCTTCCTAATGCTGATAGTCTGTTTGAACTTGATTTGGGCGTCCTGATCATGTCTACCTGCCTAAATGCAATGACTTACTGCCATGTGATTGGCTCCTTCAATCAGTGTGTTCATAAACAGAAAATGTGTACCTAATAAATTGGCAGATGTGTGTTTAAATCCAACCAGGAAGGAATATAGAAAGCAGTTTATAGTAGACATGTAGTTTTTCCTCTGCAGCTATAGGTGGGTGGAGTTTGCACTGCAGCTTCTGTGGCGTTTGTTTTGTTCACCGTTGTTGGAGACCATTATGGCTACATTGTTGAAATTAAAGAAACACACTCAGTGCAAACATAGCCACAATCTGGAAATATAAAATGAGGTCACCCTGTGACGCTGCCGACACCGAGGCTCATTTCAGCACCGTGGACAGCGCTATGAAATCACGGCACACATTGACAAATAAACTCATGAGTACAGTCCTCACAGTTTAAGTGAGGACACGCACCGCGGAACCAGCGTCTCAGCAGACGCCATCCCTGCCGTGAAAACGCGGAAACACACTAAACTACAAACAACGCCACATTTCACAAATAATACATGCAACATGTTTACCTTTTTATTGACAGTGCTTCTATTTGACTATTGCATCGCAAGTAGTGATGATGACATCATGTTTTCTTTTTTAAGTTGAATGATTTGTCTGAATACACTGAAAACACTGAACATGTGTTTGTTCCCGAGCCACTCCATATCCACACTCCGGCGCACCGCTGCCGCTGAACCACCAGGCTCCTCAGTTGCGACACGTACCGCAGCCACAGCACACGGCACCGAGATCCCACCTCGGCCCGGCGCGTGTCGGTCCTCACTTAAGCCGCGCGGCGGGGCACACAGTCAGCGCAAACACGACACGTACCGCCACCGCAGCGCCAAACGCACAGCAGCCGCGGAATCAGCGTCTCAGCAGACGTCATCCCTGCCGTGAAAACGCGGAAACACACTAAACTACAAACAACGCCACATTTCACAAATAATACATGCAACATGTTTACCTTTTTATTGACAGTGCTTCTATTTGACTATTGCATCGCAAGTAGTGATGATGACATCATGTTTTCTTTTTTAAGTTGAATGATTTGTCTGAATACACTGAAAACACTGAACATGTGTTTGTTCCCTTTTCAGGATGAGTTGGAAGCAACCCAAGAGGGGCAGTGGCCCTGGTGGCAGTAGTGAATGAAGATCAGGTTAGTTTACTGGCCTGAGTACAGTCCTCACAGTTTAAGTGAGGACACGCACCGCGGCCGCGGAACCACAAGGCTCCCCAGTTACGACAGGTACCGCCGCCGCAGCGCACGGCACCGGAACCGCAGCCGCGGAGCGCACGGAGCGCACAGCAGCCACGGAGCCCGCGCAAACCGAGATACATTCAAGATACATTCTCAACATTAACTTCATAAAAAAAGTGCGGTGCGCCCGGCCCCGCCTCGGCCAGGCGCGTGTCGGTCTTCACTTAAGCCGCGCGGCGTGGCGCAGCGCACAGGCGCACCCTCCATATCCGCACAACGGCGCGACGCGCACCGCAGCCGCTGAACCACCAGGCTCCTCAGTTGCCACACGTACCGCAGCCACAGCACACGGCACCGAGATCCCACCTCGGCCCGGCGCGTGTCGGTCCTCACTTAAGCCGCGCGGCGGGGCACACAGTCAGTGCAAACACAACACGTACCGCCGCCGCAGCGCCAAACGCACAGCAGCCGCGGAACCAGCGTCTCAGCAGACGCCATCCCTGCCGTGAAAACGCGGAAACACACTAAACTACAAACAACGCCACATTTCACAAATAATACATGCAACATGTTTACCTTTTTATTGACAGTGCTTCTATTTGACTATTGCATCGCAAGTAGTGATGATGACATCATGTTTTCTTTTTTAAGTTGAATGATTTGTCTGAATACACTGAAAACACTGAACATGTGTTTGTTCCCTTTTCAGGATGAGTTGGAAGCAACCCAAGAGGGGCAGTGGCCCTGGTGGCAGTAGTGAATGAAGATCAGGTTCCTGCAGGAGTTCCCTTTGAAACTCACCATGTGTCTCTGGTCCTCACAATCAGGTTGTAATGGCTCACACACTGATCTACGCTCTCCATTTGAAGTTGTCAGAAGTAGAATGTAATAATTTGATTTAGTAGAAAGAAAAGAGTCAATTCAACTTAAGTATTAACATTTGTATAAAGAAGATCATTTCAGTTCAGATAAATCCGTTTCACATAAGTGTCACATACTTAGTAGTTTTCATTAACTGAATGGAATTAGTACAATGCACTTTACCCAAGTTACTTTAACAACAAATACTTGAGTTACTTGTACTCAAA
Organism: Solea solea; assembly: GCF_958295425.1. Classification (NCBI taxonomy): domain Eukaryota; kingdom Metazoa; phylum Chordata; class Actinopteri; order Pleuronectiformes; family Soleidae; genus Solea; species Solea solea. The sequence goes on along the minus strand of NW_026704010.1, from coordinate 381,733 downwards.
TCAAATACTTTTGTATGCTTAAATTGTTTGAGTTAATAAACTTAATTGGTTTCCTAAATGGTTAAAGTTGAAGTAACTCATTCCCCGCAGACAAGATACATTCTCAACATTAACTTCATAAAACCAGAGACCATTATGGCTACATTGTTGAAATGAAAGAAACACACTCAGTGCAAACATAGCCACAATCTGGAAATATAAAATGAGGTGGCCCCGTGACGCTGCCGACACCGAGGCTCATTTCATCACCGTGGACAGCGCTATGAAATCACGGCACACATTGACAAATGAACTCATGTGCATGCTCAAGCTACAATACAATTTCAAATGCATTCTTTTCTTTTTTTCTTTAGATACAAGGAAGTGCGGTGCGCCCGGCCCCGCCAGGATCCCACCTCAGCCCGGCGCGTGTCGGTCTTCACTTAAGCCGCGCGGCGTGGCGCGGCACACAGGCGCACACTCCATATCCACACTCCGGCTCAACGCGCACCGCAGCCACTGAACCACCAGGCTCCTCAGTCACAGCGCACATGTTTTCAATAATAAGCCCCGCCCCAAACATTTCAAGCTTTCACACCTGATTGGCTGACCATTGTGCCAATATTTAAACTCCTGTGTTGACAGCCGCACCAGAGGGAGAGGAGATGCTGACAGATCACAGACGTAAGTTTGACGTTACTTTGTTTCCTTGTTTTCTCACTGACTCCAGTCTTCTTCTCATCTCTTGTCTTTAATGAAACCATCACAGCCCCATGTTTGTGTCTCACTCTCTGTTTGCAGCACCAATGCAAACCTGCTACAGTACAAACCTGCTACAAACCCCAGACTGGATTCGGTTTACTGGCGTGAGTACAACAGAAAGTCATCACAACCAGACAGAAACAAACCGCAAACACACTTAACACTTGAATCTAAGTGTAGAGTCGAACGTTAACACTTTAATTTTGATCATATGACATTAAACTAATATTTAATTACCTCATTTATTTTTTTTATAATTTTAATAATGTAAATATTAGCATTTTAGCTCAATAGCTTCCAGGCAATGTGACCCAAAGACTCCAAATGAGTGTACAAACATAGTACTAGACTGCCTAGTCAGGACACACCTCTTTATATTCCATTTAAATACTTGATTTACTTTCAATCATTTCTTTAATGCAAATATTAGCATTTTATCTCAATCGCGTCCAGGCCATGTGACCCTAAAGATTCCAAAACAGTGCAGCAACATAGAACTAGACTGCCTAGTCAGGACACACCTCTTTTTATTCCATTTTAGTACCTCCCATAATTTTTTTTAATCCATTTTTAACGGTAATTCGTTGATGGTCCCTAAATGAGACCACGGTTGTTGAGAGCGATGGGTCGGACTTTGTACAAGCCGTGATCGTGCACCTATCTCGGGGTGGAGAAGGAGGAGGGTGCCGTTGGATCTGGAGCGAATGTCTGTTGAATATCCAACCTGGAACTGATTTCAGCGCGGTACGTTGTCGGAGGTGATCAGCTCCGCCTCTGCGGACGCTCGGTGCTCACAGTGCCCAGGGCAGAGCAGCGTTACCTCGGCCTGTCCTGATGAAATGATCCTCTGGCTCAGACGTCTCTCAGATGCTTGGTGTGATCCATAGATTTGTGGTTGACGTGTTACTTTGTTTTTAATGTAAACACTTTGTATATTATTACTAATAATTGATTTTACCTTCGAATTTTAGGTTTATATTAAAGTGGCACGGCCATTGTATATGTATTTGTTAAAATCCCAAGTCTCCTCCTCACCTGCCTCATCACTGGCACACCTACCTGGACCACACCCCTAATCCTATATAACCCGCCCCTTCCGCCCTTTGACCCCCCTATTTTCCCTCCAAACAATCCACGAGAACAAAGGGACACTGGCTGTGAGTTTTATGGACGTTCACTCATTTAATGATTCATTTGGTTGATACTACATCTTGTATGAAGACTTACTTATTGCTTGTGTGTCATTATACTAGATTCCTGAGTTTAATCCTTTGCTAAAGAGAGGAAAGTAAGAGTGGATGTATTATTGATGTTAGTCTAAGACAACCTCATTTCTTATTGTATATTTGATACTTTCTAGATTGTAATATTTCCTTTATCATTTTCATATAGACAGAATCATCCACCATTACCCCTCATCACCGACTACCGTTTACTTGGAAATAAAATATTGCAACTTGGAAAGCTGCCTGGATCCTGTGTTTAAATGTGCACCCAACATATGATGTTCAGTCAATCACCGCCACTATAGTGTACAGTTCTTTCATATTTGTGTATGTATTTGAATATAAATGTACAATTGTAAGTTCAAATAAATAATACATTAACTGTCAGTTGATGTACTGATATCTATGAGTAGTCTAGTGAAAAACAGACGTAGCACCATCAGTAGCTCTTTGTGTTTTATGTCACAGGTCTCCATCAACATATGCAGCACTCGGGCATGAAGAAACTGTGAATTCAGCTCCTCCTTGCCGAACTAAAAGAGAGACGACCTGCACTCTTTAGTGAAGCTCAAGTGAGTGAAAGAGGATGGTGACACCCACACACTGTCAAAGTCATCGTTGTAGCAATGCCTCATCTGGAAAAGAGTTTTAATATGACAGCGAGGCTCATTTCAGCACCGTGGACAGCGCTATGAAATCACGGCACACATTGACAAATAAAATCATGCTCAAGCTACAATACAATTTCAAATGCATTCTTTTCTTTTTATTAAGATACAAGGAAGTGCGGTGCGGCCCGGCGCGTGTCGGTCTTCACTTAAGCCGCGGCGCACCCTCCATATCCACACTCCGGCGCGACGCGCACTGCAGCCGCTGAACCACCAGGCTCCTCAGTTGCGACACGTACCGCAGCCACAGCGCCCAGCCCTGCCGAGATCCCACCTCGGCCTGGCGCGTGTCGGTCTTCACTTAAGTCGCGCGGCGTGGCGCACAAACCTACAAACCTGCTACAAACCCCAGACTGGATTCGGTTTACTGGCGTGAGTACAGTCCTCACAGTTTAAGTGAGGACACGCACTTGTATTCTCAGTTTGGTATAAGATGTGAGTACAGTGTAACGCCACATTTCACAACTAATACATGCAACATGTTTACCTTTTTATTGACAGTGCTTCTATTTGACTATTGCATCGCAAGTAGACAGATCACAGATGTAAGTTTGACGTTACTTTGTTTCCTTGTTTATTCACTGACATCAGTCTTCTTCTCATCTCTTGTCTTTAATGAAACGATCACAGTCACCTGTTTGTGTCTCACTCTCTGTTTGCAGCATCAACGCAAACCTGCTACAAAACCCGGACTGGTATTCATGGACGGACTGAACTGGATTCGGTTTGATGGTGTGAGTACAACAGAAACTCATCACAACCAAACAGAAACAAACACACTTAACACTTAATTGTAAGTGTACACTCAAACTTTAACACTTTTTTTTATCATATGACATTTAAACTAATATTTAAATAAACATTTAGTTTGGAATGAGTATCAAGTAAAACCTGAAGTGGAGCTCCACTGAATATTATTATTATTATTATTATTATTATTATTATTATTATTGTTACTAAGTGATGACGAAAAAAACCCAGGTCAGTATTTTGTAACCTAAGAAAACCAATGTGATGTAAGTAATTATTGAAAAGGCTATTTATTAATTTAAATAATTAATGACACTTAAGTCGTTATTTAATGGTGTATTTATTAATATAAATCATCTAAAAAGGCTTGGGTTTCTAGTAACTAACTGGTGCTAACTAACTCAGCAGCCAGGAGTCACACTGTGAGTGGCTAATTGGAAGAATCAGTAGAGGAGAGGAAAGTAGAGGAAACCAGGTGCATGTACAGTGAATTTGGTCAATATTGCTTCTTGCAATAAAGAGTTACAGGGTGCTGTCACATTTCGGCAGGGCCTGCCGAGAAGTGACTGCACCCTGTAACTCTGGATTGTTAGGGCTTACATTCTCTATCTTTTCAGCATTAGCAGTCGAGGAAAACAGGTGCATGTACAATGAATTTGGTCAGTATCGCTCCTTCAAACAACGACTTATAGGGTGTACCCTGTATACAGTATTATATCTACCAGTAGACCTACGCTCACTACCTCTTAACCGATGCGCGTTCCCGTCGGAGGCAGTCATTTTTCGGCAAGGTTCAATGTGTTGTGCCTTCAGATGGTGTTCTGCACACTTTGGTTGCGCTGATTTGAGTTCCTTTTGCTTTCTTAGCATGGCCTTTCTGCTGATCTTTGACCTCAACATGGCATCACTGGATATTTTCTGTTTGTCACACCGTGGTTGTGCAAGCAGTTTGTAAAAATACTACCAGTAACCATGCCACATTAAAAGCTCCTTGAATCACCTTTCTTCCTAATGCTGATAGTCTGTTTGAACTTGATTTGGGCGTCCTGATCATGTCTACCTGCCTAAATGCAATGACTTACTGCCATGTGATTGGCTCCTTCAATCAGTGTGTTCATAAACAGAAAATGTGTACCTAATAAATTGGCAGATGTGTGTTTAAATCCAACCAGGAAGGAATATAGAAAGCAGTTTATAGTAGACATGTAGTTTTTCCTCTGCAGTTATAGGTGGGTGGAGTTTGCACTGCAGCTTCTGTGGCGTTTGTTTTGTTCACCGTTGTTGGAGACCATTATGGCTACATTGTTGAAATTAAAGAAACACACTCAGTGCAAACATAGCCACAATCTGGAAATATAAAATGAGGTCACCCTGTGACGCTGCCGACACCGAGGCTCATTTCAGCACCGTGGACAGCGCTATGAAATCACGGCACACATTGACAAATAAACTCATGAGTACAGTCCTCACAGTTTAAGTGAGGACACGCACCGCCGCCGCAGCGCCAAACGCACAGCAGCCGCGGAACCAGCGTCTCAGCAGACGCCATCCCTGCCGTGAAAACGCGGAAACACACTAAACTACAAACAACGCCACATTTCACAAATAATACATGCAACATGTTTACCTTTTTATTGACAGTGCTTCTATTTGACTATTGCATCGCAAGTAGTGATGATGACATCATGTTTTCTTTTTTAAGTTGAATGATTTGTCTGAATACACTGAAAACACTGCACATGTGTTTGTTCCCTTTTCAGGATGAGTTGGAAGCAACCCAAGAGGGGCAGTGGCCCTGGTGGCAGTAGTGAATGAAGATCAGGTTAGTTTACTGGCCTGAGTACAGTCCTCACAGTTTAAGTGAGGACACGCACCGCGGCCGCGGAACTACCAGGCTCCCCAGTTACGACAGGTACCGCCGCCGCAGCGCACGGCACCGGAACCGCAGCCGCGGAGCGCAAAGCAGCCGCGGAGCCCGCGCAAACCGAGATACATTCAAGATACATTCTCAACATTAACTTCATAAAAAAAGTGCGGTGCGCCCGGCCCCGCCTCGGCCCGGCGCGTGTCGGTCTTCACTTAAGCCGCGCGGCGTGGCGCAGCGCACAGGCGCACCCTCCATATCCGCACAACGGCGCGACGCGCACCGCAGCCGCTGAACCACCAGGCTCCTCAGTTGCCACACGTACCGCAGCCACAGCACACGGCACCGAGATCCCACCTCGGCCCGGCGCGCGTCGGTCCTCACTTAAGCCGCGCGGCGGGGCACACAGTCAGCGCAAACACGACACGTACCGCCGCCGCAGCGCCAAACGCACAGCAGCCGCGGAACCAGCGTCTCAGCAGACGCCATCCCTGCCGTGAAAACGCGGAAACACACTAAACTACAAACAACGCCACATTTCACAAATAATACATGCAACATGTTTACCTTTTTATTGACAGTGCTTCTATTTGACTATTGCATCGCAAGTAGTGATGATGACATCATGTTTTCTTTTTTAAGTTGAATGATTTGTCTGAATACACTGAAAACACTGAACATGTGTTTGTTCCCGAGCCACTCCATATCCACACTCCGGCGCACCGCTGCCGCTGAACCACCAGGCTCCTCAGTTGCGACACGTACCGCAGCCACAGCACACGGCACCGAGATCCCACCTCGGCCCGGCGCGTGTCGGTCCTCACTTAAGCCGCGCGGCGGGGCACACAGTCAGCGCAAACACGACACGTACCGCCACCGCAGCGCCAAACGCACAGCAGCCGCGGAATCAGCGTCTCAGCAGACGCCATCCCTGCCGTGAAAACGCGGAAACACACTAAACTACAAACAACGCCACATTTCACAAATAATACATGCAACATGTTTACCTTTTTATTGACAGTGCTTCTATTTGACTATTGCATCGCAAGTAGTGATGATGACATCATGTTTTCTTTTTTAAGTTGAATGATTTGTCTGAATACACTGAAAACACTGAACATGTGTTTGTTCCCTTTTCAGGATGAGTTGGAAGCAACCCAAGAGGGGCAGTGGCCCTGGTGGCAGTAGTGAATGAAGATCAGGTTAGTTTACTGGCCTGAGTACAGTCCTCACAGTTTAAGTGAGGACACGCACCGCGGCCGCGGAACCACAAGGCTCCCCAGTTACGACAGGTACCGCCGCCGCAGCGCACGGCACCGGAACCGCAGCCGCGGAGCGCACGGAGCGCACAGCAGCCACGGAGCCCGCGCAAACCGAGATACATTCAAGATACATTCTCAACATTAACTTCATAAAAAAAGTGCGGTGCGCCCGGCCCCGCCTCGGCCCGGCGCGTGTCGGTCTTCACTTAAGCCGCGCGGCGTGGCGCAGCGCACAGGCGCAGCGCACAGGCGCACCCTCCATATCCGCACAACGGCGCGACGCGCACCGCAGCCGCTGAACCACCAGGCTCCTCAGTTGCCACACGTACCGCAGCCACAGCACACGGCACCGAGATCCCACCTCGGCCCGGCGCGTGTCGGTCCTCACTTAAGCCACGCGGCGGGGCACACAGTCAGCGCAAACACGACACGTACCGCCGCCGCAGCGCCAAACGCACAGCAGCCGCGGAACCAGCGTCTCAGCAGACGCCATCCCTGCCGTGAAAACGCGGAAACACACTAAACTACAAACAACGCCACATTTCACAAATAATACATGCAACATGTTTACCTTTTTATTGACAGTGCTTCTATTTGACTATTGCATCGCAAGTAGTGATGATGACATCATGTTTTCTTTTTTAAGTTGAATGATTTGTCTGAATACACTGAAAACACTGAACATGTGTTTGTTCCCGAGCCACTCCATATCCACACTCCGGCGCACCGCTGCCGCTGAACCACCAGGCTCCTCAGTTGCCACACGTACCGCAGCCACAGCACACGGCACCGAGATCCCACCTCGGCCCGGCGCGTGTCGGTCCTCACTTAAGCCGCGCGGCGGGGCACACAGTCAGCGCAAACACGACACGTACCGCCACCGCAGCAGCCGCGGAATCAGCGTCTCAGCAGACGCCATCCCTGCCGTGAAAACGCGGAAACACACTAAACTACAAACAACGCCACATTTCACAAATAATACATGCAACATGTTTACCTTTTTATTGACAGTGCTTCTATTTGACTATTGCATCGCAAGTAGTGATGATGACATCATGTTTTCTTTTTTAAGTTGAATGATTTGTCTGAATACACTGAAAACACTGAACATGTGTTTGTTCCCGAGCCACTCCATATCCACACTCCGGCGCACCGCTGCCGCTGAACCACCAGGCTCCTCAGTTGCGACACGTACCGCAGCCACAGCACACGGCACCGAGATCCCACCTCGGCCCGGCGCGTGTCGGTCCTCACTTAAGCCGCGCGGCGGGGCACACAGTCAGCGCAAACACGACACGTACCGCCACCGCAGCGCCAAACGCACAGCAGCCGCGGAATCAGCGTCTCAGCAGACGCCATCCCTGCCGTGAAAACGCGGAAACACACTAAACTACAAACAACGCCACATTTCACAAATAATACATGCAACATGTTTACCTTTTTATTGACAGTGCTTCTATTTGACTATTGCATCGCAAGTAGTGATGATGACATCATGTTTTCTTTTTTAAGTTGAATGATTTGTCTGAATACACTGAAAACACTGAACATGTGTTTGTTCCCTTTTCAGGATGAGTTGGAAGCAACCCAAGAGGGGCAGTGGCCCTGGTGGCAGTAGTGAATGAAGATCAGGTTAGTTTACTGGCCTGAGTACAGTCCTCACAGTTTAAGTGAGGACACGCACCGCGGCCGCGGAACCACAAGGCTCCCCAGTTACGACAGGTACCGCCGCCGCAGCGCACGGCACCGGAACCGCAGCCGCGGAGCGCACGGAGCGCACAGCAGCCACGGAGCCCGCGCAAACCGAGATACATTCAAGATACATTCTCAACATTAACTTCATAAAAAAAGTGCGGTGCGCCCGGCCCCGCCTCGGCCCGGCGCGTGTCGGTCTTCACTTAAGCCGCGCGGCGTGGCGCAGCGCACAGGCGCAGCGCACAGGCGCACCCTCCATATCCGCACAACGGCGCGACGCGCACCGCAGCCGCTGAACCACCAGGCTCCTCAGTTGCCACACGTACCGCAGCCACAGCACACGGCACCGAGATCCCACCTCGGCCCGGCGCGTGTCGGTCCTCACTTAAGCCACGCGGCGGGGCACACAGTCAGCGCAAACACGACACGTACCGCCGCCGCAGCGCCAAACGCACAGCAGCCGCGGAACCAGCGTCTCAGCAGACGCCATCCCTGCCGTGAAAACGCGGAAACACACTAAACTACAAACAACGCCACATTTCACAAATAATACATGCAACATGTTTACCTTTTTATTGACAGTGCTTCTATTTGACTATTGCATCGCAAGTAGTGATGATGACATCATGTTTTCTTTTTTAAGTTGAATGATTTGTCTGAATACACTGAAAACACTGAACATGTGTTTGTTCCCGAGCCACTCCATATCCACACTCCGGCGCACCGCTGCCGCTGAACCACCAGGCTCCTCAGTTGCCACACGTACCGCAGCCACAGCACACGGCACCGAGATCCCACCTCGGCCCGGCGCGTGTCGGTCCTCACTTAAGCCGCGCGGCGGGGCACACAGTCAGCGCAAACACGACACGTACCGCCACCGCAGCAGCCGCGGAATCAGCGTCTCAGCAGACGCCATCCCTGCCGTGAAAACGCGGAAACACACTAAACTACAAACAACGCCACATTTCACAAATAATACATGCAACATGTTTACCTTTTTATTGACAGTGCTTCTATTTGACTATTGCATCGCAAGTAGTGATGATGACATCATGTTTTCTTTTTTAAGTTGAATGATTTGTCTGAATACACTGAAAACACTGAACATGTGTTTGTTCCCGAGCCACTCCATATCCACACTCCGGCGCACCGCTGCCGCTGAACCACCAGGCTCCTCAGTTGCGACACGTACCGCAGCCACAGCACACGGCACCGAGATCCCACCTCGGCCCGGCGCGTGTCGGTCCTCACTTAAGCCGCGCGGCGGGGCACACAGTCAGCGCAAACACGACACGTACCGCCACCGCAGCGCCAAACGCACAGCAGCCGCGGAATCAGCGTCTCAGCAGACGCCATCCCTGCCGTGAAAACGCGGAAACACACTAAACTACAAACAACGCCACATTTCACAAATAATACATGCAACATGTTTACCTTTTTATTGACAGTGCTTCTATTTGACTATTGCATCGCAAGTAGTGATGATGACATCATGTTTTCTTTTTTAAGTTGAATGATTTGTCTGAATACACTGAAAACACTGAACATGTGTTTGTTCCCTTTTCAGGATGAGTTGGAAGCAACCCAAGAGGGGCAGTGGCCCTGGTGGCAGTAGTGAATGAAGATCAGGTTAGTTTACTGGCCTGAGTACAGTCCTCACAGTTTAAGTGAGGACACGCACCGCGGCCGCGGAACCACAAGGCTCCCCAGTTACGACAGGTACCGCCGCCGCAGCGCACGGCACCGGAACCGCAGCCGCGGAGCGCACGGAGCGCACAGCAGCCACGGAGCCCGCGCAAACCGAGATACATTCAAGATACATTCTCAACATTAACTTCATAAAAAAAGTGCGGTGCGCCCGGCCCCGCCTCGGCCCGGCGCGTGTCGGTCTTCACTTAAGCCGCGCGGCGTGGCGCAGCGCACAGGCGCAGCGCACAGGCGCACCCTCCATATCCGCACAACGGCGCGACGCGCACCGCAGCCGCTGAACCACCAGGCTCCTCAGTTGCCACACGTACCGCAGCCACAGCACACGGCACCGAGATCCCACCTCGGCCCGGCGCGTGTCGGTCCTCACTTAAGCCACGCGGCGGGGCACACAGTCAGCGCAAACACGACACGTACCGCCGCCGCAGCGCCAAACGCACAGCAGCCGCGGAACCAGCGTCTCAGCAGACGCCATCCCTGCCGTGAAAACGCGGAAACACACTAAACTACAAACAACGCCACATTTCACAAATAATACATGCAACATGTTTACCTTTTTATTGACAGTGCTTCTATTTGACTATTGCATCGCAAGTAGTGATGATGACATCATGTTTTCTTTTTTAAGTTGAATGATTTGTCTGAATACACTGAAAACACTGAACATGTGTTTGTTCCCGAGCCACTCCATATCCACACTCCGGCGCACCGCTGCCGCTGAACCACCAGGCTCCTCAGTTGCCACACGTACCGCAGCCACAGCACACGGCACCGAGATCCCACCTCGGCCCGGCGCGTGTCGGTCCTCACTTAAGCCGCGCGGCGGGGCACACAGTCAGCGCAAACACGACACGTACCGCCACCGCAGCAGCCGCGGAATCAGCGTCTCAGCAGACGCCATCCCTGCCGTGAAAACGCGGAAACACACTAAACTACAAACAACGCCACATTTCACAAATAATACATGCAACATGTTTACCTTTTTATTGACAGTGCTTCTATTTGACTATTGCATCGCAAGTAGTGATGATGACATCATGTTTTCTTTTTTAAGTTGAATGATTTGTCTGAATACACTGAAAACACTGAACATGTGTTTGTTCCCTTTTCAGGATGAGTTGGAAGCAACCCAAGAGGGGCAGTGGCCCTGGTGGCAGTAGTGAATGAAGATCAGGTTAGTTTACTGGCCTGAGTACAGTCCTCACAGTTTAAGTGAGGACACGCACCGCGGCCGCGGAACCACAAGGCTCCCCAGTTACGACAGGTACCGCCGCCGCAGCGCACGGCACCGGAACCGCAGCCGCGGAGCGCACGGAGCGCACAGCAGCCACGGAGCCCGCGCAAACCGAGATACATTCAAGATACATTCTCAACATTAACTTCATAAAAAAAGTGCGGTGCGCCCGGCCCCGCCTCGGCCCGGCGCGTGTCGGTCTTCACTTAAGCCGCGCGGCGTGGCGCAGCGCACAGGCGCACCCTCCATATCCGCACAACGGCGCGACGCGCACCGCAGCCGCTGAACCACCAGGCTCCTCAGTTGCCACACGTACCGCAGCCACAGCACACGGCACCGAGATCCCACCTCGGCCCGGCGCGTGTCGGTCCTCACTTAAGCCGCGCGGCGGGGCACACAGTCAGCGCAAACACGACACGTACCGCCGCCGCAGCGCCAAACGCACAGCAGCCGCGGAACCAGCGTCTCAGCAGACGCCATCCCTGCCGTGAAAACGCGGAAACACACTAAACTACAAACAACGCCACATTTCACAAATAATACATGCAACATGTTTACCTTTTTATTGACAGTGCTTCTATTTGACTATTGCATCGCAAGTAGTGATGATGACATCATGTTTTCTTTTTTAAGTTGAATGATTTGTCTGAATACACTGAAAACACTGAACATGTGTTTGTTCCCTTTTCAGGATGAGTTGGAAGCAACCCAAGAGGGGCAGTGGCCCTGGTGGCAGTAGTGAATGAAGATCAGGTTAGTTTACTGGCCTGAGTACAGTCCTCACAGTTTAAGTGAGGACACGCACCGCGGCCGCGGAACCACAAGGCTCCCCAGTTACGACAGGTACCGCCGCCGCAGCGCACGGCACCGGAACCGCAGCCGCGGAGCGCACGGAGCGCACAGCAGCCACGGAGCCCGCGCAAACCGAGATACATTCAAGATACATTCTCAACATTAACTTCATAAAAAAAGTGCGGTGCGCCCGGCCCCGCCTCGGCCCGGCGCGTGTCGGTCTTCACTTAAGCCGCGCAGCGTGGCGCAGCGCACAGGCGCACCCTCCATATCCGCACAACGGCGCGGCGCGCACCGCAGCCGCTGAACCACCAGGCTCCTCAGTTGCGACACGTACCGCAGCCACAGCACACGGCACCGAGATCCCACCTCGGCCCGGCGCGTGTCGGTCCTCACTTAAGCCGCGCGGCGGGGCACACAGTCAGTGCAAACACGACACGTACCGCCGCCGCAGCGCCAAACGCACAGCAGCCGCGGAACCAGCGTCTCAGCAGACGCCATCCCTGCAGTGAAAACGCGGAAACACACTAAACTACAAACAACGCCACATTTCACAAATAATACATGCAACATGTTTACCTTTTTATTGACAGTGCTTCTATTTGACTATTGCATCGCAAGTAGTGATGATGACATCATGTTTTCTTTTTTAAGTTGAATGATTTGTCTGAATACACTGAAAACACTGAACATGTGTTTGTTCCCGAGCCACTCCATATCCACACTCCGGCGCACCGCTGCCGCTGAACCACCAGGCTCCTCAGTTGCGACACGTACCGCAGCCACAGCACACGGCACCGAGATCCCACCTCGGCCCGGCGCGTGTCGGTCCTCACTTAAGCCGCGCGGCGGGGCACACAGTCAGCGCAAACACGACACGTATCGCCACCGCAGCGCCAAACGCACAGCAGCCGCGGAATCAGCGTCTCAGCAGACGCCATCCCTGCCGTGAAAACGCGGAAACACACTAAACTACAAACAACGCCACATTTCACAAATAATACATGCAACATGTTTACCTTTTTATTGACAGTGCTTCTATTTGACTATTGCATCGCAAGTAGTGATGATGACATCATGTTTTCTTTTTTAAGTTGAATGATTTGTCTGAATACACTGAAAACACTGAACATGTGTTTGTTCCCTTTTCAGGATGAGTTGGAAGCAACCCAAGAGGGGCAGTGGCCCTGGTGGCAGTAGTGAATGAAGATCAGGTTAGTTTACTGGCCTGAGTACAGTCCTCACAGTTTAAGTGAGGACACGCACCGCGGCCGCGGAACCACAAGGCTCCCCAGTTACGACAGGTACCGCCGCCGCAGCGCACGGCACCGGAACCGCAGCCGCGGAGCGCACGGAGCGCACAGCAGCCACGGAGCCCGCGCAAACCGAGATACATTCAAGATACATTCTCAACATTAACTTCATAAAAAAAGTGCGGTGCGCCCGGCCCCGCCTCGGCCCGGCGCGTGTCGGTCTTCACTTAAGCCGCGCGGCGTGGCGCAGCGCACAGGCGCACCCTCCATATCCGCACAACGGCGCGACGCGCACCGCAGCCGCTGAACCACCAGGCTCCTCAGTTGCCACACGTACCGCAGCCACAGCACACGGCACCGAGATCCCACCTCGGCCCGGCGCGCGTCGGTCCTCACTTAAGCCGCGCGGCGGGGCACACAGTCAGCGCAAACACGACACGTACCGCCGCCGCAGCGCCAAACGCACAGCAGCCGCGGAACCAGCGTCTCAGCAGACGCCATCCCTGCCGTGAAAACGCGGAAACACACTAAACTACAAACAACGCCACATTTCACAAATAATACATGCAACATGTTTACCTTTTTATTGACAGTGCTTCTATTTGACTATTGCATCGCAAGTAGTGATGATGACATCATGTTTTCTTTTTTAAGTTGAATGATTTGTCTGAATACACTGAAAACACTGAACATGTGTTTGTTCCCGAGCCACTCCATATCCACACTCCGGCGCACCGCTGCCGCTGAACCACCAGGCTCCTCAGTTGCGACACGTACCGCAGCCACAGCACACGGCACCGAGATCCCACCTCGGCCCGGCGCGTGTCGGTCCTCACTTAAGCCGCGCGGCGGGGCACACAGTCAGCGCAAACACGACACGTACCGCCACCGCAGCGCCAAACGCACAGCAGCCGCGGAATCAGCGTCTCAGCAGACGCCATCCCTGCCGTGAAAACGCGGAAACACACTAAACTACAAACAACGCCACATTTCACAAATAATACATGCAACATGTTTACCTTTTTATTGACAGTGCTTCTATTTGACTATTGCATCGCAAGTAGTGATGATGACATCATGTTTTCTTTTTTAAGTTGAATGATTTGTCTGAATACACTGAAAACACTGAACATGTGTTTGTTCCCGAGCCACTCCATATCCACACTCCGGCGCACCGCTGCCGCTGAACCACCAGGCTCCTCAGTTGCGACACGTACCGCAGCCACAGCACACGGCACCGAGATCCCACCTCGGCCCGGCGCGTGTCGGTCCTCACTTAAGCCGCGCGGCGGGGCACACAGTCAGCGCAAACACGACACGTACCGCCACCGCAGCGCCAAACGCACAGCAGCCGCGGAATCAGCGTCTCAGCAGACGCCATCCCTGCCGTGAAAACGCGGAAACACACTAAACTACAAACAACGCCACATTTCACAAATAATACATGCAACATGTTTACCTTTTTATTGACAGTGCTTCTATTTGACTATTGCATCGCAAGTAGTGATGATGACATCATGTTTTCTTTTTTAAGTTGAATGATTTGTCTGAATACACTGAAAACACTGAACATGTGTTTGTTCCCTTTTCAGGATGAGTTGGAAGCAACCCAAGAGGGGCAGTGGCCCTGGTGGCAGTAGTGAATGAAGATCAGGTTAGTTTACTGGCCTGAGTACAGTCCTCACAGTTTAAGTGAGGACACGCACCGCAGCCGCGGAACCACAAGGCTCCCCAGTTACGACAGGTACCGCCGCCGCAGCGCACGGCACCGGAACCGCAGCCGCGGAGCGCACGGAGCGCACAGCAGCCACGGAGCCCGCGCAAACCGAGATACATTCAAGATACATTCTCAACATTAACTTCATAAAAAAAGTGCGGTGCGCCCGGCCCCGCCTCGGCCCGGCGCGTGTCGGTCTTCACTTAAGCCGCGCGGCGTGGCGCAGCGCACAGGCGCACCCTCCATATCCGCACAACGGCGCGACGCGCACCGCAGCCGCTGAACCACCAGGCTCCTCAGTTGCCACACGTACCGCAGCCACAGCACACGGCACCGAGATCCCACCTCGGCCCGGCGCGCGTCGGTCCTCACTTAAGCCGCGCGGCGGGGCACACAGTCAGCGCAAACACGACACGTACCGCCGCCGCAGCGCCAAACGCACAGCAGCCGCGGAACCAGCGTCTCAGCAGACGCCATCCCTGCCGTGAAAACGCGGAAACACACTAAACTACAAACAACGCCACATTTCACAAATAATACATGCAACATGTTTACCTTTTTATTGACAGTGCTTCTATTTGACTATTGCATCGCAAGTAGTGATGATGACATCATGTTTTCTTTTTTAAGTTGAATGATTTGTCTGAATACACTGAAAACACTGAACATGTGTTTGTTCCCGAGCCACTCCATATCCACACTCCGGCGCACCGCTGCCGCTGAACCACCAGGCTCCTCAGTTGCGACACGTACCGCAGCCACAGCACACGGCACCGAGATCCCACCTCGGCCCGGCGCGTGTCGGTCCTCACTTAAGCCGCGCGGCGGGGCACACAGTCAGCGCAAACACGACACGTACCGCCGCCGCAGCGCCAAACGCACAGCAGCCGCGGAATCAGCGTCTCAGCAGACGCCATCCCTGCCGTGAAAACGCGGAAACACACTAAACTACAAACAACGCCACATTTCACAACTAATACATGCAACATGTTTACCTTTTTATTGACAGTGCTTCTATTTGACTATTGCATCGCAAGTAGTGATGATGACATCATGTTTTCTTTTTTAAGTTGAATGATTTGTCTGAATACACTGAAAACACTGAACATGTGTTTGTTCCCTTTTCAGGATGAGTTGGAAGCAACCCAAGAGGGGCAGTGGCCCTGGTGGCAGTAGTGAATGAAGATCAGGTTCCTGCAGGAGTTCCCTTTGAAACTCACCATGTGTCTCTGGTCCTCACAATCAGGTTGTAATGGCTCACACACTGATCTACGCTCTCCATTTGAAGTTGTCAGAAGTAGAATGTAATAATTTGATTTAGTAGAAAGAAAAGAGTCAATTCAACTTAAGTATTAACATTTGTATAAAGAAGATCATTTCAGTTCAGATAAATCCGTTTCACATAAGTGTCACATACTTAGTAGTTTTCATTAACTGAATGGAATTAGTACAATGCACTTTACCCAAGTTACTTGAACAACAAATACTTGAGTTACTTGTACTCAAATCAAATACTTTTGTATGCTTAAATTGTTTGAGTTAATAAACTTAATTGGTTTCCTAAATGGTTAAAGTTGAAGTAACTCATTCCCCGCAGACAAGATACATTCTCAACATTAACTTCATAAAACCAGAGACCATTATGGCTACATTGTTGAAATGAAAGAAACACACTCAGTGCAAACATAGCCACAATCTGGAAATATAAAATGAGGTGGCCCCGTGACCCTGCCGACACCGAGGCTCATTTCATCACCGTGGACAGCGCTATGAAATCACGGCACACATTGACAAATGAACTCATGTGCATGCTCAAGCTACAATACAATTTCAAATGCATTCTTTTCTTTTTTTCTTTAGATACAAGGAAGTGCGGTGCGCCCGGCCCCGCCAGGATCCCACCTCAGCCCGGCGCGTGTCGGTCTTCACTTAAGCCGCGCGGCGTGGCGCGGCACACAGGCGCACACTCCATATCCACACTCCGGCTCAACGCGCACCGCAGCCACTGAACCACCAGGCTCCTCAGTCACAGCGCACATGTTTTCAATAATAAGCCCCGCCCCAAACATTTCAAGCTTTCACACCTGATTGGCTGACCATTGTGCCAATATTTAAACTCCTGTGTTGACAGCCGCACCAGAGGGACAGATCACAGATGTAAGTTTGACGTTACTTTGTTTCCTTGTTTCTTCACTGACATCAGTCTTCTTCTCATCTCTTGTCTTTAATGAAACGATCACAGTCACCTGTTTGTGTCTCACTCTCTGTTTGCAGCATCAACGCAAACCTGCTACAAAACCCGGACTGGTATTCATGGACGGACTGAACTGGATTCGGTTTGCTGGTGTGAGTACAACAGAAACTCATCACAACCAAACAGAAACAAACACACTTAACACTTAATTGTAAGTGTACACTCAAACTTTAACACTTTTTTTTAATCATATGACATTTAAACTAATATTTAAATAAACATTTAGTTTGGAATGAGTATCAAGTAAAACCTGAAGTGGAGCTCCACTGAATATTATTCTTATTATTATTATTATTATTATTATTCTTGTTGTTACTAAGTGATGACGAAAAAAACCCAGGTCAGTATTTTGTAACCTAAGAAAACCAATGTGATGTAAGTAATTATTGAAAAGGCTATTTATTAATTTAAATAATTAATGACACTGAAGTCATTATTTAATGGTGTATTTATTAATATAAATCATCTAAAAAGGCTTGGGTTTCTAGTAACTAACTGGTGCTAACTAACTCAGCAGCCAGGAGTCACACTGTGAGTGGCTAATTGGAAGAATCAGTAGAGGAGAGGAAAGTAGAGGAAACCAGGTGCATGTACAGTGAATTTGGTCAATATTGCTTCTTGCAATAAAGAGTTACAGGGTGCTGTCACATTTCGGCAGGGCCTGCCGAGAAGTGACTGCACCCTGTAACTCTGGATTGTTAGGGCTTACATTCTCTATCTTTTCAGCATTAGCAGTCGAGGAAAACAGGTGCATGTACAATGAATTTGGTCAGTATCGCTCCTTCAAACAACGACTTATAGGGTGTACCCTGTATACAGTATTATATCTACCAGTAGACCTACGCTCACTACCTCTTAACCGATGCGCGTTCCCGTCGGAGGCAGTCATTTTTCGGCAAGGTTCAATGTGTTGTGCCTTCAGATGGTGTTCTGCACACTTTGGTTGCGCTGATTTGAGTTCCTTTTGCTTTCTTAGCATGGCCTTTCTGCTGATCTTTGACCTCAACATGGCATCACTGTATATTTTCTGTTTGTCACACCGTGGTTGTGCAAGCAGTTTGTAAAAATACTACCAGTAACCATGCCACATTAAAAGCTCCTTGAATCACCTTTCTTCCTAATGCTGATAGTCTGTTTGAACTTGATTTGGGCGTCCTGATCATGTCTACCTGCCTAAATGCAATGACTTACTGCCATGTGATTGGCTCCTTCAATCAGTGTGTTCATAAACAGAAAATGTGTACCTAATAAATTGGCAGATGTGTGTTTAAATCCAACCAGGAAGGAATATAGAAAGCAGTTTATAGTAGACATGTAGTTTTTCCTCTGCAGCTATAGGTGGGTGGAGTTTGCACTGCAGCTTCTGTGGCGTTTGTTTTGTTCACCGTTGTTGGAGACCATTATGGCTACATTGTTGAAATTAAAGAAACACACTCAGTGCAAATGTTACACGTTTCAAACTTAGTGAAACTAATGCAACAAAAGATATTTATTCATGGAGTCTTGCTCTCTGGCCAACCTGGTAAAAGACAATTACGGAGTGATTCAATGAGAGCGCGAACAACCATCTTTTCCTCGGAATCTCAGTCTCTTTATTACAAACTTCAAAATTAAATATTTCCTAAACAATAAACATTCCCTTGTGCAATTCTGTTTCAGTTTCAATATCCATTTGTTGGTTCAAATCATCACAAATCTTTACAGTTGTATCTGCATTTCCCACATCAACGGTTTAAGCAGCTTTTACATACACAGAAATAAACCATCTCTTTATGAACAATACCCAACAAATATATAATTTGTATCAACGAAAGGAATCTGCCCTTTCTATCCATTTACTGTAAATAAACCATCTTTGGTTTTAACTAAATATTTAAATTACCTTTGTACCAGTGACTTGAAACAAAATACACATAGGGAGAACTGTTCTATTTAAAATACATTTTCAAACACAAACCAAACATAAAACTATGACTGACTATGTCAGGTTTAACTCTCTAAATTAACAATTAAATAAATCATACCAGGGAATAGGAACACCAGCTCAGTAAGTTACACATTCACAGTCACACACACACACACACACACTACAATGGCCGTTCGCGGCATTTTCGCTCACTCGCGATTATAAACATGGCTCTATAACCCGGTTTTTCACCACAGAAATCCAACAACAGACTTCTCACAGTTATCGCCAACAACTATAAAGTATAGGAGGACACAATTTTAATACTTTTTAATGGGTACCAACCTGGTAAAAGACAATTACGGAGTGATTCAATGAGAGCGCGAACAACCATCTTTTCCTCGGAATCTCAGTCTGAGGAGAGGAGGGAGGTGCGCCTCACCTTGAGTTCCGTGCCAAACCGATACCCACACTTTGGTTCCCCCTTCTTTTCTTTCCTCCTACAGCCTTATTCTTGCACATTAATTAGTGAAATATTAGTCATGTTAAGTTAGACATTTAGCTATTTGTCGGCACAAATAAGATGATGTATAAAACAAAACACTTATGTACATACATTCAAACAAAATAACCAGTGACTTAGTGTACTTAGATTAAGGTGTACCACACAAACATAGCCACAATCTGGAAATATAAAATGAGGTCACCCTGTGACGCTGCCGACACCGAGGCTCATTTCAGCACCGTGGACAGCGCTATGAAATCACGGCACACATTGACAAATAAACTCATGAGTACAGTCCTCACAGTTTAAGTGAGGACACGCACCGCCGCCGCAGCGCCAAACGCACAGCAGCCGCGGAACCAGCGTCTCAGCAGACGCCATCCCTGCCGTGAAAACGCGGAAACACACTAAACTACAAACAACGCCACATTTCACAAATAATACATGCAACATGTTTACCTTTTTATTGACAGTGCTTCTATTTGACTATTGCATCGCAAGTAGTGATGATGACATCATGTTTTCTTTTTTAAGTTGAATGATTTGTCTGAATACACTGAAAACACTGAACATGTGTTTGTTCCCTTTTCAGGATGAGTTGGAAGCAACCCAAGAGGGGCAGTGGCCCTGGTGGCAGTAGTGAATGAAGATCAGGTTAGTTTACTGGCCTGAGTACAGTCCTCACAGTTTAAGTGAGGACACGCACCGCGGCCGCGGAACCACAAGGCTCCCCAGTTACGACAGGTACCGCCGCCGCAGCGCACGGCACCGGAACCGCAGCCGCGGAGCGCACGGAGCGCACAGCAGCCACGGAGCCCGCGCAAACCGAGATACATTCAAGATACATTCTCAACATTAACTTCATAAAAAAAGTGCGGTGCGCCCGGCCCCGCCTCGGCCCGGCGCGTGTCGGTCTTCACTTAAGCCGCGCGGCGTGGCGCAGCGCACAGGCGCACCCTCCATATCCGCACAACGGCGCGACGCGCACCGCAGCCGCTGAACCACCAGGCTCCTCAGTTGCCACACGTACCGCAGCCACAGCACACGGCACCGAGATCCCACCTCGGCCCGGCGCGCGTCGGTCCTCACTTAAGCCGCGCGGCGGGGCACACAGTCAGCGCAAACACGACACGTACCGCCGCCGCAGCGCCAAACGCACAGCAGCCGCGGAACCAGCGTCTCAGCAGACGCCATCCCTGCCGTGAAAACGCGGAAACACACTAAACTACAAACAACGCCACATTTCACAAATAATACATGCAACATGTTTACCTTTTTATTGACAGTGCTTCTATTTGACTATTGCATCGCAAGTAGTGATGATGACATCATGTTTTCTTTTTTAAGTTGAATGATTTGTCTGAATACACTGAAAACACTGAACATGTGTTTGTTCCCGAGCCACTCCATATCCACACTCCGGCGCACCGCTGCCGCTGAACCACCAGGCTCCTCAGTTGCGACACGTACCGCAGCCACAGCACACGGCACCGAGATCCCACCTCGGCCCGGCGCGTGTCGGTCCTCACTTAAGCCGCGCGGCGGGGCACACAGTCAGCGCAAACACGACACGTACCGCCACCGCAGCGCCAAACGCACAGCAGCCGCGGAATCAGCGTCTCAGCAGACGCCATCCCTGCCGTGAAAACGCGGAAACACACTAAACTACAAACAACGCCACATTTCACAAATAATACATGCAACATGTTTACCTTTTTATTGACAGTGCTTCTATTTGACTATTGCATCGCAAGTAGTGATGATGACATCATGTTTTCTTTTTTAAGTTGAATGATTTGTCTGAATACACTGAAAACACTGAACATGTGTTTGTTCCCTTTTCAGGATGAGTTGGAAGCAACCCAAGAGGGGCAGTGGCCCTGGTGGCAGTAGTGAATGAAGATCAGGTTAGTTTACTGGCCTGAGTACAGTCCTCACAGTTTAAGTGAGGACACGCACCGCGGCCGCGGAACCACAAGGCTCCCCAGTTACGACAGGTACCGCCGCCGCAGCGCACGGCACCGGAACCGCAGCCGCGGAGCGCACGGAGCGCACAGCAGCCACGGAGCCCGCGCAAACCGAGATACATTCAAGATACATTCTCAACATTAACTTCATAAAAAAAGTGCGGTGCGCCCGGCCCCGCCTCGGCCCGGCGCGTGTCGGTCTTCACTTAAGCCGCGCGGCGTGGCGCAGCGCACAGGCGCACCCTCCATATCCGCACAACGGCGCGACGCGCACCGCAGCCGCTGAACCACCAGGCTCCTCAGTTGCCACACGTACCGCAGCCACAGCACACGGCACCGAGATCCCACCTCGGCCCGGCGCGCGTCGGTCCTCACTTAAGCCGCGCGGCGGGGCACACAGTCAGCGCAAACACGACACGTACCGCCGCCGCAGCGCCAAACGCACAGCAGCCGCGGAACCAGCGTCTCAGCAGACGCCATCCCTGCCGTGAAAACGCGGAAACACACTAAACTACAAACAACGCCACATTTCACAAATAATACATGCAACATGTTTACCTTTTTATTGACAGTGCTTCTATTTGACTATTGCATCGCAAGTAGTGATGATGACATCATGTTTTCTTTTTTAAGTTGAATGATTTGTCTGAATACACTGAAAACACTGAACATGTGTTTGTTCCCGAGCCACTCCATATCCACACTCCGGCGCACCGCTGCCGCTGAACCACCAGGCTCCTCAGTTGCGACACGTACCGCAGCCACAGCACACGGCACCGAGATCCCACCTCGGCCCGGCGCGTGTCGGTCCTCACTTAAGCCGCGCGGCGGGGCACACAGTCAGCGCAAACACGACACGTACCGCCACCGCAGCGCCAAACGCACAGCAGCCGCGGAATCAGCGTCTCAGCAGACGCCATCCCTGCCGTGAAAACGCGGAAACACACTAAACTACAAACAACGCCACATTTCACAAATAATACATGCAACATGTTTACCTTTTTATTGACAGTGCTTCTATTTGACTATTGCATCGCAAGTAGTGATGATGACATCATGTTTTCTTTTTTAAGTTGAATGATTTGTCTGAATACACTGAAAACACTGAACATGTGTTTGTTCCCTTTTCAGGATGAGTTGGAAGCAACCCAAGAGGGGCAGTGGCCCTGGTGGCAGTAGTGAATGAAGATCAGGTTAGTTTACTGGCCTGAGTACAGTCCTCACAGTTTAAGTGAGGACACGCACCGCGGCCGCGGAACCACAAGGCTCCCCAGTTACGACAGGTACCGCCGCCGCAGCGCACGGCACCGGAACCGCAGCCGCGGAGCGCACGGAGCGCACAGCAGCCACGGAGCCCGCGCAAACCGAGATACATTCAAGATACATTCTCAACATTAACTTCATAAAAAAAGTGCGGTGCGCCCGGCCCCGCCTCGGCCCGGCGCGTGTCGGTCTTCACTTAAGCCGCGCGGCGTGGCGCAGCGCACAGGCGCACCCTCCATATCCGCACAACGGCGCGACGCGCACCGCAGCCACTGAACCACCAGGCTCCTCAGTTGCCACACGTACCGCAGCCACAGCACACGGCACCGAGATCCCACCTCGGCCCGGCGCGCGTCGGTCCTCACTTAAGCCGCGCGGCGGGGCACACAGTCAGCGCAAACACGACACGTACCGCCGCCGCAGCGCCAAACGCACAGCAGCCGCGGAACCAGCGTCTCAGCAGACGCCATCCCTGCCGTGAAAACGCGGAAACACACTAAACTACAAACAACGCCACATTTCACAAATAATACATGCAACATGTTTACCTTTTTATTGACAGTGCTTCTATTTGACTATTGCATCGCAAGTAGTGATGATGACATCATGTTTTCTTTTTTAAGTTGAATGATTTGTCTGAATACACTGAAAACACTGAACATGTGTTTGTTCCCGAGCCACTCCATATCCACACTCCGGCGCACCGCTGCCGCTGAACCACCAGGCTCCTCAGTTGCGACACGTACCGCAGCCACAGCACACGGCACCGAGATCCCACCTCGGCCCGGCGCGTGTCGGTCCTCACTTAAGCCGCGCGGCGGGGCACACAGTCAGCGCAAACACGACACGTACCGCCACCGCAGCGCCAAACGCACAGCAGCCGCGGAATCAGCGTCTCAGCAGACGCCATCCCTGCCGTGAAAACGCGGAAACACACTAAACTACAAACAACGCCACATTTCACAAATAATACATGCAACATGTTTACCTTTTTATTGACAGTGCTTCTATTTGACTATTGCATCGCAAGTAGTGATGATGACATCATGTTTTCTTTTTTAAGTTGAATGATTTGTCTGAATACACTGAAAACACTGAACATGTGTTTGTTCCCGAGCCACTCCATATCCACACTCCGGCGCACCGCTGCCGCTGAACCACCAGGCTCCTCAGTTGCGACACGTACCGCAGCCACAGCACACGGCACCGAGATCCCACCTCGGCCCGGCGCGTGTCGGTCCTCACTTAAGCCGCGCGGCGGGGCACACAGTCAGCGCAAACACGACACGTACCGCCACCGCAGCGCCAAACGCACAGCAGCCGCGGAATCAGCGTCTCAGCAGACGCCATCCCTGCCGTGAAAACGCGGAAACACACTAAACTACAAACAACGCCACATTTCACAAATAATACATGCAACATGTTTACCTTTTTATTGACAGTGCTTCTATTTGACTATTGCATCGCAAGTAGTGATGATGACATCATGTTTTCTTTTTTAAGTTGAATGATTTGTCTGAATACACTGAAAACACTGAACATGTGTTTGTTCCCTTTTCAGGATGAGTTGGAAGCAACCCAAGAGGGGCAGTGGCCCTGGTGGCAGTAGTGAATGAAGATCAGGTTAGTTTACTGGCCTGAGTACAGTCCTCACAGTTTAAGTGAGGACACGCACCGCAGCCGCGGAACCACAAGGCTCCCCAGTTACGACAGGTACCGCCGCCGCAGCGCACGGCACCGGAACCGCAGCCGCGGAGCGCACGGAGCGCACAGCAGCCACGGAGCCCGCGCAAACCGAGATACATTCAAGATACATTCTCAACATTAACTTCATAAAAAAAGTGCGGTGCGCCCGGCCCCGCCTCGGCCCGGCGCGTGTCGGTCTTCACTTAAGCCGCGCGGCGTGGCGCAGCGCACAGGCGCACCCTCCATATCCGCACAACGGCGCGACGCGCACCGCAGCCGCTGAACCACCAGGCTCCTCAGTTGCCACACGTACCGCAGCCACAGCACACGGCACCGAGATCCCACCTCGGCCCGGCGCGTGTCGGTCCTCACTTAAGCCGCGCGGCGGGGCACACAGTCAGTGCAAACACGACACGTACCGCCGCCGCAGCGCCAAACGCACAGCAGCCGCGGAACCAGCGTCTCAGCAGACGCCATCCCTGCCGTGAAAACGCGGAAACACACTAAACTACAAACAACGCCACATTTCACAAATAATACATGCAACATGTTTACCTTTTTATTGACAGTGCTTCTATTTGACTATTGCATCGCAAGTAGTGATGATGACATCATGTTTTCTTTTTTAAGTTGAATGATTTGTCTGAATACACTGAAAACACTGAACATGTGTTTGTTCCCGAGCCACTCCATATCCACACTCCGGCGCACCGCTGCCGCTGAACCACCAGGCTCCTCAGTTGCGACACGTACCGCAGCCACAGCACACGGCACCGAGATCCCACCTCGGCCCGGCGCGTGTCGGTCCTCACTTAAGCCGCGCGGCGGGGCACACAGTCAGCGCAAACACGACACGTACCGCCACCGCAGCGCCAAACGCACAGCAGCCGCGGAATCAGCGTCTCAGCAGACGCCATCCCTGCCGTGAAAACGCGGAAACACACTAAACTACAAACAACGCCACATTTCACAACTAATACATGCAACATGTTTACCTTTTTATTGACAGTGCTTCTATTTGACTATTGCATCGCAAGTAGTGATGATGACATCATGTTTTCTTTTTTAAGTTGAATGATTTGTCTGAATACACTGAAAACACTGAACATGTGTTTGTTCCCGAGCCACTCCATATCCACACTCCGGCGCACCGCTGCCGCTGAACCACCAGGCTCCTCAGTTGCGACACGTACCGCAGCCACAGCACACGGCACCGAGATCCCACCTCGGCCCGGCGCGTGTCGGTCCTCACTTAAGCCGCGCGGCGGGGCACACAGTCAGCGCAAACACGACACGTACCGCCACCGCAGCGCCAAACGCACAGCAGCCGCGGAATCAGCGTCTCAGCAGACGCCATCCCTGCCGTGAAAACGCGGAAACACACTAAACTACAAACAACGCCACATTTCACAAATAATACATGCAACATGTTTACCTTTTTATTGACAGTGCTTCTATTTGACTATTGCATCGCAAGTAGTGATGATGACATCATGTTTTCTTTTTTAAGTTGAATGATTTGTCTGAATACACTGAAAACACTGAACATGTGTTTGTTCCCTTTTCAGGATGAGTTGGAAGCAACCCAAGAGGGGCAGTGGCCCTGGTGGCAGTAGTGAATGAAGATCAGGTTCCTGCAGGAGTTCCCTTTGAAACTCACCATGTGTCTCTGGTCCTCACAATCAGGTTGTAATGGCTCACACACTGATCTACGCTCTCCATTTGAAGTTGTCAGAAGTAGAATGTAATAATTTGATTTAGTAGAAAGAAAAGAGTCAATTCAACTTAAGTATTAACATTTGTATAAAGAAGATCATTTCAGTTCAGATAAATCCGTTTCACATAAGTGTCACATACTTAGTAGTTTTCATTAACTGAATGGAATTAGTACAATGCACTTTACCCAAGTTACTTGAACAACAAATACTTGAGTTACTTGTACTCAAATCAAATACTTTTGTATGCTTAAATTGTTTGAGTTAATAAACTTAATTGGTTTCCTAAATGGTTAAAGTTGAAGTAACTCATTCCCCGCAGACAAGATACATTCTCAACATTAACTTCATAAAACCAGAGACCATTATGGCTACATTGTTGAAATGAAAGAAACACACTCAGTGCAAACATAGCCACAATCTGGAAATATAAAATGAGGTGGCCCTGTGACGCTGCCGACACCGAGGCTCATTTCATCACCGTGGACAGCGCTATGAAATCACGGCACACATTGACAAATGAACTCATGTGCATGCTCAAGCTACAATACAATTTCAAATGCATTCTTTTCTTTTTTTCTTTAGATACAAGGAAGTGCGGTGCGCCCGGCCCCGCCAGGATCCCACCTCAGCCCGGCGCGTGTCGGTCTTCACTTAAGCCGCGCGGCGTGGCGCGGCACACAGGCGCACACTCCATATCCACACTCCGGCTCAACGCGCACCGCAGCCACTGAACCACCAGGCTCCTCAGTCACAGCGCACATGTTTTCAATAATAAGCCCCGCCCCAAACATTTCAAGCTTTCACACCTGATTGGCTGACCATTGTGCCAATATTTAAACTCCTGTGTTGACAGCCGCACCAGAGGGACAGATCACAGATGTAAGTTTGACGTTACTTTGTTTCCTTGTTTATTCACTGACATCAGTCTTCTTCTCATCTCTTGTCTTTAATGAAACGATCACAGTCACCTGTTTGTGTCTCACTCTCTGTTTGCAGCATCAACGCAAACCTGCTACAAAACCCGGACTGGTATTCATGGACGGACTGAACTGGATTCGGTTTGATGGTGTGAGTACAACAGAAACTCATCACAACCAAACAGAAACAAACACACTTAACACTTAATTGTAAGTGTACACTCAAACTTTAACACTTTTTTTTATCATATGACATTTAAACTAATATTTAAATAAACATTTAGTTTGGAATGAGTATCAAGTAAAACCTGAAGTGGAGCTCCACTGAATATTATTATTATTATTATTATTATTATTATTATTATTATTGTTACTAAGTGATGACGAAAAAAACCCAGGTCAGTATTTTGTAACCTAAGAAAACCAATGTGATGTAAGTAATTATTGAAAAGGCTATTTATTAATTTAAATAATTAATGACACTTAAGTCGTTATTTAATGGTGTATTTATTAATATAAATCATCTAAAAAGGCTTGGGTTTCTAGTAACTAACTGGTGCTAACTAACTCAGCAGCCAGGAGTCACACTGTGAGTGGCTAATTGGAAGAATCAGTAGAGGAGAGGAAAGTAGAGGAAACCAGGTGCATGTACAGTGAATTTGGTCAATATTGCTTCTTGCAATAAAGAGTTACAGGGTGCTGTCACATTTCGGCAGGGCCTGCCGAGAAGTGACTGCACCCTGTAACTCTGGATTGTTAGGGCTTACATTCTCTATCTTTTCAGCATTAGCAGTCGAGGAAAACAGGTGCATGTACAATGAATTTGGTCAGTATCGCTCCTTCAAACAACGACTTATAGGGTGTACCCTGTATACAGTATTATATCTACCAGTAGACCTACGCTCACTACCTCTTAACCGATGCGCGTTCCCGTCGGAGGCAGTCATTTTTCGGCAAGGTTCAATGTGTTGTGCCTTCAGATGGTGTTCTGCACACTTTGGTTGCGCTGATTTGAGTTCCTTTTGCTTTCTTAGCATGGCCTTTCTGCTGATCTTTGACCTCAACATGGCATCACTGGATATTTTCTGTTCGTCACACCGTGGTTGTGCAAGCAGTTTGTAAAAATACTACCAGTAACCATGCCACATTAAAAGCTCCTTGAATCACCTTTCTTCCTAATGCTGATAGTCTGTTTGAACTTGATTTGGGCGTCCTGATCATGTCTACCTGCCTAAATGCAATGACTTACTGCCATGTGATTGGCTCCTTCAATCAGTGTGTTCATAAACAGAAAATGTGTACCTAATAAATTGGCAGATGTGTGTTTAAATCCAACCAGGAAGGAATATAGAAAGCAGTTTATAGTAGACATGTAGTTTTTCCTCTGCAGCTATAGGTGGGTGGAGTTTGCACTGCAGCTTCTGTGGCGTTTGTTTTGTTCACCGTTGTTGGAGACCATTATGGCTACATTGTTGAAATTAAAGAAACACACTCAGTGCAAACATAGCCACAATCTGGAAATATAAAATGAGGTCACCCTGTGACGCTGCCGACACCGAGGCTCATTTCAGCACCGTGGACAGCGCTATGAAATCACGGCACACATTGACAAATAAACTCATGAGTACAGTCCTCACAGTTTAAGTGAGGACACGCACCGCGGCCGCGGAACCACCAGGCTCCCCAGTTACGACAGGTACCACCGCCGCAGCGCACGACACCGGAACCGCAGCCGCGGAGCGCACAGCAGCCGCGGAGCCCGCGCAAACCGAGATACATTCAAGATACATTCTCAACATTAACTTCATAAAAAAAGTGCGGTGCGCCCGGCCCCGCCTCGGCCCCACGCGTGTCGGTCTTCACTTAAGCCGCGCGGCGTGGCGCAGCGCACAGGCGCACCCTCCATATCCACACAACGGCGTGACGCGCACCGCAGCCGCTGAACCACCAGGCTCCTCAGTTGCGACACGTACCGCAGCCACAGCACACGGCACCGAGATCCCACCTCCCACCTACGTGTCATGTTTGCACCTCGGCCCGGCGCGTGTCGGTCCTCACTTAAGCCGCGCGGCGGGGCACACAGTCAGTGCAAACACGACACGTACCGCCGCCGCAGCGCCAAACGCACAGCAGCCGCGGAACCAGCGTCTCAGCAGACGCCATCCCTGCCGTGAAAACGCGGAAACACACTAAACTACAAACAACGCCACATTTCACAAATAATACATGCAACATGTTTACCTTTTTATTGACAGTGCTTCTATTTGACTATTGCATCGCAAGTAGTGATGATGACATCATGTTTTCTTTTTTAAGTTGAATGATTTGTCTGAATACACTGAAAACACTGAACATGTGTTTGTTCCCTTTTCAGGATGAGTTGGAAGCAACCCAAGAGGGGCAGTGGCCCTGGTGGCAGTAGTGAATGAAGATCAGGTTAGTTTACTGGCCTGAGTACAGTCCTCACAGTTTAAGTGAGGACACGCACCGCGGCCGCGGAACCACAAGGCTCCCCAGTTACGACAGGTACCGCCGCCGCAGCGCACGGCACCGGAACCGCAGCCGCGGAGCGCACGGAGCGCACAGCAGCCACGGAGCCCGCGCAAACCGAGATACATTCAAGATACATTCTCAACATTAACTTCATAAAAAAAGTGCGGTGCGCCCGGCCCCGCCTCGGCCCGGCGCGTGTCGGTCTTCACTTAAGCCGCGCGGCGTGGCGCAGCGCACAGGCGCACCCTCCATATCCGCACAACGGCGCGACGCGCACCGCAGCCGCTGAACCACCAGGCTCCTCAGTTGCCACACGTACCGCAGCCACAGCACACGGCACCGAGATCCCACCTCGGCCCGGCGCGTGTCGGTCCTCACTTAAGCCGCGCGGCGGGGCACACAGTCAGTGCAAACACAACACGTACCGCCGCCGCAGCGCCAAACGCACAGCAGCCGCGGAACCAGCGTCTCAGCAGACGCCATCCCTGCCGTGAAAACGCGGAAACACACTAAACTACAAACAACGCCACATTTCACAAATAATACATGCAACATGTTTACCTTTTTATTGACAGTGCTTCTATTTGACTATTGCATCGCAAGTAGTGATGATGACATCATGTTTTCTTTTTTAAGTTGAATGATTTGTCTGAATACACTGAAAACACTGAACATGTGTTTGTTCCCGAGCCACTCCATATCCACACTCCGGCGCACCGCTGCCGCTGAACCACCAGGCTCCTCAGTTGCGACATGTACCGCAGCCACAGCACACGGCACCGAGATCCCACCTCGGCCCGGCGCGTGTCGGTCCTCACTTAAGCCGCGCGGCGGGGCACACAGTCAGCGCAAACACGACACGTACCGCCACCGCAGCGCCAAACGCACAGCAGCCGCGGAATCAGCGTCTCAGCAGACGCCATCCCTGCCGTGAAAACGCGGAAACACACTAAACTACAAACAACGCCACATTTCACAAATAATACATGCAACATGTTTACCTTTTTATTGACAGTGCTTCTATTTGACTATTGCATCGCAAGTAGTGATGATGACATCATGTTTTCTTTTTTAAGTTGAATGATTTGTCTGAATACACTGAAAACACTGAACATGTGTTTGTTCCCTTTTCAGGATGAGTTGGAAGCAACCCAAGAGGGGCAGTGGCCCTGGTGGCAGTAGTGAATGAAGATCAGGTTAGTTTACTGGCCTGAGTACAGTCCTCACAGTTTAAGTGAGGACACGCACCGCGGCCGCGGAACCACAAGGCTCCCCAGTTACGACAGGTACCGCCGCCGCAGCGCACGGCACCGGAACCGCAGCCGCGGAGCGCACGGAGCGCACAGCAGCCACGGAGCCCGCGCAAACCGAGATACATTCAAGATACATTCTCAACATTAACTTCATAAAAAAAGTGCGGTGCGCCCGGCCCCGCCTCGGCCCGGCGCGTGTCGGTCTTCACTTAAGCCGCGCGGCGTGGCGCAGCGCACAGGCGCACCCTCCATATCCGCACAACGGCGCGACGCGCACCGCAGCCGCTGAACCACCAGGCTCCTCAGTTGCCACACGTACCGCAGCCACAGCACACGGCACCGAGATCCCACCTCGGCCCGGCGCGTGTCGGTCCTCACTTAAGCCGCGCGGCGGGGCACACAGTCAGTGCAAACACAACACGTACCGCCGCCGCAGCGCCAAACGCACAGCAGCCGCGGAACCAGCGTCTCAGCAGACGCCATCCCTGCCGTGAAAACGCGGAAACACACTAAACTACAAACAACGCCACATTTCACAAATAATACATGCAACATGTTTACCTTTTTATTGACAGTGCTTCTATTTGACTATTGCATCGCAAGTAGTGATGATGACATCATGTTTTCTTTTTTAAGTTGAATGATTTGTCTGAATACACTGAAAACACTGAACATGTGTTTGTTCCCGAGCCACTCCATATCCACACTCCGGCGCACCGCTGCCGCTGAACCACCAGGCTCCTCAGTTGCGACATGTACCGCAGCCACAGCACACGGCACCGAGATCCCACCTCGGCCCGGCGCGTGTCGGTCCTCACTTAAGCCGCGCGGCGGGGCACACAGTCAGCGCAAACACGACACGTACCGCCACCGCAGCGCCAAACGCACAGCAGCCGCGGAATCAGCGTCTCAGCAGACGCCATCCCTGCCGTGAAAACGCGGAAACACACTAAACTACAAACAACGCCACATTTCACAAATAATACATGCAACATGTTTACCTTTTTATTGACAGTGCTTCTATTTGACTATTGCATCGCAAGTAGTGATGATGACATCATGTTTTCTTTTTTAAGTTGAATGATTTGTCTGAATACACTGAAAACACTGAACATGTGTTTGTTCCCTTTTCAGGATGAGTTGGAAGCAACCCAAGAGGGGCAGTGGCCCTGGTGGCAGTAGTGAATGAAGATCAGGTTAGTTTACTGGCCTGAGTACAGTCCTCACAGTTTAAGTGAGGACACGCACCGCGGCCGCGGAACCACAAGGCTCCCCAGTTACGACAGGTACCGCCGCCGCAGCGCACGGCACCGGAACCGCAGCCGCGGAGCGCACGGAGCGCACAGCAGCCACGGAGCCCGCGCAAACCGAGATACATTCAAGATACATTCTCAACATTAACTTCATAAAAAAAGTGCGGTGCGCCCGGCCCCGCCTCGGCCCGGCGCGTGTCGGTCTTCACTTAAGCCGCGCGGCGTGGCGCAGCGCACAGGCGCACCCTCCATATCCGCACAACGGCGCGACGCGCACCGCAGCCGCTGAACCACCAGGCTCCTCAGTTGCCACACGTACCGCAGCCACAGCACACGGCACCGAGATCCCACCTCGGCCCGGCGCGTGTCGGTCCTCACTTAAGCCGCGCGGCGGGGCACACAGTCAGTGCAAACACAACACGTACCGCCGCCGCAGCGCCAAACGCACAGCAGCCGCGGAACCAGCGTCTCAGCAGACGCCATCCCTGCCGTGAAAACGCGGAAACACACTAAACTACAAACAACGCCACATTTCACAAATAATACATGCAACATGTTTACCTTTTTATTGACAGTGCTTCTATTTGACTATTGCATCGCAAGTAGTGATGATGACATCATGTTTTCTTTTTTAAGTTGAATGATTTGTCTGAATACACTGAAAACACTGAACATGTGTTTGTTCCCGAGCCACTCCATATCCACACTCCGGCGCACCGCTGCCGCTGAACCACCAGGCTCCTCAGTTGCGACACGTACCGCAGCCACAGCACACGGCACCGAGATCCCACCTCGGCCCGGCGCGTGTCGGTCCTCACTTAAGCCGCGCGGCGGGGCACACAGTCAGCGCAAACACGACACGTACCGCCACCGCAGCGCCAAACGCACAGCAGCCGCGGAATCAGCGTCTCAGCAGACGCCATCCCTGCCGTGAAAACGCGGAAACACACTAAACTACAAACAACGCCACATTTCACAAATAATACATGCAACATGTTTACCTTTTTATTGACAGTGCTTCTATTTGACTATTGCATCGCAAGTAGTGATGATGACATCATGTTTTCTTTTTTAAGTTGAATGATTTGTCTGAATACACTGAAAACACTGAACATGTGTTTGTTCCCTTTTCAGGATGAGTTGGAAGCAACCCAAGAGGGGCAGTGGCCCTGGTGGCAGTAGTGAATGAAGATCAGGTTAGTTTACTGGCCTGAGTACAGTCCTCACAGTTTAAGTGAGGACACGCACCGCGGCCGCGGAACCACAAGGCTCCCCAGTTACGACAGGTACCGCCGCCGCAGCGCACGGCACCGGAACCGCAGCCGCGGAGCGCACGGAGCGCACAGCAGCCACGGAGCCCGCGCAAACCGAGATACATTCAAGATACATTCTCAACATTAACTTCATAAAAAAAGTGCGGTGCGCCCGGCCCCGCCTCGGCCCGGCGCGTGTCGGTCTTCACTTAAGCCGCGCGGCGTGGCGCAGCGCACAGGCGCACCCTCCATATCCGCACAACGGCGCGACGCGCACCGCAGCCGCTGAACCACCAGGCTCCTCAGTTGCCACACGTACCGCAGCCACAGCACACGGCACCGAGATCCCACCTCGGCCCGGCGCGTGTCGGTCCTCACTTAAGCCGCGCGGCGGGGCACACAGTCAGCGCAAACACGACACGTACCGCCGCCGCAGCGCCAAACGCACAGCAGCCGCGGAACCAGCGTCTCAGCAGACGCTATCCCTGCCGTGAAAACGCGGAAACACACTAAACTACAAACAACGCCACATTTCACAACTAATACATGCAACATGTTTACCTTTTTATTGACAGTGCTTCTATTTGACTATTGCATCGCAAGTAGTGATGATGACATCATGTTTTCTTTTTTAAGTTGAATGATTTGTCTGAATACACTGAAAACACTGAACATGTGTTTGTTCCCTTTTCAGGATGAGTTGGAAGCAACCCAAGAGGGGCAGTGGCCCTGGTGGCAGTAGTGAATGAAGATCAGGTTCCTGCAGGAGTTCCCTTTGAAACTCACCATGTGTCTCTGGTCCTCACAATCAGGTTGTAATGGCTCACACACTGATCTACGCTCTCCATTTGAAGTTGTCAGAAGTAGAATGTAATAATTTGATTTAGTAGAAAGAAAAGAGTCCATTCAACTTAAGTATTAACATTTGTATAAAGAAGATCATTTCAGTTCAGATAAATCCGTTTCACATAAGTGTCACATACTTAGTAGTTTTCATTAACTGAATGGAATTAGTACAATGCACTTTACCCAAGTTACTTTAACAACAAATACTTGAGTTACTTGTACTCAAATCAAATACTTTTGTATGCTTAAATTGTTTGAGTTAATAAACTTAATTGGTTTCCTAAATGGTTAAAGTTGAAGTAACTCATTCCCCGCAGACAAGATACATTCTCAACATTAACTTCATAAAACCAGAGACCATTATGGCTACATTGTTGAAATGAAAGAAACACACTCAGTGCAAACATAGCCACAATCTGGAAATATAAAATGAGGTGGCCCCGTGACCCTGCCGACACCGAGGCTCATTTCATCACCGTGGACAGCGCTATGAAATCACGGCACACATTGACAAATGAACTCATGTGCATGCTCAAGCTACAATACAATTTCAAATGCATTCTTTTCTTTTTTTCTTTAGATACAAGGAAGTGCGGTGGGCCCGGCCCCGCCAGGATCCCACCTCAGCCCGGCACGTGTCGGTCTTCACTTAAGCCGCGCGGCGTGGCGCGGCACACAGGCGCACACTCCATATCCACACTCCGGCTCAACGCGCACCGCAGCCACTGAACCACCAGGCTCCTCAGTCACAGCGCACATGTTTTCAATAATAAGCCCCACCCCAAACATTTCAAGCTTTCACACCTGATTGGCTGACCATTGTGCCAATATTTAAACTCCTGTGTTGACAGCCACACCAGAGGGAGAGGAGATGCTGACAGATCACAGACGTAAGTTTGACGTTACTTTGTTTCCTTGTTTTCTCACTGACTCCAGTCTTCTTCTCATCTCTTGTCTTTAATGAAACCATCACAGTCCCATGTTTGTGTCTTACTCTCTGTTTGCAGCACCAATGCAAACCTGCTACAGTACAAACCTGCTACAAACCCCAGACTGGATTCGGTTTACTGGCGTGAGTACAACAGAAAGTCATCACAACCAGACAGAAACAAACCGCAAACACACTTAACACTTGAATCTAAGTGTAGAGTCGAACGTTAACACTTTAATTTTGATCATATGACATTAAACTAATATTTAATTACCTCATTTATTTTTTTTATAATTTTAATAATGTAAATATTAGCATTTTATCTCAATCGCGTCCAGGCCATGTGACCCTAAAGATTCCAAAACAGTGCAGCAACATAGAACTAGACTGCCTAGTCAGGACACACCTCTTTTTATTCCATTTTAGTACCTCCCATAATTTTTTTTAATCCATTTTTAACGGTAATTCGTTGATGGTCCCTAAATGAGACCACGGTTGTTGAGAGCGATGGGTCGGACTTTGTACAAGCCGTGATCGTGCACCTATCTCGGGGTGGAGAAGGAGGAGGGTGCTGTTGGATCTGGAGCGAATGTCTGTTGAATATCCAACCTGGAACTGATTTCAGCGCTGTACGTTGTCGGAGGTGATCAGCTCCGCCTCTGCGGACGCTCGGTGCTCACAGTGCCCAGGGCAGAGCAGCGTTACCTCGGCCTGTCCTGATGAAATGATCCGCTGGCTCAGACGTCTCACAGATGCTTGGTGTGATCCATAGATTTGTGGTTGACGTGTTACTTTGTTTTTAATGTAAACACTTTGTATATTATTACTAATAATTGATTTTACCTTCGAATTTTAGGTTTATATTAAAGTGGCACGGCCATTGTATATGTATTTGTTAAAATCCCAAGTCTCCTCCTCACCTGCCTCATCACTGGCACACCTACCTGGACCACACCCCTAATCCTATATAACCCGCCCCTTCCGCCCTTTGACCCCCCTATTTTCCCTCCAAACAATCCACGAGAACAAAGGGACACTGGCTGTGAGTTTTATGGACGTTCACTCATTTAATGATTCATTTGGTTGATACTACATCTTGTATGAAGACTTACTTATTGCTTGTGTGTCATTATACTAGATTCCTGAGTTTAATCCTTTGCTAAAGAGAGGAAAGTAAGAGTGGATGTATTATTGATGTTAGTCTAAGACAACCTCATTTCTTATTGTATATTTGATACTTTCTAGATTGTAATATTTCCTTTATCATTTTCATATAGACAGAATCATCCACCATTACCCCTCATCACCGACTACCGTTTACTTGGAAATAAAATATTGCAACTTGGAAAGCTGCCTGGATCCTGTGTTTAAATGTGCACCCAACATATGATGTTCAGTCAATCACCGCCACTATAGTGTACAGTTCTTTCATATTTGTGTATGTATTTGAATATAAATGTACAATTGTAAGTTCAAATAAATAATACATTAACTGTCAGTTGATGTACTGATATCTATGAGTAGTCTAGTGAAAAACAGACGTAGCACCATCAGTAGCTCTTTGTGTTTTATGTCACAGGTCTCCATCAACATATGCAGCACTCGGGCATGAAGAAACTGTGAATTCAGCTCCTCCTTGCCGAACTAAAAGAGAGACGACCTGCACTCTTTAGTGAAGCTCAAGTGAGTGAAAGAGGATGGTGACACCCACACACTGTCAAAGTCATCGTTGTAGCAATGCCTCATCTGGAAAAGAGTTTTAATATGACAGCGAGGCTCATTTCAGCACCGTGGACAGCGCTATGAAATCACGGCACACATTGACAAATAAAATCATGCGCATGCTCAAGCTACAATACAATTTCAAATGCATTCTTTTTTTTTTTTAGATACAAGGAAGTGCGGTGCGCCCGGCCCCGCCAGGATCCCACCTCGGCCTGGCGCGTGTCGGTCTTCACTTAAGCCGCGCGGCGTGGCGCACAAACCTACAAACCTGCTACAAACCCCAGACTGGATTCGGTTTACTGGCGTGAGTACAGTCCTCACAGTTTAAGTGAGGACACGCACTTGTATTCTCAGTTTGGTATAAGATGTGAGTACAGTGTAACGCCACATTTCACAACTAATACATGCAACATGTTTACCTTTTTATTGACAGTGCTTCTATTTGACTATTGCATCGCAAGTAGTGATGATGACATCATGTTTTCTTTTTTAAGTTGAATGATTTGTCCGAATACACTGAAAACACTGAACATGTGTTTGTTCCCTTTTCAGGATGAGTTGGAAGCAGCCCAAGAGGGGCAGTGGCCCTGGTGGCAGTAGTGAATGAAGATCAGGTTCCTGCAGGAGTTCCCTTTGAAACTCACCATGTGTCTCTGGTCCTCACAATCAGGTTGTAATGGCTCACACACTGATCTACGCTCTCCATTTGAAGTTGTCAGAAGTAGAATGTAATAATTTGATTTAGTAGAAAGAAAAGAGTCCATTCAACTTAAGTATTAACATTTGTATAAAGAAGATCATTTCAGTTCAGATAAATCCGTTTCACATAAGTGTCACATACTTAGTAGTTTTCATTAACTGAATGGAATTAGTACAATGCACTTTACCCAAGTTACTTTAACAACAAATACTTGAGTTACTTGTACTCAAATCAAATACTTTTGTATGCTTAAATTGTTTGAGTTAATAAACTTAATTGGTTTCCTAAATGGTTAAAGTTGAAGTAACTCATTCCCCGCAGACAAGATACATTCTCAACATTAACTTCATAAAACCAGAGACCATTATGGCTACATTGTTGAAATGAAAGAAACACACTCAGTGCAAACATAGCCACAATCTGGAAATATAAAATGAGGTGGCCCCGTGACCCTGCCGACACCGAGGCTCATTTCATCACCGTGGACAGCGCTATGAAATCACGGCACACATTGACAAATGAACTCATGTGCATGCTCAAGCTACAATACAATTTCAAATGCATTCTTTTCTTTTTTTCTTTAGATACAAGGAAGTGCGGTGCGCCCGGCCCCGCCAGGATCCCACCTCAGCCCGGCGCGTGTCGGTCTTCACTTAAGCCGCGCGGCGTGGCGCGGCA
Source organism: Solea solea (assembly GCF_958295425.1). NCBI lineage: Eukaryota > Metazoa > Chordata > Actinopteri > Pleuronectiformes > Soleidae > Solea > Solea solea. The sequence goes on along the minus strand of NW_026704010.1, from coordinate 343,476 downwards.
CACAGGCGCACACTCCATATCCACACTCCGGCTCAACGCGCACCGCAGCCACTGAACCACCAGGCTCCTCAGTCACAGCGCACATGTTTTCAATAATAAGCCCCGCCCCAAACATTTCAAGCTTTCACACCTGATTGGCTGACCATTGTGCCAATATTTAAACTCCTGTGTTGACAGCCGCACCAGAGGGACAGATCACAGATGTAAGTTTGACGTTACTTTGTTTCCTTGTTTCTTCACTGACATCAGTCTTCTTCTCATCTCTTGTCTTTAATGAAACGATCACAGTCACCTGTTTGTGTCTCACTCTCTGTTTGCAGCATCAACGCAAACCTGCTACAAAACCCGGACTGGTATTCATGGACGGACTGAACTGGATTCGGTTTGCTGGTGTGAGTACAACAGAAACTCATCACAACCAAACAGAAACAAACACACTTAACACTTAATTGTAAGTGTACACTCAAACTTTAACACTTTTTTTTTCTCATATGACATTTAAACTAATATTTAAATAAACATTTAGTTTGGAATGAGTATCAAGTAAAACCTGAAGTGGAGCTCCACTGAATATTATTCTTATTATTATTATTATTATTATTATTATTGTTGTTACTAAGTGATGACGAAAAAAACCCAGGTCAGTATTTTGTAACCTAAGAAAACCAATGTGATGTAAGTAATTATTGAAAAGGCTATTTATTAATTTAAATAATTAATGACACTGAAGTCATTATTTAATGGTGTATTTATTAATATAAATCATCTAAAAAGGCTTGGGTTTCTAGTAACTAACTGGTGCTAACTAACTCAGCAGCCAGGAGTCACACTGTGAGTGGCTAATTGGAAGAATCAGTAGAGGAGAGGAAAGTAGAGGAAACCAGGTGCATGTACAGTGAATTTGGTCAATATTGCTTCTTGCAATAAAGAGTTACAGGGTGCTGTCACATTTCGGCAGGGCCTGCCGAGAAGTGACTGCACCCTGTAACTCTGGATTGTTAGGGCTTACATTCTCTATCTTTTCAGCATTAGCAGTCGAGGAAAACAGGTGCATGTACAATGAATTTGGTCAGTATCGCTCCTTCAAACAACGACTTATAGGGTGTACCCTGTATACAGTATTATATCTACCAGTAGACCTACGCTCACTACCTCTTAACCGATGCGCGTTCCCGTCTGAGGCAGTCATTTTTCGGCAAGGTTCAATGTGTTGTGCCTTCAGATGGTGTTCTGCACACTTTGGTTGCGCTGATTTGAGTTCCTTTTGCTTTCTTAGCATGGCCTTTCTGCTGATCTTTGACCTCAACATGGCATCACTGGATATTTTCTGTTTGTCACACCGTGGTTGTGCAAGCAGTTTGTAAAAATACTACCAGTAACCATGCCACATTAAAAGCTCCTTGAATCACCTTTCTTCCTAATGCTGATAGTCTGTTTGAACTTGATTTGGGCGTCCTGATCATGTCTACCTGCCTAAATGCAATGACTTACTGCCATGTGATTGGCTCCTTCAATCAGTGTGTTCATAAACAGAAAATGTGTACCTAATAAATTGGCAGATGTGTGTTTAAATCCAACCAGGAAGGAATATAGAAAGCAGTTTATAGTAGACATGTAGTTTTTCCTCTGCAGCTATAGGTGGGTGGAGTTTGCACTGCAGCTTCTGTGGCGTTTGTTTTGTTCACCGTTGTTGGAGACCATTATGGCTACATTGTTGAAATTAAAGAAACACACTCAGTGCAAACATAGCCACAATCTGGAAATATAAAATGAGGTCACCCTGTGACGCTGCCGACACCGAGGCTCATTTCAGCACCGTGGACAGCGCTATGAAATCACGGCACACATTGACAAATAAACTCATGAGTACAGTCCTCACAGTTTAAGTGAGGACACGCACCGCGGCCGCGGAACCACCAGGCTCCCCAGTTACGACAGGTACCGCCGCCGCAGCGCACGGCACCGGAACCGCAGCCGCGGAGCGCACGGAGCGCACAGCAGCCACGGAGCCCGCGCAAACCGAGATACATTCAAGATACATTCTCAACATTAACTTCATAAAAAAAGTGCGGTGCGCCCGGCCCCGCCTCGGCCCGGCGCGTGTCGGTCTTCACTTAAGCCGCGCGGCGTGGCGCAGCGCACAGGCGCACCCTCCATATCCGCACAACGGCGCGACGCGCACCGCAGCCGCTGAACCACCAGGCTCCTCAGTTGCCACACGTACCGCAGCCACAGCACACGGCACCGAGATCCCACCTCGGCCCGGCGCGTGTCGGTCCTCACTTAAGCCGCGCGGCGGGGCACACAGTCAGCGCAAACACGACACGTACCGCCGCCGCAGCGCCAAACGCACAGCAGCCGCGGAACCAGCGTCTCAGCAGACGCCATCCCTGCCGTGAAAACGCGGAAACACACTAAACTACAAACAACGCAACATTTCACAAATAATACATGCAACATGTTTACCTTTTTATTGACAGTGCTTCTATTTGACTATTGCATCGCAAGTAGTGATGATGACATCATGTTTTCTTTTTTAAGTTGAATGATTTGTCTGAATACACTGAAAACACTGAACATGTGTTTGTTCCCGAGCCACTCCATATCCACACTCCGGCGCACCGCTGCCGCTGAACCACCAGGCTCCTCAGTTGCGACACGTACCGCAGCCACAGCACACGGCACCGAGATCCCACCTCGGCCCGGCGCGTGTCGGTCCTCACTTAAGCCGCGCGGCGGGGCACACAGTCAGCGCAAACACGACACGTACCGCCACCGCAGCGCCAAACGCACAGCAGCCGCGGAATCAGCGTCTCAGCAGACGCCATCCCTGCCGTGAAAACGCGGAAACACACTAAACTACAAACAACGCCACATTTCACAAATAATACATGCAACATGTTTACCTTTTTATTGACAGTGCTTCTATTTGACTATTGCATCGCAAGTAGTGATGATGACATCATGTTTTCTTTTTTAAGTTGAATGATTTGTCTGAATACACTGAAAACACTGAACATGTGTTTGTTCCCGAGCCACTCCATATCCACACTCCGGCGCACCGCTGCCGCTGAACCACCAGGCTCCTCAGTTGCGACACGTACCGCAGCCACAGCACACGGCACCGAGATCCCACCTCGGCCCGGCGCGTGTCGGTCCTCACTTAAGCCGCGCGGCGGGGCACACAGTCAGCGCAAACACGACACGTACCGCCACCGCAGCGCCAAACGCACAGCAGCCGCGGAATCAGCGTCTCAGCAGACGCCATCCCTGCCGTGAAAACGCGGAAACACACTAAACTACAAACAACGCCACATTTCACAAATAATACATGCAACATGTTTACCTTTTTATTGACAGTGCTTCTATTTGACTATTGCATCGCAAGTAGTGATGATGACATCATGTTTTCTTTTTTAAGTTGAATGATTTGTCTGAATACACTGAAAACACTGAACATGTGTTTGTTCCCTTTTCAGGATGAGTTGGAAGCAACCCAAGAGGGGCAGTGGCCCTGGTGGCAGTAGTGAATGAAGATCAGGTTAGTTTACTGGCCTCAGTACAGTCCTCACAGTTTAAGTGAGGACACGCACCGCGGCCGCGGAACCACAAGGCTCCCCAGTTACGACAGGTACCGCCGCTGCAGCGCACGGCACCGGAACCGCAGCCGCGGAGCGCACGGAGCGCACAGCAGCCACGGAGCCCGCGCAAACCGAGATACATTCAAGATACATTCTCAACATTAACTTCATAAAAAAAGTGCGGTGCGCCCGGCCCCGCCTCGGCCCGGCGCGTGTCGGTCTTCACTTAAGCCGCGCGGCGTGGCGCAGCGCACAGGCGCACCCTCCATATCCGCACAACGGCGCGACGCGCACCGCAGCCGCTGAACCACCAGGCTCCTCAGTTGCCACACGTACCGCAGCCACAGCACACGGCACCGAGATCCCACCTCGGCCCGGCGCGTGTCGGTCCTCACTTAAGCCGCGCGGCGGGGCACACAGTCAGCGCAAACACGACACGTACCGCCGCCGCAGCGCCAAACGCACAGCAGCCGCGGAACCAGCGTCTCAGCAGACGCCATCCCTGCCGTGAAAACGCGGAAACACACTAAACTACAAACAACGCCACATTTCACAAATAATACATGCAACATGTTTACCTTTTTATTGACAGTGCTTCTATTTGACTATTGCATCGCAAGTAGTGATGATGACATCATGTTTTCTTTTTTAAGTTGAATGATTTGTCTGAATACACTGAAAACACTGAACATGTGTTTGTTCCCTTTTCAGGATGAGTTGGAAGCAACCCAAGAGGGGCAGTGGCCCTGGTGGCAGTAGTGAATGAAGATCAGGTTCCTGCAGGAGTTCCCTTTGAAACTCACCATGTGTCTCTGGTCCTCACAATCAGGTTGTAATGGCTCACACACTGATCTACGCTCTCCATTTGAAGTTGTCAGAAGTAGAATGTAATAATTTGATTTAGTAGAAAGAAAAGAGTCCATTCAACTTAAGTATTAACATTTGTATAAAGAAGATCATTTCAGTTCAGATAAATCCGTTTCACATAAGTGTCACATACTTAGTAGTTTTCATTAACTGAATGGAATTAGTACAATGCACTTTACCCAAGTTACTTTAACAACAAATACTTGAGTTACTTGTACTCAAATCAAATACTTTTGTATGCTTAAATTGTTTGAGTTAATAAACTTAATTGGTTTCCTAAATGGTTAAAGTTGAAGTAACTCATTCCCCGCAGACAAGATACATTCTCAACATTAACTTCATAAAACCAGAGACCATTATGGCTACATTGTTGAAATGAAAGAAACACACTCAGTGCAAACATAGCCACAATCTGGAAATATAAAATGAGGTGGCCCCGTGACGCTGCCGACACCGAGGCTCATTTCATCACAGTGGACAGCGCTATGAAATCACGGCACACATTGACAAATGAACTCATGTGCATGCTCAAGCTACAATACAATTTCAAATGCATTCTTTTCTTTTTTTCTTTAGATACAAGGAAGTGCGGTGCGCCCGGCCCCGCCAGGATCCCACCTCAGCCCGGCGCGTGTCGGTCTTCACTTAAGCCGCGCGGCGTGGCGCGGCACACAGGCGCACACTCCATATCCACACTCCGGCTCAACGCGCACCGCAGCCACTGAACCACCAGGCTCCTCAGTCACAGCGCACATGTTTTCAATAATAAGCCCCGCCCCAAACATTTCAAGCTTTCACACCTGATTGGCTGACCATTGTGCCAATATTTAAACTCCTGTGTTGACAGCCGCACCAGAGGGAGAGGAGATGCTGACAGATCACAGACGTAAGTTTGACGTTACTTTGTTTCCTTGTTTTCTCACTGACTCCAGTCTTCTTCTCATCTCTTGTCTTTAATGAAACCATCACAGTCCCATGTTTGTGTCTCACTCTCTGTTTGCAGCACCAATGCAAACCTGCTACAGTACAAACCTGCTACAAACCCCAGACTGGATTCGGTTTACTGGCGTGAGTACAACAGAAAGTCATCACAACCAGACAGAAACAAACCGCAAACACACTTAACACTTGAATCTAAGTGTAGAGTCGAACGTTAACACTTTAATTTTGATCATATGACATTAAACTAATATTTAATTACCTCATTTATTTTTTTTATAATTTTAATAATGTAAATATTAGCATTTTAGCTCAATAGCTTCCAGGCAATGTGACCCAAAGACTCCAAGTGAGTGTACAAACATAGTACTAGACTGCCTAGTCAGGACACACCTCTTTATATTCCATTTAAATACTTGATTTACTTTCAATCATTTCTTTAATGCAAATATTAGCATTTTATCTCAATCGCGTCCAGGCCATGTGACCCTAAAGATTCCAAAACAGTGCAGCAACATAGAACTAGACTGCCTAGTCAGGACACACCTCTTTTTATTCCATTTTAGTACCTCCCATAATTTTTTTTAATCCATTTTTAACGGTAATTCGTTGATGGTCCCTAAATGAGACCACGGTTGTTGAGAGCGATGGGTCGGACTTTGTACAAGCCGTGATCGTGCACCTATCTCGGGGTGGAGAAGGAGGAGGGTGCCGTTGGATCTGGAGCGAATGTCTGTTGAATATCCAACCTGGAACTGATTTCAGCGCGGTACGTTGTCGGAGGTGATCAGCTCCGCCTCTGCGGACACTCGGTGCTCACAGTGCCCAGGGCAGAGCAGCGTTACCTCGGCCTGTCCTGATGAAATGATCCTCTGGCTCAGACGTCTCTCAGATGCTTGGTGTGATCCATAGATTTGTGGTTGACATGTTACTTTGTTTTTAATGTAAACACTTTGTATATTATTACTAATAATTGATTTTACCTTCGAATTTTAGGTTTATATTAAAGTGGCACGGCCATTGTATATGTATTTGTTAAAATCCCAAGTCTCCTCCTCACCTGCCTCATCACTGGCCCACCTACCTGGACCACACCCCTAATCCTATATAACCCGCCCCTTCCGCCCTTTGACCCCCCTATTTTCCCTCCAAACAATCCACGAGAACAAAGGGACACTGGCTGTGAGTTTTATGGACGTTCACTCATTTAATGATTCATTTGGTTGATACTACATCTTGTATGAAGACTTACTTATTGCTTGTGTGTCATTATACTAGATTCCTGAGTTTAATCCTTTGCTAAAGAGAGGAAAGTAAGAGTGGATGTATTATTGATGTTAGTCTAAGACAACCTCATTTCTTATTGTATATTTGATACTTTCTAGATTGTAATATTTCCTTTATCATTTTCATATAGACAGAATCATCCACCATTACCCCTCATCACCGACTACCGTTTACTTGGAAATAAAATATTGCAACTTGGAAAGCTGCCTGGATCCTGTGTTTAAATGTGCACCCAACATATGATGTTCAGTCAATCACCGCCACTATAGTGTACAGTTCTTTCATATTTGTGTATGTATTTGAATATAAATGTACAATTGTAAGTTCAAATAAATAATACATTAACTGTCAGTTGATGTACTGATATCTATGAGTAGTCTAGTGAAAAACAGACGTAGCACCATCAGTAGCTCTTTGTGTTTTATGTCACAGGTCTCCATCAACATATGCAGCACTCGGGCATGAAGAAACTGTGAATTCAGCTCCTCCTTGCCGAACTAAAAGAGAGACGACCTGCACTCTTTAGTGAAGCTCAAGTGAGTGAAAGAGGATGGTGACACCCACACACTGTCAAAGTCATTGTTGTAGCAATGCCTCATCTGGAAAAGAGTTTTAATATGACAGCGAGGCTCATTTCAGCACCGTGGACAGCGCTATGAAATCACGGCACACATTGACAAATAAAATCATGCGCATGCTCAAGCTACAATACAATTTCAAATGCATTCTTTTCTTTTTATTAAGATACAAGGAAGTGCGGTGCGGCCCGGCGCGTGTCGGTCTTCACTTAAGCCGCGGCGCACCCTCCATATCCACACTCCGGCGCGACGCGCACTGCAGCCGCTGAACCACCAGGCTCCTCAGTTGCGACACGTACCGCAGCCACAGCGCCCAGCCCTGCCGAGATCCCACCTCGGCCTGGCGCGTGTCGGTCTTCACTTAAGTCGCGCGGCGTGGCGCACAAACCTACAAACCTGCTACAAACCCCAGACTGGATTCGGTTTACTGGCGTGAGTACAGTCCTCACAGTTTAAGTGAGGACACGCACTTGTATTCTCAGTTTGGTATAAGATGTGAGTACAGTGTAACGCCACATTTCACAACTAATACATGCAACATGTTTACCTTTTTATTGACAGTGCTTCTATTTGACTATTGCATCGCAAGTAGTGATGATGACATCATGTTTTCTTTTTTAAGTTGAATGATTTGTCTGAATACACTGAAAACACTGAACATGTGTTTGTTCCCTTTTCAGGATGAGTTGGAAGCAGCCCCAAGAGGGGCAGTGGCCCTGGTGGCAGTAGTGAATGAAGATCAGGTTCCTGCAGGAGTTCCCTTTGAAACTCACCATGTGTCTCTGGTCCTCACAATCAGGTTGTAATGGCTCACACACTGATCTACGCTCTCCATTTGAAGTTGTCAGAAGTAGAATGTAATAATTTGATTTAGTAGAAAGAAAAGAGTCAATTCAACTTAAGTATTAACATTTGTATAAAGAAGATCATTTCAGTTCAGATAAATCCGTTTCACATAAGTGTCACATACTTAGTAGTTTTCATTAACTGAATGGAATTAGTACAATGCACTTTACCCAAGTTACTTTAACAACAAATACTTGAGTTACTTGTACTCAAATCAAATACTTTTGTATGCTTAAATTGTTTGAGTTAATAAACTTAATTGGTTTCCTAAATGGTTAAAGTTGAAGTAACTCATTCCCCGCAGACAAGATACATTCTCAACATTAACTTCATAAAACCAGAGACCATTATGGCTACATTGTTGAAATGAAAGAAACACACTCAGTGCAAACATAGCCACAATCTGGAAATATAAAATGAGGTGGCCCCGTGACCCTGCCGACACCGAGGCTCATTTCATCACCGTGGACAGCGCTATGAAATCACGGCACACATTGACAAATGAACTCATGTGCATGCTCAAGCTACAATACAATTTCAAATGCATTCTTTTCTTCTTTTTTTTTTAGATACAAGGAAGTGCGGTGCGCCCGGCCCCGCCAGGATCCCACCTCAGCCCGGCGCGTGTCGGTCTTCACTTAAGCCGCGCGGCGTGGCGCGGCACACAGGCGCACACTCCATATCCACACTCCGGCTCAACGCGCACCGCAGCCACTGAACCACCAGGCTCCTCAGTCACAGCGCACATGTTTTCAATAATAAGCCCCGCCCCAAACATTTCAAGCTTTCACACCTGATTGGCTGACCATTGTGCCAATATTTAAACTCCTGTGTTGACAGCCGCACCAGAGGGACAGATCACAGATGTAAGTTTGACGTTACTTTGTTTCCTTGTTTATTCACTGACATCAGTCTTCTTCTCATCTCTTGTCTTTAATGAAACGATCACAGTCACCTGTTTGTGTCTCACTCTCTGTTTGCAGCATCAACGCAAACCTGCTACAAAACCCGGACTGGTATTCATGGACGGACTGAACTGGATTCGGTTTGATGGTGTGAGTACAACAGAAACTCATCACAACCAAACAGAAACAAACACACTTAACACTTAATTGTAAGTGTACACTCAAACTTTAACACTTTTTTTTATCATATGACATTTAAACTAATATTTAAATAAACATTTAGTTTGGAATGAGTATCAAGTAAAACCTGAAGTGGAGCTCCACTGAATATTATTATTATTATTATTATTATTATTATTATTATTATTGTTACTAAGTGATGACGAAAAAAACCCAGGTCAGTATTTTGTAACCTAAGAAAACCAATGTGATGTAAGTAATTATTGAAAAGGCTATTTATTAATTTAAATAATTAATGACACTTAAGTCGTTATTTAATGGTGTATTTATTAATATAAATCATCTAAAAAGGCTTGGGTTTCTAGTAACTAACTGGTGCTAACTAACTCAGCAGCCAGGAGTCACACTGTGAGTGGCTAATTGGAAGAATCAGTAGAGGAGAGGAAAGTAGAGGAAACCAGGTGCATGTACAGTGAATTTGGTCAATATTGCTTCTTGCAATAAAGAGTTACAGGGTGCTGTCACATTTCGGCAGGGCCTGCCGAGAAGTGACTGCACCCTGTAACTCTGGATTGTTAGGGCTTACATTCTCTATCTTTTCAGCATTAGCAGTCGAGGAAAACAGGTGCATGTACAATGAATTTGGTCAGTATCGCTCCTTCAAACAACGACTTATAGGGTGTACCCTGTATACAGTATTATATCTACCAGTAGACCTACGCTCACTACCTCTTAACCGATGCGCGTTCCCGTCGGAGGCAGTCATTTTTCGGCAAGGTTCAATGTGTTGTGCCTTCAGATGGTGTTCTGCACACTTTGGTTGCGCTGATTTGAGTTCCTTTTGCTTTCTTAGCATGGCCTTTCTGCTGATCTTTGACCTCAACATGGCATCACTGGATATTTTCTGTTCGTCACACCGTGGTTGTGCAAGCAGTTTGTAAAAATACTACCAGTAACCATGCCACATTAAAAGCTCCTTGAATCACCTTTCTTCCTAATGCTGATAGTCTGTTTGAACTTGATTTGGGCGTCCTGATCATGTCTACCTGCCTAAATGCAATGACTTACTGCCATGTGATTGGCTCCTTCAATCAGTGTGTTCATAAACAGAAAATGTGTACCTAATAAATTGGCAGATGTGTGTTTAAATCCAACCAGGAAGGAATATAGAAAGCAGTTTATAGTAGACATGTAGTTTTTCCTCTGCAGCTATAGGTGGGTGGAGTTTGCACTGCAGCTTCTGTGGCGTTTGTTTTGTTCACCGTTGTTGGAGACCATTATGGCTACATTGTTGAAATTAAAGAAACACACTCAGTGCAAACATAGCCACAATCTGGAAATATAAAATGAGGTCACCCTGTGATGCTGCCGACACCGAGGCTCATTTCAGCACCGTGGACAGCGCTATGAAATCACGGCACACATTGACAAATAAACTCATGAGTACAGTCCTCACAGTTTAAGTGAGGACACGCACCGCGGCCGCGGAACCACCAGGCTCCCCAGTTACGACAGGTACCACCGCCGCAGCGCACGACACCGGAACCGCAGCCGCGGAGCGCACAGCAGCCGCGGAGCCCGCGCAAACCGAGATACATTCAAGATACATTCTCAACATTAACTTCATAAAAAAAGTGCGGTGCGCCCGGCCCCGCCTCGGCCCCACGCGTGTCGGTCTTCACTTAAGCCGCGCGGCGTGGCGCAGCGCACAGGCGCACCCTCCATATCCACACAACGGCGTGACGCGCACCGCAGCCGCTGAACCACCAGGCTCCTCAGTTGCGACACGTACCGCAGCCACAGCACACGGCACCGAGATCCCACCTCCCACCTACGTGTCATGTTTGCACCTCGGCCCGGCGCGTGTCGGTCCTCACTTAAGCCGCGCGGCGGGGCACACAGTCAGTGCAAACACGACACGTACCGCCGCCGCAGCGCCAAACGCACAGCAGCCGCGGAACCAGCGTCTCAGCAGACGCCATCCCTGCCGTGAAAACGCGGAAACACACTAAACTACAAACAACGCCACATTTCACAAATAATACATGCAACATGTTTACCTTTTTATTGACAGTGCTTCTATTTGACTATTGCATCGCAAGTAGAGATGATGACATCATGTTTTCTTTTTTAAGTTGAATGATTTGTCTGAATACACTGAAAACACTGAACATGTGTTTGTTCCCTTTTCAGGATGAGTTGGAAGCAACCCAAGAGGGGCAGTGGCCCTGGTGGCAGTAGTGAATGAAGATCAGGTTAGTTTACTGGCCTGAGTACAGTCCTCACAGTTTAAGTGAGGACACGCACCGCGGCCGCGGAACCACAAGGCTCCCCAGTTACGACAGGTACCGCCGCCGCAGCGCACGGCACCGGAACCGCAGCCGCGGAGCGCACGGAGCGCACAGCAGCCACGGAGCCCGCGCAAACCGAGATACATTCAAGATACATTCTCAACATTAACTTCATAAAAAAAGTGCGGTGCGCCCGGCCCCGCCTCGGCCCGGCGCGTGTCGGTCTTCACTTAAGCCGCGCGGCGTGGCGCAGCGCACAGGCGCACCCTCCATATCCGCACAACGGCGCGACGCGCACCGCAGCCGCTGAACCACCAGGCTCCTCAGTTGCCACGCGTACCGCAGCCACAGCACACGGCACCGAGATCCCACCTCGGCCCGGCGCGTGTCGGTCCTCACTTAAGCCGCGCGGCGGGGCACACAGTCAGCGCAAACACGACACGTACCGCCACCGCAGCGCCAAACGCACAGCAGCCGCGGAATCAGCGTCTCAGCAGACGCCATCCCTGCCGTGAAAACGCGGAAACACACTAAACTACAAACAACGCCACATTTCACAAATAATACATGCAACATGTTTACCTTTTTATTGACAGTGCTTCTATTTGACTATTGCATCGCAAGTAGTGATGATGACATCATGTTTTCTTTTTTAAGTTGAATGATTTGTCTGAATACACTGAAAACACTGAACATGTGTTTGTTCCCTTTTCAGGATGAGTTGGAAGCAACCCAAGAGGGGCAGTGGCCCTGGTGGCAGTAGTGAATGAAGATCAGGTTCCTGCAGGAGTTCCCTTTGAAACTCACCATGTGTCTCTGGTCCTCACAATCAGGTTGTAATGGCTCACACACTGATCTACGCTCTCCATTTGAAGTTGTCAGAAGTAGAATGTAATAATTTGATTTAGTAGAAAGAAAAGAGTCAATTCAACTTAAGTATTAACATTTGTATAAAGAAGATCATTTCAGTTCAGATAAATCCGTTTCACATAAGTGTCACATACTTAGTAGTTTTCATTAACTGAATGGAATTAGTACAATGCACTTTACCCAAGTTACTTTAACAACAAATACTTGAGTTACTTGTACTCAAATCAAATACTTTTGTATGCTTAAATTGTTTGAGTTAATAAACTTAATTGGTTTCCTAAATGGTTAAAGTTGAAGTAACTCATTCCCCGCAGACAAGATACATTCTCAACATTAACTTCATAAAACCAGAGACCATTATGGCTACATTGTTGAAATGAAAGAAACACACTCAGTGCAAACATAGCCACAATCTGGAAATATAAAATGAGGTGGCCCCGTGACGCTGCCGACACCGAGGCTCATTTCATCACCGTGGACAGCGCTATGAAATCACGGCACACATTGACAAATGAACTCATGTGCATGCTCAAGCTACAATACAATTTCAAATGCATTCTTTTCTTTTTTTCTTTAGATACAAGGAAGTGCGGTGCGCCCGGCCCCGCCAGGATCCCACCTCAGCCCGGCGCGTGTCGGTCTTCACTTAAGCCGCGCGGCGTGGCGCGGCACACAGGCGCACACTCCATATCCACACTCCGGCTCAACGCGCACCGCAGCCACTGAACCACCAGGCTCCTCAGTCACAGCGCACATGTTTTCAATAATAAGCCCCGCCCCAAACATTTCAAGCTTTCACACCTGATTGGCTGACCATTGTGCCAATATTTAAACTCCTGTGTTGACAGCCGCACCAGAGGGACAGATCACAGATGTAAGTTTGACGTTACTTTGTTTCCTTGTTTCTTCACTGACATCAGTCTTCTTCTCATCTCTTGTCTTTAATGAAACGATCACAGTCACCTGTTTGTGTCTCACTCTCTGTTTGCAGCATCAACGCAAACCTGCTACAAAACCCGGACTGGTATTCATGGACGGACTGAACTGGATTCGGTTTCCTGGTGTGAGTACAACAGAAAGTCATCACAACCAAACAGAAACAAACACACTTAACACTTAATTGTAAGTGTACACTCAAACTTTAACACTTTTTTTTTATCATATGACATTTAAACTAATATTTAAATAAACATTTAGTTTGGAATGAGTATCAAGTAAAACCTGAAGTGGAGCTCCACTGAATATTATTCTTATTATTATTATTATTATTATTATTATTGTTGTTACTAAGTGATGACGAAAAAAACCCAGGTTAGTATTTTGTAACCTAAGAAAACCAATGTGATGTAAGTAATTATTGAAAAGGCTATTTATTAATTTAAATAATTAATGACACTGAAGTCATTATTTAATGGTGTATTTATTAATATAAATCATCTAAAAAGGCTTGGGTTTCTAGTAACTAACTGGTGCTAACTAACTCAGCAGCCAGGAGTCACACTGTGAGTGGCTAATTGGAAGAATCAGTAGAGGAGAGGAAAGTAGAGGAAACCAGGTGCATGTACAGTGAATTTGGTCAATATTGCTTCTTGCAATAAAGAGTTACAGGGTGCTGTCACATTTCGGCAGGGCCTGCCGAGAAGTGACTGCACCCTGTAACTCTGGATTGTTAGGGCTTACATTCTCTATCTTTTCAGCATTAGCAGTCGAGGAAAACAGGTGCATGTACAATGAATTTGGTCAGTATCGCTCCTTCAAACAACGACTTATAGGGTGTACCCTGTATACAGTATTATATCTACCAGTAGACCTACGCTCACTACCTCTTAACCGATGCGCGTTCCCGTCGGAGGCAGTCATTTTTCGGCAAGGTTCAATGTGTTGTGCCTTCAGATGGTGTTCTGCACACTTTGGTTGCGCTGATTTGAGTTCCTTTTGCTTTCTTAGCATGGCCTTTCTGCTGATCTTTGACCTCAACATGGCATCACTGGATATTTTCTGTTTGTCACACCGTGGTTGTGCAAGCAGTTTGTAAAAATACTACCAGTAACCATGCCACATTAAAAGCTCCTTGAATCACCTTTCTTCCTAATGCTGATAGTCTGTTTGAACTTGATTTGGGCGTCCTGATCATGTCTACCTGCCTAAATGCAATGACTTACTGCCATGTGATTGGCTCCTTCAATCAGTGTGTTCATAAACAGAAAATGTGTACCTAATAAATTGGCAGATGTGTGTTTAAATCCAACCAGGAAGGAATATAGAAAGCAGTTTATAGTAGACATGTAGTTTTTCCTCTGCAGTTATAGGTGGGTGGAGTTTGCACTGCAGCTTCTGTGGCGTTTGTTTTGTTCACCGTTGTTGGAGACCATTATGGCTACATTGTTGAAATTAAAGAAACACACTCAGTGCAAACATAGCCACAATCTGGAAATATAAAATGAGGTCACCCTGTGACGCTGCCGACACCGAGGCTCATTTCAGCACCGTGGACAGCGCTATGAAATCACGGCACACATTGACAAATAAACTCATGAGTACAGTCCTCACAGTTTAAGTGAGGACACGCACCGCGGCCGCGGAACCACCAGGCTCCCCAGTTACGACAGGTACCACCGCCGCAGCGCACGACACCGGAACCGCAGCCGCGGAGCGCACAGCAGCCGCGGAGCCCGCGCAAACCGAGATACATTCAAGATACATTCTCAACATTAACTTCATAAAAAAAGTGCGGTGCGCCCGGCCCCGCCTCGGCCCCACGCGTGTCGGTCTTCACTTAAGCCGCGCGGCGTGGCGCAGCGCACAGGCGCACCCTCCATATCCACACAACGGCGTGACGCGCACCGCAGCCGCTGAACCACCAGGCTCCTCAGTTGCGACACGTACCGCAGCCACAGCACACGGCACCGAGATCCCACCTCCCACCTACGTGTCATGTTTGCACCTCGGCCCGGCGCGTGTCGGTCCTCACTTAAGCCGCGCGGCGGGGCACACAGTCAGTGCAAACACGACACGTACCGCCGCCGCAGCGCCAAACGCACAGCAGCCGCGGAACCAGCGTCTCAGCAGACGCCATCCCTGCCGTGAAAACGCGGAAACACACTAAACTACAAACAACGCCACATTTCACAAATAATACATGCAACATGTTTACCTTTTTATTGACAGTGCTTCTATTTGACTATTGCATCGCAAGTAGTGATGATGACATCATGTTTTCTTTTTTAAGTTGAATGATTTGTCTGAATACACTGAAAACACTGAACATGTGTTTGTTCCCTTTTCAGGATGAGTTGGAAGCAACCCAAGAGGGGCAGTGGCCCTGGTGGCAGTAGTGAATGAAGATCAGGTTAGTTTACTGGCCTGAGTACAGTCCTCACAGTTTAAGTGAGGACACGCACTGCGGCCGCGGAACCACAAGGCTCCCCAGTTACGACAGGTACCGCCGCCGCAGCGCACGGCACCGGAACCGCAGCCGCGGAGCGCACGGAGCGCACAGCAGCCACGGAGCCCGCGCAAACCGAGATACATTCAAGATACATTCTCAACATTAACTTCATAAAAAAAGTGCGGTGCGCCCGGCCCCGCCTCGGCCCGGCGCGTGTCGGTCTTCACTTAAGCCGCGCGGCGTGGCGCAGCGCACAGGCGCACCATCCATATCCGCACAACGGCGCGACGCGCACCGCAGCCGCTGAACCACCAGGCTCCTCAGTTGCCACACGTACCGCAGCCACAGCACACGGCACCGAGATCCCACCTCGGCCCGGCGCGTGTCGGTCCTCACTTAAGCCGCGCGGCGGGGCACACAGTCAGTGCAAACACAACACGTACCGCCGCCGCAGCGCCAAACGCACAGCAGCCGCGGAACCAGCGTCTCAGCAGACGCCATCCCTGCCGTGAAAACGCGGAAACACACTAAACTACAAACAACGCCACATTTCACAAATAATACATGCAACATGTTTACCTTTTTATTGACAGTGCTTCTATTTGACTATTGCATCGCAAGTAGTGATGATGACATCATGTTTTCTTTTTTAAGTTGAATGATTTGTCTGAATACACTGAAAACACTGAACATGTGTTTGTTCCCGAGCCACTCCATATCCACACTCCGGCGCACCGCTGCCGCTGAACCACCAGGCTCCTCAGTTGCGACACGTACCGCAGCCACAGCACACGGTACCGAGATCCCACCTCGGCCCGGCGCGTGTCGGTCCTCACTTAAGCCGCGCGGCGGGGCACACAGTCAGCGCAAACACGACACGTACCGCCACCGCAGCGCCAAACGCACAGCAGCCGCGGAATCAGCGTCTCAGCAGACGCCATCCCTGCCGTGAAAACGCGGAAACACACTAAACTACAAACAACGCCACATTTCACAAATAATACATGCAACATGTTTACCTTTTTATTGACAGTGCTTCTATTTGACTATTGCATCGCAAGTAGTGATGATGACATCATGTTTTCTTTTTTAAGTTGAATGATTTGTCTGAATACACTGAAAACACTGAACATGTGTTTGTTCCCGAGCCACTCCATATCCACACTCCGGCGCACCGCTGCCGCTGAACCACCAGGCTCCTCAGTTGCGACACGTACCGCAGCCACAGCACACGGCACCGAGATCCCACCTCGGCCCGGCGCGTGTCGGTCCTCACTTAAGCCGCGCGGCGGGGCACACAGTCAGCGCAAACACGACACGTACCGCCACCGCAGCGCCAAACGCACAGCAGCCGCGGAATCAGCGTCTCAGCAGACGCCATCCCTGCCGTGAAAACGCGGAAACCCACTAAACTACAAACAACGCCACATTCCACAAATAATACATGCAACATGTTTACCTTTTTATTGACAGTGCTTCTATTTGACTATTGCATCGCAAGTAGTGATGATGACATCATGTTTTCTTTTTTAAGTTGAATGATTTGTCTGAATACACTGAAAACACTGAACATGTGTTTGTTCCCTTTTCAGGATGAGTTGGAAGCAACCCAAGAGGGGCAGTGGCCCTGGTGGCAGTAGTGAATGAAGATCAGGTTAGTTTACTGGCCTGAGTACAGTCCTCACAGTTTAAGTGAGGACACGCACCGCGGCCGCGGAACCACAAGGCTCCCCAGTTACGACAGGTACCGCCGCCGCAGCGCACGGCACCGGAACCGCAGCCGCGGAGCGCACGGAGCGCACAGCAGCCACGGAGCCCGCGCAAACCGAGATACATTCAAGATACATTCTCAACATTAACTTCATAAAAAAAGTGCGGTGCGCCCGGCCCCGCCTCGGCCCGGCGCGTGTCGGTCTTCACTTAAGCCGCGCGGCGTGGCGCAGCGCACAGGCGCACCCTCCATATCCGCACAACGGCGCGACGCGCACCGCAGCCGCTGAACCACCAGGCTCCTCAGTTGCCACACGTACCGCAGCCACAGCACACGGCACCGAGATCCCACCTCGGCCCGGCGCGTGTCGGTCCTCACTTAAGCCGCGCGGCGGGGCACACAGTCAGCGCAAACACGACACGTACCGCCACCGCAGCGCCAAACGCACAGCAGCCGCGGAATCAGCGTCTCAGCAGACGCCATCCCTGCCGTGAAAACGCGGAAACACACTAAACTACAAACAACGCCACATTTCACAAATAATACATGCAACATGTTTACCTTTTTATTGACAGTGCTTCTATTTGACTATTGCATCGCAAGTAGTGATGATGACATCATGTTTTCTTTTTTAAGTTGAATGATTTGTCTGAATACACTGAAAACACTGAACATGTGTTTGTTCCCTTTTCAGGATGAGTTGGAAGCAACCCAAGAGGGGCAGTGGCCCTGGTGGCAGTAGTGAATGAAGATCAGGTTAGTTTACTGGCCTGAGTACAGTCCTCACAGTTTAAGTGAGGACACGCACCGCGGCCGCGGAACCACAAGGCTCCCCAGTTACGACAGGTACCGCCGCCGCAGCGCACGGCACCGGAACCGCAGCCGCGGAGCGCACGGAGCGCACAGCAGCCACGGAGCCCGCGCAAACCGAGATACATTCAAGATACATTCTCAACATTAACTTCATAAAAAAAGTGCGGTGCGCCCGGCCCCGCCTCGGCCCGGCGCGTGTCGGTCTTCACTTAAGCCGCGCGGCGTGGCGCAGCGCACAGGCGCACCCTCCATATCCGCACAACGGCGCGACGCGCACCGCAGCCGCTGAACCACCAGGCTCCTCAGTTGCCACACGTACCGCAGCCACAGCACACGGCACCGAGATCCCACCTCGGCCCGGCGCGTGTCGGTCCTCACTTAAGCCGCGCGGCGGGGCACACAGTCAGCGCAAACACGACACGTACCGCCGCCGCAGCGCCAAACGCACAGCAGCCGCGGAACCAGCGTCTCAGCAGACGCCATCCCTGCCGTGAAAACGCGGAAACACACTAAACTACAAACAACGCCACATTTCACAAATAATACATGCAACATGTTTACCTTTTTATTGACAGTGCTTCTATTTGACTATTGCATCGCAAGTAGTGATGATGACATCATGTTTTCTTTTTTAAGTTGAATGATTTGTCTGAATACACTGAAAACACTGAACATGTGTTTGTTCCCGAGCCACTCCATATCCACACTCCGGCGCACCGCTGCCGCTGAACCACCAGGCTCCTCAGTTGCGACACGTACCGCAGCCACAGCACACGGCACCGAGATCCCACCTCGGCCCGGCGCGTGTCGGTCCTCACTTAAGCCGCGCGGCGGGGCACACAGTCAGCGCAAACACGACACGTACCGCCACCGCAGCGCCAAACGCACAGCAGCCGCGGAATCAGCGTCTCAGCAGACGCCATCCCTGCCGTGAAAACGCGGAAACACACTAAACTACAAACAACGCCACATTTCACAAATAATACATGCAACATGTTTACCTTTTTATTGACAGTGCTTCTATTTGACTATTGCATCGCAAGTAGTGATGATGACATCATGTTTTCTTTTTTAAGTTGAATGATTTGTCTGAATACACTGAAAACACTGAACATGTGTTTGTTCCCTTTTCAGGATGAGTTGGAAGCAACCCAAGAGGGGCAGTGGCCCTGGTGGCAGTAGTGAATGAAGATCAGGTTCCTGCAGGAGTTCCCTTTGAAACTCACCATGTGTCTCTGGTCCTCACAATCAGGTTGTAATGGCTCACACACTGATCTACGCTCTCCATTTGAAGTTGTCAGAAGTAGAATGTAATAATTTGATTTAGTAGAAAGAAAAGAGTCCATTCAACTTAAGTATTAACATTTGTATAAAGAAGATCATTTCAGTTCAGATAAATCCGTTTCACATAAGTGTCACATACTTAGTAGTTTTCATTAACTGAATGGAATTAGTACAATGCACTTTACCCAAGTTACTTTAACAACAAATACTTGAGTTACTTGTACTCAAATCAAATACTTTTGTATGCTTAAATTGTTTGAGTTAATAAACTTAATTGGTTTCCTAAATGGTTAAAGTTGAAGTAACTCATTCCCCGCAGACAAGATACATTCTCAACATTAACTTCATAAAACCAGAGACCATTATGGCTACATTGTTGAAATGAAAGAAACACACTCAGTGCAAACATAGCCACAATCTGGAAATATAAAATGAGGTGGCCCCGTGACGCTGCCGACACCGAGGCTCATTTCATCACCGTGGACAGCGCTATGAAATCACGGCACACATTGACAAATGAACTCATGTGCATGCTCAAGCTACAATACAATTTCAAATGCATTCTTTTCTTTTTTTCTTTAGATACAAGGAAGTGCGGTGCGCCCGGCCCCGCCAGGATCCCACCTCAGCCCGGCGCGTGTCGGTCTTCACTTAAGCCGCGCGGCGTGGCGCGGCACACAGGCGCACACTCCATATCCACACTCCGGCTCAACGCGCACCGCAGCCACTGAACCACCAGGCTCCTCAGTCACAGCGCACATGTTTTCAATAATAAGCCCCGCCCCAAACATTTCAAGCTTTCACACCTGATTGGCTGACCATTGTGCCAATATTTAAACTCCTGTGTTGACAGCCGCACCAGAGGGACAGATCACAGATGTAAGTTTGACGTTACTTTGTTTCCTTGTTTCTTCACTGACATCAGTCTTCTTCTCATCTCTTGTCTTTAATGAAACGATCACAGTCACCTGTTTGTGTCTCACTCTCTGTTTGCAGCATCAACGCAAACCTGCTACAAAACCCGGACTGGTATTCATGGACGGACTGAACTGGATTCGGTTTCCTGGTGTGAGTACAACAGAAAGTCATCACAACCAAACAGAAACAAACACACTTAACACTTAATTGTAAGTGTACACTCAAACTTTAACACTTTTTTTTTATCATATGACATTTAAACTAATATTTAAATAAACATTTAGTTTGGAATGAGTATCAAGTAAAACCTGAAGTGGAGCTCCACTGAATATTATTCTTATTATTATTATTATTATTATTATTATTGTTGTTACTAAGTGATGACGAAAAAAACCCAGGTTAGTATTTTGTAACCTAAGAAAACCAATGTGATGTAAGTAATTATTGAAAAGGCTATTTATTAATTTAAATAATTAATGACACTGAAGTCATTATTTAATGGTGTATTTATTAATATAAATCATCTAAAAAGGCTTGGGTTTCTAGTAACTAACTGGTGCTAACTAACTCAGCAGCCAGGAGTCACACTGTGAGTGGCTAATTGGAAGAATCAGTAGAGGAGAGGAAAGTAGAGGAAACCAGGTGCATGTACAGTGAATTTGGTCAATATTGCTTCTTGCAATAAAGAGTTACAGGGTGCTGTCACATTTCGGCAGGGCCTGCCGAGAAGTGACTGCACCCTGTAACTCTGGATTGTTAGGGCTTACATTCTCTATCTTTTCAGCATTAGCAGTCGAGGAAAACAGGTGCATGTACAATGAATTTGGTCAGTATCGCTCCTTCAAACAACGACTTATAGGGTGTACCCTGTATACAGTATTATATCTACCAGTAGACCTACGCTCACTACCTCTTAACCGATGCGCGTTCCCGTCGGAGGCAGTCATTTTTCGGCAAGGTTCAATGTGTTGTGCCTTCAGATGGTGTTCTGCACACTTTGGTTGCGCTGATTTGAGTTCCTTTTGCTTTCTTAGCATGGCCTTTCTGCTGATCTTTGACCTCAACATGGCATCACTGGATATTTTCTGTTTGTCACACCGTGGTTGTGCAAGCAGTTTGTAAAAATACTACCAGTAACCATGCCACATTAAAAGCTCCTTGAATCACCTTTCTTCCTAATGCTGATAGTGTGTTTCAACTTGATTTGGGCGTCCTGATCATGTCTACCTGCCTAAATGCAATGACTTACTGCCATGTGATTGGCTCCTTCAATCAGTGTGTTCATAAACAGAAAATGTGTACCTAATAAATTGGCAGATGTGTGTTTAAATCCAACCAGGAAGGAATATAGAAAGCAGTTTATAGTAGACATGTAGTTTTTCCTCTGCAGCTATATTTGGGTGGAGTTTGCACTGCAGCTTCTGTGGCGTTTGTTTTGTTCACCGTTGTTGTAGACCATTATGGCTACATTGTTGAAATTAAAGAAACACACTCAGTGCAAACATAGCCACAATCTGGAAATATAAAATGAGGTCACCCTGTGTTGTGCCGACACCGAGGCTCATTTCAGCACCGTGGACAGCGCTATGAAATCACGGCACACATTGACTAATAAACTCATGAGTACAGTCCTCACAGTTTAAGTGAGGACACGCACCGCGGCCGCGGAACCACCAGGCTCCCCAGTTACGACAGGTACCACCGCCGCAGCGCACGGCACCGGAACCGCAGCCGCGGAGCGCACAGCAGCCGCGGAGCCCGCGCAAACCGAGATACATTCAAGATACATTCTCAACATTAACTTCATAAAAAAAGTGCGGTGCGCCCGGCCCCGCCTCGGCCCCGCGCGTGTCGGTCTTCACTTAAGCCGCGCGGCGTGGCGCAGCGCACAGGCGCACCCTCCATATCCACACAACGGCGTGACGCGCACCGCAGCCGCTGAACCACCAGGCTCCTCAGTTGCGACACGTACCGCAGCCACAGCACACGGCACCGAGATCCCACCTCCCACCTACGTGTCATGTTTGCACCTCGGCCTGGCGCGTGTCGGTCCTCACTTAAGCCGCGCGGCGGGGCACACAGTCAGTGCAAACACGACACGTACCGCCGCCGCAGCGCCAAACGCACAGCAGCCGCGGAACCAGCGTCTCAGCAGACGCCATCCCTGCCGTGAAAACGCGGAAACACACTAAACTACAAACAACGCCACATTTCACAAATAATACATGCAACATGTTTACCTTTTTATTGACAGTGCTTCTATTTGACTATTGCATCGCAAGTAGTGATGATGACATCATGTTTTCTTTTTTAAGTTGAATGATTTGTCTGAAAACACTGAACATGTGTTTGTTCCCTTTTCAGGATGAGTTGGAAGCAACCCAAGAGGGGCAGTGGCCCTGGTGGCAGTAGTGAATGAAGATCAGGTTCCTGCAGGAGTTCCCTTTGAAACTCACCATGTGTCTCTGGTCCTCACAATCAGGTTGTAATGGCTCACACACTGATCTACGCTCTCCATTTGAAGTTGTCAGAAGTAGAATGTAATAATTTGATTTAGTAGAAAGAAAAGAGTCAATTCAACTTAAGTATTAACATTTGTATAAAGAAGATCATTTCAGTTCAGATAAATCCGTTTCACATAAGTGTCACATACTTAGTAGTTTTCATTAACTGAATGGAATTAGTACAATGCACTTTACCCAAGTTACTTTAACAACAAATACTTGAGTTACTTGTACTCAAATCAAATACTTTTGTATGCTTAAATTGTTTGAGTTAATAAACTTAATTGGTTTCCTAAATGGTTAAAGTTGAAGTAACTCATTCCCCGCAGACAAGACACATTCTCAACATTAACTTCATAAAACCAGAGACCATTATGGCTACATTGTTGAAATGAAAGAAACACACTCAGTGCAAACATAGCCACAATCTGGAAATATAAAATGAGGTGGCCCCGTGACCCTGCCGACACCGAGGCTCATTTCATCACCGTGGACAGCGCTATGAAATCACGGCACACATTGACAAATGAACTCATGTGCATGCTCAAGCTACAATACAATTTCAAATGCATTCTTTTCTCTCTTTTTTTAGATACAAGGAAGTGCGGTGCGCCCGGCCCCGCCAGGATCCCACCTCAGCCCGGCGCGCGTCGGTCTTCACTTAAGCCGCGCGGCGTGGCACACAGGCGCACACTCCATATCCACACTCCGGCTCAACGCGCACCGCAGCCACTGAACCACCAGGCTCCTCAGTCACAGCGCACATGTTTTCAATAATAAGCCCCGCCCCAAACATTTCAAGCTTTCACACCTGATTGACTGACCATTGTGCCAATATTTAAACTCCTGTGTTGACAGCCGCACCAGAGGGAGAGGAGATGCTGACAGATCACAGACGTAAGTTTGACGTTACTTTGTTTCCTTGTTTTCTCACTGACTCCAGTCTTCTTCTCATCTCTTGTCTTTAATGAAACCATCACAGTCCCATGTTTGTGTCTCACTCTCTGTTTGCAGCACCAATGCAAACCTGCTACAGTACAAACCTGCTACAAACCCCAGACTGGATTCGGTTTACTGGCGTGAGTACAACAGAAAGTCATCACAACCAGACAGAAACAAACCGCAAACACACTTAACACTTGAATCTAAGTGTAGAGTCGAACGTTAACACTTTAATTTTGATCATATGACATTAAACTAATATTTAATTACCTCATTTATTTTTTTTATAATTTTAATAATGTAAATATTAGCATTTTAGCTCAATAGCTTCCAGGCAATGTGACCCAACGACTCCAAATGAGTGTACAAACATAGTACTAGACTGCCTAGTCAGGACACACCTCTTTATATTCCATTTAAATACTTGATTTACTTTCAATCATTTCTTTAATGCAAATATTAGCATTTTATCTCAATCGCGTCCAGGCCATGTGACCCTAAAGATTCCAAAACAGTGCAGCAACATAGAACTAGACTGCCTAGTCAGGACACACCTCTTTTTATTCCGTTTTAGTACCTCCCATAATTTTTTTTAATCCATTTTTAACGGTAATTCGTTGATGGTCCCTAAATGAGACCACGGTTGTTGAGAGCGATGGGTCGGACTTTGTACAAGCCGTGATCGTGCACCTATCTCGGGGTGGAGAAGGAGGAGGGTGCCGTTGGATCTGGAGCGAATGTCTGTTGAATATCCAACCTGGAACTGATTTCAGCGCGGTACGTTGTCGGAGGTGATCAGCTCCGCCTCTGCGGACGCTCGGTGCTCACAGTGCCCAGGGCAGAGCAGCGCTACCTCGGCCTGTCCTGATGAAATGATCCGCTGGCTCAGACGTCTCACAGATGCTTGGTGTGATCCATAGATTTGTGGTTGACGTGTTACTTTGTTTTTAATGTAAACACTTTGTATATTATTACTAATAATTGATTTTACCTTCGAATTTTAGGTTTATATTAAAGTGGCACGGCCATTGTATATGTATTTGTTAAAATCCCAAGTCTCCTCCTCACCTGCCTCATCACTGGCACACCTACCTGGACCACACCCCTAATCCTATATAACCCGCCCCTTCCGCCCTTTGACCCCCCTATTTTCCCTCCAAACAATCCACGAGAACAAAGGGACACTGGCTGTGAGTTTTATGGACGTTCACTCATTTAATGATTCATTTGGTTGATACTACATCTTGTATGAAGACTTACTTATTGCTTGTGTGTCATTATACTAGATTCCTGAGTTTAATCCTTTGCTAAAGAGAGGGAAGTAAGAGTGGATGTATTATTGATGTTAGTCTAAGACAACCTCATTTCTTATTGTATATTTGATACTTTCTAGATTGTAATATTTCCTTTATCATTTTCATATAGACAGAATCATCCACCATTACCCCTCATCACCGACTACCGTTTACTTGGAAATAAAATATTGCAACTTGGAAAGCTGCCTGGATCCTGTGTTTAAATGTGCACCCAACATATGATGTTCAGTCAATCACCGCCACTATAGTGTACAGTTCTTTCATATTTGTGTATGTATTTGAATATAAATGTACAATTGTAAGTTCAAATAAATAATACATTAACTGTCAGTTGATGTACTGATATCTATGAGTAGTCTAGTGAAAAACAGACGTAGCACCATCAGTAGCTCTTTGTGTTTTATGTCACAGGTCTCCATCAACATATGCAGCACTCGGGCATGAAGAAACTGTGAATTCAGCTCCTCCTTGCCGAACTAAAAGAGAGACGACCTGCACTCTTTAGTGAAGCTCAAGTGAGTGAAAGAGGATGGTGACACCCACACACTGTCAAAGTCATTGTTGTAGCAATGCCTCATCTGGAAAAGAGTTTTAATATGACAGCGAGGCTCATTTCAGCACCGTGGACAGCGCTATGAAATCACGGCACACATTGACAAATGAACTCATGTGCATGCTCAAGCTACAATACAATTTCAAATGCATTCTTTTCTCTCTTTTTTTAGATACAAGGAAGTGCGGTGCGCCCGGCCCCGCCAGGATCCCACCTCAGCCCGGCGCGTGTCGGTCTTCACTTAAGCCGCGCGGCGTGGCGCACAAACCTACAAACCTGCTACAAACCCCAGACTGGATTCGGTTTACTGGCGTGAGTACAGTCCTCACAGTTTAAGTGAGGACACGCACTTGTATTCTCAGTTTGGTATAAGATGTGAGTACAGTGTAACGCCACATTTCACAACTAATACATGCAACATGTTTACCTTTTTATTGACAGTGCTTCTATTTGACTATTGCATCGCAAGTAGTGATGATGACATCATGTTTTCTTTTTTAAGTTGAATGATTTGTCCGAATACACTGAAAACACTGAACATGTGTTTGTTCCCTTTTCAGGATGAGTTGGAAGCAGCCCAAGAGGGGCAGTGGCCCTGGTGGCAGTAGTGAATGAAGATCAGGTTCCTGCAGGAGTTCCCTTTGAAACTCACCATGTGTCTCTGGTCCTCACAATCAGGTTGTAATGGCTCACACACTGATCTACGCTCTCCATTTGAAGTTGTCAGAAGTAGAATGTAATAATTTGATTTAGTAGAAAGAAAAGAGTCAATTCAACTTAAGTATTAACATTTGTATAAAGAAGATCATTTCAGTTCAGATAAATCCGTTTCACATAAGTGTCACATACTTAGTAGTTTTCATTAACTGAATGGAATTAGTACAATGCACTTTACCCAAGTTACTTTAACAACAAATACTTGAGTTACTTGTACTCAAATCAAATACTTTTGTATGCTTAAATTGTTTGAGTTAATAAACTTAATTGGTTTCCTAAATGGTTAAAGTTGAAGTAACTCATTCCCCGCAGACAAGATACATTCTCAACATTAACTTCATAAAACCAGAGACCATTATGGCTACATTGTTGAAATGAAAGAAACACACTCAGTGCAAACATAGCCACAATCTGGAAATATAAAATGAGGTGGCCCCGTGACCCTGCCGACACCGAGGCTCATTTCATCACCGTGGACAGCGCTATGAAATCACGGCACACATTGACAAATGAACTCATGTGCATGCTCAAGCTACAATACAATTTCAAATGCATTCTTTTCTTTTTTTCTTTAGATACAAGGAAGTGCGGTGCGCCCGGCCCCGCCAGGATCCCACCTCAGCCCGGCGCGTGTCGGTCTTCACTTAAGCCGCGCGGCGTGGCGCGGCACACAGGCGCACACTCCATATCCACACTCCGGCTCAACGCGCACCGCAGCCACTGAACCACCAGGCTCCTCAGTCACAGCGCACATGTTTTCAATAATAAGCCCCGCCCCAAACATTTCAAGCTTTCACACCTGATTGGCTGACCATTGTGCCAATATTTAAACTCCTGTGTTGACAGCCGCACCAGAGGGACAGATCACAGATGTAAGTTTGACGTTACTTTGTTTCCTTGTTTCTTCACTGACATCAGTCTTCTTCTCATCTCTTGTCTTTAATGAAACGATCACAGTCACCTGTTTGTGTCTCACTCTCTGTTTGCAGCATCAACGCAAACCTGCTACAAAACCCGGACTGGTATTCATGGACGGACTGAACTGGATTCGGTTTGCTGGTGTGAGTACAACAGAAACTCATCACAACCAAACAGAAACAAACACACTTAACACTTAATTGTAAGTGTACACTCAAACTTTAACACTTTTTTTTAATCATATGACATTTAAACTAATATTTAAATAAACATTTAGTTTGGAATGAGTATCAAGTAAAACCTGAAGTGGAGCTCCACTGAATATTATTCTTATTATTATTATTATTATTATTATTATTCTTGTTGTTACTAAGTGATGACGAAAAAAACCCAGGTCAGTATTTTGTAACCTAAGAAAACCAATGTGATGTAAGTAATTATTGAAAAGGCTATTTATTAATTTAAATAATTAATGACACTGAAGTCATTATTTAATGGTGTATTTATTAATATAAATCATCTAAAAAGGCTTGGGTTTCTAGTAACTAACTGGTGCTAACTAACTCAGCAGCCAGGAGTCACACTGTGAGTGGCTAATTGGAAGAATCAGTAGAGGAGAGGAAAGTAGAGGAAACCAGGTGCATGTACAGTGAATTTGGTCAATATTGCTTGTTGCAATAAAGAGTTACAGGGTGCTGTCACATTTCGGCAGGGCCTGCCGAGAAGTGACTGCACCCTGTAACTCTGGATTGTTAGGGCTTACATTCTCTATCTTTTCAGCATTAGCAGTCGAGGAAAACAGGTGCATGTACAATGAATTTGGTCAGTATCGCTCCTTCAAACAACGACTTATAGGGTGTACCCTGTATACAGTATTATATCTACCAGTAGACCTACGCTCACTACCTCTTAACCGATGCACGTTCCCGTCGGAGGCAGTCATTTTTCGGCAAGGTTCAATGTGTTGTGCCTTCAGATGGTGTTCTGCACACTTTGGTTGCGCTGATTTGAGTTCCTTTTGCTTTCTTAGCATGGCCTTTCTGCTGATCTTTGACCTCAACATGGCATCACTGGATATTTTCTGTTCGTCACACCGTGGTTGTGCAAGCAGTTTGTAAAAATACTACCAGTAACCATGCCACATTAAAAGCTCCTTGAATCACCTTTCTTCCTAATGCTGATAGTCTGTTTGAACTTGATTTGGGCGTCCTGATCATGTCTACCTGCCTAAATGCAATGACTTACTGCCATGTGATTGGCTCCTTCAATCAGTGTGTTCATAAACAGAAAATGTGTACCTAATAAATTGGCAGATGTGTGTTTAAATCCAACCAGGAAGGAATATAGAAAGCAGTTTATAGTAGACATGTAGTTTTTCCTCTGCAGCTATAGGTGGGTGGAGTTTGCACTGCAGCTTCTGTGGCGTTTGTTTTGTTCACCGTTGTTGGAGACCATTATGGCTACATTGTTGAAATTAAAGAAACACACTCAGTGCAAACATAGCCACAATCTGGAAATATAAAATGAGGTCACCCTGTGACGCTGCCGACACCGAGGCTCATTTCAGCACCGTGGACAGCGCTATGAAATCACGGCACACATTGACAAATAAACTCATGAGTACAGTCCTCACAGTTTAAGTGAGGACACGCACCGCGGCCGCGGAACCACCAGGCTCCCCAGTTACGATAGGTACCACCGCCGCAGCGCACGACACCGGAACCGCAGCCGCGGAGCGCACAGCAGCCGCGGAGCCCGCGCAAACCGAGATACATTCAAGATACATTCTCAACATTAACTTCATAAAAAAAGTGCGGTGCGCCCGGCCCCGCCTCGGCCCGGCGCGTGTCGGTCTTCACTTAAGCCGCGCGGCGTGGCGCAGCGCACAGGCGCACCCTCCATATCCGCACAACGGCGCGACGCGCACCGCAGCCGCTGAACCACCAGGCTCCTCAGTTGCCACACGTACCGCAGCCACAGCACACGGCACCGAGATCCCACCTCGGCCCGGCGCGTGTCGGTCCTCACTTAAGCCGCGCGGCGGGGCACACAGTCAGTGCAAACACAACACGTACCGCCGCCGCAGCGCCAAACGCACAGCAGCCGCGGAACCAGCGTCTCAGCAGACGCCATCCCTGCCGTGAAAACGCGGAAACACACTAAACTACAAACAACGCCACATTTCACAAATAATACATGCAACATGTTTACCTTTTTATTGACAGTGCTTCTATTTGACTATTGCATCGCAAGTAGTGATGATGACATCATGTTTTCTTTTTTAAGTTGAATGATTTGTCTGAATACACTGAAAACACTGAACATGTGTTTGTTCCCTTTTCAGGATGAGTTGGAAGCAACCCAAGAGGGGCAGTGGCCCTGGTGGCAGTAGTGAATGAAGATCAGGTTAGTTTACTGGCCTGAGTACAGTCCTCACAGTTTAAGTGAGGACACGCACCGCGGCCGCGGAACCACAAGGCTCCCCAGTTACGACAGGTACCGCCGCCGCAGCGCACGGCACCGGAACCGCAGCCGCGGAGCGCACGGAGCGCACAGCAGCCACGGAGCCCGCGCAAACCGAGATACATTCAAGATACATTCTCAACATTAACTTCATAAAAAAAGTGCGGTGCGCCCGGCCCCGCCTCGGCCCAGCGCGTGTCGGTCTTCACTTAAGCCGCGCGGCGTGGCGCAGCGCACAGGCGCACCCTCCATATCCGCACAACGGCGCGACGCGCACCGCAGCCGCTGAACCACCAGGCTCCTCAGTTGCCACACGTACCGCAGCCACAGCACACGGCACCGAGATCCCACCTCGGCCCGGCGCGTGTCGGTCCTCACTTAAGCCGCACGGCGGGGCACACAGTCAGCGCAAACACGACACGTACCGCCACCGCAGCGCCAAACGCACAGCAGCCGCGGAATCAGCGTCTCAGCAGACGCCATCCCTGCCGTGAAAACGCGGAAACACACTAAACTACAAACAACGCCACATTTCACAAATAATACATGCAACATGTTTACCTTTTTATTGACAGTGCTTCTATTTGACTATTGCATCGCAAGTAGTGATGATGACATCATGTTTTCTTTTTTAAGTTGAATGATTTGTCTGAATACACTGAAAACACTGAACATGTGTTTGTTCCCGAGCCACTCCATATCCACACTCCGGCGCACCGCTGCCGCTGAACCACCAGGCTCCTCAGTTGCGACACGTACCGCAGCCACAGCACACGGCACCGAGATCCCACCTCGGCCCGGCGCGTGTCGGTCCTCACTTAAGCCGCGCGGCGGGGCACACAGTCAGCGCAAACACGACACGTACCGCCACCGCAGCGCCAAACGCACAGCAGCCGCGGAATCAGCGTCTCAGCAGACGCCATCCCTGCCGTGAAAACGCGGAAACACACTAAACTACAAACAACGCCACATTTCACAAATGATACATGCAACATGTTTACCTTTTTATTGACAGTGCTTCTATTTGACTATTGCATCGCAAGTAGTGATGATGACATCATGTTTTCTTTTTTAAGTTGAATGATTTGTCTGAATACACTGAAAACACTGAACATGTGTTTGTTCCCTTTTCAGGATGAGTTGGAAGCAACCCAAGAGGGGCAGTGGCCCTGGTGGCAGTAGTGAATGAAGATCAGGTTAGTTTACTGGCCTGAGTACAGTCCTCACAGTTTAAGTGAGGACACGCAACGCGGCCGCGGAACCACAAGGCTCCCCAGTTACGACAGGTACCGCCGCCGCAGCGCACGGCACCGGAACCGCAGCCGCGGAGCGCACGGAGCGCACAGCAGCCACGGAGCCCGCGCAAACCGAGATACATTCAAGATACATTCTCAACATTAACTTCATAAAAAAAGTGCGGTGCGCCCGGCCCCGCCTCGGCCAGGCGCGTGTCGGTCTTCACTTAAGCCGCGCGGCGTGGCGCAGCGCACAGGCGCACCCTCCATATCCGCACAACGGCGCGACGCGCACCGCAGCCGCTGAACCACCAGGCTCCTCAGTTGCCACACGTACCGCAGCCACAGCACACGGCACCGAGATCCCACCTCGGCCCGGCGCGTGTCGGTCCTCACTTAAGCCGCGCGGCGGGGCACACAGTCAGTGCAAACACGACACGTACCGCCGCCGCAGCGCCAAACGCACAGCAGCCGCGGAACCAGCGTCTCAGCAGACGCCATCCCTGCCGTGAAAACGCGGAAACACACTAAACTACAAACAACGCCACATTTCACAAATAATACATGCAACATGTTTACCTTTTTATTGACAGTGCTTCTATTTGACTATTGCATCGCAAGTAGTGATGATGACATCATGTTTTCTTTTTTAAGTTGAATGATTTGTCTGAATACACTGAAAACACTGAACATGTGTTTGTTCCCTTTTCAGGATGAGTTGGAAGCAACCCAAGAGGGGCAGTGGCCCTGGTGGCAGTAGTGAATGAAGATCAGGTTAGTTTACTGGCCTGAGTACAGTCCTCACAGTTTAAGTGAGGACACGCACCGCGGCCGCGGAACCACAAGGCTCCCCAGTTACGACAGGTACCGCCGCCGCAGCGCACGGCACCGGAACCGCAGCCGCGGAGCGCACGGAGCGCACAGCAGCCACGGAGCCCGCGCAAACCGAGATACATTCAAGATACATTCTCAACATTAACTTCATAAAAAAAGTGCGGTGCGCCCGGCCCCGCCTCGGCCCGGCGCGTGTCGGTCTTCACTTAAGCCGCGCGGCGTGGCGCAGCGCACAGGCGCACCCTCCATATCCGCACAACGGCGCGACGCGCACCGCAGCCGCTGAACCACCAGGCTCCTCAGTTGCCACACGTACCGCAGCCACAGCACACGGCACCGAGATCCCACCTCGGCCCGGCGCGTGTCGGTCCTCACTTAAGCCGCGCGGCGGGGCACACAGTCAGCGCAAACACGACACGTACCGCCGCCGCAGCGCCAAACGCACAGCAGCCGCGGAACCAGCGTCTCAGCAGACGCCATCCCTGCCGTGAAAACGCGGAAACACACTAAACTACAAACAACGCCACATTCCACAAATAATACATGCAACATGTTTACCTTTTTATTGACAGTGCTTCTATTTGACTATTGCATCGCAAGTAGTGATGATGACATCATGTTTTCTTTTTTAAGTTGAATGATTTGTCTGAATACACTGAAAACACTGAACATGTGTTTGTTCCCGAGCCACTCCATATCCACACTCCGGCGCACCGCTGCCGCTGAACCACCAGGCTCCTCAGTTGCGACACGTACCGCAGCCACAGCACACGGCACCGAGATCCCACCTCGGCCCGGCGCGTGTCGGTCCTCACTTAAGCCGCGCGGCGGGGCACACAGTCAGCGCAAACACGACACGTACCGCCACCGCAGCGCCAAACGCACAGCAGCCGCGGAATCAGCGTCTCAGCAGACGCCATCCCTGCCGTGAAAACGCGGAAACACACTAAACTACAAACAACGCCACATTTCACAAATGATACATGCAACATGTTTACCTTTTTATTGACAGTGCTTCTATTTGACTATTGCATCGCAAGTAGTGATGATGACATCATGTTTTCTTTTTTAAGTTGAATGATTTGTCTGAATACACTGAAAACACTGAACATGTGTTTGTTCCCTTTTCAGGATGAGTTGGAAGCAACCCAAGAGGGGCAGTGGCCCTGGTGGCAGTAGTGAATGAAGATCAGGTTAGTTTACTGGCCTGAGTACAGTCCTCACAGTTTAAGTGAGGACACGCACCGCGGCCGCGGAACCACAAGGCTCCCCAGTTACGACAGGTACCGCCGCCGCAGCGCACGGCACCGGAACCGCAGCCGCGGAGCGCACGGAGCGCACAGCAGCCACGGAGCCCGCGCAAACCGAGATACATTCAAGATACATTCTCAACATTAACTTCATAAAAAAAGTGCGGTGCGCCCGGCCCCGCCTCGGCCCGGCGCGTGTCGGTCTTCACTTAAGCCGCGCGGCGTGGCGCAGCGCACAGGCGCACCCTCCATATCCGCACAACGGCGCGTCGCGCACCGCAGCCGCTGAACCACCAGGCTCCTCAGTTGCCACACGTACCGCAGCCACAGCACACGGCACCGAGATCCCACCTCGGCCCGGCGCGTGTCGGTCCTCACTTAAGCCGCGCGGCGGGGCACACAGTCAGCGCAAACACGACACGTACCGCCGCCGCAGCGCCAAACGCACAGCAGCCGCGGAACCAGCGTCTCAGCAGACCCCATCCCTGCCGTGAAAACGCGGAAACACACTAAACTACAAACAACGCCACATTCCACAAATAATACATGCAACATGTTTACCTTTTTATTGACAGTGCTTCTATTTGACTATTGCATCGCAAGTAGTGATGATGACATCATGTTTTCTTTTTTAAGTTGAATGATTTGTCTGAATACACTGAAAACACTGAACATGTGTTTGTTCCCGAGCCACTCCATATCCACACTCCGGCGCACCGCTGCCGCTGAACCACCAGGCTCCTCAGTTGCGACACGTACCGCAGCCACAGCACACGGCACCGAGATCCCACCTCGGCCCGGCGCGTGTCGGTCCTCACTTAAGCCGCGCGGCGGGGCACACAGTCAGCGCAAACACGACACGTACCGCCACCGCAGCGCCAAACGCACAGCAGCCGCGGAATCAGCGTCTCAGCAGACGCCATCCCTGCCGTGAAAACGCGGAAACACACTAAACTACAAACAACGCCACATTTCACAAATGATACATGCAACATGTTTACCTTTTTATTGACAGTGCTTCTATTTGACTATTGCATCGCAAGTAGTGATGATGACATCATGTTTTCTTTTTTAAGTTGAATGATTTGTCTGAATACACTGAAAACACTGAACATGTGTTTGTTCCCTTTTCAGGATGAGTTGGAAGCAACCCAAGAGGGGCAGTGGCCCTGGTGGCAGTAGTGAATGAAGATCAGGTTAGTTTACTGGCCTGAGTACAGTCCTCACAGTTTAAGTGAGGACACGCACCGCGGCCGCGGAACCACAAGGCTCCCCAGTTACGACAGGTACCGCCGCCGCAGCGCACGGCACCGGAACCGCAGCCGCGGAGCGCACGGAGCGCACAGCAGCCACGGAGCCCGCGCAAACCGAGATACATTCAAGATACATTCTCAACATTAACTTCATAAAAAAAGTGCGGTGCGCCCGGCCCCGCCTCGGCCCGGCGCGTGTCGGTCTTCACTTAAGCCGCGCGGCGTGGCGCAGCGCACAGGCGCACCCTCCATATCCGCACAACGGCGCGACGCGCACCGCAGCCGCTGAACCACCAGGCTCCTCAGTTGCCACACGTACCGCAGCCACAGCACACGGCACCGAGATCCCACCTCGGCCCGGCGCGTGTCGGTCCTCACTTAAGCCGCGCGGCGGGGCACACAGTCAGCGCAAACACGACACGTACCGCCGCCGCAGCGCCAAACGCACAGCAGCCGCGGAACCAGCGTCTCAGCAGACCCCATCCCTGCCGTGAAAACGCGGAAACACACTAAACTACAAACAACGCCACATTCCACAAATAATACATGCAACATGTTTACCTTTTTATTGACAGTGCTTCTATTTGACTATTGCATCGCAAGTAGTGATGATGACATCATGTTTTCTTTTTTAAGTTGAATGATTTGTCTGAATACACTGAAAACACTGAACATGTGTTTGTTCCCGAGCCACTCCATATCCACACTCCGGCGCACCGCTGCCGCTGAACCACCAGGCTCCTCAGTTGCGACACGTACCGCAGCCACAGCACACGGCACCGAGATCCCACCTCGGCCCGGCGCGTGTCGGTCCTCACTTAAGCCGCGCGGCGGGGCACACAGTCAGCGCAAACACGACACGTACCGCCACCGCAGCGCCAAACGCACAGCAGCCGCGGAATCAGCGTCTCAGCAGACGCCATCCCTGCCGTGAAAACGCGGAAACACACTAAACTACAAACAACGCCACATTTCACAAATGATACATGCAACATGTTTACCTTTTTATTGACAGTGCTTCTATTTGACTATTGCATCGCAAGTAGTGATGATGACATCATGTTTTCTTTTTTAAGTTGAATGATTTGTCTGAATACACTGAAAACACTGAACATGTGTTTGTTCCCTTTTCAGGATGAGTTGGAAGCAACCCAAGAGGGGCAGTGGCCCTGGTGGCAGTAGTGAATGAAGATCAGGTTAGTTTACTGGCCTGAGTACAGTCCTCACAGTTTAAGTGAGGACACGCACCGCGGCCGCGGAACCACAAGGCTCCCCAGTTACGACAGGTACCGCCGCCGCAGCGCACGGCACCGGAACCGCAGCCGCGGAGCGCACGGAGCGCACAGCAGCCACGGAGCCCGCGCAAACCGAGATACATTCAAGATACATTCTCAACATTAACTTCATAAAAAAAGTGCGGTGCGCCCGGCCCCGCCTCGGCCCGGCGCGTGTCGGTCTTCACTTAAGCCGCGCGGCGTGGCGCAGCGCACAGGCGCACCCTCCATATCCGCACAACGGCGCGACGCGCACCGCAGCCGCTGTCGGTCCTCACTTAAGCCGCGCGGCGGGGCACACAGTCAGCGCAAACACGACACGTACCGCCGCCGCAGCGCCAAACGCACAGCAGCCGCGGAACCAGCGTCTCAGCAGACGCCATCCCTGCCGTGAAAACGCACATTTAGTAGAAAGAAAAGAGTCAATTCAACTTAAGTATTAACATTTGTATAAAGAAGATCATTTCAGTTCAGATAAATCCGTTTCACATAAGTGTCACATACTTAGTAGTTTTCATTAACTGAATGGAATTAGTACAAGGCACTTTACCCAAGTTACTTTAACAACAAATACTTGAGTTACTTGTACTCAAATCAAATACTTTTGTATGCTTAAATTGTTTGAGTTAATAAACTTAATTGGTTT
The DNA here is from genome assembly GCF_958295425.1 of Solea solea. Classification (NCBI taxonomy): domain Eukaryota; kingdom Metazoa; phylum Chordata; class Actinopteri; order Pleuronectiformes; family Soleidae; genus Solea; species Solea solea. The sequence continues at coordinate 307,113 of NW_026704010.1, read as the reverse complement.
CCTAAATGGTTAAAGTTGAAGTAACTCATTCCCCGCAGACAAGATACATTCTCAACATTAACTTCATAAAACCAGAGACCATTATGGCTACATTGTTGAAATGAAAGAAACACACTCAGTGCAAACATAGCCACAATCTGGAAATATAAAATGAGGTGGCCCCGTGACGCTGCCGACACCGAGGCTCATTTCATCACCGTGGACAGCGCTATGAAATCACGGCACACATTGACAAATGAACTCATGTGCATGCTCAAGCTACAATACAATTTCAAATGCATTCTTTTCTCTTTTTTTTTAGATACAAGGAAGTGCGGTGCGCCCGGCCCCGCCAGGATCCCACCTCAGCCCGGCGCGCGTCGGTCTTCACTTAAGCCGCGGCGTGGCGCGGCACACAGGCGCACACTCCATATCCACACTCCGGCTCAACGCGCACCGCAGCCACTGAACCACCAGGCTCCTCAGTCACAGCGCACATGTTTTCAATAATAAGCCCCTCCCCAAACATTTCAAGCTTTCACACCTGATTGGCTGACCATTGTGCCAATATTTAAACTCCTGTGTTGACAGCCGCACCAGAGGGAGAGGAGATGCTGACAGATCACAGACGTAAGTTTGACGTTACTTTGTTTCCTTGTTTTCTCACTGACTCCAGTCTTCTTCTCATCTCTTGTCTTTAATGAAACCATCACAGTCCCATGTTTGTGTCTCACTCTCTGTTTGCAGCACCAATGCAAACCTGCTACAGTACAAACCTGCTACAAACCCCAGACTGGATTCGGTTTACTGGCGTGAGTACAACAGAAAGTCATCACAACCAGACAGAAACAAACCGCAAACACACTTAACACTTGAATCTAAGTGTAGAGTCGAACGTTAACACTTTAATTTTGATCATATGACATTAAACTAATATTTAATTACCTCATTTATTTTTTTTATAATTTTAATAATGTAAATATTAGCATTTTAGCTCAATAGCTTCCAGGCAATGTGACCCAAAGACTCCAAATGAGTGTACAAACATAGTACTAGACTGCCTAGTCAGGACACACCTCTTTATATTCCATTTAAATACTTGATTTACTTTCAATCATTTCTTTAATGCAAATATTAGCATTTTATCTCAATCGCGTCCAGGCCATGTGACCCTAAAGATTCCAAAACAGTGCAGCAACATAGAACTAGACTGCCTAGTCAGGACACACCTCTTTTTATTCCATTTTAGTACCTCCCATAATTTTTTTTAATCCATTTTTAACGGTAATTCGTTGATGGTCCCTAAATGAGACCACGGTTGTTGAGAGCGATGGGTCGGACTTTGTACAAGCCGTGATCGTGCACCTATCTCGGGGTGGAGAAGGAGGAGGGTGCCGTTGGATCTGGAGCGAATGTCTGTTGAATATCCAACCTGGAACTGATTTCAGCGCGGTACGTTGTCGGAGGTGATCAGCTCCGACCTCTGCGGACGCTCGGTGCTCACAGTGCCCAGGGCAGAGCAGCGTTACCTCGGCCTGTCCTGATGAAATGATCCGCTGGCTCAGACGTCTCTCAGATGCTTGGTGTGATCCATAGATTTGTGGTTGACGTGTTACTTTGTTTTTAATGTAAACACTTTGTATATTATTACTAATAATTGATTTTACCTTCGAATCTTAGGTTTATATTAAAGTGGCACGGCCATTGTATATGTATTTGTTAAAATCCCAAGTCTCCTCCTCACCTGCCTCATCACTGGCACACCTACCTGGACCACACCCCTAATCCTATATAACCCGCCCCTTCCGCCCTTTGACCCCCCTATTTTCCCTCCAAACAATCCACGAGAACAAAGGGACACTGGCTGTGAGTTTTATGGACGTTCACTCATTTAATGTTTCATTTGGTTGATACTACATCTTGTATGAAGACTTACTTATTGCTTGTGTGTCATTATACTAGATTCCTGAGTTTAATCCTTTGCTAAAGAGAGGAAAGTAAGAGTGGATGTATTATTGATGTTAGTCTAAGACAACCTCATTTCTTATTGTATATTTGATACTTTCTAGATTGTAATATTTCCTTTATCATTTTCATATAGACAGAATCATCCACCATTACCCCTCATCACCGACTACCGTTTACTTGGAAATAAAATATTGCAACTTGGAAAGCTGCCTGGATCCTGTGTTTAAATGTGCACCCAACATATGATGTTCAGTCAATCACCACCACTATAGTGTACAGTTCTTTCATATTTGTGTATGTATTTGAATATAAATGTACAATTGTAAGTTCAAATAAATAATACATTAACTGTCAGTTGATGTACTGATATCTATGAGTAGTCTAGTGAAAAACAGACGTAGCACCATCAGTAGCTCTTTGTGTTTTATGTCACAGGTCTCCATCAACATATGCAGCACTCGGGCATGAAGAAACTGTGAATTCAGCTCCTCCTTGCCGAACTAAAAGAGAGACGACCTGCACTCTTTAGTGAAGCTCAAGTGAGTGAAAGAGGATGGTGACACCCACACACTGTCAAAGTCATCGTTGTAGCAATGCCTCATCTGGAAAAGAGTTTTAATATGACAGCGAGGCTCATTTCAGCACCGTGGACAGCGCTATGAAATCACGGCACACATTGACAAATAAAATCATGCGCATGCTCAAGCTACAATACAATTTCAAATGCATTCTTTTCTTTTTTTTAAGATACAAGGAAGTGCGGTGCGGCCCGGCGCGTGTCGGTCTTCACTTAAGCCGCGGCGCACCCTCCATATCCACACTCCGGCGCGACGCGCACTGCAGCCGCTGAACCACCAGGCTCCTCAGTTGCGACACGTACCGCAGCCACAGCGCCCAGCCCTGCCGAGATCCCACCTCGGCCTGGCGCGTGTCGGTCTTCACTTAAGCCGCGCGGCGTGGCGCACAAACCTACAAACCTGCTACAAACCCCAGACTGGATTCGGTTTACTGGCGTGAGTACAGTCCTCACAGTTTAAGTGAGGACACGCACTTGTATTCTCAGTTTGGTATAAGATGTGAGTACAGTGTAACGCCACATTTCACAACTAATACATGCAACATGTTTACCTTTTTATTGACAGTGCTTCTATTTGACTATTGCATCGCAAGTAGTGATGATGACATCATGTTTTCTTTTTTAAGTTGAATGATTTGTCTGAATACACTGAAAACACTGAACATGTGTTTGTTCCCTTTTCAGGATGAGTTGGAAGCAACCCAAGAGGGGCAGTGGCCCTGGTGGCAGTAGTGAATGAAGATCAGGTTCCTGCAGGAGTTCCCTTTGAAACTCACCATGTGTCTCTGGTCCTCACAATCAGGTTGTAATGGCTCACACACTGATCTACGCTCTCCATTTGAAGTTGTCAGAAGTAGAATGTAATAATTTGATTTAGTAGAAAGAAAAGAGTCAATTCAACTTAAGTATTAACATTTGTATAAAGAAGATCATTTCAGTTCAGATAAATCCGTTTCACATAAGTGTCACATACTTAGTAGTTTTCATTAACTGAATGGAATTAGTACAATGCACTTTACCCAAGTTACTTTAACAACAAATACTTGAGTTACTTGTACTCAAATCAAATACTTTTGTATGCTTAAATTGTTTGAGTTAATAAACTTAATTGGTTTCCTAAATGGTTAAAGTTGAAGTAACTCATTCCCCGCAGACAAGATACATTCTCAACATTAACTTCATAAAACCAGAGACCATTATGGCTACATTGTTGAAATGAAAGAAACACACTCAGTGCAAACATAGCCACAATCTGGAAATATAAAATGAGGTGGCCCCGTGACGCTGCCGACACCGAGGCTCATTTCATCACCGTGGACAGCGCTATGAAATCACGGCACACATTGACAAATGAACTCATGTGCATGCTCAAGCTACAATACAATTTCAAATGCATTCTTTTCTTTTTTTCTTTAGATACAAGGAAGTGCGGTGCGCCCGGCCCCGCCAGGATCCCACCTCAGCCCGGCGCGTGTCGGTCTTCACTTAAGCCGCGCGGCGTGGCGCGGCACACAGGCGCACACTCCATATCCACACTCCGGCTCAACGCGCACCGCAGCCACTGAACCACCAGGCTCCTCAGTCACAGCGCACATGTTTTCAATAATAAGCCCCGCCCCAAACATTTCAAGCTTTCACACCTGATTGGCTGACCATTGTGCCAATATTTAAACTCCTGTGTTGACAGCCGCACCAGAGGGAGAGGAGATGCTGACAGATCACAGACGTAAGTTTGACGTTACTTTGTTTCCTTGTTTTCTCACTGACTCCAGTCTTCTTCTCATCTCTTGTCTTTAATGAAACCATCACAGTCCCATGTTTGTGTCTCACTCTCTGTTTGCAGCACCAATGCAAACCTGCTACAGTACAAACCTGCTACAAACCCCAGACTGGATTCGGTTTACTGGCGTGAGTACAACAGAAAGTCATCACAACCAGACAGAAACAAACCGCAAACACACTTAACACTTGAATCTAAGTGTAGAGTCGAACGTTAACACTTTAATTTTGATCATATGACATTAAACTAATATTTAATTACCTCATTTATTTTTTTTATAATTTTAATAATGTAAATATTAGCATTTTAGCTCAATAGCTTCCAGGCAATGTGACCCAAAGACTCCAAGTGAGTGTACAAACATAGTACTAGACTGCCTAGTCAGGACACACCTCTTTATATTCCATTTAAATACTTGATTTACTTTCAATCATTTCTTTAATGCAAATATTAGCATTTTATCTCAATCGCGTCCAGGCCATGTGACCCTAAAGATTCCAAAACAGTGCAGCAACATAGAACTAGACTGCCTAGTCAGGACACACCTCTTTTTATTCCATTTTAGTACCTCCCATAATTTTTTTTAATCCATTTTTAACGGTAATTCGTTGATGGTCCCTAAATGAGACCACGGTTGTTGAGAGCGATGGGTCGGACTTTGTACAAGCCGTGATCGTGCACCTATCTCGGGGTGGAGAAGGAGGAGGGTGCCGTTGGATCTGGAGCGAATGTCTGTTGAATATCCAACCTGGAACTGATTTCAGCGCGGTACGTTGTCGGAGGTGATCAGCTCCGCCTCTGCGGACACTCGGTGCTCACAGTGCCCAGGGCAGAGCAGCGTTACCTCGGCCTGTCCTGATGAAATGATCCTCTGGCTCAGACGTCTCTCAGATGCTTGGTGTGATCCATAGATTTGTGGTTGACATGTTACTTTGTTTTTAATGTAAACACTTTGTATATTATTACTAATAATTGATTTTACCTTCGAATTTTAGGTTTATATTAAAGTGGCACGGCCATTGTATATGTATTTGTTAAAATCCCAAGTCTCCTCCTCACCTGCCTCATCACTGGCCCACCTACCTGGACCACACCCCTAATCCTATATAACCCGCCCCTTCCGCCCTTTGACCCCCCTATTTTCCCTCCAAACAATCCACGAGAACAAAGGGACACTGGCTGTGAGTTTTATGGACGTTCACTCATTTAATGATTCATTTGGTTGATACTACATCTTGTATGAAGACTTACTTATTGCTTGTGTGTCATTATACTAGATTCCTGAGTTTAATCCTTTGCTAAAGAGAGGAAAGTAAGAGTGGATGTATTATTGATGTTAGTCTAAGACAACCTCATTTCTTATTGTATATTTGATACTTTCTAGATTGTAATATTTCCTTTATCATTTTCATATAGACAGAATCATCCACCATTACCCCTCATCACCGACTACCGTTTACTTGGAAATAAAATATTGCAACTTGGAAAGCTGCCTGGATCCTGTGTTTAAATGTGCACCCAACATATGATGTTCAGTCAATCACCGCCACTATAGTGTACAGTTCTTTCATATTTGTGTATGTATTTGAATATAAATGTACAATTGTAAGTTCAAATAAATAATACATTAACTGTCAGTTGATGTACTGATATCTATGAGTAGTCTAGTGAAAAACAGACGTAGCACCATCAGTAGCTCTTTGTGTTTTATGTCACAGGTCTCCATCAACATATGCAGCACTCGGGCATGAAGAAACTGTGAATTCAGCTCCTCCTTGCCGAACTAAAAGAGAGACGACCTGCACTCTTTAGTGAAGCTCAAGTGAGTGAAAGAGGATGGTGACACCCACACACTGTCAAAGTCATCGTTGTAGCAATGCCTCATCTGGAAAAGAGTTTTAATATGACAGCGAGGCTCATTTCAGCACCGTGGACAGCGCTATGAAATCACGGCACACATTGACAAATAAAATCATGCGCATGCTCAAGCTACAATACAATTTCAAATGCATTCTTTTCTTTTTATTAAGATACAAGGAAGTGCGGTGCGGCCCGGCGCGTGTCGGTCTTCACTTAAGCCGCGGCGCACCCTCCATATCCACACTCCGGCCTGCCGAGATCCCACCTCGGCCTGGCGCGTGTCGGTCTTCACTTAAGTCGCGCGGCGTGGCGCACAAACCTACAAACCTGCTACAAACCCCAGACTGGATTCGGTTTACTGGCGTGAGTACAGTCCTCACAGTTTAAGTGAGGACACGCACTTGTATTCTCAGTTTGGTATAAGATGTGAGTACAGTGTAACGCCACATTTCACAACTAATACATGCAACATGTTTACCTTTTTATTGACAGTGCTTCTATTTGACTATTGCATCGCAAGTAGTGATGATGACATCATGTTTTCTTTTTTAAGTTGAATGATTTGTCTGAATACACTGAAAACACTGAACATGTGTTTGTTCCCTTTTCAGGATGAGTTGGAAGCAACCCAAGAGGGGCAGTGGCCCTGGTGGCAGTAGTGAATGAAGATCAGGTTCCTGCAGGAGTTCCCTTTGAAACTCACCATGTGTCTCTGGTCCTCACAATCAGGTTGTAATGGCTCACACACTGATCTACGCTCTCCATTTGAAGTTGTCAGAAGTAGAATGTAATAATTTGATTTAGTAGAAAGAAAAGAGTCAATTCAACTTAAGTATTAACATTTGTATAAAGAAGATCATTTCAGTTCAGATAAATCCGTTTCACATAAGTGTCACATACTTAGTAGTTTTCATTAACTGAATGGAATTAGTACAATGCACTTTACCCAAGTTACTTTAACAACAAATACTTGAGTTACTTGTACTCAAATCAAATACTTTTGTATGCTTAAATTGTTTGAGTTAATAAACTTAATTGGTTTCCTAAATGGTTAAAGTTGAAGTAACTCATTCCCCGCAGACAAGATACATTCTCAACATTAACTTCATAAAACCAGAGACCATTATGGCTACATTGTTGAAATGAAAGAAACACACTCAGTGCAAACATAGCCACAATCTGGAAATATAAAATGAGGTGGCCCCGTGACCCTGCCGACACCGAGGCTCATTTCATCACCGTGGACAGCGCTATGAAATCACGGCACACATTGACAAATGAACTCATGTGCATGCTCAAGCTACAATACAATTTCAAATGCATTCTTTTCTTCTTTTTTTTTAGATACAAGGAAGTGCGGTGCGCCCGGCCCCGCCAGGATCCCACCTCAGCCCGGCGCGTGTCGGTCTTCACTTAAGCCGCGCGGCGTGGCGCGGCACACAGGCGCACACTCCATATCCACACTCCGGCTCAACGCGCACCGCAGCCACTGAACCACCAGGCTCCTCAGTCACAGCGCACATGTTTTCAATAATAAGCCCCGCCCCAAACATTTCAAGCTTTCACACCTGATTGGCTGACCATTGTGCCAATATTTAAACTCCTGTGTTGACAGCCGCACCAGAGGGACAGATCACAGATGTAAGTTTGACGTTACTTTGTTTCCTTGTTTATTCACTGACATCAGTCTTCTTCTCATCTCTTGTCTTTAATGAAACGATCACAGTCACCTGTTTGTGTCTCACTCTCTGTTTGCAGCATCAACGCAAACCTGCTACAAAACCCGGACTGGTATTCATGGACGGACTGAACTGGATTCGGTTTGATGGTGTGAGTACAACAGAAACTCATCACAACCAAACAGAAACAAACACACTTAACACTTAATTGTAAGTGTACACTCAAACTTTAACACTTTTTTTTATCATATGACATTTAAACTAATATTTAAATAAACATTTAGTTTGGAATGAGTATCAAGTAAAACCTGAAGTGGAGCTCCACTGAATATTATTATTATTATTATTATTATTATTATTATTATTATTATTGTTACTAAGTGATGACGAAAAAAACCCAGGTCAGTATTTTGTAACCTAAGAAAACCAATGTGATGTAAGTAATTATTGAAAAGGCTATTTATTAATTTAAATAATTAATGACACTTAAGTCGTTATTTAATGGTGTATTTATTAATATAAATCATCTAAAAAGGCTTGGGTTTCTAGTAACTAACTGGTGCTAACTAACTCAGCAGCCAGGAGTCACACTGTGAGTGGCTAATTGGAAGAATCAGTAGAGGAGAGGAAAGTAGAGGAAACCAGGTGCATGTACAGTGAATTTGGTCAATATTGCTTCTTGCAATAAAGAGTTACAGGGTGCTGTCACATTTCGGCAGGGCCTGCCGAGAAGTGACTGCACCCTGTAACTCTGGATTGTTAGGGCTTACATTCTCTATCTTTTCAGCATTAGCAGTCGAGGAAAACAGGTGCATGTACAATGAATTTGGTCAGTATCGCTCCTTCAAACAACGACTTATAGGGTGTACCCTGTATACAGTATTATATCTACCAGTAGACCTACGCTCACTACCTCTTAACCGATGCGCGTTCCCGTCGGAGGCAGTCATTTTTCGGCAAGGTTCAATGTGTTGTGCCTTCAGATGGTGTTCTGCACATTTTGGTTGCGCTGATTTGAGTTCCTTTTGCTTTCTTAGCATGGCCTTTCTGCTGATCTTTGACCTCAACATGGCATCACTGGATATTTTCTGTTTGTCACACCGTGGTTGTGCAAGCAGTTTGTAAAAATACTACCAGTAACCATGCCACATTAAAAGCTCCTTGAATCACCTTTCTTCCTAATGCTGATAGTCTGTTTGAACTTGATTTGGGCGTCCTGATCATGTCTACCTGCCTAAATGCAATGACTTACTGCCATGTGATTGGCTCCTTCAATCAGTGTGTTCATAAACAGAAAATGTGTACCTAATAAATTGGCAGATGTGTGTTTAAATCCAACCAGGAAGGAATATAGAAAGCAGTTTATAGTAGACATGTAGTTTTTCCTCTGCAGTTATAGGTGGGTGGAGTTTGCACTGCAGCTTCTGTGGCGTTTGTTTTGTTCACCGTTGTTGGAGACCATTATGGCTACATTGTTGAAATTAAAGAAACACACTCAGTGCAAACATAGCCACAATCTGGAAATATAAAATGAGGTCACCCTGTGACGCTGCCGACACCGAGGCTCATTTCAGCACCGTGGACAGCGCTATGAAATCACGGCACACATTGACAAATAAACTCATGAGTACAGTCCTCACAGTTTAAGTGAGGACACGCACCGCGGCCGCGGAACCACAAGGCTCCCCAGTTACGACAGGTACCGCCGCCGCAGCGCACGGCACCGGAACCGCAGCCGCGGAGCGCACGGAGCGCACAGCAGCCACGGAGCCCGCGCAAACCGAGATACATTCAAGATACATTCTCAACATTAACTTCATAAAAAAAGTGCGGTGCGCCCGGCCCCGCCTCGGCCCGGCGCGTGTCGGTCTTCACTTAAGCCGCGCGGCGTGGCGCAGCGCACAGGCGCACCCTCCATATCCGCACAACGGCGCGACGCGCACCGCAGCCGCTGAACCACCAGGCTCCTCAGTTGCCACACGTACCGCAGCCACAGCACACGGCACCGAGATCCCACCTCGGCCCGGCGCGTGTCGGTCCTCACTTAAGCCGCGCGGCGGGGCACACAGTCAGCGCAAACACGACACGTACCGCCGCCGCAGCGCCAAACGCACAGCAGCCGCGGAACCAGCGTCTCAGCAGACGCCATCCCTGCCGTGAAAACGCGGAAACACACTAAACTACAAACAACGCCACATTCCACAAATAATACATGCAACATGTTTACCTTTTTATTGACAGTGCTTCTATTTGACTATTGCATCGCAAGTAGTGATGATGACATCATGTTTTCTTTTTTAAGTTGAATGATTTGTCTGAATACACTGAAAACACTGAACATGTGTTTGTTCCCGAGCCACTCCATATCCACACTCCGGCGCACCGCTGCCGCTGAACCACCAGGCTCCTCAGTTGCGACACGTACCGCAGCCACAGCACACGGCACCGAGATCCCACCTCGGCCCGGCGCGTGTCGGTCCTCACTTAAGCCGCGCGGCGGGGCACACAGTCAGCGCAAACACGACACGTACCGCCACCGCAGCGCCAAACGCACAGCAGCCGCGGAATCAGCGTCTCAGCAGACGCCATCCCTGCCGTGAAAACGCGGAAACACACTAAACTACAAACAACGCCACATTTCACAAATAATACATGCAACATGTTTACCTTTTTATTGACAGTGCTTCTATTTGACTATTGCATCGCAAGTAGTGATGATGACATCATGTTTTCTTTTTTAAGTTGAATGATTTGTCTGAATACACTGAAAACACTGAACATGTGTTTGTTCCCTTTTCAGGATGAGTTGGAAGCAACCCAAGAGGGGCAGTGGCCCTGGTGGCAGTAGTGAATGAAGATCAGGTTAGTTTACTGGCCTGAGTACAGTCCTCACAGTTTAAGTGAGGACACGCACCGCGGCCGCGGAACCACAAGGCTCCCCAGTTACGACAGGTACCGCCGCCGCAGCGCACGGCACCGGAACCGCAGCCGCGGAGCGCACGGAGCGCACAGCAGCCACGGAGCCCGCGCAAACCGAGATACATTCAAGATACATTCTCAACATTAACTTCATAAAAAAAGTGCGGTGCGCCCGGCCCCGCCTCGGCCCGGCGCGTGTCGGTCTTCACTTAAGCCGCGCGGCGTGGCGCAGCGCACAGGCGCACCCTCCATATCCGCACAACGGCGCGACGCGCACCGCAGCCGCTGAACCACCAGGCTCCTCAGTTGCCACACGTACCGCAGCCACAGCACACGGCACCGAGATCCCACCTCGGCCCGGCGCGTGTCGGTCCTCACTTAAGCCGCGCGGCGGGGCACACAGTCAGCGCAAACACGACACGTACCGCCGCCGCAGCGCCAAACGCACAGCAGCCGCGGAACCAGCGTCTCAGCAGACGCCATCCCTGCCGTGAAAACGCGGAAACACACTAAACTACAAACAACGCCACATTCCACAAATAATACATGCAACATGTTTACCTTTTTATTGACAGTGCTTCTATTTGACTATTGCATCGCAAGTAGTGATGATGACATCATGTTTTCTTTTTTAAGTTGAATGATTTGTCTGAATACACTGAAAACACTGAACATGTGTTTGTTCCCGAGCCACTCCATATCCACACTCCGGCGCACCGCTGCCGCTGAACCACCAGGCTCCTCAGTTGCGACACGTACCGCAGCCACAGCACACGGCACCGAGATCCCACCTCGGCCCGGCGCGTGTCGGTCCTCACTTAAGCCGCGCGGCGGGGCACACAGTCAGCGCAAACACGACACGTACCGCCACCGCAGCGCCAAACGCACAGCAGCCGCGGAATCAGCGTCTCAGCAGACGCCATCCCTGCCGTGAAAACGCGGAAACACACTAAACTACAAACAACGCCACATTTCACAAATAATACATGCAACATGTTTACCTTTTTATTGACAGTGCTTCTATTTGACTATTGCATCGCAAGTAGTGATGATGACATCATGTTTTCTTTTTTAAGTTGAATGATTTGTCTGAATACACTGAAAACACTGAACATGTGTTTGTTCCCTTTTCAGGATGAGTTGGAAGCAACCCAAGAGGGGCAGTGGCCCTGGTGGCAGTAGTGAATGAAGATCAGGTTAGTTTACTGGCCTGAGTACAGTCCTCACAGTTTAAGTGAGGACACGCACCGCGGCCGCGGAACCACAAGGCTCCCCAGTTACGACAGGTACCGCCGCCGCAGCGCACGGCACCGGAACCGCAGCCGCGGAGCGCACGGAGCGCACAGCAGCCACGGAGCCCGCGCAAACCGAGATACATTCAAGATACATTCTCAACATTAACTTCATAAAAAAAGTGCGGTGCGCCCGGCCCCGCCTCGGCCCGGCGCGTGTCGGTCTTCACTTAAGCCGCGCGGCGTGGCGCAGCGCACAGGAAATAAAATATTGCAACTTGGAAAGCTGCCTGGATCCTGTGTTTAAATGTGCACCCAACATATGATGTTCAGTCAATCACCGCCACTATAGTGTACAGTTCTTTCATATTTGTGTATGTATTTGAATATAAATGTACAATTGTAAGTTCAAATAAATAATACATTAACTGTCAGTTGATGTACTGATATCTATGAGTAGTCTAGTGAAAAACAGACGTAGCACCATCAGTAGCTCTTTGTGTTTTATGTCACAGGTCTCCATCAACATATGCAGCACTCGGGCATGAAGAAACTGTGAATTCAGCTCCTCCTTGCCGAACTAAAAGAGAGACGACCTGCACTCTTTAGTGAAGCTCAAGTGAGTGAAAGAGGATGGTGACACCCACACACTGTCAAAGTCATTGTTGTAGCAATGCCTCATCTGGAAAAGAGTTTTAATATGACAGCGAGGCTCATTTCAGCACCGTGGACAGCGCTATGAAATCACGGCACACATTGACAAATAAAATCATGCGCATGCTCAAGCTACAATACAATTTCAAATGCATTCTTTTCTTTTTTTTAAGATACAAGGAAGTGCGGTGCGGCCCGGCGCGTGTCGGTCTTCACTTAAGCCGCGGCGCACCCTCCATATCCACACTCCGGCCTGCCGAGATCCCACCTCGGCCTGGCGCGTGTCGGTCTTCACTTAAGTCGCGCGGCGTGGCGCACAAACCTACAAACCTGCTACAAACCCCAGACTGGATTCGGTTTACTGGCGTGAGTACAGTCCTCACAGTTTAAGTGAGGACACGCACTTGTATTCTCAGTTTGGTATAAGATGTGAGTACAGTGTAACGCCACATTTCACAACTAATACATGCAACATGTTTACCTTTTTATTGACAGTGCTTCTATTTGACTATTGCATCGCAAGTAGTGATGATGACATCATGTTTTCTTTTTTAAGTTGAATGATTTGTCTGAATACACTGAAAACACTGAACATGTGTTTGTTCCCTTTTCAGGATGAGTTGGAAGCAGCCCCAAGAGGGGCAGTGGCCCTGGTGGCAGTAGTGAATGAAGATCAGGTTCCTGCAGGAGTTCCCTTTGAAACTCACCATGTGTCTCTGGTCCTCACAATCAGGTTGTAATGGCTCACACACTGATCTACGCTCTCCATTTGAAGTTGTCAGAAGTAGAATGTAATAATTTGATTTAGTAGAAAGAAAAGAGTCAATTCAACTTAAGTATTAACATTTGTATAAAGAAGATCATTTCAGTTCAGATAAATCCGTTTCACATAAGTGTCACATACTTAGTAGTTTTCATTAACTGAATGGAATTAGTACAATGCACTTTACCCAAGTTACTTTAACAACAAATACTTGAGTTACTTGTACTCAAATCAAATACTTTTGTATGCTTAAATTGTTTGAGTTAATAAACTTAATTGGTTTCCTAAATGGTTAAAGTTGAAGTAACTCATTCCCCGCAGACAAGATACATTCTCAACATTAACTTCATAAAACCAGAGACCATTATGGCTACATTGTTGAAATGAAAGAAACACACTCAGTGCAAACATAGCCACAATCTGGAAATATAAAATGAGGTGGCCCCGTGACCCTGCCGACACCGAGGCTCATTTCATCACCGTGGACAGCGCTATGAAATCACGGCACACATTGACAAATGAACTCATGTGCATGCTCAAGCTACAATACAATTTCAAATGCATTCTTTTCTTCTTTTTTTTTAGATACAAGGAAGTGCGGTGCGCCCGGCCCCGCCAGGATCCCACCTCAGCCCGGCGCGTGTCGGTCTTCACTTAAGCCGCGCGGCGTGGCGCGGCACACAGGCGCACACTCCATATCCACACTCCGGCTCAACGCGCACCGCAGCCACTGAACCACCAGGCTCCTCAGTCACAGCGCACATGTTTTCAATAATAAGCCCCGCCCCAAACATTTCAAGCTTTCACACCTGATTGGCTGACCATTGTGCCAATATTTAAACTCCTGTGTTGACAGCCGCACCAGAGGGACAGATCACAGATGTAAGTTTGACGTTACTTTGTTTCCTTGTTTATTCACTGACATCAGTCTTCTTCTCATCTCTTGTCTTTAATGAAACGATCACAGTCACCTGTTTGTGTCTCACTCTCTGTTTGCAGCATCAACGCAAACCTGCTACAAAACCCGGACTGGTATTCATGGACGGACTGAACTGGATTCGGTTTGATGGTGTGAGTACAACAGAAACTCATCACAACCAAACAGAAACAAACACACTTAACACTTAATTGTAAGTGTACACTCAAACTTTAACACTTTTTTTTATCATATGACATTTAAACTAATATTTAAATAAACATTTAGTTTGGAATGAGTATCAAGTAAAACCTGAAGTGGAGCTCCACTGAATATTATTATTATTATTATTATTATTATTATTATTATTATTATTGTTACTAAGTGATGACGAAAAAAACCCAGGTCAGTATTTTGTAACCTAAGAAAACCAATGTGATGTAAGTAATTATTGAAAAGGCTATTTATTAATTTAAATAATTAATGACACTTAAGTCGTTATTTAATGGTGTATTTATTAATATAAATCATCTAAAAAGGCTTGGGTTTCTAGTAACTAACTGGTGCTAACTAACTCAGCAGCCAGGAGTCACACTGTGAGTGGCTAATTGGAAGAATCAGTAGAGGAGAGGAAAGTAGAGGAAACCAGGTGCATGTACAGTGAATTTGGTCAATATTGCTTCTTGCAATAAAGAGTTACAGGGTGCTGTCACATTTCGGCAGGGCCTGCCGAGAAGTGACTGCACCCTGTAACTCTGGATTGTTAGGGCTTACATTCTCTATCTTTTCAGCATTAGCAGTCGAGGAAAACAGGTGCATGTACAATGAATTTGGTCAGTATCGCTCCTTCAAACAACGACTTATAGGGTGTACCCTGTATACAGTATTATATCTACCAGTAGACCTACGCTCACTACCTCTTAACCGATGCGCGTTCCCGTCGGAGGCAGTCATTTTTCGGCAAGGTTCAATGTGTTGTGCCTTCAGATGGTGTTCTGCACATTTTGGTTGCGCTGATTTGAGTTCCTTTTGCTTTCTTAGCATGGCCTTTCTGCTGATCTTTGACCTCAACATGGCATCACTGGATATTTTCTGTTTGTCACACCGTGGTTGTGCAAGCAGTTTGTAAAAATACTACCAGTAACCATGCCACATTAAAAGCTCCTTGAATCACCTTTCTTCCTAATGCTGATAGTCTGTTTGAACTTGATTTGGGCGTCCTGATCATGTCTACCTGCCTAAATGCAATGACTTACTGCCATGTGATTGGCTCCTTCAATCAGTGTGTTCATAAACAGAAAATGTGTACCTAATAAATTGGCAGATGTGTGTTTAAATCCAACCAGGAAGGAATATAGAAAGCAGTTTATAGTAGACATGTAGTTTTTCCTCTGCAGTTATAGGTGGGTGGAGTTTGCACTGCAGCTTCTGTGGCGTTTGTTTTGTTCACCGTTGTTGGAGACCATTATGGCTACATTGTTGAAATTAAAGAAACACACTCAGTGCAAACATAGCCACAATCTGGAAATATAAAATGAGGTCACCCTGTGACGCTGCCGACACCGAGGCTCATTTCAGCACCGTGGACAGCGCTATGAAATCACGGCACACATTGACAAATAAACTCATGAGTACAGTCCTCACAGTTTAAGTGAGGACACGCACCGCGGCCGCGGAACCACAAGGCTCCCCAGTTACGACAGGTACCGCCGCCGCAGCGCACGGCACCGGAACCGCAGCCGCGGAGCGCACGGAGCGCACAGCAGCCACGGAGCCCGCGCAAACCGAGATACATTCAAGATACATTCTCAACATTAACTTCATAAAAAAAGTGCGGTGCGCCCGGCCCCGCCTCGGCCCGGCGCGTGTCGGTCTTCACTTAAGCCGCGCGGCGTGGCGCAGCGCACAGGCGCACCCTCCATATCCGCACAACGGCGCGACGCGCACCGCAGCCGCTGAACCACCAGGCTCCTCAGTTGCCACACGTACCGCAGCCACAGCACACGGCACCGAGATCCCACCTCGGCCCGGCGCGTGTCGGTCCTCACTTAAGCCGCGCGGCGGGGCACACAGTCAGCGCAAACACGACACGTACCGCCGCCGCAGCGCCAAACGCACAGCAGCCGCGGAACCAGCGTCTCAGCAGACGCCATCCCTGCCGTGAAAACGCGGAAACACACTAAACTACAAACAACGCCACATTCCACAAATAATACATGCAACATGTTTACCTTTTTATTGACAGTGCTTCTATTTGACTATTGCATCGCAAGTAGTGATGATGACATCATGTTTTCTTTTTTAAGTTGAATGATTTGTCTGAATACACTGAAAACACTGAACATGTGTTTGTTCCCGAGCCACTCCATATCCACACTCCGGCGCACCGCTGCCGCTGAACCACCAGGCTCCTCAGTTGCGACACGTACCGCAGCCACAGCACACGGCACCGAGATCCCACCTCGGCCCGGCGCGTGTCGGTCCTCACTTAAGCCGCGCGGCGGGGCACACAGTCAGCGCAAACACGACACGTACCGCCACCGCAGCGCCAAACGCACAGCAGCCGCGGAATCAGCGTCTCAGCAGACGCCATCCCTGCCGTGAAAACGCGGAAACACACTAAACTACAAACAACGCCACATTTCACAAATAATACATGCAACATGTTTACCTTTTTATTGACAGTGCTTCTATTTGACTATTGCATCGCAAGTAGTGATGATGACATCATGTTTTCTTTTTTAAGTTGAATGATTTGTCTGAATACACTGAAAACACTGAACATGTGTTTGTTCCCTTTTCAGGATGAGTTGGAAGCAACCCAAGAGGGGCAGTGGCCCTGGTGGCAGTAGTGAATGAAGATCAGGTTAGTTTACTGGCCTGAGTACAGTCCTCACAGTTTAAGTGAGGACACGCACCGCGGCCGCGGAACCACAAGGCTCCCCAGTTACGACAGGTACCGCCGCCGCAGCGCACGGCACCGGAACCGCAGCCGCGGAGCGCACGGAGCGCACAGCAGCCACGGAGCCCGCGCAAACCGAGATACATTCAAGATACATTCTCAACATTAACTTCATAAAAAAAGTGCGGTGCGCCCGGCCCCGCCTCGGCCCGGCGCGTGTCGGTCTTCACTTAAGCCGCGCGGCGTGGCGCAGCGCACAGGCGCACCCTCCATATCCGCACAACGGCGCGACGCGCACCGCAGCCGCTGAACCACCAGGCTCCTCAGTTGCCACACGTACCGCAGCCACAGCACACGGCACCGAGATCCCACCTCGGCCCGGCGCGTGTCGGTCCTCACTTAAGCCGCGCGGCGGGGCACACAGTCAGCGCAAACACGACACGTACCGCCGCCGCAGCGCCAAACGCACAGCAGCCGCGGAACCAGCGTCTCAGCAGACGCCATCCCTGCCGTGAAAACGCGGAAACACACTAAACTACAAACAACGCCACATTCCACAAATAATACATGCAACATGTTTACCTTTTTACTGACAGTGCTTCTATTTGACTATTGCATCGCAAGTAGTGATGATGACATCATGTTTTCTTTTTTAAGTTGAATGATTTGTCTGAATACACTGAAAACACTGAACATGTGTTTGTTCCCGAGCCACTCCATATCCACACTCCGGCGCACCGCTGCCGCTGAACCACCAGGCTCCTCAGTTGCGACACGTACCGCAGCCACAGCACACGGCACCGAGATCCCACCTCGGCCCGGCGCGTGTCGGTCCTCACTTAAGCCGCGCGGCGGGGCACACAGTCAGCGCAAACACGACACGTACCGCCACCGCAGCGCCAAACGCACAGCAGCCGCGGAATCAGCGTCTCAGCAGACGCCATCCCTGCCGTGAAAACGCGGAAACACACTAAACTACAAACAACGCCACATTTCACAAATAATACATGCAACATGTTTACCTTTTTATTGACAGTGCTTCTATTTGACTATTGCATCGCAAGTAGTGATGATGACATCATGTTTTCTTTTTTAAGTTGAATGATTTGTCTGAATACACTGAAAACACTGAACATGTGTTTGTTCCCTTTTCAGGATGAGTTGGAAGCAACCCAAGAGGGGCAGTGGCCCTGGTGGCAGTAGTGAATGAAGATCAGGTTAGTTTACTGGCCTGAGTACAGTCCTCACAGTTTAAGTGAGGACACGCACCGCGGCCGCGGAACCACAAGGCTCCCCAGTTACGACAGGTACCGCCGCCGCAGCGCACGGCACCGGAACCGCAGCCGCGGAGCGCACGGAGCGCACAGCAGCCACGGAGCCCGCGCAAACCGAGATACATTCAAGATACATTCTCAACATTAACTTCATAAAAAAAGTGCGGTGCGCCCGGCCCCGCCTCGGCCAGGCGCGTGTCGGTCTTCACTTAAGCCGCGCGGCGTGGCGCAGCGCACAGGCGCACCCTCCATATCCGCACAACGGCGCGACGCGCACCGCAGCCGCTGAACCACCAGGCTCCTCAGTTGCCACATGTACCGCAGCCACAGCACACGGCACCGAGATCCCACCTCGGCCCGGCGCGTGTCGGTCCTCACTTAAGCCGCGCGGCGGGGCACACAGTCAGTGCAAACACAACACGTACCGCCGCCGCAGCGCCAAACGCACAGCAGCCGCGGAACCAGCGTCTCAGCAGACGCCATCCCTGCCGTGAAAACGCGGAAACACACTAAACTACAAACAACGCCACATTTCACAAATAATACATGCAACATGTTTACCTTTTTATTGACAGTGCTTCTATTTGACTATTGCATCGCAAGTAGTGATGATGACATCATGTTTTCTTTTTTAAGTTGAATGATTTGTCTGAATACACTGAAAACACTGAACATGTGTTTGTTCCCGAGCCACTCCATATCCACACTCCGGCTCAACGCGCACCGCAGCCACTGAACCACCAGGCTCCTCAGTCACAGCGCACATGTTTTCAATAATAAGCCCCGCCCCAAACATTTCAAGCTTTCACACCTGATTGGCTGACCATTGTGCCAATATTTAAACTCCTGTGTTGACAGCCGCACCACAGGGACAGATCACAGATGTAAGTTTGACGTTACTTTGTTTCCTTGTTTCTTCACTGACATCAGTCTTCTTCTCATCTCTTGTCTTTAATGAAACGATCACAGTCACCTGTTTGTGTCTCACTCTCTGTTTGCAGCATCAACGCAAACCTGCTACAAAACCCGGACTGGTATTCATGGACGGACTGAACTGGATTCGGTTTGCTGGTGTGAGTACAACAGAAACTCATCACAACCAAACAGAAACAAACACACTTAACACTTAATTGTAAGTGTACACTCAAACTTTAACACTTTTTTTTTATCATATGACATTTAAACTAATATTTAAATAAACATTTAGTTTGGAATGAGTATCAAGTAAAACCTGAAGTGGAGCTCCACTGAATATTATTCTTATTATTATTCTTATTATTATTATTATTATTATTGTTGTTACTAAGTGATGACGAAAAAAACCCAGGTTAGTATTTTGTAACCTAAGAAAACCAATGTGATGTAAGTAATTATTGAAAAGGCTATTTATTAATTTAAATAATTAATGACACTGAAGTCATTATTTAATGGTGTATTTATTAATATAAATCATCTAAAAAGGCTTGGGTTTCTAGTAACTAACTGGTGCTAACTAACTCAGCAGCCAGGAGTCACACTGTGAGTGGCTAATTGGAAGAATCAGTAGAGGAGAGGAAAGTAGAGGAAACCAGGTGCATGTACAGTGAATTTGGTCAATATTGCTTCTTGCAATAAAGAGTTACAGGGTGCTGTCACATTTCGGCAGGGCCTGCCGAGAAGTGACTGCACCCTGTAACTCTGGATTGTTAGGGCTTACATTCTCTATCTTTTCAGCATTAGCAGTCGAGGAAAACAGGTGCATGTACAATGAATTTGGTCAGTATCGCTCCTTCAAACAACGACTTATAGGGTGTACCCTGTATACAGTATTATATCTACCAGTAGACCTACGCTCACTACCTCTTAACCGATGCGCGTTCCCGTCGGAGGCAGTCATTTTTCGGCAAGGTTCAATGTGTTGTGCCTTCAGATGGTGTTCTGCACACTTTGGTTGCGCTGATTTGAGTTCCTTTTGCTTTCTTAGCATGGCCTTTCTGCTGATCTTTGACCTCAACATGGCATCACTGGATATTTTCTGTTTGTCACACCGTGGTTGTGCAAGCAGTTTGTAAAAATACTACCAGTAACCATGCCACATTAAAAGCTCCTTGAATCACCTTTCTTCCTAATGCTGATAGTCTGTTTGAACTTGATTTGGGCGTCCTGATCATGTCTACCTGCCTAAATGCAATGACTTACTGCCATGTGATTGGCTCCTTCAATCAGTGTGTTCATAAACAGAAAATGTGTACCTAATAAATTGGCAGATGTGTGTTTAAATCCAACCAGGAAGGAATATAGAAAGCAGTTTATAGTAGACATGTAGTTTTTCCTCTGCAGCTATAGGTGGGTGGAGTTTGCACTGCAGCTTCTGTGGCGTTTGTTTTGTTCACCGTTGTTGGAGACCATTATGGCTACATTGTTGAAATTAAAGAAACACACTCAGTGCAAACATAGCCACAATCTGGAAATATAAAATGAGGTCACCCTGTGACGCTGCCGACACCGAGGCTCATTTCAGCACCGTGGACAGCGCTATGAAATCACGGCACACATTGACAAATAAACTCATGAGTACAGTCCTCACAGTTTAAGTGAGGACACGCACCGCCGCCGCAGCGCCAAACGCACAGCAGCCGCGGAACCAGCGTCTCAGCAGACGCCATCCCTGCCGTGAAAACGCGGAAACACACTAAACTACAAACAACGCCACATTTCACAAATAATACATGCAACATGTTTACCTTTTTATTGACAGTGCTTCTATTTGACTATTGCATCGCAAGTAGTGATGATGACATCATGTTTTCTTTTTTAAGTTGAATGATTTGTCTGAATACACTGAAAACACTGAACATGTGTTTGTTCCCTTTTCAGGATGAGTTGGAAGCAACCCAAGAGGGGCAGTGGCCCTGGTGGCAGTAGTGAATGAAGATCAGGTTCCTGCAGGAGTTCCCTTTGAAACTCACCATGTGTCTCTGGTCCTCACAATCAGGTTGTAATGGCTCACACACTGATCTACGCTCTCCATTTGAAGTTGTCAGAAGTAGAATGTAATAATTTGATTTAGTAGAAAGAAAAGAGTCCATTCAACTTAAGTATTAACATTTGTATAAAGAAGATCATTTCAGTTCAGATAAATCCGTTTCACATAAGTGTCACATACTTAGTAGTTTTCATTAACTGAATGGAATTAGTACAATGCACTTTACCCAAGTTACTTTAACAACAAATACTTGAGTTACTTGTACTCAAATCAAATACTTTTGTATGCTTAAATTGTTTGAGTTAATAAACTTAATTGGTTTCCTAAATGGTTAAAGTTGAAGTAACTCATTCCCCGCAGACAAGATACATTCTCAACATTAACTTCATAAAACCAGAGACCATTATGGCTACATTGTTGAAATGAAAGAAACACACTCAGTGCAAACATAGCCACAATCTGGAAATATAAAATGAGGTGGCCCCGTGACCCTGCCGACACCGAGGCTCATTTCATCACCGTGGACAGCGCTATGAAATCACGGCACACATTGACAAATGAACTCATGTGCATGCTCAAGCTACAATACAATTTCAAATGCATTCTTTTCTTTTTTTCTTTAGATACAAGGAAGTGCGGTGCGCCCGGCCCCGCCAGGATCCCACCTCAGCCCGGCGCGTGTCGGTCTTCACTTAAGCCGCACGGCGTGGCACACAGGCGCACACTCCATATCCACACGACGGCTCAACGCGCACCGCAGCCACTGAACCACCAGGCTCCTCAGTCATAGCGCACATGTTTTCAATAATAAGCCCCGCCCCAAACATTTCAAGCTTTCACACCTGATTGACTGACCATTGTGCCAATATTTAAACTCCTGTGTTGACAGCCGCACCAGAGGGAGAGGAGATGCTGACAGATCACAGACGTAAGTTTGACGTTACTTTGTTTCCTTGTTTTCTCACTGACTCCAGTCTTCTTCTCATCTCTTGTCTTTAATGAAACCATCACAGTCCCATGTTTGTGTCTCACTCTCTGTTTGCAGCACCAATGCAAACCTGCTACAGTACAAACCTGCTACAAACCCCAGACTGGATTCGGTTTACTGGCGTGAGTACAACAGAAAGTCATCACAACCAGACAGAAACAAACCGCAAACACACTTAACACTTGAATCTAAGTGTAGAGTCGAACGTTAACACTTTAATTTTGATCATATGACATTAAACTAATATTTAATTACCTCATTTATTTTTTTTATAATTTTAATAATGTAAATATTAGCATTTTAGCTCAATAGCTTCCAGGCAATGTGACCCAAAGACTCCAAATGAGTGTACAAACATAGTACTAGACTGCCTAGTCAGGACACACCTCTTTATATTCCATTTAAATACTTGATTTACTTTCAATCATTTCTTTAATGCAAATATTAGCATTTTATCTCAATCGCGTCCAGGCCATGTGACCCTAAAGATTCCAAAACAGTGCAGCAACATAGAACTAGACTGCCTAGTCAGGACACACCTCTTTTTATTCCATTTTAGTACCTCCCATAATTTTTTTTAATCCATTTTTAACGGTAATTCGTTGATGGTCCCTAAATGAGACCACGGTTGTTGAGAGCGATGGGTCGGACTTTGTACAAGCCGTGATCGTGCACCTATCTCGGGGTGGAGAAGGAGGAGGGTGCCGTTGGATCTGGAGCGAATGTCTGTTGAATATCCAACCTGGAACTGATTTCAGCGCGGTACGTTGTCGGAGGTGATCAGCTCCGACCTCTGCGGACGCTCGGTGCTCACAGTGCCCAGGGCAGAGCAGCGTTACCTCGGCCTGTCCTGATGAAATGATCCGCTGGCTCAGACGTCTCTCAGATGCTTGGTGTGATCCATAGATTTGTGGTTGACGTGTTACTTTGTTTTTAATGTAAACACTTTGTATATTATTACTAATAATTGATTTTACCTTCGAATTTTAGGTTTATATTAAAGTGGCACGGCCATTGTATATGTATTTGTTAAAATCCCAAGTCTCCTCCTCACCTGCCTCATCACTGGCACACCTACCTGGACCACACCCCTAATCCTATATAACCCGCCCCTTCCGCCCTTTGACCCCCCTATTTTCCCTCCAAACAATCCACGAGAACAAAGGGACACTGGCTGTGAGTTTTATGGACGTTCACTCATTTAATGTTTCATTTGGTTGATACTACATCTTGTATGAAGACTTACTTATTGCTTGTGTGTCATTATACTAGATTCCTGAGTTTAATCCTTTGCTAAAGAGAGGAAAGTAAGAGTGGATGTATTATTGATGTTAGTCTAAGACAACCTCATTTCTTATTGTATATTTGATACTTTCTAGATTGTAATATTTCCTTTATCATTTTCATATAGACAGAATCATCCACCATTACCCCTCATCACCGACTACCGTTTACTTGGAAATAAAATATTGCAACTTGGAAAGCTGCCTGGATCCTGTGTTTAAATGTGCACCCAACATATGATGTTCAGTCAATCACCGCCACTATAGTGTACAGTTCTTTCATATTTGTGTATGTATTTGAATATAAATGTACAATTGTAAGTTCAAATAAATAATACATTAACTGTCAGTTGATGTACTGATATCTATGAGTAGTCTAGTGAAAAACAGACGTAGCACCATCAGTAGCTCTTTGTGTTTTATGTCACAGGTCTCCATCAACATATGCAGCACTCGGGCATGAAGAAACTGTGAATTCAGCTCCTCCTTGCCGAACTAAAAGAGAGACGACCTGCACTCTTTAGTGAAGCTCAAGTGAGTGAAAGAGGATGGTGACACCCACACACTGTCAAAGTCATCGTTGTAGCAATGCCTCATCTGGAAAAGAGTTTTAATATGACAGCGAGGCTCATTTCAGCACCGTGGACAGCGCTATGAAATCACGGCACACATTGACAAATAAAATCATGCGCATGCTCAAGCTACAATACAATTTCAAATGAATTCTTTTTTTTTTTTAGATACAAGGAAGTGCGGTGCGCCCGGCCCCGCCAGGATCCCACCTCGGCCTGGCGCGTGTCGGTCTTCACTTAAGCCGCGCGGCGTGGCGCACAAACCTACAAACCTGCTACAAACCCCAGACTGGATTCGGTTTACTGGCGTGAGTACAGTCCTCACAGTTTAAGTGAGGACACGCACTTGTATTCTCAGTTTGGTATAAGATGTGAGTACAGTGTAACGCCACATTTCACAACTAATACATGCAACATGTTTACCTTTTTATTGACAGTGCTTCTATTTGACTATTGCAAGTAGTGATGATGACATCATGTTTTCTTTTTTAAGTTGAATGATTTGTCTGAATACACTGAAAACACTGAACATGTGTTTGTTCCCTTTTCAGGATGAGTTGGAAGCAACCCAAGAGGGGCAGTGGCCCTGGTGGCAGTAGTGAATGAAGATCAGGTTCCTGCAGGAGTTCCCTTTGAAACTCACCATGTGTCTCTGGTCCTCACAATCAGGTTGTAATGGCTCACACACTGATCTACGCTCTCCATTTGAAGTTGTCAGAAGTAGAATGTAATAATTTGATTTAGTAGAAAGAAAAGAGTCAATTCAACTTAAGTATTAACATTTGTATAAAGAAGATCATTTCAGTTCAGATAAATCCGTTTCACATAAGTGTCACATACTTAGTAGTTTTCATTAACTGAATGGAATTAGTACAATGCACTTTACCCAAGTTACTTTAACAACAAATACTTGAGTTACTTGTACTCAAATCAAATACTTTTGTATGCTTAAATTGTTTGAGTTAATAAACTTAATTGGTTTCCTAAATGGTTAAAGTTGAAGTAACTCATTCCCCGCAGACAAGATACATTCTCAACATTAACTTCATAAAACCAGAGACCATTATGGCTACATTGTTGAAATGAAAGAAACACACTCAGTGCAAACATAGCCACAATCTGGAAATATAAAATGAGGTGGCCCCGTGACCCTGCCGACACCGAGGCTCATTTCATCACCGTGGACAGCGCTATGAAATCACGGCACACATTGACAAATGAACTCATGTGCATGCTCAAGCTACAATACAATTTCAAATGCATTCTTTTCTTTTTTTCTTTAGATACAAGGAAGTGCGGTGCGCCCGGCCCCGCCAGGATCCCACCTCAGCCCGGCGCGTGTCGGTCTTCACTTAAGCCGCGCGGCGTGGCGCGGCACACAGGCGCACACTCCATATCCACACTCCGGCTCAACGCGCACCGCAGCCACTGAACCACCAGGCTCCTCAGTCACAGCGCACATGTTTTCAATAATAAGCCCCGCCCCAAACATTTCAAGCTTTCACACCTGATTGGCTGACCATTGTGCCAATATTTAAACTCCTGTGTTGACAGCCGCACCAGAGGGAGAGGAGATGCTGACAGATCACAGACGTAAGTTTGACGTTACTTTGTTTCCTTGTTTTCTCACTGACTCCAGTCTTCTTCTCATCTCTTGTCTTTAATGAAACCATCACAGTCCCATGTTTGTGTCTCACTCTCTGTTTGCAGCACCAATGCAAACCTGCTACAGTACAAACCTGCTACAAACCCCAGACTGGATTCGGTTTACTGGCGTGAGTACAACAGAAAGTCATCACAACCAGACAGAAACAAACCGCAAACACACTTAACACTTGAATCTAAGTGTAGAGTCGAACGTTAACACTTTAATTTTGATCATATGACATTAAACTAATATTTAATTACCTCATTTATTTTTTTTATAATTTTAATAACGTAAATATTAGCATTTTAGCTCAATAGCTTCCAGGCAATGTGACCCAAAGACTCCAAATGAGTGTACAAACATAGTACTAGACTGCCTAGTCAGGACACACCTCTTTATATTCCATTTAAATACTTGATTTACTTTCAATCATTTCTTTAATGCAAATATTAGCATTTTATCTCAATCGCGTCCAGGCCATGTGACCCTAAAGATTCCAAAACAGTGCAGCAACATAGAACTAGACTGCCTAGTCAGGACACACCTCTTTTTATTCCATTTTAGTACCTCCCATAATTTTTTTTAATCCATTTTTAACGGTAATTCGTTGATGGTCCCTAAATGAGACCACGGTTGTTGAGAGCGATGGGTCGGACTTTGTACAAGCCGTGATCGTGCACCTATCTCGGGGTGGAGAAGGAGGAGGGTGCCGTTGGATCTGGAGCGAATGTCTGTTGAATATCCAACCTGGAACTGATTTCAGCGCGGTACGTTGTCGGAGGTGATCAGCTCCGCCTCTGCGGACGCTCGGTGCTCACAGTGCCCAGGGCAGAGCAGCGTTACCTCGGCCTGTCCTGATGAAATGATCCGCTGGCTCAGACGTCTCACAGATGCTTGGTGTGATCCATAGATTTGTGGTTGACGTGTTACTTTGTTTTTAATGTAAACACTTTGTATATTATTACTAATAATTGATTTTACCTTCGAATTTTAGGTTTATATTAAAGTGGCACGGCCATTGTATATGTATTTGTTAAAATCCCAAGTCTCCTCCTCACCTGCCTCATCCCAAGTCTCCTCCTCACCTGCCTCATCACTGGCACACCTACCTGGACCACACCCCAAATCCTATATAACCCGCCCCTTCCGCCCTTTGACCCCCCTATTTTCCCTCCAAACAATCCACGAGAACAAAGGGACACTGGCTGTGAGTTTTATGGACGTTCACTCATTTAATGATTCATTTGGTTGATACTACATCTTGTATGAAGACTTACTTATTGCTTGTGTGTCATTATACTAGATTCCTGAGTTTAATCCTTTGCTAAAGAGAGGAAAGTAAGAGTGGATGTATTATTGATGTTAGTCTAAGACAACCTCATTTCTTATTGTATATTTGATACTTTCTAGATTGTAATATTTCCTTTATCATTTTCATATAGACAGAATCATCCACCATTACCCCTCATCACCGACTACCGTTTACTTGGAAATAAAATATTGCAACTTGGAAAGCTGCCTGGATCCTGTGTTTAAATGTGCACCCAACATATGATGTTCAGTCAATCACCGCCACTATAGTGTACAGTTCTTTCATATTTGTGTATGTATTTGAATATAAATGTACAATTGTAAGTTCAAATAAATAATACATTAACTGTCAGTTGATGTACTGATATCTATGAGTAGTCTAGTGAAAAACAGACGTAGCACCATCAGTAGCTCTTTGTGTTTTATGTCACAGGTCTCCATCAACATATGCAGCACTCGGGCATGAAGAAACTGTGAATTCAGCTCCTCCTTGCCGAACTAAAAGAGAGACGACCTGCACTCTTTAGTGAAGCTCAAGTGAGTGAAAGAGGATGGTGACACCCACACACTGTCAAAGTCATCGTTGTAGCAATGCCTCATCTGGAAAAGAGTTTTAATATGACAGCGAGGCTCATTTCAGCACCGTGGACAGCGCTATGAAATCACGGCACACATTGACAAATAAAATCATGCGCATGCTCAAGCTACAATACAATTTCAAATGCATTCTTTTCTTTTTTTTAAGATACAAGGAAGTGCGGTGCGGCCCGGCGCGTGTCGGTCTTCACTTAAGCCGCGGCGCACCCTCCATATCCACACTCCGGCGCGACGCGCACTGCAGCCGCTGAACCACCAGGCTCCTCAGTTGCGACACGTACCGCAGCCACAGCGCCCAGCCCTGCCGAGATCCCACCTCGGCCTGGCGCGTGTCGGTCTTCACTTAAGCCGCGCGGCGTGGCGCACAAACCTACAAACCTGCTACAAACCCCAGACTGGATTCGGTTTACTGGCGTGAGTACAGTCCTCACAGTTTAATTGAGGACACGCACTTGTATTCTCAGTTTGGTATAAGATGTGAGTACAGTGTAACGCCACATTTCACAACTAATACATGCAACATGTTTACCTTTTTATTGACAGTGCTTCTATTTGACTATTGCATCGCAAGTAGTGATGATGACATCATGTTTTCTTTTTTAAGTTGAATGATTTGTCTGAATACACTGAAAACACTGAACATGTGTTTGTTCCCGAGCCACTCCATATCCACACTCCGGCGCACCGCTGCCGCTGAACCACCAGGCTCCTCAGTTGCGACACGTACCGCAGCCACAGCACACGGCACCGAGATCCCACCTCGGCCCGGCGCGTGTCGGTCTTCACTTAAGCCGCGCGGCGTGGCGCGGCACACAGGCGCACACTCCATATCCACACTCCGGCTCAACGCGCACCGCAGCCACTGAACCACCAGGCTCCTCAGTCACAGCGCACATGTTTTCAATAATAAGCCCCGCCCCAAACATTTCAAGCTTTCACACCTGATTGGCTGACCATTGTGCCAATATTTAAACTCCTGTGTTGACAGCCGCACCAGAGGGACAGATCACAGATGTAAGTTTGCCGTTACTTTGTTTCCTTGTTTCTTCACTGACATCAGTCTTCTTCTCATCTCTTGTCTTTAATGAAACGATCACAGTCACCTGTTTGTGTCTCACTCTCTGTTTGCAGCATCAACGCAAACCTGCTACAAAACCCGGACTGGTATTCATGGACGGACTGAACTGGATTCGGTTTCCTGGTGTGAGTACAACAGAAAGTCATCACAACCAAACAGAAACAAACACACTTAACACTTAATTGTAAGTGTACACTCAAACTTTAACACTTCTTTTTTATCATATGACATTTAAACTAATATTTAAATAAACATTTAGTTTGGAATGAGTATCAAGTAAAACCTGAAGTGGAGCTCCACTGAATATTATTCTTATTATTATTATTATTATTATTATTATTATTATTGTTGTTACTAAGTGATGACGAAAAAAACCCAGGTTAGTATTTTGTAACCTAAGAAAACCAATGTGATGTAAGTAATTATTGAAAAGGCTATTTATTAATTTAAATAATTAATGACACTGAAGTCATTATTTAATGGTGTATTTATTAATATAAATCATCTAAAAAGGCTTGGGTTTCTAGTAACTAACTGGTGCTAACTAACTCAGCAGCCAGGAGTCACACTGTGAGTGGCTAATTGGAAGAATCAGTAGAGGAGAGGAAAGTAGAGGAAACCAGGTGCATGTACAGTGAATTTGGTCAATATTGCTTCTTGCAATAAAGAGTTACAGGGTGCTGTCACATTTCGGCAGGGCCTGCCGAGAAGTGACTGCACCCTGTAACTCTGGATTGTTCGGGCTTACATTCTCTATCTTTTCAGCATTAGCAGTCGAGGAAAACAGGTGCATGTACAATGAATTTGGTCAGTATCGCTCCTTCAAACAACGACTTATAGGGTGTACCCTGTATACAGTATTATATCTACCAGTAGACCTACGCTCACTACCTCTTAACCGATGCGCGTTCCCGTCGGAGGCAGTCATTTTTCGGCAAGGTTCAATGTGTTGTGCCTTCAGATGGTGTTCTGCACACTTTGGTTGCGCTGATTTGAGTTCCTTTTGCTTTCTTAGCATGGCCTTTCTGCTGATCTTTGACCTCAACATGGCATCACTGGATATTTTCTGTTTGTCACACCGTGGTTGTGCAAGCAGTTTGTAAAAATACTACCAGTAACCATGCCACATTAAAAGCTCCTTGAATCACCTTTCTTCCTAATGCTGATAGTGTGTTTCAACTTGATTTGGGCGTCCTGATCATGTCTACCTGCCTAAATGCAATGACTTACTGCCATGTGATTGGCTCCTTCAATCAGTGTGTTCATAAACAGAAAATGTGTACCTAATAAATTGGCAGATGTGTGTTTAAATCCAACCAGGAAGGAATATAGAAAGCAGTTTATAGTAGACATGTAGTTTTTCCTCTGCAGCTATATTTGGGTGGAGTTTGCACTGCAGCTTCTGTGGCGTTTGTTTTGTTCACCGTTGTTGGAGACCATTATGGCTACATTGTTGAAATTAAAGAAACACACTCAGTGCAAACATAGCCACAATCTGGAAATATAAAATGAGGTCACCCTGTGACGCTGCCGACACCGAGGCTCATTTCAGCACCGTGGACAGCGCTATGAAATCACGGCACACATTGACAAATAAACTCATGAGTACAGTCCTCACAGTTTAAGTGAGGACACGCACCGCCGCCGCAGCGCCAAACGCACAGCAGCCGCGGAACCAGCGTCTCAGCAGACGCCATCCCTGCCGTGAAAACGCGGAAACACACTAAACTACAAACGACGCCACATTTCACAAATAATACATGCAACATGTTTACCTTTTTATTGACAGTGCTTCTATTTGACTATTGCATCGCAAGTAGTGATGATGACATCATGTTTTCTTTTTTAAGTTGAATGATTTGTCTGAATACACTGAAAACACTGAACATGTGTTTGTTCCCTTTTCAGGATGAGTTGGAAGCAACCCAAGAGGGGCAGTGGCCCTGGTGGCAGTAGTGAATGAAGATCAGGTTAGTTTACTGGCCTCAGTACAGTCCTCACAGTTTAAGTGAGGACACGCACCGCGGCCGCGGAACCACAAGGCTCCCCAGTTACGACAGGTACCGCCGCTGCAGCGCACGGCACCGGAACCGCAGCCGCGGAGCGCACGGAGCGCACAGCAGCCACGGAGCCCGCGCAAACCGAGATACATTCAAGATACATTCTCAACATTAACTTCATAAAAAAAGTGCGGTGCGCCCGGCCCCGCCTCGGCCCGGCGCGTGTCGGTCTTCACTTAAGCCGCGCGGCGTGGCGCAGCGCACAGGCGCACCCTCCATATCCGCACAACGGCGCGACGCGCACCGCAGCCGCTGAACCACCAGGCTCCTCAGTTGCCACACGTACCGCAGCCACAGCACACGGCACCGAGATCCCACCTCGGCCCTGCGCGCGTCGGTCCTCACTTAAGCCGCGCGGCGGGGCACACAGTCAGCGCAAACACGACACGTACCGCCGCCGCAGCGCCAAACGCGCAGCAGCCGCGGAATCAGCGTCTCAGCAGACGCCATCCCTGCCGTGAAAACGCGGAAACACACTAAACTACAAACAACGCCACATTTCATAAATAATACATGCAACATGTTTACCTTTTTATTGACAGTGCTTCTATTTGACTATTGCATCGCAAGTAGTGATGATGACATCATGTTTTCTTTTTTAAGTTGAATGATTTGTCTGAATACACTGAAAACACTGAACATGTGTTTGTTCCCGAGCCACTCCATATCCACACTCCGGCGCACCGCTGCCGCTGAACCACCAGGCTCCTCAGTTGCGACACGTACCGCAGCCACAGCACACGGCACCGAGATCCCACCTCGGCCCGGCGCGTGTCGGTCCTCACTTAAGCCGCGCGGCGGGGCACACAGTCAGCGCAAACACGACACGTACCGCCACCGCAGCGCCAAACGCACAGCAGCCGCGGAATCAGCGTCTCAGCAGACGCCATCCCTGCCGTGAAAACGCGGAAACACACTAAACTACAAACAACGCCACATTTCACAAATAATACATGCAACATGTTTACCTTTTTATTGACAGTGCTTCTATTTGACTATTGCATCGCAAGTAGTGATGATGACATCATGTTTTCTTTTTTAAGTTGAATGATTTGTCTGAATACACTGAAAACACTGAACATGTGTTTGTTCCCTTTTCAGGATGAGTTGGAAGCAACCCAAGAGGGGCAGTGGCCCTGGTGGCAGTAGTGAATGAAGATCAGGTTAGTTTACTGGCCTCAGTACAGTCCTCACAGTTTAAGTGAGGACACGCACCGCGGCCGCGGAACCACAAGGCTCCCCAGTTACGACAGGTACCGCCGCTGCAGCGCACGGCACCGGAACCGCAGCCGCGGAGCGCACGGAGCGCACAGCAGCCACGGAGCCCGCGCAAACCGAGATACATTCAAGATACATTCTCAACATTAACTTCATAAAAAAAGTGCGGTGCGCCCGGCCCCGCCTCGGCCCGGCGCGTGTCGGTCTTCACTTAAGCCGCGCGGCGTGGCGCAGCGCACAGGCGCACCCTCCATATCCGCACAACGGCGCGACGCGCACCGCAGCCGCTGAACCACCAGGCTCCTCAGTTGCCACACGTACCGCAGCCACAGCACACGGCACCGAGATCCCACCTCGGCCCGGCGCGTGTCGGTCCTCACTTAAGCCGCGCGGCGGGGCACACAGTCAGCGCAAACACGACACGTACCGCCGCCGCAGCGCCAAACGCACAGCAGCCGCGGAACCAGCGTCTCAGCAGACGCCATCCCTGCCGTGAAAACGCGGAAACACACTAAACTACAAACAACGCCACATTTCACAAATAATACATGCAACATGTTTACCTTTTTATTGACAGTGCTTCTATTTGACTATTGCATCGCAAGTAGTGATGATGACATCATGTTTTCTTTTTTAAGTTGAATGATTTGTCTGAATACACTGAAAACACTGAACATGTGTTTGTTCCCGAGCCACTCCATATCCACACTCCGGCGCACCGCTGCCGCTGAACCACCAGGCTCCTCAGTTGCGACACGTACCGCAGCCACAGCACACGGCACCGAGATCCCACCTTGGCCCGGCGCGTGTCGGTCCTCACTTAAGCCGCGCGGCGGGGCACACAGTCAGCGCAAACACGACACGTACCGCCACCGCAGCGCCAAACGCACAGCAGCCGCGGAATCAGCGTCTCAGCAGACGCCATCCCTGCCGTGAAAACGCGGAAACACACTAAACTACAAACAACGCCACATTTCACAAATAATACATGCAACATGTTTACCTTTTTATTGACAGTGCTTCTATTTGACTATTGCATCGCAAGTAGTGATGATGACATCATGTTTTCTTTTTTAAGTTGAATGATTTGTCTGAATACACTGAAAACACTGAACATGTGTTTGTTCCCTTTTCAGGATGAGTTGGAAGCAACCCAAGAGGGGCAGTGGCCCTGGTGGCAGTAGTGAATGAAGATCAGGTTCCTGCAGGAGTTCCCTTTGAAACTCACCATGTGTCTCTGGTCCTCACAATCAGGTTGTAATGGCTCACACACTGATCTACGCTCTCCATTTGAAGTTGTCAGAAGTAGAATGTAATAATTTGATTTAGTAGAAAGAAAAGAGTCAATTCAACTTAAGTATTAACATTTGTATAAAGAAGATCATTTCAGTTCAGATAAATCCGTTTCACATAAGTGTCACATACTTAGTAGTTTTCATTAACTGAATGGAATTAGTACAATGCACTTTACCCAAGTTACTTGAACAACAAATACTTGAGTTACTTGTACTCAAATCAAATACTTTTGTATGCTTAAATTGTTTGAGTTAATAAACTTAATTGGTTTCCTAAATGGTTAAAGTTGAAGTAACTCATTCCCCGCAGACAAGATACATTCTCAACATTAACTTCATAAAACCAGAGACCATTATGGCTACATTGTTGAAATGAAAGAAACACACTCAGTGCAAACATAGCCACAATCTGGAAATATAAAATGAGGTGGCCCCGTGACCCTGCCGACACCGAGGCTCATTCCATCACCGTGGACAGCGCTATGAAATCACGGCACACATTGACAAATGAACTCATGTGCATGCTCAAGCTACAATACAATTTCAAATGCATTCTTTTCTTCTTTTTTTTTAGATACAAGGAAGTGCGGTGCGCCCGGCCCCGCCAGGATCCCACCTCAGCCCGGCGCGTGTCGGTCTTCACTTAAGCCGCGCGGCGTGGCGCGGCACACAGGCGCACACTCCATATCCACACTCCGGCTCAACGCGCACCGCAGCCACTGAACCACCAGGCTCCTCAGTCACAGCGCACATGTTTTCAATAATAAGCCCCGCCCCAAACATTTCAAGCTTTCACACCTGATTGGCTGACCATTGTGCCAATATTTAAACTCCTGTGTTGACAGCCGCACCAGAGGGACAGATCACAGATGTAAGTTTGACGTTACTTTGTTTCCTTGTTTCTTCACTGACATCAGTCTTCTTCTCATCTCTTGTCTTTAATGAAACGATCACAGTCACCTGTTTGTGTCTCACTCTCTGTTTGCAGCATCAACGCAAACCTGCTACAAAACCCGGACTGGTATTCATGGACGGACTGAACTGGATTCGGTTTGCTGGTGTGAGTACAACAGAAACTCATCACAACCAAACAGAAACAAACACACTTAACACTTAATTGTAAGTGTACACTCAAACTTTAACACTTTTTTTTTCTCATATGACATTTAAACTAATATTTAAATAAACATTTAGTTTGGAATGAGTATCAAGTAAAACCTGAAGTGGAGCTCCACTGAATATTATTCTTATTATTATTATTATTATTATTATTATTATTGTTGTTACTAAGTGATGACGAAAAAAACCCAGGTCAGTATTTTGTAACCTAAGAAAACCAATGTGATGTAAGTAATTATTGAAAAGGCTATTTATTAATTTAAATAATTAATGACACTGAAGTCATTATTTAATGGTGTATTTATTAATATAAATCATCTAAAAAGGCTTGGGTTTCTAGTAACTAACTGGTGCTAACTAACTCAGCAGCCAGGAGTCACACTGTGAGTGGCTAATTGGAAGAATCAGTAGAGGAGAGGAAAGTAGAGGAAACCAGGTGCATGTACAGTGAATTTGGTCAATATTGCTTCTTGCAATAAAGAGTTACAGGGTGCTGTCACATTTCGGCAGGGCCTGCCGAGAAGTGACTGCACCCTGTAACTCTGGATTGTTAGGGCTTACATTCTCTATCTTTTCAGCATTAGCAGTCGAGGAAAACAGGTGCATGTACAATGAATTTGGTCAGTATCGCTCCTTCAAACAACGACTTATAGGGTGTACCCTGTATACAGTATTATATCTACCAGTAGACCTACGCTCACTACCTCTTAACCGATGCGCGTTCCCGTCTGAGGCAGTCATTTTTCGGCAAGGTTCAATGTGTTGTGCCTTCAGATGGTGTTCTGCACACTTTGGTTGCGCTGATTTGAGTTCCTTTTGCTTTCTTAGCATGGCCTTTCTGCTGATCTTTGACCTCAACATGGCATCACTGGATATTTTCTGTTTGTCACACCGTGGTTGTGCAAGCAGTTTGTAAAAATACTACCAGTAACCATGCCACATTAAAAGCTCCTTGAATCACCTTTCTTCCTAATGCTGATAGTCTGTTTGAACTTGATTTGGGCGTCCTGATCATGTCTACCTGCCTAAATGCAATGACTTACTGCCATGTGATTGGCTCCTTCAATCAGTGTGTTCATAAACAGAAAATGTGTACCTAATAAATTGGCAGATGTGTGTTTAAATCCAACCAGGAAGGAATATAGAAAGCAGTTTATAGTAGACATGTAGTTTTTCCTCTGCAGCTATAGGTGGGTGGAGTTTGCACTGCAGCTTCTGTGGCGTTTGTTTTGTTCACCGTTGTTGGAGACCATTATGGCTACATTGTTGAAATTAAAGAAACACACTCAGTGCATACATAGCCACAATCTGGAAATATAAAATGAGGTCACCCTGTGACGCTGCCGACACCGAGGCTCATTTCAGCACCGTGGACAGCGCTATGAAATCACGGCACACATTGACAAATAAACTCATGAGTACAGTCCTCACAGTTTAAGTGAGGACACGCACCGCCGCCGCAGCGCCAAACGCACAGCAGCCGCGGAACCAGCGTCTCAGCAGACGCTATCCCTGCCGTGAAAACGCGGAAACACACTAAACTACAAACAACGCCACATTTCACAACTAATACATGCAACATGTTTACCTTTTTATTGACAGTGCTTCTATTTGACTATTGCATCGCAAGTAGTGATGATGACATCATGTTTTCTTTTTTAAGTTGAATGATTTGTCTGAATACACTGAAAACACTGAACATGTGTTTGTTCCCTTTTCAGGATGAGTTGGAAGCAACCCAAGAGGGGCAGTGGCCCTGGTGGCAGTAGTGAATGAAGATCAGGTTCCTGCAGGAGTTCCCTTTGAAACTCACCATGTGTCTCTGGTCCTCACAATCAGGTTGTAATGGCTCACACACTGATCTACGCTCTCCATTTGAAGTTGTCAGAAGTAGAATGTAATAATTTGATTTAGTAGAAAGAAAAGAGTCAATTCAACTTAAGTATTAACATTTGTATAAAGAAGATCATTTCAGTTCAGATAAATCCGTTTCACATAAGTGTCACATACTTAGTAGTTTTCATTAACTGAATGGAATTAGTACAATGCACTTTACCCAAGTTACTTTAACAACAAATACTTGAGTTACTTGTACTCAAATCAAATACTTTTGTATGCTTAAATTGTTTGAGTTAATAAACTTAATTGGTTTCCTAAATGGTTAAAGTTGAAGTAACTCATTCCCCGCAGACAAGATACATTCTCAACATTAACTTCATAAAACCAGAGACCATTATGGCTACATTGTTGAAATGAAAGAAACACACTCAGTGCAAACATAGCCACAATCTGGAAATATAAAATGAGGTGGCCCCGTGACCCTGCCGACACCGAGGCTCATTTCATCACCGTGGACAGCGCTATGAAATCACGGCACACATTGACAAATGAACTCATGTGCATGCTCAAGCTACAATACAATTTCAAATGCATTCTTTTCTTCTTTTCTTTAGATACAAGGAAGTGCGGTGGGCCCGGCCCCGCCAGGATCCCACCTCAGCCCGGCGCGTGTCGGTCTTCACTTAAGCCGCGCGGCGTGGCGCGGCACACAGGCGCACACTCCATATCCACACTCCGGCTCAACGCGCACCGCAGCCACTGAACCACCAGGCTCCTCAGTCACAGCGCACATGTTTTCAATAATAAGCCCCGCCCCAAACATTTCAAGCTTTCACACCTGATTGGCTGACCATTGTGCCAATATTTAAACTCCTGTGTTGACAGCCGCACCAGAGGGACAGATCACAGATGTAAGTTTGACGTTACTTTGTTTCCTTGTTTCTTCACTGACATCAGTCTTCTTCTCATCTCTTGTCTTTAATGAAACGATCACAGTCACCTGTTTGTGTCTCACTCTCTGTTTGCAGCATCAACGCAAACCTGCTACAAAACCCGGACTGGTATTCATGGACGGACTGAACTGGATTCGGTTTGCTGGTGTGAGTACAACAGAAACTCATCACAACCAAACAGAAACAAACACACTTAACACTTAATTGTAAGTGTACACTCAAACTTTAACACTTTTTTTTATCATATGACATTTAAACTAATATTTAAACTAACATTTAGTTTGGAATGAGTATCAAGTAAAACCTGAAGTGGAGCTCCACTGAATATTATTCTTATTATTATTATTATTATTATTATTATTGTTGTTACTAAGTGATGACGAAAAAAACCCAGGTTAGTATTTTGTAACCTAAGAAAACCAATGTGATGCAAGTAATTATTGAAAAGGCTATTTATTAATTTAAATAATTAATGACACTGAAGTCATTATTTAATGGTGTATTTATTAATATAAATCATCTAAAAAGGCTTGGGTTTCTAGTAACTAACTGGTGCTAACTAACTCAGCAGCCAGGAGTCACACTGTGAGTGGCTAATTGGAAGAATCAGTAGAGGAGAGGAAAGTAGAGGAAACCAGGTGCATGTACAGTGAATTTGGTCAATATTGCTTCTTGCAATAAAGAGTTACAGGGTGCTGTCACATTTCGGCAGGGCCTGCCGAGAAGTGACTGCACCCTGTAACTCTGGATTGTTAGGGCTTACATTCTCTATCTTTTCAGCATTAGCAGTCGAGGAAAACAGGTGCATGTACAATGAATTTGGTCAGTATCGCTCCTTCAAACAACGACTTATAGGGTGTACCCTGTATACAGTATTATATCTACCAGTAGACCTACGCTCACTACCTCTTAACCGATGCGCGTTCCCGTCGGAGGCAGTCATTTTTCGGCAAGGTTCAATGTGTTGTGCCTTCAGATGGTGTTCTGCACACTTTGGTTGCGCTGATTTGAGTTCCTTTTGCTTTCTTAGCATGGCCTTTCTGCTGATCTTTGACCTCAACATGGCATCACTGGATATTTTCTGTTTGTCACACCGTGGTTGTGCAAGCAGTTTGTAAAAATACTACCAGTAACCATGCCACATTAAAAGCTCCTTGAATCACCTTTCTTCCTAATGCTGATAGTCTGTTTGAACTTGATTTGGGCGTCCTGATCATGTCTACCTGCCTAAATGCAATGACTTACTGCCATGTGATTGGCTCCTTCAATCAGTGTGTTCATAAACAGAAAATGTGTACCTAATAAATTGGCAGATGTGTGTTTAAATCCAACCAGGAAGGAATATAGAAAGCAGTTTATAGTAGACATGTAGTTTTTCCTCTGCAGCTATAGGTGGGTGGAGTTTGCACTGCAGCTTCTGTGGCGTTTGTTTTGTTCACCGTTGTTGGAGACCATTATGGCTACATTGTTGAAATTAAAGAAACACACTCAGTGCAAACATAGCCACAATCTGGAAATATAAAATGAGGTCACCCTGTGACGCTGCCGACACCGAGGCTCATTTCAGCACCGTGGACAGCGCTATGAAATCACGGCACACATTGACAAATAAACTCATGAGTACAGTCCTCACAGTTTAAGTGAGGACACGCACCGCCGCGGAACCACCAGGCTCCCCAGTTACGACAGGTACCGCAGCCACAGCACACGGCACCGAGATCCCACCTCGGCCCGGCGCGTGTCGGTCCTCACACAGCCGCGCGGCGGGGCACACAGTCAGCGCAAACACGACACGTACCGCCACCGCAGCGCCAAACGCACAGCAGCCGCGGAACCAGCGTCTCAGCAGACGCCATCCCTGCCGTGAAAACGCGGAAACACACTAAACTACAAACAACGCCACATTTCACAAATAATACATGCAACATGTTTACCTTTTTATTGACAGTGCTTCTATTTGACTATTGCATCGCAAGTAGTGATGATGACATCATGTTTTCTTTTTTAAGTTGAATGATTTGTCTGAATACACTGAAAACACTGAACATGTGTTTGTTCCCTTTTCAGGATGAGTTGGAAGCAACCCAAGAGGGGCAGTGGCCCTGGTGGCAGTAGTGAATGAAGATCAGGTTAGTTTACTGGCCTGAGTACAGTCCTCACAGTTTAAGTGAGGACACGCACCGCGGCCGCGGAACCACAAGGCTCCCCAGTTACGACAGGTACCGCCGCCGCAGCGCACGGCACCGGAACCGCAGCCGCGGAGCGCACGGAGCGCACAGCAGCCACGGAGCCCGCGCAAACCGAGATACATTCAAGATACATTCTCAACATTAACTTCATAAAAAAAGTGCGGTGCGCCCGGCCCCGCCTCGGCCCGGCGCGTGTCGGTCTTCACTTAAGCCGCGCGGCGTGGCGCAGCGCACAGGCGCACCCTCCATATCCGCACAACGGCGCGACGCGCACCGCTGCCGCTGAACCACCAGGCTCCTCAGTTGCCACACGTACCGCAGCCACAGCACACGGCACCGAGATCCCACCTCGGCCCGGCGCGTGTCGGTCCTCACTTAAGCCGCGCGGCGGGGCACACAGTCAGCGCAAACACAACACGTACCGCCGCCGCAGCGCCAAACGCACAGCAGCCGCGGAACCAGCGTCTCAGCAGACGCCATCCCTGCCGTGAAAACGCGGAAACACACTAAACTACAAACAACGCCACATTTCACAAATAATACATGCAACATGTTTACCTTTTTATTGACAGTGCTTCTATTTGACTATTGCATCGCAAGTAGTGATGATGACATCATGTTTTCTTTTTTAAGTTGAATGATTTGTCTGAATACACTGAAAACACTGAACATGTGTTTGTTCCCGAGCCACTCCATATCCACACTCCGGCGCACCGCTGCCGCTGAACCACCAGGCTCCTCAGTTGCGACACGTACCGCAGCCACAGCACACGGCACCGAGATCCCACCTCGGCCCGGCGCGTGTCGGTCCTCACTTAAGCCGCGCGGCGGGGCACACAGTCAGCGCAAACACGACACGTACCGCCACCGCAGCGCCAAACGCACAGCAGCCGCGGAATCAGCGTCTCAGCAGACGCCATCCCTGCCGTGAAAACGCGGAAACACACTAAACTACAAACAACGCCACATTTCACAAATAATACATGCAACATGTTTACCTTTTTATTGACAGTGCTTCTATTTGACTATTGCATCGCAAGTAGTGATGATGACATCATGTTTTCTTTTTTAAGTTGAATGATTTGTCTGAATACACTGAAAACACTGAACATGTGTTTGTTCCCTTTTCAGGATGAGTTGGAAGCAACCCAAGAGGGGCAGTGGCCCTGGTGGCAGTAGTGAATGAAGATCAGGTTAGTTTACTGGCCTGAGTACAGTCCTCACAGTTTAAGTGAGGACACGCACCGCGGCCGCGGAACCACAAGGCTCCCCAGTTACGACAGGTACCGCCGCCGCAGCGCACGGCACCGGAACCGCAGCCGCGGAGCGCACAGCAGCCACGGAGCCCGCGCAAACCGAGATACATTCAAGATACATTCTCAACATTAACTTCATAAAAAAAGTGCGGTGCGCCCGGCCCCGCCTCGGCCCGGCGCGTGTCGGTCTTCACTTAAGCCGCGCGGCGTGGCGCAGCGCACAGGCGCACCCTCCATATCCGCACAACGGCGCGACGCGCACCGCAGCCGCTGAACCACCAGGCTCCTCAGTTGCCACACGTACCGCAGCCACAGCACACGGCACCGAGATCCCACCTCGGCCCGGCGCGTGTCGGTCCTCACTTAAGCCGCGCGGCGGGGCACACAGTCAGCGCAAACACGACACGTACCGCTGCCGCATGTGTTTGTTCCCTTTTCAGGATGAGTTGGAAGCAACCCAAGAGGGGCAGTGGCCCTGGTGGCAGTAGTGAATGAAGATCAGGTTAGTTTACTGGCCTGAGTACAGTCCTCACAGTTTAAGTGAGGACACGCACCGCGGCCGCGGAACCACAAGGCTCCCCAGTTACGACAGGTACCGCCGCTGCAGCGCACGGCACCGGAACCGCAGCCGCGGAGCGCACGGAGCGCACAGCAGCCACGGAGCCCGCGCAAACCGAGATACATTCAAGATACATTCTCAACATTAACTTCATAAAAAAAGTGCGGTGCGCCCGGCCCCGCCTCGGCCCGGCGCGTGTCGGTCTTCACTTAAGCCGCGCGGCGTGGCGCAGCGCACAGGCGCACCCTCCATATCCGCACAACGGCGCGACGCGCACCGCAGCCGCTGAACCACCAGGCTCCTCAGTTGCCACACGTACCGCAGCCACAGCACACGGCACCGAGATCCCACCTCGGCCCGGCGCGTGTCGGTCCTCACTTAAGCCGCGCGGCGGGGCACACAGTCAGCGCAAACACGACACGTACCGCCGCCGCAGCGCCAAACGCACAGCAGCCGCGGAACCAGCGTCTCAGCAGACGCCATCCCTGCCGTGAAAACGCGGAAACACACTAAACTACAAACAACGCCACATTTCACAAATAATACATGCAACATGTTTACCTTTTTATTGACAGTGCTTCTATTTGACTATTGCATCGCAAGTAGTGATGATGACATCATGTTTTCTTTTTTAAGTTGAATGATTTGTCTGAATACACTGAAAACACTGAACATGTGTTTGTTCCCGAGCCACTCCATATCCACACTCCGGCGCACCGCTGCCGCTGAACCACCAGGCTCCTCAGTTGCGACACGTACCGCAGCCACAGCACACGGCACCGAGATCCCACCTCGGCCCGGCGCGTGTCGGTCCTCACTTAAGCCGCGCGGCGGGGCACACAGTCAGCGCAAACACGACACGTACCGCCACCGCAGCGCCAAACGCACAGCAGCCGCGGAATCAGCGTCTCAGCAGACGCCATCCCTGCCGTGAAAACGCGGAAACACACTAAACTACAAACAACGCCACATTTCACAAATAATACATG
The DNA here is from genome assembly GCF_958295425.1 of Solea solea. Taxonomy (NCBI): domain Eukaryota; kingdom Metazoa; phylum Chordata; class Actinopteri; order Pleuronectiformes; family Soleidae; genus Solea; species Solea solea. The sequence continues at coordinate 264,691 of NW_026704010.1, read as the reverse complement.
CAACATGTTTACCTTTTTATTGACAGTGCTTCTATTTGACTATTGCATCGCAAGTAGTGATGATGACATCATGTTTTCTTTTTTAAGTTGAATGATTTGTCTGAATACACTGAAAACACTGAACATGTGTTTGTTCCCTTTTCAGGATGAGTTGGAAGCAACCCAAGAGGGGCAGTGGCCCTGGTGGCAGTAGTGAATGAAGATCAGGTTAGTTTACTGGCCTGAGTACAGTCCTCACAGTTTAAGTGAGGACACGCACCGCGGCCGCGGAACCACAAGGCTCCCCAGTTACGACAGGTACCGCCGCCGCAGCGCACGGCACCGGAACCGCAGCCGCGGAGCGCACGGAGCGCACAGCAGCCACGGAGCCCGCGCAAACCGAGATACATTCAAGATACATTCTCAACATTAACTTCATAAAAAAAGTGCGGTGCGCCCGGCCCCGCCTCGGCCAGGCGCGTGTCGGTCTTCACTTAAGCCGCGCGGCGTGGCGCAGCGCACAGGCGCACCCTCCATATCCGCACAACGGCGCGACGCGCACCGCAGCCGCTGAACCACCAGGCTCCTCAGTTGCCACACGTACCGCAGCCACAGCACACGGCACCGAGATCCCACCTCGGCCCGGCGCGTGTCGGTCCTCACTTAAGCCGCGCGGCGGGGCACACAGTCAGTGCAAACACGACACGTACCGCCGCCGCAGCGCCAAACGCACAGCAGCCGCGGAACCAGCGTCTCAGCAGACGCCATCCCTGCGGTGAAAACGCGGAAACACACTAAACTACAAACAACGCCACATTTCACAAATAATACATGCAACATGTTTACCTTTTTATTGACAGTGCTTCTATTTGACTATTGCATCGCAAGTAGTGATGATGACATCATGTTTTCTTTTTTAAGTTGAATGATTTGTCTGAATACACTGAAAACACTGAACATGTGTTTGTTCCCTTTTCAGGATGAGTTGGAAGCAACCCAAGAGGGGCAGTGGCCCTGGTGGCAGTAGTGAATGAAGATCAGGTTAGTTTACTGGCCTCAGTACAGTCCTCACAGTTTAAGTGAGGACACGCACCGCGGCCGCGGAACCACAAGGCTCCCCAGTTACGACAGGTACCGCCGCCGCAGCGCACGGCACCGGAACCGCAGCCGCGGAGCGCACGGAGCGCACAGCAGCCACGGAGCCCGCGCAAACCGAGATACATTCAAGATACATTCTCAACATTAACTTCATAAAAAAAGTGCGGTGCGCCCGGCCCCGCCTCGGCCCGGCGCGTGTCGGTCTTCACTTAAGCCGCGCGGCGTGGCGCAGCGCACAGGCGCACCCTCCATATCCGCACAACGGCGCGACGCGCACCGCAGCCGCTGAACCACCAGGCTCCTCAGTTGCCACACGTACCGCAGCCACAGCACACGGCACCGAGATCCCACCTCGGCCCGGCGCGTGTCGGTCCTCACTTAAGCCACGCGGCGGGGCACACAGTCAGCGCAAACACGACACGTACCGCCGCCGCAGCGCCAAACGCACAGCAGCCGCGGAACCAGCGTCTCAGCAGACGCCATCCCTGCCGTGAAAACGCGGAAACACACTAAACTACAAACAACGCCACATTTCACAAATAATACATGCAACATGTTTACCTTTTTATTGACAGTGCTTCTATTTGACTATTGCATCGCAAGTAGTGATGATGACATCATGTTTTCTTTTTTAAGTTGAATGATTTGTCTGAATACACTGAAAACACTGAACATGTGTTTGTTCCCGAGCCACTCCATATCCACACTCCGGCGCACCGCTGCCGCTGAACCACCAGGCTCCTCAGTTGCGACACGTACCGCAGCCACAGCACACGGCACCGAGATCCCACCTCGGCCCGGCGCGTGTCGGTCCTCACTTAAGCCGCGCGGCGGGGCACACAGTCAGCGCAAACACGACACGTACCGCCACCGCAGCGCCAAACGCACAGCAGCCGCGGAATCAGCGTCTCAGCAGACGCCATCCCTGCCGTGAAAACGCGGAAACACACTAAACTACAAACAACGCCACATTTCACAAATAATACATGCAACATGTTTACCTTTTTATTGACAGTGCTTCTATTTGACTATTGCATCGCAAGTAGTGATGATGACATCATGTTTTCTTTTTTAAGTTGAATGATTTGTCTGAATACACTGAAAACACTGAACATGTGTTTGTTCCCTTTTCAGGATGAGTTGGAAGCAACCCAAGAGGGGCAGTGGCCCTGGTGGCAGTAGTGAATGAAGATCAGGTTAGTTTACTGGCCTCAGTACAGTCCTCACAGTTTAAGTGAGGACACGCACCGCGGCCGCGGAACCACAAGGCTCCCCAGTTACGACAGGTACCGCCGCTGCAGCGCACGGCACCGGAACCGCAGCCGCGGAGCGCACGGAGCGCACAGCAGCCACGGAGCCCGCGCAAACCGAGATACATTCAAGATACATTCTCAACATTAACTTCATAAAAAAAGTGCGGTGCGCCCGGCCCCGCCTCGGCCCGGCGCGTGTCGGTCTTCACTTAAGCCGCGCGGCGTGGCGCAGCGCACAGGCGCACCCTCCATATCCGCACAACGGCGCGACGCGCACCGCAGCCGCTGAACCACCAGGCTCCTCAGTTGCCACACGTACCGCAGCCACAGCACACGGCACCGAGATCCCACCTCGGCCCGGCGCGTGTCGGTCCTCACTTAAGCCGCGCGGCGGGGCACACAGTCAGCGCAAACACGACACGTACCGCCGCCGCAGCGCCAAACGCACAGCAGCCGCGGAACCAGCGTCTCAGCAGACGCCATCCCTGCCGTGAAAACGCGGAAACACACTAAACTACAAACAACGCCACATTTCACAAATAATACATGCAACATGTTTACCTTTTTATTGACAGTGCTTCTATTTGACTATTGCATCGCAAGTAGTGATGATGACATCATGTTTTCTTTTTTAAGTTGAATGATTTGTCTGAATACACTGAAAACACTGAACATGTGTTTGTTCCCTTTTCAGGATGAGTTGGAAGCAACCCAAGAGGGGCAGTGGCCCTGGTGGCAGTAGTGAATGAAGATCAGGTTCCTGCAGGAGTTCCCTTTGAAACTCACCATGTGTCTCTGGTCCTCACAATCAGGTTGTAATGGCTCACACACTGATCTACGCTCTCCATTTGAAGTTGTCAGAAGTAGAATGTAATAATTTGATTTAGTAGAAAGAAAAGAGTCAATTCAACTTAAGTATTAACATTTGTATAAAGAAGATCATTTCAGTTCAGATAAATCCGTTTCACATAAGTGTCACATACTTAGTAGTTTTCATTAACTGAATGGAATTAGTACAATGCACTTTACCCAAGTTACTTTAACAACAAATACTTGAGTTACTTGTACTCAAATCAAATACTTTTGTATGCTTAAATTGTTTGAGTTAATAAACTTAATTGGTTTCCTAAATGGTTAAAGTTGAAGTAACTCATTCCCCGCAGACAAGATACATTCTCAACATTAACTTCATAAAACCAGAGACCATTATGGCTACATTGTTGAAATGAAAGAAACACACTCAGTGCAAACATAGCCACAATCTGGAAATATAAAATGAGGTGGCCCCGTGACGCTGCCGACACCGAGGCTCATTTCATCACCGTGGACAGCGCTATGAAATCACGGCACACATTGACAAATGAACTCATGTGCATGCTCAAGCTACAATACAATTTCAAATGCATTCTTTTCTTTTTTTCTTTAGATACAAGGAAGTGCGGTGCGCCCGGCCCCGCCAGGATCCCACCTCAGCCCGGCGCGTGTCGGTCTTCACTTAAGCCGCGCGGCGTGGCGCGGCACACAGGCGCACACTCCATATCCACACTCCGGCTCAACGCGCACCGCAGCCACTGAACCACCAGGCTCCTCAGTCACAGCGCACATGTTTTCAATAATAAGCCCCGCCCCAAACATTTCAAGCTTTCACACCTGATTGGCTGACCATTGTGCCAATATTTAAACTCCTGTGTTGACAGCCGCACCAGAGGGAGAGGAGATGCTGACAGATCACAGACGTAAGTTTGACGTTACTTTGTTTCCTTGTTTTCTCACTGACTCCAGTCTTCTTCTCATCTCTTGTCTTTAATGAAACCATCACAGTCCCATGTTTGTGTCTCACTCTCTGTTTGCAGCACCAATGCAAACCTGCTACAGTACAAACCTGCTACAAACCCCAGACTGGATTCGGTTTACTGGCGTGAGTACAACAGAAAGTCATCACAACCAGACAGAAACAAACCGCAAACACACTTAACACTTGAATCTAAGTGTAGAGTCGAACGTTAACACTTTAATTTTGATCATATGACATTAAACTAATATTTAATTACCTCATTTATTTTTTTTATAATTTTAATAATGTAAATATTAGCATTTTAGCTCAATAGCTTCCAGGCAATGTGACCCAAAGACTCCAAGTGAGTGTACAAACATAGTACTAGACTGCCTAGTCAGGACACACCTCTTTATATTCCATTTAAATACTTGATTTACTTTCAATCATTTCTTTAATGCAAATATTAGCATTTTATCTCAATCGCGTCCAGGCCATGTGACCCTAAAGATTCCAAAACAGTGCAGCAACATAGAACTAGACTGCCTAGTCAGGACACACCTCTTTTTATTCCATTTTAGTACCTCCCATAATTTTTTTTAATCCATTTTTAACGGTAATTCGTTGATGGTCCCTAAATGAGACCACGGTTGTTGAGAGCGATGGGTCGGACTTTGTACAAGCCGTGATCGTGCACCTATCTCGGGGTGGAGAAGGAGGAGGGTGCCGTTGGATCTGGAGCGAATGTCTGTTGAATATCCAACCTGGAACTGATTTCAGCGCGGTACGTTGTCGGAGGTGATCAGCTCCGCCTCTGCGGACACTCGGTGCTCACAGTGCCCAGGGCAGAGCAGCGTTACCTCGGCCTGTCCTGATGAAATGATCCTCTGGCTCAGACGTCTCTCAGATGCTTGGTGTGATCCATAGATTTGTGGTTGACATGTTACTTTGTTTTTAATGTAAACACTTTGTATATTATTACTAATAATTGATTTTACCTTCGAATTTTAGGTTTATATTAAAGTGGCACGGCCATTGTATATGTATTTGTTAAAATCCCAAGTCTCCTCCTCACCTGCCTCATCACTGGCCCACCTACCTGGACCACACCCCTAATCCTATATAACCCGCCCCTTCCGCCCTTTGACCCCCCTATTTTCCCTCCAAACAATCCACGAGAACAAAGGGACACTGGCTGTGAGTTTTATGGACGTTCACTCATTTAATGATTCATTTGGTTGATACTACATCTTGTATGAAGACTTACTTATTGCTTGTGTGTCATTATACTAGATTCCTGAGTTTAATCCTTTGCTAAATAGAGGAAAGTAAGAGTGGATGTATTATTGATGTTAGTCTAAGACAACCTCATTTCTTATTGTATATTTGATACTTTCTAGATTGTTATATTTCCTTTATCATTTTCATAAAGACAGAATCATCCACCATTACCCCTCATCACCGACTACCGTTTACTTGGAAATAAAATATTGCAACTTGGAAAGCTGCCTGGATCCTGTGTTTAAATGTGCACCCAACATATGATGTTCAGTCAATCACCGCCACTATAGTGTACAGTTCTTTCATATTTGTGTATGTATTTGAATATAAATGTACAATTGTAAGTTCAAATAAATAATACATTAACTGTCAGTTGATGTACTGATATCTATGAGTAGTCTAGTGAAAAACAGACGTAGCACCATCAGTAGCTCTTTGTGTTTTATGTCACAGGTCTCCATCAACATATGCAGCACTCGGGCATGAAGAAACTGTGAATTCAGCTCCTCCTTGCCGAACTAAAAGAGAGACGACCTGCACTCTTTAGTGAAGCTCAAGTGAGTGAAAGAGGATGGTGACACCCACACACTGTCAAAGTCATTGTTGTAGCAATGCCTCATCTGGAAAAGAGTTTTAATATGACAGCGAGGCTCATTTCATCACCGTGGACAGCGCTATGAAATCACGGCACACATTGACAAATGAACTCATGTGCATGCTCAAGCTACAATACAATTTCAAATGCATTCTTTTCTTCTTTTTTTTTAGATACAAGGAAGTGCGGTGCGCCCGGCCCCGCCAGGATCCCACCTCAGCCCGGCGCGTGTCGGTCTTCACTTAAGCCGCGCGGCGTGGCGCGGCACACAGGCGCACACTCCATATCCACACTCCGGCTCAACGCGCACCGCAGCCACTGAACCACCAGGCTCCTCAGTCACAGCGCACATGTTTTCAATAATAAGCCCCGCCCCAAACATTTCAAGCTTTCACACCTGATTGGCTGACCATTGTGCCAATATTTAAACTCCTGTGTTGACAGCCGCACCAGAGGGACAGATCACAGATGTAAGTTTGACGTTACTTTGTTTCCTTGTTTATTCACTGACATCAGTCTTCTTCTCATCTCTTGTCTTTAATGAAACGATCACAGTCACCTGTTTGTGTCTCACTCTCTGTTTGCAGCATCAACGCAAACCTGCTACAAAACCCGGACTGGTATTCATGGACGGACTGAACTGGATTCGGTTTGATGGTGTGAGTACAACAGAAACTCATCACAACCAAACAGAAACAAACACACTTAACACTTAATTGTAAGTGTACACTCAAACTTTAACACTTTTTTTTATCATATGACATTTAAACTAATATTTAAATAAACATTTAGTTTGGAATGAGTATCAAGTAAAACCTGAAGTGGAGCTCCACTGAATATTATTATTATTATTATTATTATTATTATTATTATTATTGTTACTAAGTGATGACGAAAAAAACCCAGGTCAGTATTTTGTAACCTAAGAAAACCAATGTGATGTAAGTAATTATTGAAAAGGCTATTTATTAATTTAAATAATTAATGACACTTAAGTCGTTATTTAATGGTGTATTTATTAATATAAATCATCTAAAAAGGCTTGGGTTTCTAGTAACTAACTGGTGCTAACTAACTCAGCAGCCAGGAGTCACACTGTGAGTGGCTAATTGGAAGAATCAGTAGAGGAGAGGAAAGTAGAGGAAACCAGGTGCATGTACAGTGAATTTGGTCAATATTGCTTCTTGCAATAAAGAGTTACAGGGTGCTGTCACATTTCGGCAGGGCCTGCCGAGAAGTGACTGCACCCTGTAACTCTGGATTGTTAGGGCTTACATTCTCTATCTTTTCAGCATTAGCAGTCGAGGAAAACAGGTGCATGTACAATGAATTTGGTCAGTATCGCTCCTTCAAACAACGACTTATAGGGTGTACCCTGTATACAGTATTATATCTACCAGTAGACCTACGCTCACTACCTCTTAACCGATGCGCGTTCCCGTCGGAGGCAGTCATTTTTCGGCAAGGTTCAATGTGTTGTGCCTTCAGATGGTGTTCTGCACACTTTGGTTGCGCTGATTTGAGTTCCTTTTGCTTTCTTAGCATGGCCTTTCTGCTGATCTTTGACCTCAACATGGCATCACTGGATATTTTCTGTTTGTCACACCGTGGTTGTGCAAGCAGTTTGTAAAAATACTACCAGTAACCATGCCACATTAAAAGCTCCTTGAATCACCTTTCTTCCTAATGCTGATAGTCTGTTTGAACTTGATTTGGGCGTCCTGATCATGTCTACCTGCCTAAATGCAATGACTTACTGCCATGTGATTGGCTCCTTCAATCAGTGTGTTCATAAACAGAAAATGTGTACCTAATAAATTGGCAGATGTGTGTTTAAATCCAACCAGGAAGGAATATAGAAAGCAGTTTATAGTAGACATGTAGTTTTTCCTCTGCAGTTATAGGTGGGTGGAGTTTGCACTGCAGCTTCTGTGGCGTTTGTTTTGTTCACCGTTGTTGGAGACCATTATGGCTACATTGTTGAAATTAAAGAAACACACTCAGTGCAAACATAGCCACAATCTGGAAATATAAAATGAGGTCACCCTGTGACGCTGCCGACACCGAGGCTCATTTCAGCACCGTGGACAGCGCTATGAAATCACGGCACACATTGACAAATAAACTCATGAGTACAGTCCTCACAGTTTAAGTGAGGACACGCACCGCGGCCGCGGAACCACAAGGCTCCCAAGTTACGACAGGTACCGCCGCCGCAGCGCACGGCACCGGAACCGCAGCCGCGGAGCGCACGGAGCGCACAGCAGCCACGGAGCCCGCGCAAACCGAGATACATTCAAGATACATTCTCAACATTAACTTCATAAAAAAAGTGCGGTGCGCCCGGCCCCGCCTCGGCCCGGCGCGTGTCGGTCTTCACTTAAGCCGCGCGGCGTGGCGCAGCGCACAGGCGCACCCTCCATATCCGCACAACGGCGCGACGCGCACCGCAGCCGCTGAACCACCAGGCTCCTCAGTTGCCACACGTACCGCAGCCACAGCACACGGCACCGAGATCCCACCTCGGCCCGGCGCGTGTCGGTCCTCACTTAAGCCGCGCGGCGGGGCACACAGTCAGCGCAAACACGACACGTACCGCCACCGCAGCGCCAAACGCACAGCAGCCGCGGAATCAGCGTCTCAGCAGACGCCATCCCTGCCGTGAAAACGCGGAAACACACTAAACTACAAACAACGCCACATTTCACAAATAATACATGCAACATGTTTACCTTTTTATTGACAGTGCTTCTATTTGACTATTGCATCGCAAGTAGTGATGATGACATCATGTTTTCTTTTTTAAGTTGAATGATTTGTCTGAATACACTGAAAACACTGAACATGTGTTTGTTCCCGAGCCACTCCATATCCACACTCCGGCGCACCGCTGCCGCTGAACCACCAGGCTCCTCAGTTGCGACACGTACCGCAGCCACAGCACACGGCACCGAGATCCCACCTCGGCCCGGCGCGTGTCGGTCCTCACTTAAGCCGCGCGGCGGGGCACACAGTCAGCGCAAACACGACACGTACCGCCACCGCAGCGCCAAACGCACAGCAGCCGCGGAATCAGCGTCTCAGCAGACGCCATCCCTGCCGTGAAAACGCGGAAACACACTAAACTACAAACAACGCCACATTTCACAAATAATACATGCAACATGTTTACCTTTTTATTGACAGTGCTTCTATTTGACTATTGCATCGCAAGTAGTGATGATGACATCATGTTTTCTTTTTTAAGTTGAATGATTTGTCTGAATACACTGAAAACACTGAACATGTGTTTGTTCCCGAGCCACTCCATATCCACACTCCGGCGCACCGCTGCCGCTGAACCACCAGGCTCCTCAGTTGCGACACGTACCGCAGCCACAGCACACGGCACCGAGATCCCACCTCGGCCCGGCGCGTGTCGGTCCTCACTTAAGCCGCGCGGCGGGGCACACAGTCAGCGCAAACACGACACGTACCGCCACCGCAGCGCCAAACGCACAGCAGCCGCGGAATCAGCGTCTCAGCAGACGCCATCCCTGCCGTGAAAACGCGGAAACACACTAAACTACAAACAACGCCACATTTCACAAATAATACATGCAACATGTTTACCTTTTTATTGACAGTGCTTCTATTTGACTATTGCATCGCAAGTAGTGATGATGACATCATGTTTTCTTTTTTAAGTTGAATGATTTGTCTGAATACACTGAAAACACTGAACATGTGTTTGTTCCCTTTTCAGGATGAGTTGGAAGCAACCCAAGAGGGGCAGTGGCCCTGGTGGCAGTAGTGAATGAAGATCAGGTTAGTTTACTGGCCTGAGTACAGTCCTCACAGTTTAAGTGAGGACACGCACCGCGGCCGCGGAACCACAAGGCTCCCCAGTTACGACAGGTACCGCCGCCGCAGCGCACGGCACCGGAACCGCACCCGCGGAGCGCACGGAGCGCACAGCAGCCACGGAGCCCGCGCAAACCGAGATACATTCAAGATACATTCTCAACATTAACTTAATAAAAAAAGTGCGGTGCGCCCGGCCCCGCCTCGGCCCGGCGCGTGTCGGTCTTCACTTAAGCCGCGCGGCGTGGCGCAGCGCACAGGCGCACCCTCCATATCCGCACAACGGCGCGTCGCGCACCGCAGCCGCTGAACCACCAGGCTCCTCAGTTGCCACACGTACCGCAGCCACAGCACACGGCACCGAGATCCCACCTCGGCCCGGCGCGTGTCGGTCCTCACTTAAGCCGCGCGGCGGGGCACACAGTCAGCGCAAACACGACACGTACCGCCGCCGCAGCGCCAAACGCACAGCAGCCGCGGAACCAGCGTCTCAGCAGACCCCATCCCTGCCGTGAAAACGCGGAAACACACTAAACTACAAACAACGCCACATTCCACAAATAATACATGCAACATGTTTACCTTTTTATTGACAGTGCTTCTATTTGACTATTGCATCGCAAGTAGTGATGATGACATCATGTTTTCTTTTTTAAGTTGAATGATTTGTCTGAATACACTGAAAACACTGAACATGTGTTTGTTCCCGAGCCACTCCATATCCACACTCCGGCGCACCGCTGCCGCTGAACCACCAGGCTCCTCAGTTGCGACACGTACCGCAGCCACAGCACACGGCACCGAGATCCCACCTCGGCCCGGCGCGTGTCGGTCCTCACTTAAGCCGCGCGGCGGGGCACACAGTCAGCGCAAACACGACACGTACCGCCACCGCAGCGCCAAACGCACAGCAGCCGCGGAATCAGCGTCTCAGCAGACGCCATCCCTGCCGTGAAAACGCGGAAACACACTAAACTACAAACAACGCCACATTTCACAAATAATACATGCAACATGTTTACCTTTTTATTGACAGTGCTTCTATTTGACTATTGCATCGCAAGTAGTGATGATGACATCATGTTTTCTTTTTTAAGTTGAATGATTTGTCTGAATACACTGAAAACACTGAACATGTGTTTGTTCCCGAGCCACTCCATATCCACACTCCGGCGCACCGCTGCCGCTGAACCACCAGGCTCCTCAGTTGCGACACGTACCGCAGCCACAGCACACGGCACCGAGATCCCACCTCGGCCCGGCGCGTGTCGGTCCTCACTTAAGCCGCGCGGCGGGGCACACAGTCAGCGCAAACACGACACGTACCGCCACCGCAGCGCCAAACGCACAGCAGCCGCGGAATCAGCGTCTCAGCAGACGCCATCCCTGCCGTGAAAACGCGGAAACACACTAAACTACAAACAACGCCACATTTCACAAATAATACATGCAACATGTTTACCTTTTTATTGACAGTGCTTCTATTTGACTATTGCATCGCAAGTAGTGATGATGACATCATGTTTTCTTTTTTAAGTTGAATGATTTGTCTGAATACACTGAAAACACTGAACATGTGTTTGTTCCCTTTTCAGGATGAGTTGGAAGCAACCCAAGAGGGGCAGTGGCCCTGGTGGCAGTAGTGAATGAAGATCAGGTTAGTTTACTGGCCTGAGTACAGTCCTCACAGTTTAAGTGAGGACACGCACCGCGGCCGCGGAACCACAAGGCTCCCCAGTTACGACAGGTACCGCCGCCGCAGCGCACGGCACCGGAACCGCACCCGCGGAGCGCACAGCAGCCACGGAGCCCGCGCAAACCGAGATACATTCAAGATACATTCTCAACATTAACTTCATAAAAAAAGTGCGGTGCGCCCGGCCCCGCCTCGGCCCGGCGCGTGTCGGTCTTCACTTAAGCCGCGCGGCGTGGCGCGGCGCACAGGCGCACCCTCCATATCCGCACAACGGCGCGTCGCGCACCGCAGCCGCTGAACCACCAGGCTCCTCAGTTGCCACACGTACCGCAGCCACAGCACACGGCACCGAGATCCCACCTCGGCCGGCGCGTGTCGGTCCTCACTTAAGCCGCGCGGCGGGGCACACAGTCAGCGCAAACACGACACGTACCGCCGCCGCAGCGCCAAACGCACAGCAGCCGCGGAACCAGCGTCTCAGCAGACCCCATCCCTGCCGTGAAAACGCGGAAACACACTAAACTACAAACAACGCCACATTCCACAAATAATACATGCAACATGTTTACCTTTTTATTGACAGTGCTTCTATTTGACTATTGCATCGCAAGTAGTGATGATGACATCATGTTTTCTTTTTTAAGTTGAATGATTTTTCTGAATACACTGAAAACACTGAACATGTGTTTGTTCCCTTTTCAGGATGAGTTGGAAGCAACCCAAGAGGGGCAGTGGCCCTGGTGGCAGTAGTGAATGAAGATCAGGTTAGTTTACTGGCCTGAGTACAGTCCTCACAGTTTAAGTGAGGACACGCACCGCGGCCGCGGAACCACAAGGCTCCCCAGTTACGACAGGTACCGCCGCCGCAGCGCACGGCACCGGAACCGCAGCCGCGGAGCGCACGGAGCGCACAGCAGCCACGGAGCCCGCGCAAACCGAGATACATTCAAGATACATTCTCAACATTAACTTCATAAAAAAAGTGCGGTGCGCCCGGCCCCGCCTCGGCCCGGCGCGTGTCGGTCTTCACTTAAGCCGCGCGGCGTGGCGCAGCGCACAGGCGCACCCTCCATATCCGCACAACGGCGCGTCGCGCACCGCAGCCGCTGAACCACCAGGCTCCTCAGTTGCCACACGTACCGCAGCCACAGCACACGGCACCGAGATCCCACCTCGGCCCGGCGCGTGTCGGTCCTCACTTAAGCCGCGCGGCGGGGCACACAGTCAGCGCAAACACGACACGTACCGCCGCCGCAGCGCCAAACGCACAGCAGCCGCGGAACCAGCGTCTCAGCAGACCCCATCCCTGCCGTGAAAACGCGGAAACACACTAAACTACAAACAACGCCACATTCCACAAATAATACATGCAACATGTTTACCTTTTTATTGACAGTGCTTCTATTTGACTATTGCATCGCAAGTAGTGATGATGACATCATGTTTTCTTTTTTAAGTTGAATGATTTGTCTGAATACACTGAAAACACTGAACATGTGTTTGTTCCCGAGCCACTCCATATCCACACTCCGGCGCACCGCTGCCGCTGAACCACCAGGCTCCTCAGTTGCGACACGTACCGCAGCCACAGCACACGGCACCGAGATCCCACCTCGGCCCGGCGCGTGTCGGTCCTCACTTAAGCCGCGCGGCGGGGCACACAGTCAGCGCAAACACGACACGTACCGCCACCGCAGCGCCAAACGCACAGCAGCCGCGGAATCAGCGTCTCAGCAGACGCCATCCCTGCCGTGAAAACGCGGAAACACACTAAACTACAAACAACGCCACATTTCACAAATAATACATGCAACATGTTTACCTTTTTATTGACAGTGCTTCTATTTGACTATTGCATCGCAAGTAGTGATGATGACATCATGTTTTCTTTTTTAAGTTGAATGATTTGTCTGAATACACTGAAAACACTGAACATGTGTTTGTTCCCGAGCCACTCCATATCCACACTCCGGCGCACCGCTGCCGCTGAACCACCAGGCTCCTCAGTTGCGACACGTACCGCAGCCACAGCACACGGCACCGAGATCCCACCTCGGCCCGGCGCGTGTCGGTCCTCACTTAAGCCGCGCGGCGGGGCACACAGTCAGCGCAAACACGACACGTACCGCCACCGCAGCGCCAAACGCACAGCAGCCGCGGAATCAGCGTCTCAGCAGACGCCATCCCTGCCGTGAAAACGCGGAAACACACTAAACTACAAACAACGCCACATTTCACAAATAATACATGCAACATGTTTACCTTTTTATTGACAGTGCTTCTATTTGACTATTGCATCGCAAGTAGTGATGATGACATCATGTTTTCTTTTTTAAGTTGAATGATTTGTCTGAATACACTGAAAACACTGAACATGTGTTTGTTCCCTTTTCAGGATGAGTTGGAAGCAACCCAAGAGGGGCAGTGGCCCTGGTGGCAGTAGTGAATGAAGATCAGGTTAGTTTACTGGCCTGAGTACAGTCCTCACAGTTTAAGTGAGGACACGCACCGCGGCCGCGGAACCACAAGGCTCCCCAGTTACGACAGGTACCGCCGCCGCAGCGCACGGCACCGGAACCGCACCCGCGGAGCGCACAGCAGCCACGGAGCCCGCGCAAACCGAGATACATTCAAGATACATTCTCAACATTAACTTCATAAAAAAAGTGCGGTGCGCCCGGCCCCGCCTCGGCCCGGCGCGTGTCGGTCTTCACTTAAGCCGCGCGGCGTGGCGCAGCGCACAGGCGCACCCTCCATATCCGCACAACGGCGCGTCGCGCACCGCAGCCGCTGAACCACCAGGCTCCTCAGTTGCCACACGTACCGCAGCCACAGCACACGGCACCGAGATCCCACCTCGGCCGGCGCGTGTCGGTCCTCACTTAAGCCGCGCGGCGGGGCACACAGTCAGCGCAAACACGACACGTACCGCCGCCGCAGCGCCAAACGCACAGCAGCCGCGGAACCAGCGTCTCAGCAGACCCCATCCCTGCCGTGAAAACGCGGAAACACACTAAACTACAAACAACGCCACATTCCACAAATAATACATGCAACATGTTTACCTTTTTATTGACAGTGCTTCTATTTGACTATTGCATCGCAAGTAGTGATGATGACATCATGTTTTCTTTTTTAAGTTGAATGATTTGTCTGAATACACTGAAAACACTGAACATGTGTTTGTTCCCGAGCCACTCCATATCCACACTCCGGCGCACCGCTGCCGCTGAACCACCAGGCTCCTCAGTTGCGACACGTACCGCAGCCACAGCACACGGCACCGAGATCCCACCTCGGCCCGGCGCGTGTCGGTCCTCACTTAAGCCGCGCGGCGGGGCACACAGTCAGCGCAAACACGACACGTACCGCCACCGCAGCGCCAAACGCACAGCAGCCGCGGAATCAGCGTCTCAGCAGACGCCATCCCTGCCGTGAAAACGCGGAAACACACTAAACTACAAACAACGCCACATTTCACAAATAATACATGCAACATGTTTACCTTTTTATTGACAGTGCTTCTATTTGACTATTGCATCGCAAGTAGTGATGATGACATCATGTTTTCTTTTTTAAGTTGAATGATTTGTCTGAATACACTGAAAACACTGAACATGTGTTTGTTCCCTTTTCAGGATGAGTTGGAAGCAACCCAAGAGGGGCAGTGGCCCTGGTGGCAGTAGTGAATGAAGATCAGGTTAGTTTACTGGCCTGAGTACAGTCCTCACAGTTTAAGTGAGGACACGCACCGCGACCGCGGAACCACAAGGCTCCCCAGTTACGACAGGTACCGCCGCCGCAGCGCACGGCACCGGAACCGCAGCCGCGGAGCGCACGGAGCGCACAGCAGCCACGGAGCCCGCGCAAACCGAGATACATTCAAGATACATTCTCAACATTAACTTCATAAAAAAAGTGCGGTGCGCCCGGCCCCGCCTCGGCCCGGCGCGTGTCGGTCTTCACTTAAGCCGCGCGGCGTGGCGCAGCGCACAGGCGCACCCTCCATATCCGCACAACGGCGCGACGCGCACCGCAGCCGCTGAACCACCAGGCTCCTCAGTTGCCACACGTACCGCAGCCACAGCACACGGCACCGAGATCCCACCTCGGCCCGGCGCGTGTCGGTCCTCACTTAAGCCGCGCGGCGGGGCACACAGTCAGTGCAAACACAACACGTACCGCCGCCGCAGCGCCAAACGCACAGCAGCCGCGGAACCAGCGTCTCAGCAGACGCCATCCCTGCCGTGAAAACGCGGAAACACACTAAACTACAAACAACGCCACATTTCACAAATAATACATGCAACATGTTTACCTTTTTATTGACAGTGCTTCTATTTGACTATTGCATCGCAAGTAGTGATGATGACATCATGTTTTCTTTTTTAAGTTGAATGATTTGTCTGAATACACTGAAAACACTGCACATGTGTTTGTTCCCTTTTCAGGATGAGTTGGAAGCAACCCAAGAGGGGCAGTGGCCCTGGTGGCAGTAGTGAATGAAGATCAGGTTCCTGCAGGAGTTCCCTTTGAAACTCACCATGTGTCTCTGGTCCTCACAATCAGGTTGTAATGGCTCACACACTGATCTACGCTCTCCATTTGAAGTTGTCAGAAGTAGAATGTAATAATTTGATTTAGTAGAAAGAAAAGAGTCAATTCAACTTAAGTATTAACATTTGTATAAAGAAGATCATTTCAGTTCAGATAAATCCGTTTCACATAAGTGTCACATACTTAGTAGTTTTCATTAACTGAATGGAATTAGTACAAGGCACTTTACCCAAGTTACTTTAACAACAAATACTTGAGTTACTTGTACTCAAATCAAATACTTTTGTATGCTTAAATTGTTTGAGTTAATAAACTTAATTGGTTTCCTAAATGGTTAAAGTTGAAGTAACTCATTCCCCGCAGACAAGATACATTCTCAACATTAACTTCATAAAACCAGAGACCATTATGGCTACATTGTTGAAATGAAAGAAACACACTCAGTGCAAACATAGCCACAATCTGGAAATATAAAATGAGGTGGCCCCGTGACGCTGCCGACACCGAGGCTCATTTCATCACCGTGGACAGCGCTATGAAATCACGGCACACATTGACAAATGAACTCATGTGCATGCTCAAGCTACAATACAATTTCAAATGCATTCTTTTCTCTTTTTTTTTAGATACAAGGAAGTGCGGTGCGCCCGGCCCCGCCAGGATCCCACCTCAGCCCGGCGCGCGTCGGTCTTCACTTAAGCCGCGGCGTGGCGCGGCACACAGGCGCACACTCCATATCCACACTCCGGCTCAACGCGCACCGCAGCCACTGAACCACCAGGCTCCTCAGTCACAGCGCACATGTTTTCAATAATAAGCCCCGCCCCAAACATTTCAAGCTTTCACACCTGATTGGCTGACCATTGTGCCAATATTTAAACTCCTGTGTTGACAGCCGCACCAGAGGGAGAGGAGATGCTGACAGATCACAGACGTAAGTTTGACGTTACTTTGTTTCCTTGTTTTCTCACTGACTCCAGTCTTCTTCTCATCTCTTGTCTTTAATGAAACCATCACAGTCCCATGTTTGTGTCTCACTCTCTGTTTGCAGCACCAATGCAAACCTGCTACAGTACAAACCTGCTACAAACCCCAGACTGGATTCGGTTTACTGGCGTGAGTACAACAGAAAGTCATCACAACCAGACAGAAACAAACCGCAAACACACTTAACACTTGAATCTAAGTGTAGAGTCGAACGTTAACACTTTAATTTTGATCATATGACATTAAACTAATATTTAATTACCTCATTTATAAACCGAATTTTAGGTTTATATTAAAGTGGCACGGCCATTGTATATGTATTTGTTAAAATCCCAAGTCTCCTCCTCACCTGCCTCATCACTGGCACACCTACCTGGACCACACCCCTAATCCTATATAACCCGCCCCTTCCGCCCTTTGACCCCCCTATTTTCCCTCCAAACAATCCACGAGAACAAAGGGACACTGGCTGTGAGTTTTATGGACGTTCACTCATTTAATGATTCATTTGGTTGATACTACATCTTGTATGAAGACTTACTTATTGCTTGTGTGTCAATATACTAGATTCCTGAGTTTAATCCTTTGCTAAAGAGAGGAAAGTAAGAGTGGATGTATTATTGATGTTAGTCTAAAACAACCTCATTTCTTATTGTATATTTGATACTTTCTAGATTGTAATATTTCCTTTATCATTTTCATATAGACAGAATCATCCACCATTACCCCTCATCACCGACTACCGTTTACTTGGAAATAAAATATTGCAACTTGGAAAGCTGCCTGGATCCTGTGTTTAAATGTGCACCCAACATATGATGTTCAGTCAATCACCGCCACTATAGTGTACAGTTCTTTCATATTTGTGTATGTATTTGAATATAAATGTACAATTGTAAGTTCAAATAAATAATACATTAACTGTCAGTTGATGTACTGATATCTATGAGTAGTCTAGTGAAAAACAGACGTAGCACCATCAGTAGCTCTTTGTGTTTTATGTCACAGGTCTCCATCAACATATGCAGCACTCGGGCATGAAGAAACTGTGAATTCAGCTCCTCCTTGCCGAACTAAAAGAGAGACGACCTGCACTCTTTAGTGAAGCTCAAGTGAGTGAAAGAGGATGGTGACACCCACACACTGTCAAAGTCATCGTTGTAGCAATGCCTCATCTGGAAAAGAGTTTTAATATGACAGCGAGGCTCATTTCAGCACCGTGGACAGCGCTATGAAATCACGGCACACATTGACAAATAAAATCATGCGCATGCTCAAGCTACAATACAATTTCAAATGCATTCTTTTTTTTTTTTAGATACAAGGAAGTGCGGTGCGCCCGGCCCCGCCAGGATCCCACCTCGGCCTGGCGCGTGTCGGTCTTCACTTAAGCCGCGCGGCGTGGCGCACAAACCTACAAACCTGCTACAAACCCCAGACTGGATTCGGTTTACTGGCGTGAGTACAGTCCTCACAGTTTAAGTGAGGACACGCACTTGTATTCTCAGTTTGGTATAAGATGTGAGTACAGTGTAACGCCACATTTCACAACTAATACATGCAACATGTTTACCTTTTTATTGACAGTGCTTCTATTTGACTATTGCAAGTAGTGATGATGACATCATGTTTTCTTTTTTAAGTTGAATGATTTGTCTGAATACACTGAAAACACTGAACATGTGTTTGTTCCCTTTTCAGGATGAGTTGGAAGCAACCCAAGAGGGGCAGTGGCCCTGGTGGCAGTAGTGAATGAAGATCAGGTTCCTGCAGGAGTTCCCTTTGAAACTCACCATGTGTCTCTGGTCCTCACAATCAGGTTGTAATGGCTCACACACTGATCTACGCTCTCCATTTGAAGTTGTCAGAAGTAGAATGTAATAATTTGATTTAGTAGAAAGAAAAGAGTCAATTCAACTTAAGTATTAACATTTGTATAAAGAAGATCATTTCAGTTCAGATAAATCCGTTTCACATAAGTGTCACATACTTAGTAGTTTTCATTAACTGAATGGAATTAGTACAATGCACTTTACCCAAGTGACTTTAACAACAAATACTTGAGTTACTTGTACTCAAATCAAATACTTTTGTATGCTTAAATTGTTTGAGTTAATAAACTTAATTGGTTTCCTAAATGGTTAAAGTTGAAGTAACTCATTCCCCGCAGACAAGACACATTCTCAACATTAACTTCATAAAACCAGAGACCATTATGGCTACATTGTTGAATGAAAGAAACACACTCAGTGCAAACATAGCCACAATCTGGAAATATAAAATGAGGTGGCCCCGTGACCCTGCCGACACCGAGGCTCATTTCATCACCGTGGACAGCGCTATGAAATCACGGCACACATTGACAAATGAACTCATGTGCATGCTCAAGCTACAATACAATTTCAAATGCATTCTTTTCTTTTTTTCTTTAGATACAAGGAAGTGCGGTGCGCCCGGCCCCGCCAGGATCCCACCTCAGCCCGGCGCGTGTCGGTCTTCACTTAAGCCGCGGCGTGGCGCGGCACACAGGCGCACACTCCATATCCACACTCCGGCTCAACGCGCACCGCAGCCACTGAACCACCAGGCTCCTCAGTCACAGCGCACATGTTTTCAATAATAAGCCCCGCCCCAAACATTTCAAGCTTTCACACCTGATTGGCTGACCATTGTGCCAATATTTAAACTCCTGTGTTGACAGCCGCACCAGAGGGACAGATCACAGATGTAAGTTTGACGTTACTTTGTTTCCTTGTTTCTTCACTGACATCAGTCTTCTTCTCATCTCTTGTCTTTAATGAAACGATCACAGTCACCTGTTTGTGTCTCACTCTCTGTTTGCAGCATCAACGCAAACCTGCTACAAAACCCGGACTGGTATTCATGGACGGACTGAACTGGATTCGGTTTGCTGGTGTGAGTACAACAGAAAGTCATCACAACCAAACAGAAACAAACACACTTAACACTTAATTGTAAGTGTACACTCAAACTTTAACACTTTTTTTTTATCATATGACATTTAAACTAATATTTAAATAAACATTTAGTTTGGAATGAGAATCAAGTAAAACCTGAAGTGGAGCTCCACTGAATATTATTCTTATTATTATTATTATTATTATTATTATTATTGTTGTTGTTACTAAGTGATGACGAAAAAAACCCAGGTTAGTATTTTGTAACCTAAGAAAACCAATGTGATGTAAGTAATTATTGAAAAGGCTATTTATTAATTCAAATAATTAATGACACTGAAGTCATTATTTAATGGTGTATTTATTAATATAAATCATCTAAAAAGGCTTGGGTTTCTAGTAACTAACTGGTGCTAACTAACTCAGCAGCCAGGAGTCACACTGTGAGTGGCTAATTGGAAGAATCAGTAGAGGAGAGGAAAGTAGAGGAAACCAGGTGCATGTACAGTGAATTTGGTCAATATTGCTTCTCAACGCGCACCGCAGCCACTGAACCACCAGGCTCCTCAGTCACAGCGCACATGTTTTCAATAATAAGCCCCGCCCCAAACATTTCAAGCTTTCACACCTGATTGGCTGACCATTGTGCCAATATTTAAACTCCTGTGTTGACAGCCGCACCAGAGGGAGAGGAGATGCTGACAGATCACAGACGTAAGTTTGACGTTACTTTGTTTCCTTGTTTTCTCACTGACTCCAGTCTTCTTCTCATCTCTTGTCTTTAATGAAACCATCACAGTCCCATGTTTGTGTCTCACTCTCTGTTTGCAGCACCAATGCAAACCTGCTACAGTACAAACCTGCTACAAACCCCAGACTGGATTCGGTTTACTGGCGTGAGTACAACAGAAAGTCATCACAACCAGACAGAAACAAACCGCAAACACACTTAACACTTAAATCTAAGTGTAGAGTCGAACGTTAACACTTTAATTTTGATCATATGACATTAAACTAATATTTAATTACCTCATTTATAAACCGAATTTTAGGTTTATATTAAAGTGGCACGGCCATTGTATATGTATTTGTTAAAATCCCAAGTCTCCTCCTCACCTGCCTCATCACTGGCACACCTACCTGGACCACACCCCTAATCCTATATAACCCGCCCCTTCCGCCCTTTGACCCCCCTATTTTCCCTCCAAACAATCCACGAGAACAAAGGGACACTGGCTGTGAGTTTTATGGACGTTCACTCATTTAATGATTCATTTGGTTGATACTACATCTTGTATGAAGACTTACTTATTGCTTGTGTGTCAATATACTAGATTCCTGAGTTTAATCCTTTGCTAAAGAGAGGAAAGTAAGAGTGGATGTATTATTGATGTTAGTCTAAAACAACCTCATTTCTTATTGTATATTTGATACTTTCTAGATTGTAATATTTCCTTTATCATTTTCATATAGACAGAATCATCCACCATTACCCCTCATCACCGACTACCGTTTACTTGGAAATAAAATATTGCAACTTGGAAAGCTGCCTGGATCCTGTGTTTAAATGTGCACCCAACATATGATGTTCAGTCAATCACCGCCACTATAGTGTACAGTTCTTTCATATTTGTGTATGTATTTGAATATAAATGTACAATTGTAAGTTCAAATAAATAATACATTAACTGTCAGTTGATGTACTGATATCTATGAGTAGTCTAGTGAAAAACAGACGTAGCACCATCAGTAGCTCTTTGTGTTTTATGTCACAGGTCTCCATCAACATATGCAGCACTCGGGCATGAAGAAACTGTGAATTCAGCTCCTCCTTGCCGAACTAAAAGAGAGACGACCTGCACTCTTTAGTGAAGCTCAAGTGAGTGAAAGAGGATGGTGACACCCACACACTGTCAAAGTCATCGTTGTAGCAATGCCTCATCTGGAAAAGAGTTTTAATATGACAGCGAGGCTCATTTCAGCACCGTGGACAGCGCTATGAAATCACGGCACACATTGACAAATAAAATCATGCGCATGCTCAAGCTACAATACAATTTCAAATGCATTCTTTTCTTTTTTTTAAGATACAAGGAAGTGCGGTGCGGCCCGGCGCGTGTCGGTCTTCACTTAAGCCGCGGCGCACCCTCCATATCCACACTCCGGCGCGACGCGCACTGCAGCCGCTGAACCACCAGGCTCCTCAGTTGCGACACGTACCGCAGCCACAGCGCCCAGCCCTGCCGAGATCCCACCTCGGCCTGGCGCGTGGCGGTCTTCACTTAAGCCGCGCGGCG
Source organism: Solea solea (assembly GCF_958295425.1). Lineage (NCBI taxonomy): Eukaryota > Metazoa > Chordata > Actinopteri > Pleuronectiformes > Soleidae > Solea > Solea solea. The sequence goes on along the minus strand of NW_026704010.1, from coordinate 242,413 downwards.
GGGCGCACAAACCTACAAACCTGCTACAAACCCCAGACTGGATTCGGTTTACTGGCGTGAGTACAGTCCTCACAGTTTAGGTGAGGACACGCACTTGTATTCTCAGTTTGGTATAAGATGTGAGTACAGTGTAACGCCACATTTCACAACTAATACATGCAACATGTTTACCTTTTTATTGACAGTGCTTCTATTTGACTATTGCATCGCAAGTAGTGATGATGACATCATGTTTTCTTTTTTAAGTTGAATGATTTGTCTGAATACACTGAAAACACTGAACATGTGTTTGTTCCCTTTTCAGGATGAGTTGGAAGCAACCCAAGAGGGGCAGTGGCCCTGGTGGCAGTAGTGAATGAAGATCAGGTTCCTGCAGGAGTTCCCTTTGAAACTCACCATGTGTCTCTGGTCCTCACAATCAGGTTGTAATGGCTCACACACTGATCTACGCTCTCCATTTGAAGTTGTCAGAAGTAGAATGTAATAATTTGATTTAGTAGAAAGAAAAGAGTCAATTCAACTTAAGTATTAACATTTGTATAAAGAAGATCATTTCAGTTCAGATAAATCCGTTTCACATAAGTGTCACATACTTAGTAGTTTTCATTAACTGAATGGAATTAGTACAATGCACTTTACCCAAGTGACTTTAACAACAAATACTTGAGTTACTTGTACTCAAATCAAATACTTTTGTATGCTTAAATTGTTTGAGTTAATAAACTTAATTGGTTTCCTAAATGGTTAAAGTTGAAGTAACTCATTCCCCGCAGACAAGACACATTCTCAACATTAACTTCATAAAACCAGAGACCATTATGGCTACATTGTTGAATGAAAGAAACACACTCAGTGCAAACATAGCCACAATCTGGAAATATAAAATGAGGTGGCCCCGTGACCCTGCCGACACCGAGGCTCATTTCATCACCGTGGACAGCGCTATGAAATCACGGCACACATTGACAAATGAACTCATGTGCATGCTCAAGCTACAATACAATTTCAAATGCATTCTTTTCTTTTTTTCTTTAGATACAAGGAAGTGCGGTGCGCCCGGCCCCGCCAGGATCCCACCTCAGCCCGGCGCGTGTCGGTCTTCACTTAAGCCGCGGCGTGGCGCGGCACACAGGCGCACACTCCATATCCACACTCCGGCTCAACGCGCACCGCAGCCACTGAACCACCAGGCTCCTCAGTCACAGCGCACATGTTTTCAATAATAAGCCCCGCCCCAAACATTTCAAGCTTTCACACCTGATTGGCTGACCATTGTGCCAATATTTAAACTCCTGTGTTGACAGCCGCACCAGAGGGACAGATCACAGATGTAAGTTTGACGTTACTTTGTTTCCTTGTTTCTTCACTGACATCAGTCTTCTTCTCATCTCTTGTCTTTAATGAAACGATCACAGTCACCTGTTTGTGTCTCACTCTCTGTTTGCAGCATCAACGCAAACCTGCTACAAAACCCGGACTGGTATTCATGGACGGACTGAACTGGATTCGGTTTGCTGGTGTGAGTACAACAGAAACTCATCACAACCAAACAGAAACAAACACACTTAACACTTAATTGTAAGTGTACACTCAAACTTTAACACTTTTTTTTTATCATATGACATTTAAACTAATATTTAAATAAACATTTAGTTTGGAATGAGTATCAAGTAAAACCTGAAGTGGAGCTCCACTGAATATTATTCTTATTATTCTTATTATTATTATTATTATTATTGTTGTTACTAAGTGATGACGAAAAAAACCCAGGTTAGTATTTTGTAACCTAAGAAAACCAATGTGATGTAAGTAATTATTGAAAAGGCTATTTATTAATTTAAATAATTAATGACACTGAAGTCATTATTTAATGGTGTATTTATTAATATAAATCATCTAAAAAGGCTTGGGTTTCTAGTAACTAACTGGTGCTAACTAACTCAGCAGCCAGGAGTCACACTGTGAGTGGCCGATTGGAAGAATCAATAGAGGAGAGGAAAGTAGAGGAAACCAGGTGCATGTACAGTGAATTTGGTCAATATTGCTTCTTGCAATAAAGAGTTACTGGGTGCTGTCACATTTCGGCAGGGCCTGCCGAGAAGTGACTGCACCCTGTAACTCTGGATTGTTAGGGCTTACATTCTCTATCTTTTCAGCATTAGCAGTCGAGGAAAACAGGTGCATGTACAATGAATTTGGTCAGTATCGCTCCTTCAAACAACGACTTATAGGGTGTACCCTGTATACAGTATTATATCTACCAGTAGACCTACGCTCACTACCTCTTAACCGATGCGCGTTCCCGTCGGAGGCAGTCATTTTTCGGCAAGGTTCAATGTGTTGTGCCTTCAGATGGTGTTCTGCACACTTTGGTTGCGCTGATTTGAGTTCCTTTTGCTTTCTTAGCATGGCCTTTCTGCTGATCTTTGACCTCAACATGGCATCACTGGATATTTTCTGTTTGTCACACCGTGGTTGTGCAAGCAGTTTGTAAAAATACTACCAGTAACCATGCCACATTAAAAGCTCCTTGAATCACCTTTCTTCCTAATGCTGATAGTCTGTTTGAACTTGATTTGGGCGTCCTGATCATGTCTACCTGCCTAAATGCAATGACTTACTGCCATGTGATTGGCTCCTTCAATCAGTGTGTTCATAAACAGAAAATGTGTACCTAATAAATTGGCAGATGTGTGTTTAAATCCAACCAGGAAGGAATATAGAAAGCAGTTTATAGTAGACATGTAGTTTTTCCTCTGCAGCTATAGGTGGGTGGAGTTTGCACTGCAGCTTCTGTGGCGTTTGTTTTGTTCACCGTTGTTGGAGACCATTATGGCTACATTGTTGAAATTAAAGAAACACACTCAGTGCAAACATAGCCACAATCTGGAAATATAAAATGAGGTCACCCTGTGACGCTGCCGACACCGAGGCTCATTTCAGCACCGTGGACAGCGCTATGAAATCACGGCACACATTGACAAATAAACTCATGAGTACAGTCCTCACAGTTTAAGTGAGGACACGCACCGCCGCCGCAGCGCCAAACGCACAGCAGCCGCGGAACCAGCGTCTCAGCAGACGCCATCCCTGCCGTGAAAACGCGGAAACACACTAAACTACAAACAACGCCACATTTCACAAATAATACATGCAACATGTTTACCTTTTTATTGACAGTGCTTCTATTTGACTATTGCATCGCAAGTAGTGATGATGACATCATGTTTTCTTTTTTAAGTTGAATGATTTGTCTGAATACACTGAAAACACTGAACATGTGTTTGTTCCCTTTTCAGGATGAGTTGGAAGCAACCCAAGAGGGGCAGTGGCCCTGGTGGCAGTAGTGAATGAAGATCAGGTTCCTGCAGGAGTTCCCTTTGAAACTCACCATGTGTCTCTGGTCCTCACAATCAGGTTGTAATGGCTCACACACTGATCTACGCTCTCCATTTGAAGTTGTCAGAAGTAGAATGTAATAATTTGATTTAGTAGAAAGAAAAGAGTCAATTCAACTTAAGTATTAACATTTGTATAAAGAAGATCATTTCAGTTCAGATAAATCCGTTTCACATAAGTGTCACATACTTAGTAGTTTTCATTAACTGAATGGAATTAGTACAATGCACTTTACCCAAGTTACTTTAACAACAAATACTTGAGTTACTTGTACTCAAATCAAATACTTTTGTATGCTTAAATTGTTTGAGTTAATAAACTTAATTGGTTTCCTAAATGGTTAAAGTTGAAGTAACTCATTCCCCGCAGACAAGATACATTCTCAACATTAACTTCATAAAACCAGAGACCATTATGGCTACATTGTTGAAATGAAAGAAACACACTCAGTGCAAACATAGCCACAATCTGGAAATATAAAATGAGGTGGCCCCGTGACGCTGCCGACACCGAGGCTCATTTCATCACCGTGGACAGCGCTATGAAATCACGGCACACATTGACAAATGAACTCATGTGCATACTCAAGCTACAATACAATTTCAAATGCATTCTTTTCTTTTTTTCTTTAGATACAAGGAAGTGCGGTGCGCCCGGCCCCGCCAGGATCCCACCTCAGCCCGGCGCGTGTCGGTCTTCACTTAAGCCGCGCGGCGTGGCGCGGCACACAGGCGCACACTCCATATCCACACTCCGGCTCAACGTGCACCGCAGCCACTGAACCACCAGGCTCCTCAGTCACAGCGCACATGTTTTCAATAATAAGCCCCGCCCCAAACATTTCAAGCTTTCACACATGATTGGCTGACCATTGTGCCAATATTTAAACTCCTGTGTTGACAGCCGCACCAGAGGGACAGATCACAGACGTAAGTTTGACGTTACTTTGTTTCCTTGTTTCTTCACTGACATCAGTCTTCTTCTCATCTCTTGTCTTTAATGAAACGATCACAGTCACCTGTTTGTGTCTCACTCTCTGTTTGCAGCATCAACGCAAACCTGCTACAAAACCCGGACTGGTATTCATGGACGGACTGAACTGGATTCGGTTTGCTGGTGTGAGTACAACAGAAACTCATCACAACCAAACAGAAACAAACACACTTAACACTTAATTGTAAGTGTACACTCAAACTTTAACACTTTTTTTTTATCATATGACATTTAAACTAATATTTAAATAAACATTTAGTTTGGAATGAGTATCAAGTAAAACCTGAAGTGGAGCTCCACTGAATATTATTCTTATTATTATTATTATTGTTGTTACTAAGTGATGACGAAAAAAACCCAGGTCAATATTTTGTAACCTAAGAAAACCAATGTGATGTAAGTAATTATTGAAAAGGCTATTTATTAATTTAAATAATTAATGACACTTAAGTCATTATTTAATGGTGTATTTATTAATATAAATCATCTAAAAAGGCTTGGGTTTCTAGTAACTAACTGGTGCTAACTAACTCAGCAGCCAGGAGTCACACTGTGAGTGGCTAATTGGAAGAATCAGTAGAGGAGAGGAAAGTAGAGGAAACCAGGTGCATGTACAGTGAATTTGGTCAATATTGCTTCTTGCAATAAAGAGTTACAGGGTGCTGTCACATTTCGGCAGGGCCTGCCGAGAAGTGACTGCACCCTGTAACTCTGGATTGTTAGGGCTTACATTCTCTATCTTTTCAGCATTAGCAGTCGAGGAAAACAGGTGCATGTACAATGAATTTGGTCAGTATCGCTCCTTCAAACAACGACTTATAGGGTGTACCCTGTATACAGTATTATATCTACCAGTAGACCTACGCTCACTACCTCTTAACCGATGCGCGTTCCCGTCGGAGGCAGTCATTTTTCGGCAAGGTTCAATGTGTTGTGCCTTCAGATGGTGTTCTGCACACTTTGGTTGCGCTGATTTGAGTTCCTTTTGCTTTCTTAGCATGGCCTTTCTGCTGATCTTTGACCTCAACATGGCATCACTGGATATTTTCTGTTTGTCACACCGTGGTTGTGCAAGCAGTTTGTAAAAATACTACCAGTAACCATGCCACATTAAAAGCTCCTTGAATCACCTTTCTTCCTAATGCTGATAGTCTGTTTGAACTTGATTTGGGCGTCCTGATCATGTCTACCTGCCTAAATGCAATGACTTACTGCCATGTGATTGGCTCCTTCAATCAGTATGTTCATAAACAGAAAATGTGTACCTAATAAATTGGCAGATGTGTGTTTAAATCCAACCAGGAAGGAATATAGAAAGCAGTTTATAGTAGACATGTAGTTTTTCCTCTGCAGCTATAGGTGGGTGGAGTTTGCACTGCAGCTTCTGTGGCGTTTGTTTTGTTCACCGTTGTTGGAGACCATTATGGCTACATTGTTGAAATTAAAGAAACACACTCAGTGCAAACATAGCCACAATCTGGAAATATAAAATGAGGTCACCCTGTGACGCTGCCGACACCGAGGCTCATTTCAGCACCGTGGACAGCGCTATGAAATCACGGCACACATTGACAAATAAACTCATGAGTACAGTCCTCACAGTTTAAGTGAGGACACGCACCGCCGCCGCAGCGCCAAACGCACAGCAGCCGCGGAACCAGCGTCTCAGCAGACGCCATCCCTGCCGTGAAAACGCGGAAACACACTAAACTACAAACAACGCCACATTTCACAAATAATACATGCAACATGTTTACCTTTTTATTGACAGTGCTTCTATTTGACTATTGCATCGCAAGTAGTGATGATGACATCATGTTTTCTTTTTTAAGTTGAATGATTTGTCTGAATACACTGAAAACACTGCACATGTGTTTGTTCCCTTTTCAGGATGAGTTGGAAGCAACCCAAGAGGGGCAGTGGCCCTGGTGGCAGTAGTGAATGAAGATCAGGTTAGTTTACTGGCCTGAGTACAGTCCTCACAGTTTAAGTGAGGACACGCACCGCGGCCGCGGAACCACCAGGCTCCCCAGTTACGAGAGGTACCGCCGCCGCAGCGCACGGCACCGGAACCGCGTACATTCAAGATACATTCTCAACATTAACTTCATAAAAAAATTGCGGTGCGCCCGGCCCCGCCTCGCCCCGGCGCGTGTCGGTCTTCACTTAAGCTGCGCGGCGTGGCGCAGCGCACAGGCGCACCCTCCATATCCGCACAACGGCGCGACGCGCACCGCAGCCGCTGAACCACCAGGCTCCTCAGTTGCGACACGTACCGCAGCCACAGCACACGGCACCGAGATCCCACCTCGGCCCGGCGCGTGTCGGTCCTCACTTAAGCCGCGCGGCGGGGCACACAGTCAGCGCAAACACGACACGTACCGCCGCCGTAGCGCCAAACGCACAGCAGCCGCGGAACCAGCGTCTCAGCAGACGCCATCCCTGCCCTGAAAACGCGGAAACACACTAAACTACAAACAACGCCACATTTCACAAATAATACATGCAACATGTTTACCTTTTTATTGACAGTGCTTCTATTTGACTATTGCATCGCAAGTAGTGATGATGACATCATGTTTTCTTTTTTAAGTTGAATGATTTGTCTGAATACACTGAAAACACTGAACATGTGTTTGTTCCCGAGCCACTCCATATCCACACTCCGGCGCACCGCTGCCGCTGAACCACCAGGCTCCTCAGTTGCGACACGTACCGCAGCCACAGCACACGGCACCGAGATCCCACCTCGGCCCGGCGCGTGTCGGTCCTCACTTAAGCCGCGCGGCGGGGCACACAGTCAGCGCAAACACGACACGTACCGCCACCGCAGCGCCAAACGCACAGCAGCCGCGGAATCAGCGTCTCAGCAGACGCCATCCCTGCCGTGAAAACGCGGAAACACACTAAACTACAAACAACGCCACATTTCACAAATAATACATGCAACATGTTTACCTTTTTATTGACAGTGCTTCTATTTGACTATTGCATCGCAAGTAGTGATGATGACATCATGTTTTCTTTTTTAAGTTGAATGATTTGTCTGAATACACTGAAAACACTGAACATGTGTTTGTTCCCTTTTCAGGATGAGTTGGAAGCAACCCAAGAGGGGCAGTGGCCCTGGTGGCAGTAGTGAATGAAGATCAGGTTAGTTTACTGGCCTGAGTACAGTCCTCACAGTTTAAGTGAGGACACGCACCGCGGCCGCGGAACCACAAGGCTCCCCAGTTACGACAGGTACCGCCGCCGCAGCGCACGGCACCGGAACCGCAGCCGCGGAGCGCACGGAGCGCACAGCAGCCACGGAGCCCGCGCAAACCGAGATACATTCAAGATACATTCTCAACATTAACTTCATAAAAAAAGTGCGGTGCGCCCGGCCCCGCCTCGGCCCGGCGCGTGTCGGTCTTCACTTAAGCCGCGCGGCGTGGCGCAGCGCACAGGCGCACCCTCCATATCCGCACAACGGCGCGACGCGCACCGCAGCCGCTGAACCACCAGGCTCCTCAGTTGCCACACGTACCGCAGCCACAGCACACGGCACCGAGATCCCACCTCGGCCCGGCGCGTGTCGGTCCTCACTTAAGCCGCGCGGCGGGGCACACAGTCAGCGCAAACACGACACGTACCGCCGCCGCAGCGCCAAACGCACAGCAGCCGCGGAACCAGCGTCTCAGCAGACGCCATCCCTGCCGTGAAAACGCGGAAACACACTAAACTACAAACAACGCCACATTCCACAAATAATACATGCAACATGTTTACCTTTTTATTGACAGTGCTTCTATTTGACTATTGCATCGCAAGTAGTGATGATGACATCATGTTTTCTTTTTTAAGTTGAATGATTTGTCTGAATACACTGAAAACACTGAACATGTGTTTGTTCCCGAGCCACTCCATATCCACACTCCGGCGCACCGCTGCCGCTGAACCACCAGGCTCCTCAGTTGCGACACGTACCGCAGCCACAGCACACGGCACCGAGATCCCACCTCGGCCCGGCGCGTGTCGGTCCTCACTTAAGCCGCGCGGCGGGGCACACAGTCAGCGCAAACACGACACGTACCGCCACCGCAGCGCCAAACGCACAGCAGCCGCGGAATCAGCGTCTCAGCAGACGCCATCCCTGCCGTGAAAACGCGGAAACACACTAAACTACAAACAACGCCACATTTCACAAATAATACATGCAACATGTTTACCTTTTTATTGACAGTGCTTCTATTTGACTATTGCATCGCAAGTAGTGATGATGACATCATGTTTTCTTTTTTAAGTTGAATGATTTGTCTGAATACACTGAAAACACTGAACATGTGTTTGTTCCCTTTTCAGGATGAGTTGGAAGCAACCCAAGAGGGGCAGTGGCCCTGGTGGCAGTAGTGAATGAAGATCAGGTTAGTTTACTGGCCTGAGTACAGTCCTCACAGTTTAAGTGAGGACACGCACCGCGGCCGCGGAACCACAAGGCTCCCCAGTTACGACAGGTACCGCCGCCGCAGCGCACGGCACCGGAACCGCACCCGCGGAGCGCACGGAGCGCACAGCAGCCACGGAGCCCGCGCAAACCGAGATACATTCAAGATACATTCTCAACATTAACTTCATAAAAAAAGTGCGGTGCGCCCGGCCCCGCCTCGGCCCGGCGCGTGTCGGTCTTCACTTAAGCCGCGCGGCGTGGCGCAGCGCACAGGCGCACCCTCCATATCCGCACAACGGCGCGTCGCGCACCGCAGCCGCTGAACCACCAGGCTCCTCAGTTGCCACACGTACCGCAGCCACAGCACACGGCACCGAGATCCCACCTCGGCCCGGCGCGTGTCGGTCCTCACTTAAGCCGCGCGGCGGGGCACACAGTCAGCGCAAACACGACACGTACCGCCGCCGCAGCGCCAAACGCACAGCAGCCGCGGAACCAGCGTCTCAGCAGACCCCATCCCTGCCGTGAAAACGCGGAAACACACTAAACTACAAACAACGCCACATTCCACAAATAATACATGCAACATGTTTACCTTTTTATTGACAGTGCTTCTATTTGACTATTGCATCGCAAGTAGTGATGATGACATCATGTTTTCTTTTTTAAGTTGAATGATTTGTCTGAATACACTGAAAACACTGAACATGTGTTTGTTCCCGAGCCACTCCATATCCACACTCCGGCGCACCGCTGCCGCTGAACCACCAGGCTCCTCAGTTGCGACACGTACCGCAGCCACAGCACACGGCACCGAGATCCCACCTCGGCCCGGCGCGTGTCGGTCCTCACTTAAGCCGCGCGGCGGGGCACACAGTCAGCGCAAACACGACACGTACCGCCACCGCAGCGCCAAACGCACAGCAGCCGCGGAATCAGCGTCTCAGCAGACGCCATCCCTGCCGTGAAAACGCGGAAACACACTAAACTACAAACAACGCCACATTTCACAAATAATACATGCAACATGTTTACCTTTTTATTGACAGTGCTTCTATTTGACTATTGCATCGCAAGTAGTGATGATGACATCATGTTTTCTTTTTTAAGTTGAATGATTTGTCTGAATACACTGAAAACACTGAACATGTGTTTGTTCCCTTTTCAGGATGAGTTGGAAGCAACCCAAGAGGGGCAGTGGCCCTGGTGGCAGTAGTGAATGAAGATCAGGTTCCTGCAGGAGTTCCCTTTGAAACTCACCATGTGTCTCTGGTCCTCACAATCAGGTTGTAATGGCTCACACACTGATCTACGCTCTCCATTTGAAGTTGTCAGAAGTAGAATGTAATAATTTGATTTAGTAGAAAGAAAAGAGTCCATTCAACTTAAGTATTAACATTTGTATAAAGAAGATCATTTCAGTTCAGATAAATCCGTTTCACATAAGTGTCACATACTTAGTAGTTTTCATTAACTGAATGGAATTAGTACAATGCACTTTACCCAAGTTACTTTAACAACAAATACTTGAGTTACTTGTACTCAAATCAAATACTTTTGTATGCTTAAATTGTTTGAGTTAATAAACTTAATTGGTTTCCTAAATGGTTAAAGTTGAAGTAACTCATTCCCCGCAGACAAGACACATTCTCAACATTAACTTCATAAAGCCAGAGACCATTATGGCTACATTGTTGAAATGAAAGAAAAACACTCAGTGCAAACATAGCCACAATCTGGAAATATAAAATGAGGTGGCCCCGTGACCCTGCCGACACCGAGGCTCATTTCATCACCGTGGACAGCGCTATGAAATCACGGCACACATTGACAAATGAACTCATGTGCATGCTCAAGCTACAATACAATTTCAAATGCATTCTTTTCTCTTTTTTTTTAGATACAAGGAAGTGCGGTGCGCCCGGCCCCGCCAGGATCCCACCTCAGCCCGGCGCGCGTCGGTCTTCACTTAAGCCGCGCGGCGTGGCACACAGGCGCACACTCCATATCCACACTCCGGCTCAACGCGCACCGCAGCCACTGAACCACCAGGCTCCTCAGTCACAGCGCACATGTTTTCAATAATAAGCCCCGCCCCAAACATTTCAAGCTTTCACACCTGATTGGCTGACCATTGTGCCAATATTTAAACTCCTGTGTTGACAGCAGCACCAGAGGGACAGATCACAGATGTAAGTTTGAAGTTACTTTGTTTCCTTGTTTCTTCACTGACATCAGTCTTCTTCTCATCTCTTGTCTTTAATGAAACGATCACAGTCACCTGTTTGTGTCTCACTCTCTGTTTGCAGCATCAACGCAAACCTGCTACAAAACCCGGACTGGTATTCATGGACGGACTGAACTGGATTTGGTTTGCTGGTGTGAGTACAACAGAAACTCATCACAACCAAACAGAAACAAACACACTTAACACTTAATTGTAAGTGTACACTCAAACTTTAACACTTTTTTTTTATCATATGACATTTAAACTAATATTTAAATAAACATTTAGTTTGGAATGAGTATCAAGTAAAACCTGAAGTGGAGCTCCACTGAATATTATTCTTATTATTATTATTATTATTATTATTATTATTATTGTTGTTACTAAGTTATGACGAAAAAAACCCAGGTCAGTATTTTGTAACCTAAGAAAACCAATGTGATGTAAGTAATTATTGAAAAGGCTATTTATTAATTTAAATAATTAATGACACTGAAGTCATTATTTAATGGTGTATTTATTAATATAAATCATCTAAAAAGGCTTGGGTTTCTAGTAACTAACTGGTGCTAACTAACTCAGCAGCCAGGAGTCACACTGTGAGTGGCTAATTGGAAGAATCAGTAGAGGAGAGGAAAGTAGAGGAAACCAGGTGCATGTACAGTGAATTTGGTCAATATTGCTTCTTGCAATAAAGAGTTACAGGGTGCTGTCACATTTCGGCAGGGCCTGCCGAGAAGTGACTGCACCCTGTAACTCTGGATTGTTAGGGCTTACATTCTCTATCTTTTCAGCATTAGCAGTCGAGGAAAACAGGTGCATGTACAATGAATTTGGTCAGTATCGCTCCTTCAAACAACGACTTATAGGGTGTACCCTGTATACAGTATTATATCTACCAGTAGACCTACGCTCACTACCTCTTAACCGATGCGCGTTCCCGTCGGAGGCAGTCATTTTTCGGCAAGGTTCAATGTGTTGTGCCTTCAGATGGTGTTCTGCACACTTTGGTTGCGCTGATTTGAGTTCCTTTTGCTTTCTTAGCATGGCCTTTCTGCTGATCTTTGACCTCAACATGGCATCACTGGATATTTTCTGTTTGTCACACCGTGGTTGTGCAAGCAGTTTGTAAAAATACTACCAGTAACCATGCCACATTAAAAGCTCCTTGAATCACCTTTCTTCCTAATGCTGATAGTCTGTTTGAACTTGATTTGGGCGTCCTGATCATGTCTACCTGCCTAAATGCAATGACTTACTGCCATGTGATTGGCTCCTTCAATCAGTGTGTTCATAAACAGAAAATGTGTACCTAATAAATTGGCAGATGTGTGTTTAAATCCAACCAGGAAGGAATATAGAAAGCAGTTTATAGTAGACATGTAGTTTTTCCTCTGCAGCTATAGGTGGGTGGAGTTTGCACTGCAGCTTCTGTGGCGTTTGTTTTGTTCACCGTTGTTGGAGACCATTATGGCTACATTGTTGAAATTAAAGAAACACACTCAGTGCAAACATAGCCACAATCTGGAAATATAAAATGAGGTCACCCTGTGACGCTGCCGACACCGAGGCTCATTTCAGCACCGTGGACAGCGCTATGAAATCACGGCACACATTGACAAATAAACTCATGAGTACAGTCCTCACAGTTTAAGTGAGGACACGCACCGCCGCCGCAGCGCCAAACGCACAGCAGCCGCGGAACCAGCGTCTCAGCAGACGCCATCCCTGCCGTGAAAACGCGGAAACACACTAAACTACAAACAACGCCACATTTCACAAATAATACATGCAACATGTTTACCTTTTTATTGACAGTGCTTCTATTTGACTATTGCATCGCAAGTAGTGATGATGACATCATGTTTTCTTTTTTAAGTTGAATGATTTGTCTGAATACACTGAAAACACTGAACATGTGTTTGTTCCCTTTTCAGGATGAGTTGGAAGCAACCCAAGAGGGGCAGTGGCCCTGGTGGCAGTAGTGAATGAAGATCAGGTTCCTGCAGGAGTTCCCTTTGAAACTCACCATGTGTCTCTGGTCCTCACAATCAGGTTGTAATGGCTCACACACTGATCTACGCTCTCCATTTGAAGTTGTCAGAAGTAGAATGTAATAATTTGATTTAGTAGAAAGAAAAGAGTCAATTCAACTTAAGTATTAACATTTGTATAAAGAAGATCATTTCAGTTCAGATAAATCCGTTTCACATAAGTGTCACATACTTAGTAGTTTTCATTAACTGAATGGAATTAGTACAATGCACTTTACCCAAGTTACTTTAACAACAAATACTTGAGTTACTTGTACTCAAATCAAATACTTTTGTATGCTTAAATTGTTTGAGTTAATAAACTTAATTGGTTTCCTAAATGGTTAAAGTTGAAGTAACTCATTCCCCGCAGACAAGATACATTCTCAACATTAACTTCATAAAACCAGAGACCATTATGGCTACATTGTTGAAATGAAAGAAACACACTCAGTGCAAACATAGCCACAATCTGGAAATATAAAATGAGGTGGCCCCGTGACGCTGCCGACACCGAGGCTCATTTCATCACCGTGGACAGCGCTATGAAATCACGGCACACATTGACAAATGAACTCATGTGCATACTCAAGCTACAATACAATTTCAAATGCATTCTTTTCTTTTTTTCTTTAGATACAAGGAAGTGCGGTGCGCCCGGCCCCGCCAGGATCCCACCTCAGCCCGGCGCGTGTCGGTCTTCACTTAAGCCGCGCGGCGTGGCGCGGCACACAGGCGCACACTCCATATCCACACTCCGGCTCAACGTGCACCGCAGCCACTGAACCACCAGGCTCCTCAGTCACAGCGCACATGTTTTCAATAATAAGCCCCGCCCCAAACATTTCAAGCTTTCACACATGATTGGCTGACCATTGTGCCAATATTTAAACTCCTGTGTTGACAGCCGCACCAGAGGGACAGATCACAGACGTAAGTTTGACGTTACTTTGTTTCCTTGTTTCTTCACTGACATCAGTCTTCTTCTCATCTCTTGTCTTTAATGAAACGATCACAGTCACCTGTTTGTGTCTCACTCTCTGTTTGCAGCATCAACGCAAACCTGCTACAAAACCCGGACTGGTATTCATGGACGGACTGAACTGGATTCGGTTTGCTGGTGTGAGTACAACAGAAACTCATCACAACCAAACAGAAACAAACACACTTAACACTTAATTGTAAGTGTACACTCAAACTTTAACACTTTTTTTTTATCATATGACATTTAAACTAATATTTAAATAAACATTTAGTTTGGAATGAGTATCAAGTAAAACCTGAAGTGGAGCTCCACTGAATATTATTCTTATTATTATTATTATTGTTGTTACTAAGTGATGACGAAAAAAACCCAGGTCAATATTTTGTAACCTAAGAAAACCAATGTGATGTAAGTAATTATTGAAAAGGCTATTTATTAATTTAAATAATTAATGACACTTAAGTCATTATTTAATGGTGTATTTATTAATATAAATCATCTAAAAAGGCTTGGGTTTCTAGTAACTAACTGGTGCTAACTAACTCAGCAGCCAGGAGTCACACTGTGAGTGGCTAATTGGAAGAATCAGTAGAGGAGAGGAAAGTAGAGGAAACCAGGTGCATGTACAGTGAATTTGGTCAATATTGCTTCTTGCAATAAAGAGTTACAGGGTGCTGTCACATTTCGGCAGGGCCTGCCGAGAAGTGACTGCACCCTGTAACTCTGGATTGTTAGGGCTTACATTCTCTATCTTTTCAGCATTAGCAGTCGAGGAAAACAGGTGCATGTACAATGAATTTGGTCAGTATCGCTCCTTCAAACAACGACTTATAGGGTGTACCCTGTATACAGTATTATATCTACCAGTAGACCTACGCTCACTACCTCTTAACCGATGCGCGTTCCCGTCGGAGGCAGTCATTTTTCGGCAAGGTTCAATGTGTTGTGCCTTCAGATGGTGTTCTGCACACTTTGGTTGCGCTGATTTGAGTTCCTTTTGCTTTCTTAGCATGGCCTTTCTGCTGATCTTTGACCTCAACATGGCATCACTGGATATTTTCTGTTTGTCACACCGTGGTTGTGCAAGCAGTTTGTAAAAATACTACCAGTAACCATGCCACATTAAAAGCTCCTTGAATCACCTTTCTTCCTAATGCTGATAGTCTGTTTGAACTTGATTTGGGCGTCCTGATCATGTCTACCTGCCTAAATGCAATGACTTACTGCCATGTGATTGGCTCCTTCAATCAGTATGTTCATAAACAGAAAATGTGTACCTAATAAATTGGCAGATGTGTGTTTAAATCCAACCAGGAAGGAATATAGAAAGCAGTTTATAGTAGACATGTAGTTTTTCCTCTGCAGCTATAGGTGGGTGGAGTTTGCACTGCAGCTTCTGTGGCGTTTGTTTTGTTCACCGTTGTTGGAGACCATTATGGCTACATTGTTGAAATTAAAGAAACACACTCAGTGCAAACATAGCCACAATCTGGAAATATAAAATGAGGTCACCCTGTGACGCTGCCGACACCGAGGCTCATTTCAGCACCGTGGACAGCGCTATGAAATCACGGCACACATTGACAAATAAACTCATGAGTACAGTCCTCACAGTTTAAGTGAGGACACGCACCGCCGCCGCAGCGCCAAACGCACAGCAGCCGCGGAACCAGCGTCTCAGCAGACGCCATCCCTGCCCTGAAAACGCGGAAACACACTAAACTACAAACAACGCCACATTTCACAAATAATACATGCAACATGTTTACCTTTTTATTGACAGTGCTTCTATTTGACTATTGCATCGCAAGTAGTGATGATGACATCATGTTTTCTTTTTTAAGTTGAATGATTTGTCTGAATACACTGAAAACACTGAACATGTGTTTGTTCCCGAGCCACTCCATATCCACACTCCGGCGCACCGCTGCCGCTGAACCACCAGGCTCCTCAGTTGCGACACGTACCGCAGCCACAGCACACGGCACCGAGATCCCACCTCGGCCCGGCGCGTGTCGGTCCTCACTTAAGCCGCGCGGCGGGGCACACAGTCAGCGCAAACACGACACGTACCGCCACCGCAGCGCCAAACGCACAGCAGCCGCGGAATCAGCGTCTCAGCAGACGCCATCCCTGCCGTGAAAACGCGGAAACACACTAAACTACAAACAACGCCACATTTCACAAATAATACATGCAACATGTTTACCTTTTTATTGACAGTGCTTCTATTTGACTATTGCATCGCAAGTAGTGATGATGACATCATGTTTTCTTTTTTAAGTTGAATGATTTGTCTGAATACACTGAAAACACTGAACATGTGTTTGTTCCCTTTTCAGGATGAGTTGGAAGCAACCCAAGAGGGGCAGTGGCCCTGGTGGCAGTAGTGAATGAAGATCAGGTTAGTTTACTGGCCTGAGTACAGTCCTCACAGTTTAAGTGAGGACACGCACCGCGGCCGCGGAACCACAAGGCTCCCCAGTTACGACAGGTACCGCCGCCGCAGCGCACGGCACCGGAACCGCAGCCGCGGAGCGCACGGAGCGCACAGCAGCCACGGAGCCCGCGCAAACCGAGATACATTCAAGATACATTCTCAACATTAACTTCATAAAAAAAGTGCGGTGCGCCCGGCCCCGCCTCGGCCCGGCGCGTGTCGGTCTTCACTTAAGCCGCGCGGCGTGGCGCAGCGCACAGGCGCACCCTCCATATCCGCACAACGGCGCGACGCGCACCGCAGCCGCTGAACCACCAGGCTCCTCAGTTGCCACACGTACCGCAGCCACAGCACACGGCACCGAGATCCCACCTCGGCCCGGCGCGTGTCGGTCCTCACTTAAGCCGCGCGGCGGGGCACACAGTCAGCGCAAACACGACACGTACCGCCGCCGCAGCGCCAAACGCACAGCAGCCGCGGAACCAGCGTCTCAGCAGACGCCATCCCTGCCGTGAAAACGCGGAAACACACTAAACTACAAACAACGCCACATTTCACAAATAATACATGCAACATGTTTACCTTTTTATTGACAGTGCTTCTATTTGACTATTGCATCGCAAGTAGTGATGATGACATCATGTTTTCTTTTTTAAGTTGAATGATTTGTCTGAATACACTGAAAACACTGAACATGTGTTTGTTCCCGAGCCACTCCATATCCACACTCCGGCGCACCGCTGCCGCTGAACCACCAGGCTCCTCAGTTGCGACACGTACCGCAGCCACAGCACACGGCACCGAGATCCCACCTCGGCCCGGCGCGTGTCGGTCCTCACTTAAGCCGCGCGGCGGGGCACACAGTCAGCGCAAACACGACACGTACCGCCACCGCAGCGCCAAACGCACAGCAGCCGCGGAATCAGCGTCTCAGCAGACGCCATCCCTGCCGTGAAAACGCGGAAACACACTAAACTACAAACAACGCCACATTTCACAAATAATACATGCAACATGTTTACCTTTTTATTGACAGTGCTTCTATTTGACTATTGCATCGCAAGTAGTGATGATGACATCATGTTTTCTTTTTTAAGTTGAATGATTTGTCTGAATACACTGAAAACACTGAACATGTGTTTGTTCCCTTTTCAGGATGAGTTGGAAGCAACCCAAGAGGGGCAGTGGCCCTGGTGGCAGTAGTGAATGAAGATCAGGTTCCTGCAGGAGTTCCCTTTGAAACTCACCATGTGTCTCTGGTCCTCACAATCAGGTTGTAATGGCTCACACACTGATCTACGCTCTCCATTTGAAGTTGTCAGAAGTAGAATGTAATAATTTGATTTAGTAGAAAGAAAAGAGTCAATTCAACTTAAGTATTAACATTTGTATAAAGAAGATCATTTCAGTTCAGATAAATCCGTTTCACATAAGTGTCACATACTTAGTAGTTTTCATTAACTGAATGGAATTAGTACAATGCACTTTACCCAAGTTACTTTAACAACAAATACTTGAGTTACTTGTACTCAAATCAAATACTTTTGTATGCTTAAATTGTTTGAGTTAATAAACTTAATTGGTTTCCTAAATGGTTAAAGTTGAAGTAACTCATTCCCCGCAGACAAGATACATTCTCAACATTAACTTCATAAAACCAGAGACCATTATGGCTACATTGTTGAAATGAAAGAAACACACTCAGTGCAAACATAGCCACAATCTGGAAATATAAAATGAGGTGGCCCCGTGACGCTGCCGACACCGAGGCTCATTTCATCACCGTGGACAGCGCTATGAAATCACGGCACACATTGACAAATGAACTCATGTGCATGCTCAAGCTACAATACAATTTCAAATGCATTCTTTTCTTTTTTTCTTTAGATACAAGGAAGTGCGGTGCGCCCGGCCCCGCCAGGATCCCACCTCAGCCCGGCGCGTGTCGGTCTTCACTTAAGCCGCGCGGCGTGGCGCGGCACACAGGCGCACACTCCATATCCACACTCCGGCTCAACGCGCACCGCAGCCACTGAACCACCAGGCTCCTCAGTCACAGCGCACATGTTTTCAATAATAAGCCCCGCCCCAAACATTTCAAGCTTTCACACCTGATTGGCTGACCATTGTGCCAATATTTAAACTCCTGTGTTGACAGCCGCACCAGAGGGAGAGGAGATGCTGACAGATCACAGACGTAAGTTTGACGTTACTTTGTTTCCTTGTTTTCTCACTGACTCCAGTCTTCTTCTCATCTCTTGTCTTTAATGAAACCATCACAGCCCCATGTTTGTGTCTCACTCTCTGTTTGCAGCACCAATGCAAACCTGCTACAGTACAAACCTGCTACAAACCCCAGACTGGATTCGGTTTACTGGCGTGAGTACAACAGAAAGTCATCACAACCAGACAGAAACAAACCGCAAACACACTTAACACTTGAATCTAAGTGTAGAGTCGAACGTTAACACTTTAATTTTGATCATATGACATTAAACTAATATTTAATTACCTCATTTATTTTTTTTATAATTTTAATAATGTAAATATTAGCATTTTAGCTCAATAGCTTCCAGGCAATGTGACCCAAAGACTCCAAATGAGTGTACAAACATAGTACTAGACTGCCTAGTCAGGACACACCTCTTTATATTCCATTTAAATACTTGATTTACTTTCAATCATTTCTTTAATGCAAATATTAGCATTTTATCTCAATCGCGTCCAGGCCATGTGACCCTAAAGATTCCAAAACAGTGCAGCAACATAGAACTAGACTGCCTAGTCAGGACACACCTCTTTTTATTCCATTTTAGTACCTCCCATAATTTTTTTTAATCCATTTTTAACGGTAATTCGTTGATGGTCCCTAAATGAGACCACGGTTGTTGAGAGCGATGGGTCGGACTTTGTACAAGCCGTGATCGTGCACCTATCTCGGGGTGGAGAAGGAGGAGGGTGCCGTTGGATCTGGAGCGAATGTCTGTTGAATATCCAACCTGGAACTGATTTCAGCGCGGTACGTTGTCGGAGGTGATCAGCTCCGACCTCTGCGGACGCTCGGTGCTCACAGTGCCCAGGGCAGAGCAGCGTTACCTCGGCCTGTCCTGATGAAATGATCCGCTGGCTCAGACGTCTCTCAGATGCTTGGTGTGATCCATAGATTTGTGGTTGACGTGTTACTTTGTTTTTAATGTAAACACTTTGTATATTATTACTAATAATTGATTTTACCTTCGAATTTTAGGTTTATATTAAAGTGGCACGGCCATTGTATATGTATTTGTTAAAATCCCAAGTCTCCTCCTCACCTGCCTCATCACTGGCATACCTACCTGGACCACACCCCTAATCCTATATAACCCGCCCCTTCCGCCCTTTGACCCCCCTATTTTCCCTCCAAACAATCCACGAGAACAAAGGGACACTGGCTGTGAGTTTTATGGACGTTCACTCATTTAATGTTTCATTTGGTTGATACTACATCTTGTATGAAGACTTACTTATTGCTTGTGTGTCATTATACTAGATTCCTGAGTTTAATCCTTTGCTAAAGAGAGGAAAGTAAGAGTGGATGTATTATTGATGTTAGTCTAAGACAACCTCATTTCTTATTGTATATTTGATACTTTCTAGATTGTAATATTTCCTTTATCATTTTCATATAGACAGAATCATCCACCATTACCCCTCATCACCGACTACCGTTTACTTGGAAATAAAATATTGCAACTTGGAAAGCTGCCTGGATCCTGTGTTTAAATGTGCACCCAACATATGATGTTCAGTCAATCACCGCCACTATAGTGTACAGTTCTTTCATATTTGTGTATGTATTTGAGTATAAATGTACAATTGTAAGTTCAAATAAATAATACATTAACTGTCAGTTGATGTACTGATATCTATGAGTAGTCTAGTGAAAAACAGACGTAGCACCATCAGTAGCTCTTTGTGTTTTATGTCACAGGTCTCCATCAACATATGCAGCACTCGGGCATGAAGAAACTGTGAATTCAGCTCCTCCTTGCCGAACTAAAAGAGAGACGACCTGCACTCTTTAGTGAAGCTCAAGTGAGTGAAAGAGGATGGTGACACCCACACACTGTCAAAGTCATCGTTGTAGCAATGCCTCATCTGGAAAAGAGTTTTAATAGGGCACCAGACAGATCACAGATGTAAGTTTGACGTTACTTTGTTTCCTTGTTTCTTCACTGACATCAGTCTTCTTCTCATCTCTTGTCTTTAATGAAACGATCACAGTCACCTGTTTGTGTCTCACTCTCTGTTTGCAGCATCAACGCAAACCTGCTACAAAACCCGGACTGGTATTCATGGACGGACTGAACTGGATTCGGTTTGCTGGTGTGAGTACAACAGAAACTCATCACAACCAAACAGAAACAAACACACTTAACACTTAATTGTAAGTGTACACTCAAACTTTAACACTTTTTTTTATCATATGACATTTAAACTAATATTTAAATAAACATTTAGTTTGGAATGAGTATCAAGTAAAACCTGAAGTGGAGCTCCACTGAATATTATTATTATTATTATTATTATTATTATTATTATTATTGTTACTAAGTGATGACGAAAAAAACCCAGGTCAGTATTTTGTAACCTAAGAAAACCAATGTGATGTAAGTAATTATTGAAAAGGCTATTTATTAATTTAAATAATTAATGACACTGAAGTCATTATTTAATGGTGTATTTATTAATATAAATCATCTAAAAAGGCTTGGGTTTCTAGTAACTAACTGGTGCTAACTAACTCAGCAGCCAGGAGTCACACTGTGAGTGGCCGATTGGAAGAATCAGTAGAGGAGAGGAAAGTAGAGGAAACCAGGTGCATGTACAGTGAATTTGGTCAATATTGCTTCTTGCAATAAAGAGTTACAGGGTGCTGTCACATTTCGGCAGGGCCTGCCGAGAAGTGACTGCACCCTGTAACTCTGGATTGTTAGGGCTTACATTCTCTATCTTTTCAGCATTAGCAGTCGAGGAAAACAGGTGCATGTACAATGAATTTGGTCAGTATCGCTCCTTCAAACAACGACTTATAGGGTGTACCCTGTATACAGTATTATATCTACCAGTAGACCTACGCTCACTACCTCTTAACCGATGCGCGTTCCCGTCGGAGGCAGTCATTTTTCGGCAAGGTTCAATGTGTTGTGCCTTCAGATGGTGTTCTGCACACTTTGGTTGCGCTGATTTGAGTTCCTTTTGCTTTCTTAGCATGGCCTTTCTGCTGATCTTTGACCTCAACATGGCATCACTGGATATTTTCTGTTTGTCACACCGTGGTTGTGCAAGCAGTTTGTAAAAATACTACCAGTAACCATGCCACATTAAAAGCTCCTTGAATCACCTTTCTTCCTAATGCTGATAGTCTGTTTGAACTTGATTTGGGCGTCCTGATCATGTCTACCTGCCTAAATGCAATGACTTACTGCCATGTGATTGGCTCCTTCAATCAGTGTGTTCATAAACAGAAAATGTGTACCTAATAAATTGGCAGATGTGTGTTTAAATCCAACCAGGAAGGAATATAGAAAGCAGTTTATAGTAGACATGTAGTTTTTCCTCTGCAGTTATAGGTGGGTGGAGTTTGCACTGCAGCTTCTGTGGCGTTTGTTTTGTTCACGTTGTTGGAGACCATTATGGCTACATTGTTGAAATTAAAGAAACACACTCAGTGCAAACATAGCCACAATCTGGAAATATAAAATGAGGTCACCCTGTGACGCTGCCGACACCGAGGCTCATTTCAGCACCGTGGACAGCGCTATGAAATCACGGCACACATTGACAAATAAACTCATGAGTACAGTCCTCACAGTTTAAGTGAGGACACGCACCGCGGCCGCGGAACCACCAGGCTCCCCAGTTACGACAGGTACCGCCGCCGCAGCGCACGGCACCGGAACCGCAGCCGCGGAGCGCACTGCAGCCGCGTAGCGCACAGCAGCCGCGGAGCCCGCGCAAACCGAGATACATTCAAGATACATTCTCAACATTGACTTCATAAAAAAAGTGCGGTGCGCCCGGCCCCGCCTCGGCCCGGCGCGTGTCGGTCTTCACTTAAGCCGCGCGGCGTGGCGCAGCGCACAGGCGCACCCTCCATATCCGCACAACGGCGCGACGCGCACCGCAGCCGCTGAACCACCAGGCTCCTCAGTTGCGACACGTACCGCAGCCACAGCACACGGCACCGAGATCCCACCTCGGCCCGGCGCGTGTCGGTCCTCACTTAAGCCGCGCGGCGGGGCACACAGTCAGCGCAAACACGACACGTACCGCCGCCGCAGCGCCAAACGCACAGCAGCCGCGGAACCAGCGTCTCAGCAGACGCCATCCCTGCCATGAAAACGCGGAAACACACTAAACTACAAACAACGCCACATTTCACAAATAATACATGCAACATGTTTACCTTTTTATTGACAGTGCTTCTATTTGACTATTGCATCGCAAGTAGTGATGATGACATCATGTTTTCTTTTTTAAGTTGAATGATTTGTCTGAATACACTGAAAACACTGAACATGTGTTTGTTCCCGAGCCACTCCATATCCACACTCCGGCGCACCGCTGCCGCTGAACCACCAGGCTCCTCAGTTGCGACACGTACCGCAGCCACAGCACACGGCACCGAGATCCCACCTCGGCCCGGCGCGTGTCGGTCCTCACTTAAGCCGCGCGGCGGGGCACACAGTCAGCGCAAACACGACACGTACCGCCACCGCAGCGCCAAACGCACAGCAGCCGCGGAATCAGCGTCTCAGCAGACGCCATCCCTGCCGTGAAAACGCGGAAACCCACTAAACTACAAACAACGCCACATTTCACAAATAATACATGCAACATGTTTACCTTTTTATTGACAGTGCTTCTATTTGACTATTGCATCGCAAGTAGTGATGATGACATCATGTTTTCTTTTTTAAGTTGAATGATTTGTCTGAATACACTGAAAACACTGAACATGTGTTTGTTCCCTTTTCAGGATGAGTTGGAAGCAACCCAAGAGGGGCAGTGGCCCTGGTGGCAGTAGTGAATGAAGATCAGGTTAGTTTACTGGCCTGAGTACAGTCCTCACAGTTTAAGTGAGGACACGCACCGCGGCCGCGGAACCACAAGGCTCCCCAGTTACGACAGGTACCGCCGCCGCAGCGCACGGCACCGGAACCGCAGCCGCGGAGCGCACGGAGCGCACAGCAGCCACGGAGCCCGCGCAAACCGAGATACATTCAAGATACATTCTCAACATTAACTTCATAAAAAAAGTGCGGTGCGCCCGGCCCCGCCTCGGCCCGGCGCGTGTCGGTCTTCACTTAAGCCGCGCGGCGTGGCGCAGCGCACAGGCGCACCCTCCATATCCGCACAACGGCGCGACGCGCACCGCAGCCGCTGAACCACCAGGCTCCTCAGTTGCCACACGTACCGCAGCCACAGCACACGGCACCGAGATCCCACCTCGGCCCGGCGCGTGTCGGTCCTCACTTAAGCCGCGCGGCGGGGCACACAGTCAGCGCAAACACGACACGTACCGCCGCCGCAGCGCCAAACGCACAGCAGCCGCGGAACCAGCGTCTCAGCAGACGCCATCCCTGCCGTGAAAACGCGGAAACACACTAAACTACAAACAACGCCACATTTCACAAATAATACATGCAACATGTTTACCTTTTTATTGACAGTGCTTCTATTTGACTATTGCATCGCAAGTAGTGATGATGACATCATGTTTTCTTTTTTAAGTTGAATGATTTGTCTGAATACACCGAAAACACTGAACATGTGTTTGTTCCCGAGCCACTCCATATCCACACTCCGGCGCACCGCTGCCGCTGAACCACCAGGCTCCTCAGTTGCGACACGTACCGCAGCCACAGCACACGGCACCGAGATCCCACCTCGGCCCGGCGCGTGTCGGTCCTCACTTAAGCCGCGCGGCGGGGCACACAGTCAGCGCAAACACGACACGTACCGCCACCGCAGCGCCAAACGCACAGCAGCCGCGGAATCAGCGTCTCAGCAGACGCCATCCCTGCCGTGAAAACGCGGAAACACACTAAACTACAAACAACGCCACATTTCACAAATAATACATGCAACATGTTTACCTTTTTATTGACAGTGCTTCTATTTGACTATTGCATCGCAAGTAGTGATGATGACATCATGTTTTCTTTTTTAAGTTGAATGATTTGTCTGAATACACTGAAAACACTGCACATGTGTTTGTTCCCTTTTCAGGATGAGTTGGAAGCAACCCAAGAGGGGCAGTGGCCCTGGTGGCAGTAGTGAATGAAGATCAGGTTAGTTTACTGGCCTGAGTACAGTCCTCACAGTTTAAGTGAGGACACGCACCGCGGCCGCGGAACCACCAGGCTCCCCAGTTACGACAGGTACCGCCGCCGCAGCGCACGGCACCGGAACCGCGTACATTCAAGATACATTCTCAACATTAACTTCATAAAAAAATTGCGGTGCCCCCGGCCCCGCCTCGGCCCGGCGCGTGTCGGTCTTCACTTAAGCTGCGCGGCGTGGCGCAGCGCACAGGCGCACCCTCCATATCCGCACAACGGCGCGACGCGCACCGCAGCCGCTGAACCACCAGGCTCCTCAGTTGCGACACGTACCGCAGCCACAGCACACGGCACCGAGATCCCACCTCGGCCCGGCGCGTGTCGGTCCTCACTTAAGCCGCGCGGCGGGGCACACAGTCAGTGCAAACACGACACGTACCGCCGCCGCAGCGCCAAACGCACAGCAGCCGCGGAACCAGCGTCTCAGCAGACGCCATCCCTGCCATGAAAACGCGGAAACACACTAAACTACAAACAACGCCACATTTCACAAATAATACATGCAACATGTTAACCTTTTTATTGACAGTGCTTCTATTTGACTATTGCATCGCAAGTAGTGATGATGACATCATGTTTTCTTTTTTAAGTTGAATGATTTGTCTGAATACACTGAAAACACTGAACATGTGTTTGTTCCCGAGCCACTCCATATCCACACTCCGGCGCACCGCTGCCGCTGAACCACCAGGCTCCTCAGTTGCGACACGTACCGCAGCCACAGCACACGGCACCGAGATCCCACCTCGGCCCGGCGCGTGTCGGTCCTCACTTAAGCCGCGCGGCGGGGCACACAGTCAGTGCAAACACGACACGTACCGCCGCCGCAGCGCCAAACGCACAGCAGCCGCGGAACCAGCGTCTCAGCAGACGCCATCCCTGCCATGAAAACGCGGAAACACACTAAACTACAAACAACGCCACATTTCACAAATAATACATGCAACATGTTTACCTTTTTATTGACAGTGCTTCTATTTGACTATTGCAAGTAGTGATGATGACATCATGTTTTCTTTTTTAAGTTGAATGATTTGTCTGAATACACTGAAAACACTGAACATGTGTTTGTTCCCTTTTCAGGATGAGTTGGAAGCAACCCAAGAGGGGCAGTGGCCCTGGTGGCAGTAGTGAATGAAGATCAGGTTCCTGCAGGAGTTCCCTTTGAAACTCACCATGTGTCTCTGGTCCTCACAATCAGGTTGTAATGGCTCACACACTGATCTACGCTCTCCATTTGAAGTTGTCAGAAGTAGAATGTAATAATTTGATTTAGTAGAAAGAAAAGAGTCAATTCAACTTAAGTATTAACATTTGTATAAAGAAGATCATTTCAGTTCAGATAAATCCGTTTCACATAAGTGTCACATACTTAGTAGTTTTCATTAACTGAATGGAATTAGTACAATGCACTTTACCCAAGTTACTTTAACAACAAATACTTGAGTTACTTGTACTCAAATCAAATACTTTTGTATGCTTAAATTGTTTGAGTTAATAAACTTAATTGGTTTCCTAAATGGTTAAAGTTGAAGTAACTCATTCCCCGCAGACAAGATACATTCTCAACATTAACTTCATAAAACCAGAGACCATTATGGCTACATTGTTGAAATGAAAGAAACACACTCAGTGCAAACATAGCCACAATCTGGAAATATAAAATGAGGTGGCCCCGTGACGCTGCCGACACGAGGCTCATTTCATCACCGTGGACAGCGCTATGAAATCACGGCACACATTGACAAATGAACTCATGTGCATGCTCAAGCTACAATACAATTTCAAATGCATTCTTTTCTTTTTTTCTTTAGATACAAGGAAGTGCGGTGCGCCCGGCCCCGCCAGGATCCCACCTCAGCCCGGCGCGTGTCGGTCTTCACTTAAGCCGCGCGGCGTGGCGCGGCACACAGGCGCACACTCCATATCCACACTCGGGCTCAACGCGCACCGCAGCCACTGAACCACCAGGCTCCTCAGTCACAGCGCACATGTTTTCAATAATAAGCCCCGCCCCAAACATTTCAAGCTTTCACACCTGATTGGCTGACCATTGTGCCAATATTTAAACTCCTGTGTTGACAGCCGCACCAGAGGGACAGATCACAGATGTAAGTTTGACGTTACTTTGTTTCCTTGTTTATTCACTGACATCAGTCTTCTTCTCATCTCTTGTCTTTAATGAAACGATCACAGTCACCTGTTTGTGTCTCACTCTCTGTTTGCAGCATCAACGCAAACCTGCTACAAAACCCGGACTGGTATTCATGGACGGACTGAACTGGATTCGGTTTGCTGGTGTGAGTACAACAGAAACTCATCACAACCAAACAGAAACAAACACACTTAACACTTAATTGTAAGTGTACACTCAAACTTTAACACTTTTTTTTATCATATGACATTTAAACTAATATTACATATTTTACTAATATAAACATTTAGTTTGGAATGAGTATCAAGTAAAACCTGAAGTGGAGCTCCACTGAATATTATTATTATTATTATTATTATTATTATTATTATTATTGTTACTAAGTGATGACGAAAAAAACCCAGGTCAGTATTTTGTAACCTAAGAAAACCAATGTGATGTAAGTAATTATTGAAAAGGCTATTTATTAATTTAAATAATTAATGACACTTAAGTCGTTATTTAATGGTGTATTTATTAATATAAATCATCTAAAAAGGCTTGGGTTTCTAGTAACTAACTGGTGCTAACTAACTCAGCAGCCAGGAGTCACACTGTGAGTGGCCGATTGGAAGAATCAGTAGAGGAGAGGAAAGTAGAGGAAAACAGGTGCATGTACAATGAATTTGGTCAGTATCGCTCCTTCAAACAACGACTTATAGGGTGTACCCTGTATACAGTATTATATCTACCAGTAGACCTACGCTCACTACCTCTTAACCGATGCGCGTTCCCGTCGGAGGCAGTCATTTTTCGGCAAGGTTCAATGTGTTGTGCCTTCAGATGGTGTTCTGCACACTTTGGTTGCGCTGATTTGAGTTCCTTTTGCTTTCTTAGCATGGCCTTTCTGCTGATCTTTGACCTCAACATGGCATCACTGGATATTTTCTGTTTGTCACACCGTGGTTGTGCAAGCAGTTTGTAAAAATACTACCAGTAACCATGCCACATTAAAAGCTCCTTGAATCACCTTTCTTCCTAATGCTGATAGTCTGTTTGAACTTGATTTGGGCGTCCTGATCATGTCTACCTGCCTAAATGCAATGACTTACTGCCATGTGATTGGCTCCTTCAATCAGTGTGTTCATAAACAGAAAATGTGTACCTAATAAATTGGCAGATGTGTGTTTAAATCCAACCAGGAAGGAATATAGAAAGCAGTTTATAGTAGACATGTAGTTTTTCCTCTGCAGTTATAGGTGGGTGGAGTTTGCACTGCAGCTTCTGTGGCGTTTGTTTTGTTCACCGTTGTTGGAGACCATTATGGCTACATTGTTGAAATTAAAGAAACACACTCAGTGCAAACATAGCCACAATCTGGAAATATAAAATGAGGTCACCCTGTGACGCTGCCGACACCGAGGCTCATTTCAGCACCGTGGACAGCGCTATGAAATCACGGCACACATTGACAAATAAACTCATGAGTACAGTCCTCACAGTTTAAGTGAGTTGAATGATTTGTCTGAATACACTGAAAACACTGAACATGTGTTTGTTCCCGAGCCACTCCATATCCACACTCCGGCGCACCGCTGCCGCTGAACCACCAGGCTCCTCAGTTGCGACACGTACCGCAGCCACAGCACACGGCACCGAGATCCCACCTCGGCCCGGCGCGTGTCGGTCCTCACTTAAGCCGCGCGGCGGGGCACACAGTCAGAGCAAACACGACACGTACCGCCACCGCAGCGCCAAACGCACAGCAGCCGCGGAATCAGCGTCTCAGCAGACGCCATCCCTGCCGTGAAAACGCGGAAACACACTAAACTACAAACAACGCCACATTTCACAAATAATACATGCAACATGTTTACCTTTTTATTGACAGTGCTTCTATTTGACTATTGCATCGCAAGTAGTGATGATGACATCATGTTTTCTTTTTTAAGTTGAATGATTTGTCTGAATACACTGAAAACACTGAACATGTGTTTGTTCCCTTTTCAGGATGAGTTGGAAGCAACCCAAGAGGGGCAGTGGCCCTGGTGGCAGTAGTGAATGAAGATCAGGTTAGTTTACTGGCCTGAGTACAGTCCTCACAGTTTAAGTGAGGACACGCACCGCGGCCGCGGAACCACAAGGCTCCCCAGTTACGACAGGTACCGCCGCCGCAGCGCACGGCACCGGAACCGCAGCCGCGGAGCGCACGGAGCGCACAGCAGCCACGGAGCCCGCGCAAACCGAGATACATTCAAGATACATTCTCAACATTAACTTCATAAAAAAAGTGCGGTGCGCCCGGCCCCGCCTCGGCCCGGCGCGTGTCGGTCTTCACTTAAGCCGCGCGGCGTGGCGCAGCGCACAGGCGCACCCTCCATATCCGCACAACGGCGCGACGCGCACCGCAGCCGCTGAACCACCAGGCTCCTCAGTTGCCACACGTACTGCAGCCACAGCACACGGCACCGAGATCCCACCTCGGCCCGGCGCGTGTCGGTCCTCACTTAAGCCGCGCGGCGGGGCACACAGTCAGCGCAAACACGACACGTACCGCCGCCGCAGCGCCAAACGCACAGCAGCCGCGGAACCAGCGTCTCAGCAGACCCCATCCCTGCCGTGAAAACGCGGAAACACACTAAACTACAAACAACGCCACATTCCACAAATAATACATGCAACATGTTTACCTTTTTATTGACAGTGCTTCTATTTGACTATTGCATCGCAAGTAGTGATGATGACATCATGTTTTCTTTTTTAAGTTGAATGATTTGTCTGAATACACTGAAAACACTGAACATGTGTTTGTTCCCGAGCCACTCCATATCCACACTCCGGCGCACCGCTGCCGCTGAACCACCAGGCTCCTCAGTTGCGACACGTACCGCAGCCACAGCACACGGCACCGAGATCCCACCTCGGCCCGGCGCGGGTCGGTCCTCACTTAAGCCGCGCGGCGGGGCACACAGTCAGCGCAAACACGACACGTACCGCCACCGCAGCGCCAAACGCACAGCAGCCGCGGAATCAGCGTCTCAGCAGACGCCATCCCTGCCGTGAAAACGCGGAAACACACTAAACTACAAACAACGCCACATTTCACAAATAATACATGCAACATGTTTACCTTTTTATTGACAGTGCTTCTATTTGACTATTGCATCGCAAGTAGTGATGATGACATCATGTTTTCTTTTTTAAGTTGAATGATTTGTCTGAATACACTGAAAACACTGAACATGTGTTTGTTCCCTTTTCAGGATGAGTTGGAAGCAACCCAAGAGGGGCAGTGGCCCTGGTGGCAGTAGTGAATGAAGATCAGGTTCCTGCAGGAGTTCCCTTTGAAACTCACCATGTGTCTCTGGTCCTCACAATCAGGTTGTAATGGCTCACACACTGATCTACGCTCTCCATTTGAAGTTGTCAGAAGTAGAATGTAATAATTTGATTTAGTAGAAAGAAAAGAGTCAATTCAACTTAAGTATTAACATTTGTATAAAGAAGATCATTTCAAGTAGTGATGATGACATCATGTTTTCTTTTTTAAGTTGAATGATTTGTCTGAATACACTGAAAACACTGCACATGTGTTTGTTCCCTTTTCAGGATGAGTTGGAAGCAACCCAAGAGGGGCAGTGGCCCTGGTGGCAGTAGTGAATGAAGATCAGGTTCCTGCAGGAGTTCCCTTTGAAACTCACCATGTGTCTCTGGTCCTCACAATCAGGTTGTAATGGCTCACACACTGATCTACGCTCTCCATTTGAAGTTGTCAGAAGTAGAATGTAATAATTTGATTTAGTAGAAAGAAAAGAGTCAATTCAACTTAAGTATTAACATTTGTATAAAGAAGATCATTTCAGTTCAGATAAATCCGTTTCACATAAGTGTCACATACTTAGTAGTTTTCATTAACTGAATGGAATTAGTACAATGCACTTTACCCAAGTTACTTTAACAACAAATACTTGAGTTACTTGTACTCAAATCAAATACTTTTGTATGCTTAAATTGTTTGAGTTAATAAACTTAATTGGTTTCCTAAATGGTTAAAGTTGAAGTAACTCATTCCCCGCAGACAAGATACATTCTCAACATTAACTTCATAAAACCAGAGACCATTATGGCTACATTGTTGAAATGAAAGAAACACACTCAGTGCAAACATAGCCACAATCTGGAAATATAAAATGAGGTGGCCCCGTGACCCTGCCGACACCGAGGCTCATTTCATCACCGTGGACAGCGCTATGAAATCACGGCACACATTGACAAATGAACTCATGTGCATGCTCAAGCTACAATACAATTTCAAATGCATTCTTTTCTTTTTTTCTTTAGATACAAGGAAGTGCGGTGCGCCCGGCCCCGCCAGGATCCCACCTCAGCCCGGCGCGTGTCGGTCTTCACTTAAGCCGCGCGGCGTGGCGCGGCACACAGGCGCACACTCCATATCCACACTCCGGCTCAACGCGCACCGCAGCCACTGAACCACCAGGCTCCTCAGTCACAGCGCACATGTTTTCAATAATAAGCCCCGCCCCAAACATTTCAAGCTTTCACACCTGATTGGCTGACCATTGTGCCAATATTTAAACTCCTGTGTTGACAGCCGCACCAGAGGGACAGATCACAGATGTAAGTTTGACGTTACTTTGTTTCCTTGTTTCTTCACTGACATCAGTCTTCTTCTCATCTCTTGTCTTTAATGAAACGATCACAGTCACCTGTTTGTGTCTCACTCTCTGTTTGCAGCATCAACGCAAACCTGCTACAAAACCCGGACTGGTATTCATGGACGGACTGAACTGGATTTGGTTTGCTGGTGTGAGTACAACAGAAACTCATCACAACCAAACAGAAACAAACACACTTAACACTTAATTGTAAGTGTACACTCAAACTTTAACACTTTTTTTTTATCATATGACATTTAAACTAATATTTAAATAAACATTTAGTTTGGAATGAGTATCAAGTAAAACCTGAAGTGGAGCTCCACTGAATATTATTCTTATTATTCTTATTATTATTATTGTTACTAAGTGATGACGAAAAAAACCCAGGTCAGTATTTTGTAACCTAAGAAAACCAATGTGATGTAAGTAATTATTGAAAAGGCTATTTATTAATTTAAATAATTAATGACACTTAAGTCGTTATTTAATGGTGTATTTATTAATATAAATCATCTAAAAAGGCTTGGGTTTCTAGTAACTAACTGGTGCTAACTAACTCAGCAGCCAGGAGTCACACTGTGAGTGGCTAATTGGAAGAATCAGTAGAGGAGAGGAAAGTAGAGGAAACCAGGTGCATGTACAGTGAATTTGGTCAATATTGCTTCTTGCAATAAAGAGTTACAGGGTGCTGTCACATTTCGGCAGGGCCTGCCGAGAAGTGACTGCACCCTGTAACTCTGGATTGTTAGGGCTTACATTCTCTATCTTTTCAGCATTAGCAGCCGAGCAAAACAGGTGCATGTACAATGAATTTGGTCAGTATCGCTCCTTCAAACAACGACTTATAGGGTGTACCCTGTATACAGTATTATATCTACCAGTAGACCTACGCTCACTACCTCTTAACCGATGCGCGTTCCCGTCGGAGGCAGTCATTTTTCGGCAAGGTTCAATGTGTTGTGCCTTCAGATGGTGTTCTGCACACTTTGGTTGCGCTGATTTGAGTTCCTTTTGCTTTCTTAGCATGGCCTTTCTGCTGATCTTTGACCTCAACATGGCATCACTGGATATTTTCTGTTTGTCACACCGTGGTTGTGCAAGCAGTTTGTAAAAATACTACCAGTAACCATGCCACATTAAAAGCTCCTTGAATCACCTTTCTTCCTAATGCTGATAGTCTGTTTGAACTTGATTTGGGCGTCCTGATCATGTCTACCTGCCTAAATGCAATGACTTACTGCCATGTGATTGGCTCCTTCAATCAGTGTGTTCATAAACAGAAAATGTGTACCTAATAAATTGGCAGATGTGTGTTTAAATCCAACCAGGAAGGAATATAGAAAGCAGTTTATAGTAGACATGTAGTTTTTCCTCTGCAGTTATAGGTGGGTGGAGTTTGCACTGCAGCTTCTGTGGCGTTTGTTTTGTTCACCGTTGTTGGAGACCATTATGGCTACATTGTTGAAATTAAAGAAACACACTCAGTGCAAACATAGCCACAATCTGGAAATATAAAATGAGGTCACCCTGTGACGCTGCCGACACCGAGGCTCATTTCAGCACCGTGGACAGCGCTATGAAATCACGGCACACATTGACAAATAAACTCATGAGTACAGTCCTCACAGTTTAAGTGAGGACACGCACCGCGGCCGCGGAACCACCAGGCTCCCCAGTTACGACAGGTACCGCCGCCGCAGCGCACGGCACCGGAACCGCAGCCGCGGAGCGCACGGAGCGCACAGCAGCCACGGAGCCCGCGCAAACCGAGATACATTCAAGATACATTCTCAACATTAACTTCATAAAAAAAGTGCGGTGCGCCCGGCCCCGCCTCGGCCCGGCGCGTGTCGGTCTTCACTTAAGCCGCGCGGCGTGGCGCAGCGCACAGGCGCACCCTCCATATCCGCACAACGGCGCGACGCGCACCGCAGCCGCTGAACCACCAGGCTCCTCAGTTGCCACACGTACCGCAGCCACAGCACACGGCACCGAGATCCCACCTCGGCCCGGCGCGTGTCGGTCCTCACTTAAGCCGCGCGGCGGGGCACACAGTCAGCGCAAACACGACACGTACCGCCGCCGCAGCGCCAAACGCACAGCAGCCGCGGAACCAGCGTCTCAGCAGACGCCATCCCTGCCGTGAAAACGCGGAAACACACTAAACTACAAACAACGCCACATTTCACAAATAATACATGCAACATGTTTACCTTTTTATTGACAGTGCTTCTATTTGACTATTGCATCGCAAGTAGTGATGATGACATCATGTTTTCTTTTTTAAGTTGAATGATTTGTCTGAATACACTGAAAACACTGAACATGTGTTTGTTCCCGAGCCACTCCATATCCACACTCCGGCGCACCGCTGCCGCTGAACCACCAGGCTCCTCAGTTGCGACACGTACCGCAGCCACAGCACACGGCACCGAGATCCCACCTCGGCCCGGCGCGTGTCGGTCCTCACTTAAGCCGCGCGGCGGGGCACACAGTCAGCGAAAACACGACACGTACCGCCACCGCAGCGCCAAACGCACAGCAGCCGCGGAATCAGCGTCTCAGCAGACGCCATCCCTGCCGTGAAAACGCGGAAACACACTAAACTACAAACAACGCCACATTTCACAAATAATACATGCAACATGTTTACCTTTTTATTGACAGTGCTTCTATTTGACTATTGCATCGCAAGTAGTGATGATGACATCATGTTTTCTTTTTTAAGTTGAATGATTTGTCTGAATACACTGAAAACACTGAACATGTGTTTGTTCCCTTTTCAGGATGAGTTGGAAGCAACCCAAGAGGGGCAGTGGCCCTGGTGGCAGTAGTGAATGAAGATCGGGTTAGTTTACTGGCCTGAGTACAGTCCTCACAGTTTAAGTGAGGACACGCACCGCGGCCGCGGAACCACAAGGCTCCCCAGTTACGACAGGTACCGCCGCCGCAGCGCACGGCACCGGAACCGCAGCCGCGGAGCGCACGGAGCGCACAGCAGCCACGGAGCCCGCGCAAACCGAGATACATTCAAGATACATTCTCAACATTAACTTCATAAAAAAAGTGCGGTGCGCCCGGCCCCGCCTCGGCCCGGCGCGTGTCGGTCTTCACTTAAGCCGCGCGGCGTGGCGCAGCGCACAGGCGCACCCTCCATATCCGCACAACGGCGCGACGCGCACCGCAGCCGCTGAACCACCAGGCTCCTCAGTTGCCACACGTACTGCAGCCACAGCACACGGCACCGAGATCCCACCTCGGCCCGGCGCGTGTCGGTCCTCACTTAAGCCGCGCGGCGGGGCACACAGTCAGCGCAAACACGACACGTACCGCCGCCGCAGCGCCAAACGCACAGCAGCCGCGGAACCAGCGTCTCAGCAGACCCCATCCCTGCCGTGAAAACGCGGAAACACACTAAACTACAAACAACGCCACATTCCACAAATAATACATGCAACATGTTTACCTTTTTATTGACAGTGCTTCTATTTGACTATTGCATCGCAAGTAGTGATGATGACATCATGTTTTCTTTTTTAAGTTGAATGATTTGTCTGAATACACTGAAAACACTGAACATGTGTTTGTTCCCGAGCCACTCCATATCCACACTCCGGCGCACCGCTGCCGCTGAACCACCAGGCTCCTCAGTTGCGACACGTACCGCAGCCACAGCACACGGCACCGAGATCCCACCTCGGCCCGGCGCGTGTCGGTCCTCACTTAAGCCGCGCGGCGGGGCACACAGTCAGCGCAAACACGACACGTACCGCCACCGCAGCGCCAAACGCACAGCAGCCGCGGAATCAGCGTCTCAGCAGACGCCATCCCTGCCGTGAAAACGCGGAAACACACTAAACTACAAACAACGCCACATTTCACAAATAATACATGCAACATGTTTACCTTTTTATTGACAGTGCTTCTATTTGACTATTGCATCGCAAGTAGTGATGATGACATCATGTTTTCTTTTTTAAGTTGAATGATTTGTCTGAATACACTGAAAACACTGAACATGTGTTTGTTCCCTTTTCAGGATGAGTTGGAAGCAACCCAAGAGGGGCAGTGGCCCTGGTGGCAGTAGTGAATGAAGATCAGGTTAGTTTACTGGCCTGAGTACAGTCCTCACAGTTTAAGTGAGGACACGCACCGCGGCCGCGGAACCACAAGGCTCCCCAGTTACGACAGGTACCGCCGCCGCAGCGCACGGCACCGGAACCGCAGCCGCGGAGCGCACGGAGCGCACAGCAGCCACGGAGCCCGCGCAAACCGAGATACATTCAAGATACATTCTCAACATTAACTTCATAAAAAAAGTGCGGTGCGCCCGGCCCCGCCTCGGCCCGGCGCGTGTCGGTCTTCACTTAAGCCGCGCGGCGTGGCGCAGCGCACAGGCGCACCCTCCATATCCGCACAACGGCGCGACGCGCACCGCAGCCGCTGAACCACCAGGCTCCTCAGTTGCCACACGTACCGCAGCCACAGCACACGGCACCGAGATCCCACCTCGGCCCGGCGCGTGTCGGTCCTCACTTAAGCCGCGCGGCGGGGCACACAGTCAGCGCAAACACGACACGTACCGCCACCGCAGCGCCAAACGCACAGCAGCCGCGGAATCAGCGTCTCAGCAGACGCCATCCCTGCCGTGAAAACGCGGAAACACACTAAACTACAAACAACGCCACATTTCACAAATAATACATGCAACATGTTTACCTTTTTATTGACAGTGCTTCTATTTGACTATTGCATCGCAAGTAGTGATGATGACATCATGTTTTCTTTTTTAAGTTGAATGATTTGTCTGAATACACTGAAAACACTGAACATGTGTTTGTTCCCTTTTCAGGATGAGTTGGAAGCAACCCAAGAGGGGCAGTGGCCCTGGTGGCAGTAGTGAATGAAGATCAGGTTAGTTTACTGGCCTGAGTACAGTCCTCACAGTTTAAGTGAGGACACGCACCGCGGCCGCGGAACCACAAGGCTCCCCAGTTACGACAGGTACCGCCGCTGCAGCGCACGGCACCGGAACTGCAGCCGCGGAGCGCACGGAGCGCACGGAGCGCACAGCAGCCACGGAGCCCGCGCAAACCGAGATACATTCAAGATACATTCTCAACATTAACTTCATAAAAAAAGTGCGGTGCGCCCGGCCCCGCCTCGGCCCGGCGCGTGTCGGTCTTCACTTAAGCCGCGCGGCGTGGCGCAGCGCACAGGCGCACCCTCCATATCCGCACAACGGCGCGACGCGCACCGCAGCCGCTGAACCACCAGGCTCCTCAGTTGCCACACGTACCGCAGCCACAGCACACGGCACCGAGATCCCACCTCGGCCCGGCGCGTGTCGGTCCTCACTTAAGCCGCGCGGCGGGGCACACAGTCAGCGCAAACACGACACGTACCGCCGCCGCAGCGCCAAACGCACAGCAGCCGCGGAACCAGCGTCTCAGCAGACGCCATCCCTGCCGTGAAAACGCGGAAACACACTAAACTACAAACAACGCCACATTTCACAAATAATACATGCAACATGTTTACCTTTTTATTGACAGTGCTTCTATTTGACTATTGCAAGTAGTGATGATGACATCATGTTTTCTTTTTTAAGTTGAATGATTTGTCTGAATACACTGAAAACACTGAACATGTGTTTGTTCCCTTTTCAGGATGAGTTGGAAGCAACCCAAGAGGGGCAGTGGCCCTGGTGGCAGTAGTGAATGAAGATCAGGTTCCTGCAGGAGTTCCCTTTGAAACTCACCATGTGTCTCTGGTCCTCACAATCAGGTTGTAATGGCTCACACACTGATCTACGCTCTCCATTTGAAGTTGTCAGAAGTA
This sequence comes from Solea solea, assembly GCF_958295425.1. NCBI lineage: Eukaryota > Metazoa > Chordata > Actinopteri > Pleuronectiformes > Soleidae > Solea > Solea solea. Next base: position 204,866 of record NW_026704010.1, on the reverse strand, counting down.
GAATGTAATAATTTGATTTAGTAGAAAGCAAAGAGTCAATTCAACTTAAGTATTAACATTTGTATAAAGAAGATCATTTCAGTTCAGATAAATCCGTTTCACATAAGTGTCACATACTTAGTAGTTTTCATTAACTGAATGGAATTAGTACAATGCACTTTACCCAAGTTACTTTAACAACAAATACTTGAGTTACTTGTACTCAAATCAAATACTTTTGTATGCTTAAATTGTTTGAGTTAATAAACTTAATTGGTTTCCTAAATGGTTAAAGTTGAAGTAACTCATTCCTCGCAGACAAGATACATTCTCAACATTAACTTCATAAAACCAGAGACCATTATGGCTACATTGTTGAAATGAAAGAAACACACTCAGTGCAAACATAGCCACAATCTGGAAATATAAAATGAGGTGGCCCCGTGACCCTGCCGACACCGAGGCTCATTTCATCACCGTGGACAGCGCTATGAAATCACGGCACACATTGACAAATGAACTCATGTGCATGCTCAAGCTACAATACAATTTCAAATGCATTCTTTTCTTTTTTTCTTTAGATACAAGGAAGTGCGGTGCGCCCGGCCCCGCCAGGATCCCACCTCAGCCCGGCGCGTGTCGGTCTTCACTTAAGCCGCGCGGCGTGGCGCGGCACACAGGCGCACACTCCATATCCACACTCCGGCTCAACGCGCACCGCAGCCACTGAACCACCAGGCTCCTCAGTCACAGCGCACATGTTTTCAATAATAAGCCCCGCCCCAAACATTTCAAGCTTTCACACATGATTGGCTGACCATTGTGCCAATATTTAAACTCCTGTGTTGACAGCCGCACCAGAGGGACAGATCACAGACGTAAGTTTGACGTTACTTTGTTTCCTTGTTTCTTCACTGACATCAGTCTTCTTCTCATCTCTTGTCTTTAATGAAACGATCACAGTCACCTGTTTGTGTCTCACTCTCTGTTTGCAGCATCAACGCAAACCTGCTACAAAACCCGGACTGGTATTCATGGACGGACTGAACTGGATTCGGTTTGCTGGTGTGAGTACAACAGAAAGTCATCACAACCAAACAGAAACAAACACACTTAACACTTAATTGTAAGTGTACACTCAAACTTTAACACTTTTTTTTATCATATGACATTTAAACTAATATTTAAATAAACATTTAGTTTGGAATGAGTATCAAGTAAAACCTGAAGTGGAGCTCCACTGAATATTATTCTTATTATTATTATTATTATTATTATTATTATTGTTGTTACTAAGTGATGACGAAAAAAACCCAGGTTAGTATTTTGTAACCTAAGAAAACCAATGTGATGTAAGTAATTATTGAAAAGGCTATTTATTAATTTAAATAATTAATGACACTTAAGTCGTTATTTAATGGTGTATTTATTAATATAAATCATCTAAAAAGGCTTGGGTTTCTAGTAACTTGCTGGTGCTAACTAACTCAGCAGCCAGGAGTCACACTGTGAGTGGCTAATTGGAAGAATCAGTAGAGGAGAGGAAAGTAGAGGAAACCAGGTGCATGTACAGTGAATTTGGTCAATATTGCTTCTTGCAATAAAGAGTTACAGGGTGCTGTCACATTTCGGCAGGGCCTGCCGAGAAGTGACTGCACCCTGTAACTCTGGATTGTTAGGGCTTACATTCTCTATCTTTTCAGCATTAGCAGTCGAGGAAAACAGGTGCATGTACAATGAATTTGGTCAGTATCGCTCCTTCAAACAACGACTTATAGGGTGTACCCTGTATACAGTATTATATCTACCAGTAGACCTACGCTCACTACCTCTTAACCGATGCGCGTTCCCGTCGGAGGCAGTCATTTTTCGGCAAGGTTCAATGTGTTGTGCCTTCAGATGGTGTTCTGCACACTTTGGTTGTGCTGATTTGAGTTCCTTTTGCTTTCTTAGCATGGCCTTTCTGCTGATCTTTGACCTCAACATGGCATCACTGGATATGTTCTGTTTGTCACACCGTGGTTGTGCAAGCAGTTTGTAAAAATACTACCAGTAACCATGCCACATTAAAAGCTCCTTGAATCACCTTTCTTCCTAATGCTGATAGTGTGTTTCAACTTGATTTGGGCGTCCTGATCATGTCTACCTGCCTAAATGCAATGACTTACTGCCATGTGATTGGCTCCTTCAATCAGTGTGTTCATAAACAGAAAATGTGTACCTAATAAATTGGCAGATGTGTGTTTAAATCCAACCAGGAAGGAATATAGAAAGCAGTTTATAGTAGACATGTAGTTTTTCCTCTGCAGCTATAGGTGGGTGGAGTTTGCACTGCAGCTTCTGTGGCGTTTGTTTTGTTCACCGTTGTTGGAGACCATTATGGCTACATTGTTGAAATTAAAGAAACACACTCAGTGCAAACATAGCCACAATCTGGAAATATAAAATGAGGTCACCCTGTGACGCTGCCGACACCGAGGCTCATTTCAGCACCGTGGACAGCGCTATGAAATCACGGCACACATTGACAAATAAACTCATGAGTACAGTCCTCACAGTTTAAGTGAGGACACGCACCGCCGCCGCAGCGCCAAACGCACAGCAGCCGCGGAACCAGCGTCTCAGCAGACGCCATCCCTGCCGTGAAAACGCGGAAACACACTAAACTACAAACAACGCCACATTTCACAAATAATACATGCAACATGTTTACCTTTTTATTGACAGTGCTTCTATTTGACTATTGCATCGCAAGTAGTGATGATGACATCATGTTTTCTTTTTTAAGTTGAATGATTTGTCTGAATACACTGAAAACACTGAACATGTGTTTGTTCCCTTTTCAGGATGAGTTGGAAGCAACCCAAGAGGGGCAGTGGCCCTGGTGGCAGTAGTGAATGAAGATCAGGTTCCTGCAGGAGTTCCCTTTGAAACTCACCATGTGTCTCTGGTCCTCACAATCAGGTTGTAATGGCTCACACACTGATCTACGCTCTCCATTTGAAGTTGTCAGAAGTAGAATGTAATAATTTGATTTAGTAGAAAGAAAAGAGTCAATTCAACTTAAGTATTAACATTTGTATAAAGAAGATCATTTCAGTTCAGATAAATCCGTTTCACATAAGTGTCACATACTTAGTAGTTTTCATTAACTGAATGGAATTAGTACAATGCACTTTACCCAAGTTACTTTAACAACAAATACTTGAGTTACTTGTACTCAAATCAAATACTTTTGTATGCTTAAATTGTTTGAGTTAATAAACTTAATTGGTTTCCTAAATGGTTAAAGTTGAAGTAACTCATTCCCCGCAGACAAGATACATTCTCAACATTAACTTCATAAAACCAGAGACCATTATGGCTACATTGTTGAAATGAAAGAAACACACTCAGTGCAAACATAGCCACAATCTGGAAATATAAAATGAGGTGGCCCCGTGACGCTGCCGACACCGAGGCTCATTTCATCACCGTGGACAGCGCTATGAAATCACGGCACACAAGGAAGTGCGGTGCGCCCGGCCCCGCCAGGATCCCACCTCAGCCCGGCGCGTGTCGGTCTTCACTTAAGCCGCGCGGCGTGGCGCGGCACACAGGCGCACACTCCATATCCACACTCCGGCTCAACGCGCACCGCAGCCACTGAACCACCAGGCTCCTCAGTCACAGCGCACATGTTTTCAATAATAAGCCCCGCCCCAAACATTTCAAGCTTTCACACCTGATTGGCTGACCATTGTGCCAATATTTAAACTCCTGTGTTGACAGCCGCACCAGAGGGAGAGGAGATGCTGACAGATCACAGACGTAAGTTTGACGTTACTTTGTTTCCTTGTTTTCTCACTGACTCCAGTCTTCTTCTCATCTCTTGTCTTTAATGAAACCATCACAGCCCCATGTTTGTGTCTCACTCTCTGTTTGCAGCACCAATGCAAACCTGCTACAGTACAAACCTGCTACAAACCCCAGACTGGATTCGGTTTGCTGGCGTGAGTACAACAGAAAGTCATCACAACCAGACAGAAACAAACCGCAAACACACTTAACACTTGAATCTAAGTGTAGAGTCGAACGTTAACACTTTAATTTTGATCATATGACATTAAACTAATATTTAATTACCTCATTTATTTTTTTTATAATTTTAATAATGTAAATATTAGCATTTTAGCTCAATAGCTTCCAGGCAATGTGACCCAAAGACTCCAAATGAGTGTACAAACATAGTACTAGACTGCCTAGTCAGGACACACCTCTTTATATTCCATTTAAATACTTGATTTACTTTCAATCATTTCTTTAATGCAAATATTAGCATTTTATCTCAATCGCGTCCAGGCCATGTGACCCTAAAGATTCCAAAACAGTGCAGCAACATAGAACTAGACTGCCTAGTCAGGACACACCTCTTTTTATTCCATTTTAGTACCTCCCATAATTTTTTGTAATCCATTTTTAACGGTAATTCGTTGATGGTCCCTAAATGAGACCACGGTTGTTGAGAGCGATGGGTCGGACTTTGTACAAGCCGTGATCGTGCACCTATCTCGGGGTGGAGAAGGAGGAGGGTGCCGTTGGATCTGGAGCGAATGTCTGTTGAATATCCAACCTGGAACTGATTTCAGCGCGGTACGTTGTCGGAGGTGATCAGCTCCGACCTCTGCGGACGCTCGGTGCTCACAGTGCCCAGGGCAGAGCAGCGTTACCTCGGCCTGTCCTGATGAAATGATCCGCTGGCTCAGACGTCTCTCAGATGCTTGGTGTGATCCATAGATTTGTGGTTGACGTGTTACTTTGTTTTTAATGTAAACACTTTGTATATTATTACTAATAATTGATTTTACCTTCGAATTTTAGGTTTATATTAAAGTGGCACGGCCATTGTATATGTATTTGTTAAAATCCCAAGTCTCCTCCTCACCTGCCTCATCACTGGCACACCTACCTGGACCACACCCCTAATCCTATATAACCCGCCCCTTCCGCCCTTTGACCCCCCTATTTTCCCTCCAAACAATCCACGAGAACAAAGGGACACTGGCTGTGAGTTTTATGGACGTTCACTCATTTAATGTTTCATTTGGTTGATACTACATCTTGTATGAAGACTTACTTATTGCTTGTGTGTCATTATACTAGATTCCTGAGTTTAATCCTTTGCTAAAGAGAGGAAAGTAAGAGTGGATGTATTATTGATGTTAGTCTAAGACAACCTCATTTCTTATTGTATATTTGATACTTTCTAGATTGTAATATTTCCTTTATCATTTTCATATAGACAGAATCATCCACCATTACCCCTCATCACCGACTACCGTTTACTTGGAAATAAAATATTGCAACTTGGAAAGCTGCCTGGATCCTGTGTTTAAATGTGCACCCAACATATGATGTTCAGTCAATCACCGCCACTATAGTGTACAGTTCTTTCATATTTGTGTATGTATTTGAATATAAATGTACAATTGTAAGTTCAAATAAATAATACATTAACTGTCAGTTGATGTACTGATATCTATGAGTAGTCTAGTGAAAAACAGACGTAGCACCATCAGTAGCTCTTTGTGTTTTATGTCACAGGTCTCCATCAACATATGCAGCACTCGGGCATGAAGAAACTGTGAATTCAGCTCCTCCTTGCCGAACTAAAAGAGAGACGACCTGCACTCTTTAGTGAAGCTCAAGTGAGTGAAAGAGGATGGTGACACCCACACACTGTCAAAGTCATTGTTGTAGCAATGCCTCATCTGGAAAAGAGTTTTAATATGACAGCGAGGCTCATTTCAGCACCGTGGACAGCGCTATGAAATCACGGCACACATTGACAAATAAAATCATGCGCATGCTCAAGCTACAATACAATTTCAAATGCATTCTTTTCTTTTTATTAAGATACAAGGAAGTGCGGTGCGGCCCGGCGCGTGTCGGTCTTCACTTAAGCCGCGGCGCACCCTCCATATCCACACTCCGGCGCGACGCGCACTGCAGCCGCTGAACCACCAGGCTCCTCAGTTGCGACACGTACCGCAGCCACAGCGCCCAGCCCTGCCGAGATCCCACCTCGGCCTGGCGCGTGTCGGTCTTCACTTAAGTCGCGCGGCGTGGCGCACAAACCTACAAACCTGCTACAAACCCCAGACTGGATTCGGTTTACTGGCGTGAGTACAGTCCTCACAGTTTAAGTGAGGACACGCACTTGTATTCTCAGTTTGGTATAAGATGTGAGTACAGTGTAACGCCACATTTCACAACTAATACATGCAACATGTTTACCTTTTTATTGACAGTGCTTCTATTTGACTATTGCATCGCAAGTAGTGATGATGACATCATGTTTTCTTTTTTAAGTTGAATGATTTGTCTGAATACACTGAAAACACTGAACATGTGTTTGTTCCCTTTTCAGGATGAGTTGGAAGCAGCCCCAAGAGGGGCAGTGGCCCTGGTGGCAGTAGTGAATGAAGATCAGGTTCCTGCAGGAGTTCCCTTTGAAACTCACCATGTGTCTCTGGTCCTCACAATCAGGTTGTAATGGCTCACACACTGATCTACGCTCTCCATTTGAAGTTGTCAGAAGTAGAATGTAATAATTTGATTTAGTAGAAAGAAAAGAGTCAATTCAACTTAAGTATTAACATTTGTATAAAGAAGATCATTTCAGTTCAGATAAATCCGTTTCACATAAGTGTCACATACTTAGTAGTTTTCATTAACTGAATGGAATTAGTACAATGCACTTTACCCAAGTTACTTTAACAACAAATACTTGAGTTACTTGTACTCAAATCAAATACTTTTGTATGCTTAAATTGTTTGAGTTAATAAACTTAATTGGTTTCCTAAATGGTTAAAGTTGAAGTAACTCATTCCCCGCAGACAAGATACATTCTCAACATTAACTTCATAAAACCAGAGACCATTATGGCTACATTGTTGAAATGAAAGAAACACACTCAGTGCAAACATAGCCACAATCTGGAAATATAAAATGAGGTGGCCCCGTGACCCTGCCGACACCGAGGCTCATTTCATCACCGTGGACAGCGCTATGAAATCACGGCACACATTGACAAATGAACTCATGTGCATGCTCAAGCTACAATACAATTTCAAATGCATTCTTTTCTTCTTTTTTTTTAGATACAAGGAAGTGCGGTGCGCCCGGCCCCGCCAGGATCCCACCTCAGCCCGGCGCGTGTCGGTCTTCACTTAAGCCGCGCGGCGTGGCGCGGCACACAGGCGCACACTCCATATCCACACTCCGGCTCAACGTGCACCGCAGCCACTGAACCACCAGGCTCCTCAGTCACAGCGCACATGTTTTCAATAATAAGCCCCGCCCCAAACATTTCAAGCTTTCACACATGATTGGCTGACCATTGTGCCAATATTTAAACTCCTGTGTTGACAGCCGCACCAGAGGGACAGATCACAGACGTAAGTTTGACGTTACTTTGTTTCCTTGTTTCTTCACTGACATCAGTCTTCTTCTCATCTCTTGTCTTTAATGAAACGATCACAGTCACCTGTTTGTGTCTCACTCTCTGTTTGCAGCATCAACGCAAACCTGCTACAAAACCCGGACTGGTATTCATGGACGGACTGAACTGGATTCGGTTTGCTGGTGTGAGTACAACAGAAACTCATCACAACCAAACAGAAACAAACACACTTAACACTTAATTGTAAGTGTACACTCAAACTTTAACACTTTTTTTTTATCATATGACATTTAAACTAATATTTAAATAAACATTTAGTTTGGAATGAGTATCAAGTAAAACCTGAAGTGGAGCTCCACTGAATATTATTCTTATTATTATTATTATTGTTGTTACTAAGTGATGACGAAAAAAACCCAGGTCAATATTTTGTAACCTAAGAAAACCAATGTGATGTAAGTAATTATTGAAAAGGCTATTTATTAATTTAAATAATTAATGACACTTAAGTCATTATTTAATGGTGTATTTATTAATATAAATCATCTAAAAAGGCTTGGGTTTCTAGTAACTAACTGGTGCTAACTAACTCAGCAGCCAGGAGTCACACTGTGAGTGGCTAATTGGAAGAATCAGTAGAGGAGAGGAAAGTAGAGGAAACCAGGTGCATGTACAGTGAATTTGGTCAATATTGCTTCTTGCAATAAAGAGTTACAGGGTGCTGTCACATTTCGGCAGGGCCTGCCGAGAAGTGACTGCACCCTGTAACTCTGGATTGTTAGGGCTTACATTCTCTATCTTTTCAGCATTAGCAGTCGAGGAAAACAGGTGCATGTACAATGAATTTGGTCAGTATCGCTCCTTCAAACAACGACTTATAGGGTGTACCCTGTATACAGTATTATATCTACCAGTAGACCTACGCTCACTACCTCTTAACCGATGCGCGTTCCCGTCGGAGGCAGTCATTTTTCGGCAAGGTTCAATGTGTTGTGCCTTCAGATGGTGTTCTGCACACTTTGGTTGCGCTGATTTGAGTTCCTTTTGCTTTCTTAGCATGGCCTTTCTGCTGATCTTTGACCTCAACATGGCATCACTGGATATTTTCTGTTTGTCACACCGTGGTTGTGCAAGCAGTTTGTAAAAATACTACCAGTAACCATGCCACATTAAAAGCTCCTTGAATCACCTTTCTTCCTAATGCTGATAGTCTGTTTGAACTTGATTTGGGCGTCCTGATCATGTCTACCTGCCTAAATGCAATGACTTACTGCCATGTGATTGGCTCCTTCAATCAGTGTGTTCATAAACAGAAAATGTGTACCTAATAAATTGGCAGATGTGTGTTTAAATCCAACCAGGAAGGAATATAGAAAGCAGTTTATAGTAGACATGTAGTTTTTCCTCTGCAGCTATAGGTGGGTGGAGTTTGCACTGCAGCTTCTGTGGCGTTTGTTTTGTTCACCGTTGTTGGAGACCATTATGGCTACATTGTTGAAATGAAAGAAACACACTCAGTGCAAACATAGCCACAATCTGGAAATATAAAATGAGGTCACCCTGTGACGCTGCCGACACCGAGGCTCATTTCAGCACCGTGGACAGCGCTATGAAATCACGGCACACATTGACAAATAAACTCATGAGTACAGTCCTCACAGTTTAAGTGAGGACACGCACCGCGGCCGCGGAACCACCAGGCTCCCCAGTTACGACAGGTACCGCCGCCGCAGCGCACGGCACCGGAACCGCAGCCGCGGAGCGCACGGAGCGCACAGCAGCCACGGAGCCCGCGCAAACCGAGATACATTCAAGATACATTCTCAACATTAACTTCATAAAAAAAGTGCGGTGCGAACGGCCCCGCCTCGGCCCGGCGCGTGTCGGTCTTCACTTAAGCCGCGCGGCGTGGCGCAGCGCACAGGCGCACCCTCCATATCCGCACAACGGCGCGACGCGCACCGCAGCCGCTGAACCACCAGGCTCCTCAGTTGCGACACGTACCGCAGCCACAGCACACGGCACCGAGATCCCACCTCGGCCCGGCGCGTGTCGGTCCTCACTTAAGCCGCGCGGCGGGGCACACAGTCAGTGCAAACACGACACGTACCGCCGCCGCAGCGCCAAACGCACAGCAGCCGCGGAACCAGCGTCTCAGCAGACGCCATCCCTGCCGTGAAAACGCGGAAACACACTAAACTACAAACAACGCCACATTTCACAAATAATACATGCAACATGTTTACCTTTTTATTGACAGTGCTTCTATTTGACTATTGCATCGCAAGTAGTGATGATGACATCATGTTTTCTTTTTTAAGTTGAATGATTTGTCTGAATACACTGAAAACACTGAACATGTGTTTGTTCCCGAGCCACTCCATATCCACACTCCGGCTCAACGCGCACCGCAGCCACTGAACCACCAGGCTCCTCAGTCACAGCGCACATGTTTTCAATAATAAGCCCCGCCCCAAACATTTCAAGCTTTCACACCTGATTGGCTGACCATTGTGCCAATATTTAAACTCCTGTGTTGACAGCCGCACCAGAGGGACAGATCACAGATGTAAGTTTGACGTTACTTTGTTTCCTTGTTTCTTCACTGACATCAGTCTTCTTCTCATCTCTTGTCTTTAATGAAACGATCACAGTCACCTGTTTGTGTCTCACTCTCTGTTTGCAGCATCAATGCAAACCTGCTACAAAACCCGGACTGGTATTCATGGACGGACTGAACTGGATTTGGTTTGCTGGTGTGAGTACAACAGAAACTCATCACAACCAAACAGAAACAAACACACTTAACACTTAATTGTAAGTGTACACTCAAACTTTAACACTTTTTTTTTATCATATGACATTTAAACTAATATTTAAATAAACATTTAGTTTGGAATGAGTATCAAGTAAAACCTGAAGTGGAGCTCCACTGAATATTATTCTTCTTCTTATTATTATTATTATTATTATTATTATTGTTGTTACTAAGTGATGACGAAAAAAACCCAGGTTAGTATTTTGTAACCTAAGAAAACCAATGTGATGTAAGTAATTATTGAAAAGGCTATTTATTAATTTAAATAATTAATGACACTGAAGTCATTATTTAATGGTGTATTTATTAATATAAATCATCTAAAAAGGCTTGGGTTTCTAGTAACTAACTGGTGCTAACTAACTCAGCAGCCAGGAGTCACACTGTGAGTGGCCGATTGGAAGAATCAGTAGAGGAGAGGAAAGTAGAGGAAACCAGGTGCATGTACAGTGAATTTGGTCAATATTGCTTCTTGCAATAAAGAGTTACAGGGTGCTGTCACATTTCGGCAGGGCCTGCCGAGAAGTGACTGCACCCTGTAACTCTGGATTGTTAGGGCTTACATTCTCTATCTTTTCAGCATTAGCAGTCGAGGAAAACAGGTGCATGTACAATGAATTTGGTCAGTATCGCTCCTTCAAACAACGACTTATAGGGTGTACCCTGTATACAGTATTATATCTACCAGTAGACCTACGCTCACTACCTCTTAACCGATGCGCGTTCCTGTCGGAGGCAGTCATTTTTCGGCAAGGTTCAATGTGTTGTGCCTTCAGATGGTGTTCTGCACACTTTGGTTGCGCTGATTTGAGTTCCTTTTGCTTTCTTAGCATGGCCTTTCTGCTGATCTTTGACCTCAACATGGCATCACTGGATATTTTCTGTTTGTCACACCGTGGTTGTGCAAGCAGTTTGTAAAAATACTACCAGTAACCATGCCACATTAAAAGCTCCTTGAATCACCTTTCTTCCTAATGCTGATAGTCTGTTTGAACTTGATTTGGGCGTCCTGATCATGTCTACCTGCCTAAATGCAATGACTTACTGCCATGTGATTGGCTCCTTCAATCAGTGTGTTCATAAACAGAAAATGTGTACCTAATAAATTGGCAGATGTGTGTTTAAATCCAACCAGGAAGGAATATAGAAAGCAGTTTATAGTAGACATGTAGTTTTTCCTCTGCAGCTATAGGTGGGTGGAGTTTGCACTGCAGCTTCTGTGGCGTTTGTTTTGTTCACCGTTGTTGGAGACCATTATGGCTACATTGTTGAAATTAAAGAAACACACTCAGTGCAAACATAGCCACAATCTGGAAATATAAAATGAGGTCACCCTGTGACGCTGCCGACACCGAGGCTCATTTCAGCACCGTGGACAGCGCTATGAAATCACGGCACACATTGACAAATAAACTCATGAGTACAGTCCTCACAGTTTAAGTGAGGACACGCACCGCCGCCGCAGCGCCAAACGCACAGCAGCCGCGGAACCAGCGTCTCAGCAGACGCCATCCCTGCCGTGAAAACGCGGAAACACACTAAACTACAAACAACGCCACATTTCACAAATAATACATGCAACATGTTTACCTTTTTATTGACAGTGCTTCTATTTGACTATTGCATCGCAAGTAGTGATGATGACATCATGTTTTCTTTTTTAAGTTGAATGATTTGTCTGAATACACTGAAAACACTGAACATGTGTTTGTTCCCGAGCCACTCCATATCCACACTCCGGCGCACCGCTGCCGCTGAACCACCAGGCTCCTCAGTTGCGACACCTACCGCAGCCACAGCACACGGCACCGAGATCCCACCTCGGCCCGGCGCGTGTCGGTCCTCACTTAAGCCGCGCGGCGGGGCACACAGTCAGCGCAAACACGACACGTACCGCCGCCGCAGCGCCAAACGCACAGCAGCCGCGGAACCAGCGTCTCAGCAGACGCCATCCCTGCCGTGAAAACGCGGAAACACACTAAACTACAAACAACGCCACATTTCACAAATAATACATGCAACATGTTTACCTTTTTATTGACAGTGCTTCTATTTGACTATTGCATCGCAAGTAGTGATGATGACATCATGTTTTCTTTTTTAAGTTGAATGATTTGTCTGAATACACTGAAAACACTGAACATGTGTTTGTTCCCTTTTCAGGATGAGTTGGAAGCAACCCAAGAGGGGCAGTGGCCCTGGTGGCAGTAGTGAATGAAGATCAGGTTAGTTTACTGGCCTGAGTACAGTCCTCACAGTTTAAGTGAGGACACGCACCGCGGCCGCGGAACTACCAGGCTCCCCAGTTACGACAGGTACCGCCGCCGCAGCGCACGGCACCGGAACCGCAGCCGCGGAGCGCACAGCAGCCGCGGAGCCCGCGCAAACCGAGATACATTCAAGATACATTCTCAACATTAACTTCATAAAAAAAGTGCGGTGCGCCCGGCCCCGCCTCGGCCCGGCGCGTGTCGGTCTTCACTTAAGCCGCGCGGCGTGGCGCAGCGCACAGGCGCACCCTCCATATCCGCACAACGGCGCGACGCGCACCGCAGCCGCTGAACCACCAGGCTCCTCAGTTGCGACACGTACCGCAGCCACAGCACACGGCACCGAGATCCCACCTCGGCCCGGCGCGTGTCGGTCCTCACTTAAGCCGCGCGGCGGGGCACACAGTCAGCGCAAACACGACACGTACCGCCGCCGCAGCGCCAAACGCACAGCAGCCGCGGAACCAGCGTCTCAGCAGACGCCATCCCTGCCATGAAAACGCGGAAACACACTAAACTACAAACAACGCCACATTTCACAAATAATACATGCAACATGTTTACCTTTTTATTGACAGTGCTTCTATTTGACTATTGCATCGCAAGTAGTGATGATGACATCATGTTTTCTTTTTTAAGTTGAATGATTTGTCTGAATACACTGAAAACACTGAACATGTGTTTGTTCCCGAGCCACTCCATATCCACACTCCGGCGCACCGCTGCCGCTGAACCACCAGGCTCCTCAGTTGCGACACGTACCGCAGCCACAGCGCCCAGCCCTGCCGAGATCCCACCTCGGCCTGGCGCGTGTCGGTCTTCACTTAAGCCGCGCGGCGTGGCGCACAAACCTACAAACCTGCTACAAACCCCAGACTGGATTCGGTTTACTGGCGTGAGTACAGTCCTCACAGTTTAAGTGAGGACACGCACTTGTATTCTCAGTTTGGTATAAGATGTGAGTACAGTGTAACGCCACATTTCACAACTAATACATGCAACATGTTTACCTTTTTATTGACAGTGCTTCTATTTGACTATTGCATCGCAAGTAGTGATGATGACATCATGTTTTCTTTTTTAAGTTGAATGATTTGTCTGAATACACTGAAAACACTGAACATGTGTTTGTTCCCTTTTCAGGATGAGTTGGAAGCAACCCAAGAGGGGCAGTGGCCCTGGTGGCAGTAGTGAATGAAGATCAGGTTAGTTTACTGGCCTGAGTACAGTCCTCACAGTTTAAGTGAGGACACGCACCGCGGCCGCGGAACCACAAGGCTCCCCAGTTACGACAGGTACCGCCGCCGCAGCGCACGGCACCGGAACCGCAGCCGCGGAGCGCACGGAGCGCACAGCAGCCACGGAGCCCGCGCAAACCGAGATACATTCAAGATACATTCTCAACATTAACTTCATAAAAAAAGTGCGGTGCGCCCGGCCCCGCCTCGGCCCGGCGCGTGTCGGTCTTCACTTAAGCCGCGCGGCGTGGCGCAGCGCACAGGCGCACCCTCCATATCCGCACAACGGCGCGACGCGCACCGCAGCCGCTGAACCACCAGGCTCCTCAGTTGCCACACGTACCGCAGCCACAGCACACGGCACCGAGATCCCACCTCGGCCCGGCGCGTGTCGGTCCTCACTTAAGCCACGCGGCGGGGCACACAGTCAGCGCAAACACGACACGTACCGCCGCCGCAGCGCCAAACGCACAGCAGCCGCGGAACCAGCGTCTCAGCAGACGCCATCCCTGCCGTGAAAACGCGGAAACACACTAAACTACAAACAACGCCACATTTCACAAATAATACATGCAACATGTTTACCTTTTTATTGACAGTGCTTCTATTTGACTATTGCATCGCAAGTAGTGATGATGACATCATGTTTTCTTTTTTAAGTTGAATGATTTGTCTGAATACACTGAAAACACTGAACATGTGTTTGTTCCCGAGCCACTCCATATCCACACTCCGGCGCACCGCTGCCGCTGAACCACCAGGCTCCTCAGTTGCGACACGTACCGCAGCCACAGCACACGGCACCGAGATCCCACCTCGGCCCGGCGCGTGTCGGTCCTCACTTAAGCCGCGCGGCGGGGCACACAGTCAGCGCAAACACGACACGTACCGCCACCGCAGCGCCAAACGCACAGAAGCCGCGGAATCAGCGTCTCAGCAGACGCCATCCCTGCCGTGAAAACGCGGAAACACACTAAACTACAAACAACGCCACATTTCACAAATAATACATGCAACATGTTTACCTTTTTATTGACAGTGCTTCTATTTGACTATTGCATCGCAAGTAGTGATGATGACATCATGTTTTCTTTTTTAAGTTGAATGATTTGTCTGAATACACTGAAAACACTGAACATGTGTTTGTTCCCTTTTCAGGATGAGTTGGAAGCAACCCAAGAGGGGCAGTGGCCCTGGTGGCAGTAGTGAATGAAGATCAGGTTAGTTTACTGGCCTCAGTACAGTCCTCACAGTTTAAGTGAGGACACGCACCGCGGCCGCGGAACCACAAGGCTCCCCAGTTACGACAGGTACCGCCGCTGCAGCGCACGGCACCGGAACCGCAGCCGCGGAGCGCACGGAGCGCACAGCAGCCACGGAGCCCGCGCAAACCGAGATACATTCAAGATACATTCTCAACATTAACTTCATAAAAAAAGTGCGGTGCGCCCGGCCCCGCCTCGGCCCGGCGCGTGTCGGTCTTCACTTAAGCCGCGCGGCGTGGCGCAGCGCACAGGCGCACCCTCCATATCCGCACAACGGCGCGACGCGCACCGCAGCCGCTGAACCACCAGGCTCCTCAGTTGCCACACGTACCGCAGCCACAGCACACGGCACCGAGATCCCACCTCGGCCCGGCGCGTGTCGGTCCTCACTTAAGCCGCGCGGCGGGGCACACAGTCAGCGCAAACACGACACGTACCGCCGCCGCAGCGCCAAACGCACAGCAGCCGCGGAACCAGCGTCTCAGCAGACGCCATCCCTGCCGTGAAAACGCGGAAACACACTAAACTACAAACAACGCCACATTTCACAAATAATACATGCAACATGTTTACCTTTTTATTGACAGTGCTTCTATTTGACTATTGCATCGCAAGTAGTGATGATGACATCATGTTTTCTTTTTTAAGTTGAATGATTTGTCTGAATACACTGAAAACACTGAACATGTGTTTGTTCCCTTTTCAGGATGAGTTGGAAGCAACCCAAGAGGGGCAGTGGCCCTGGTGGCAGTAGTGAATGAAGATCAGGTTCCTGCAGGAGTTCCCTTTGAAACTCACCATGTGTCTCTGGTCCTCACAATCAGGTTGTAATGGCTCACACACTGATCTACGCTCTCCATTTGAAGTTGTCAGAAGTAGAATGTAATAATTTGATTTAGTAGAAAGAAAAGAGTCAATTCAACTTAAGTATTAACATTTGTATAAAGAAGATCATTTCAGTTCAGATAAATCCGTTTCACATAAGTGTCACATACTTAGTAGTTTTCATTAACTGAATGGAATTAGTACAATGCACTTTACCCAAGTTACTTTAACAACAAATACTTGAGTTACTTGTACTCAAATCAAATACTTTTGTATGCTTAAATTGTTTGAGTTAATAAACTTAATTGGTTTCCTAAATGGTTAAAGTTGAAGTAACTCATTCCCCGCAGACAAGATACATTCTCAACATTAACTTCATAAAACCAGAGACCATTATGGCTACATTGTTGAAATGAAAGAAACACACTCAGTGCAAACATAGCCACAATCTGGAAATATAAAATGAGGTGGCCCCGTGACCCTGCCGACACCGAGGCTCATTTCATCACCGTGGACAGCGCTATGAAATCACGGCACACATTGACAAATGAACTCATGTGCATGCTCAAGCTACAATACAATTTCAAATGCATTCTTTTCTTTTTTTCTTTAGATACAAGGAAGTGCGGTGCGCCCGGCCCCGCCAGGATCCCACCTCAGCCCGGCGCGTGTCGGTCTTCACTTAAGCCGCGCGGCGTGGCGCGGCACACAGGCGCACACTCCATATCCACACTCCGGCTCAACGCACACCGCAGCCACTGAACCACCAGGCTCCTCAGTCACAGCGCACATGTTTTCAATAATAAGCCCCGCCCCAAACATTTCAAGCTTTCACACCTGATTGGCTGACCATTGTGCCAATATTTAAACTCCTGTGTTGACAGCCGCACCAGAGGGACAGATCACAGATGTAAGTTTGACGTTACTTTGTTTCCTTGTTTCTTCACTGACATCAGTCTTCTTCTCATCTCTTGTCTTTAATGAAACGATCACAGTCACCTGTTTGTGTCTCACTCTCTGTTTGCAGCATCAATGCAAACCTGCTACAAAACCCGGACTGGTATTCATGGACGGACTGAACTGGATTTGGTTTGCTGGTGTGAGTACAACAGAAACTCATCACAACCAAACAGAAACAAACACACTTAACACTTAATTGTAAGTGTACACTCAAACTTTAACACTTTTTTTTTATCATATGACATTTAAACTAATATTTAAATAAACATTTAGTTTGGAATGAGTATCAAGTAAAACCTGAAGTGGAGCTCCACTGAATATTATTCTTCTTATTATTATTATTATTATTATTATTATTATTGTTGTTACTAAGTGATGACGAAAAAAACCCAGGTTAGTATTTTGTAACCTAAGAAAACCAATGTGATGTAAGTAATTATTGAAAAGGCTATTTATTAATTTAAATAATTAATGACACTGAAGTCATTATTTAATGGTGTATTTATTAATATAAATCATCTAAAAAGGCTTGGGTTTCTAGTAACTAACTGGTGCTAACTAACTCAGCAGCCAGGAGTCACACTGTGAGTGGCCGATTGGAAGAATCAGTAGAGGAGAGGAAAGTAGAGGAAACCAGGTGCATGTACAGTGAATTTGGTCAATATTGCTTCTTGCAATAAAGAGTTACAGGGTGCTGTCACATTTCGGCAGGGCCTGCCGAGAAGTGACTGCACCCTGTAACTCTGGATTGTTAGGGCTTACATTCTCTATCTTTTCAGCATTAGCAGTCGAGGAAAACAGGTGCATGTACAATGAATTTGGTCAGTATCGCTCCTTCAAACAACGACTTATAGGGTGTACCCTGTATACAGTATTATATCTACCAGTAGACCTACGCTCACTACCTCTTAACCGATGCGCGTTCCTGTCGGAGGCAGTCATTTTTCGGCAAGGTTCAATGTGTTGTGCCTTCAGATGGTGTTCTGCACACTTTGGTTGCGCTGATTTGAGTTCCTTTTGCTTTCTTAGCATGGCCTTTCTGCTGATCTTTGACCTCAACATGGCATCACTGGATATTTTCTGTTTGTCACACCGTGGTTGTGCAAGCAGTTTGTAAAAATACTACCAGTAACCATGCCACATTAAAAGCTCCTTGAATCACCTTTCTTCCTAATGCTGATAGTCTGTTTGAACTTGATTTGGGCGTCCTGATCATGTCTACCTGCCTAAATGCAATGACTTACTGCCATGTGATTGGCTCCTTCAATCAGTGTGTTCATAAACAGAAAATGTGTACCTAATAAATTGGCAGATGTGTGTTTAAATCCAACCAGGAAGGAATATAGAAAGCAGTTTATAGTAGACATGTAGTTTTTCCTCTGCAGCTATAGGTGGGTGGAGTTTGCACTGCAGCTTCTGTGGCGTTTGTTTTGTTCACCGTTGTTGGAGACCATTATGGCTACATTGTTGAAATTAAAGAAACACACTCAGTGCAAACATAGCCACAATCTGGAAATATAAAATGAGGTCACCCTGTGACGCTGCCGACACCGAGGCTCATTTCAGCACCGTGGACAGCGCTATGAAATCACGGCACACATTGACAAATAAACTCATGAGTACAGTCCTCACAGTTTAAGTGAGGACACGCACCGCCGCCGCAGCGCCAAACGCACAGCAGCCGCGGAACCAGCGTCTCAGCAGACGCCATCCCTGCCGTGAAAACGCGGAAACACACTAAACTACAAACAACGCCACATTTCACAAATAATACATGCAACATGTTTACCTTTTTATTGACAGTGCTTCTATTTGACTATTGCATCGCAAGTAGTGATGATGACATCATGTTTTCTTTTTTAAGTTGAATGATTTGTCTGAATACACTGAAAACACTGAACATGTGTTTGTTCCCGAGCCACTCCATATCCACACTCCGGCGCACCGCTGCCGCTGAACCACCAGGCTCCTCAGTTGCGACACGTACCGCAGCCACAGCACACGGCACCGAGATCCCACCTCGGCCCGGCGCGTGTCGGTCTTCACTTAAGCCGCGCGGCGTGGCGCAGCGCACAGGCGCACCCTCCATATCCGCACAACGGCGCGACGCGCACCGCAGCCGCTGAACCACCAGGCTCCTCAGTTGCCACACGTACCGCAGCCACAGCACACGGCACCGAGATCCCACCTCGGCCCGGCGCGTGTCGGTCCTCACTTAAGCCACGCGGCGGGGCACACAGTCAGCGCAAACACGACACGTACCGCCGCCGCAGCGCCAAACGCACAGCAGCCGCGGAACCAGCGTCTCAGCAGACGCCATCCCTGCCGTGAAAACGCGGAAACACACTAAACTACAAACAACGCCACATTTCACAAATAATACATGCAACATGTTTACCTTTTTATTGACAGTGCTTCTATTTGACTATTGCATCGCAAGTAGTGATGATGACATCATGTTTTCTTTTTTAAGTTGAATGATTTGTCTGAATACACTGAAAACACTGAACATGTGTTTGTTCCCGAGCCACTCCATATCCACACTCAGGCGCACCGCTGCCGCTGAACCACCAGGCTCCTCAGTTGCGACACGTACCGCAGCCACAGCACACGGCACCGAGATCCCACCTCGGCCCGGCGCGTGTCGGTCCTCACTTAAGCCGCGCGGCGGGGCACACAGTCAGCGCAAACACGACACGTACCGCCACCGCAGCGCCAAACGCACAGAAGCCGCGGAATCAGCGTCTCAGCAGACGCCATCCCTGCCGTGAAAACGCGGAAACACACTAAACTACAAACAACGCCACATTTCACAAATAATACATGCAACATGTTTACCTTTTTATTGACAGTGCTTCTATTTGACTATTGCATCGCAAGTAGTGATGATGACATCATGTTTTCTTTTTTAAGTTGAATGATTTGTCTGAATACACTGAAAACACTGAACATGTGTTTGTTCCCTTTTCAGGATGAGTTGGAAGCAACCCAAGAGGGGCAGTGGCCCTGGTGGCAGTAGTGAATGAAGATCAGGTTAGTTTACTGGCCTCAGTACAGTCCTCACAGTTTAAGTGAGGACACGCACCGCGGCCGCGGAACCACAAGGCTCCCCAGTTACGACAGGTACCGCCGCTGCAGCGCACGGCACCGGAACCGCAGCCGCGGAGCGCACGGAGCGCACAGCAGCCACGGAGCCCGCGCAAACCGAGATACATTCAAGATACATTCTCAACATTAACTTCATAAAAAAAGTGCGGTGCGCCCGGCCCCGCCTCGGCCCGGCGCGTGTCGGTCTTCACTTAAGCCGCGCGGCGTGGCGCAGCGCACAGGCGCACCCTCCATATCCGCACAACGGCGCGACGCGCACCGCAGCCGCTGAACCACCAGGCTCCTCAGTTGCCACACGTACCGCAGCCACAGCACACGGCACCGAGATCCCACCTCGGCCCGGCGCGTGTCGGTCCTCACTTAAGCCGCGCGGCGGGGCACACAGTCAGCGCAAACACGACACGTACCGCCGCCGCAGCGCCAAACGCACAGCAGCCGCGGAACCAGCGTCTCAGCAGACGCCATCCCTGCCGTGAAAACGCGGAAACACACTAAACTACAAACAACGCCACATTTCACAAATAATACATGCAACATGTTTACCTTTTTATTGACAGTGCTTCTATTTGACTATTGCATCGCAAGTAGTGATGATGACATCATGTTTTCTTTTTTAAGTTGAATGATTTGTCTGAATACACTGAAAACACTGAACATGTGTTTGTTCCCTTTTCAGGATGAGTTGGAAGCAACCCAAGAGGGGCAGTGGCCCTGGTGGCAGTAGTGAATGAAGATCAGGTTCCTGCAGGAGTTCCCTTTGAAACTCACCATGTGTCTCTGGTCCTCACAATCAGGTTGTAATGGCTCACACACTGATCTACGCTCTCCATTTGAAGTTGTCAGAAGTAGAATGTAATAATTTGATTTAGTAGAAAGAAAAGAGTCAATTCAACTTAAGTATTAACATTTGTATAAAGAAGATCATTTCAGTTCAGATAAATCCGTTTCACATAAGTGTCACATACTTAGTAGTTTTCATTAACTGAATGGAATTAGTACAATGCACTTTACCCAAGTTACTTTAACAACAAATACTTGAGTTACTTGTACTCAAATCAAATACTTTTGTATGCTTAAATTGTTTGAGTTAATAAACTTAATTGGTTTCCTAAATGGTTAAAGTTGAAGTAACTCATTCCCCGCAGACAAGATACATTCTCAACATTAACTTCATAAAACCAGAGACCATTATGGCTACATTGTTGAAATGAAAGAAACACACTCAGTGCAAACATAGCCACAATCTGGAAATATAAAATGAGGTGGCCCCGTGACCCTGCCGACACCGAGGCTCATTTCATCACCGTGGACAGCGCTATGAAATCACGGCACACATTGACAAATGAACTCATGTGCATGCTCAAGCTACAATACAATTTCAAATGCATTCTTTTCTTTTTTTCTTTAGATACAAGGAAGTGCGGTGCGCCCGGCCCCGCCAGGATCCCACCTCAGCCCGGCGCGTGTCGGTCTTCACTTAAGCTGCGCGGCGTGGCGCGGCACACAGGCGCACACTCCATATCCACACTCCGGCTCAACGCGCACCGCAGCCACTGAACCACCAGGCTCCTCAGTCACAGCGCACATGTTTTCAATAATAAGCCCCGCCCCAAACATTTCAAGCTTTCACACCTGATTGGCTGACCATTGTGCCAATATTTAAACTCCTGTGTTGACAGCCGCACCAGAGGGACAGATCACAGATGTAAGTTTGACGTTACTTTGTTTCCTTGTTTCTTCACTGACATCAGTCTTCTTCTCATCTCTTGTCTTTAATGAAACGATCACAGTCACCTGTTTGTGTCTCACTCTCTGTTTGCAGCATCAACGCAAACCTGCTACAAAACCCGGACTGGTATTCATGGACGGACTGAACTGGATTTGGTTTGCTGGTGTGAGTACAACAGAAACTCATCACAACCAAACAGAAACAAACACACTTAACACTTAATTGTAAGTGTACACTCAAACTTTAACACTTTTTTTTTATCATATGACATTTAAACTAATATTTAAATAAACATTTAGTTTGGAATGAGTATCAAGTAAAACCTGAAGTGGAGCTCCACTGAATATTATTCTTATTATTATTATTATTATTATTATTATTGTTACTAAGTGATGACGAAAAAAACCCAGGTTAGTATTTTGTAACCTAAGAAAACCAATGTGATGTAAGTAATTATTGAAAAGGCTATTTATTAATTTAAATAATTAATGACACTGAAGTCATTATTTAATGGTGTATTTATTAATATAAATCATCTAAAAAGGCTTGGGTTTCTAGTAACTAACTGGTGCTAACTAACTCAGCAGCCAGGAGTCACACTGTGAGTGGCTAATTGGAAGAATCAGTAGAGGAGAGGAAAGTAGAGGAAACCAGGTGCATGTACAGTGAATTTGGTCAATATTGCTGCTTGCAATAAAGAGTTACAGGGTGCTGTCACATTTCGGCAGGGCCTGCCGAGAAGTGACTGCACCCTGTAACTCTGGATTGTTAGGGCTTACATTCTCTATCTTTTCAGCATTAGCAGTCGAGGAAAACAGGTGCATGTACAATGAATTTGGTCAGTATCGCTCCTTCAAACAACGACTTATAGGGTGTACCCTGTATACAGTATTATATCTACCAGTAGACCTACGCTCACTACCTCTTAACCGATGCGCGTTCCCGTCGGAGGCAGTCATTTTTCGGCAAGGTTCAATGTGTTGTGCCTTCAGATGGTGTTCTGCACACTTTGGTTGCGCTGATTTGAGTTCCTTTTGCTTTCTTAGCATGGCCTTTCTGCTGATCTTTGACCTCAACATGGCATCACTGGATATTTTCTGTTTGTCACACCGTGGTTGTGCAAGCAGTTTGTAAAAATACTACCAGTAACCATGCCACATTAAAAGCTCCTTGAATCACCTTTCTTCCTAATGCTGATAGTCTGTTTGAACTTGATTTGGGCGTCCTGATCATGTCTACCTGCCTAAATGCAATGACTTACTGCCATGTGATTGGCTCCTTCAATCAGTGTGTTCATAAACAGAAAATGTGTACCTAATAAATTGGCAGATGTGTGTTTAAATCCAACCAGGAAGGAATATAGAAAGCAGTTTATAGTAGACATGTAGTTTTTCCTCTGCAGCTATAGGTGGGTGGAGTTTGCACTGCAGCTTCTGTGGCGTTTGTTTTGTTCACCGTTGTTGGAGACCATTATGGCTACATTGTTGAAATTAAAGAAACACACTCAGTGCAAACATAGCCACAATCTGGAAATATAAAATGAGGTCACCCTGTGACGCTGCCGACACCGAGGCTCATTTCAGCACCGTGGACAGCGCTATGAAATCACGGCACACATTGACAAATAAACTCATGAGTACAGTCCTCAAAGTTTAAGTGAGGACACGCACCGCGGCCGCGGAACCACCAGGCTCCCCAGTTACGACAGGTACCGCCGCCGCAGCGCACGGCACCGGAACCGCAGCCGCGGAGCGCACGGAGCGCACAGCAGCCACGGAGCCCGCGCAAACCGAGATACATTCAAGATACATTCTCAACATTAACTTCATAAAAAAAGTGCGGTGCGCCCGGCCCCGCCTCGGCCCGGCGCGTGTCGGTCTTCACTTAAGCCGCGCGGCGTGGCGCAGCGCACAGGCGCACCCTCCATATCCGCACAACGGCGCGACGCGCACCGCAGCCGCTGAACCAACAGGCTCCTCAGTTGCCACACGTACCGCAGCCACAGCACACGGCACCGAGATCCCACCTCGGCCCGGCGCGTGTCGGTCCTCACTTAAGCCGCGCGGCGGGGCACACAGTCAGCGCAAACACGACACGTACCGCCACCGCAGCGCCAAACGCACAGCAGCCGCGGAATCAGCGTCTCAGCAGACGCCATCCCTGCCGTGAAAACGCGGAAACACACTAAACTACAAACAACGCCACATTTCACAAATAATACATGCAACATGTTTACCTTTTTATTGACAGTGCTTCTATTTGACTATTGCATCGCAAGTAGTGATGATGACATCATGTTTTCTTTTTTAAGTTGAATGATTTGTCTGAATACACTGAAAACACTGAACATGTGTTTGTTCCCTTTTCAGGATGAGTTGGAAGCAACCCAAGAGGGGCAGTGGCCCTGGTGGCAGTAGTGAATGAAGATCAGGTTAGTTTACTGGCCTCAGTACAGTCCTCACAGTTTAAGTGAGGACACGCACCGCGGCCGCGGAACCACAAGGCTCCCCAGTTACGACAGGTACCGCCGCCGCAGCGCACGGCACCGGAACCGCAGCCGCGGAGCGCACGGAGCGCACAGCAGCCACGGAGCCCGCGCAAACCGAGATACATTCAAGATACATTCTCAACATTAACTTCATAAAAAAAGTGCGGTGCGCCCGGCCCCGCCTCGGCCCGGCGCGTGTCGGTCTTCACTTAAGCCGCGCGGCGTGGCGCAGCGCACAGGCGCAGCGCACAGGCGCACCCTCCATATCCGCACAACGGCGCGACGCGCACCGCAGCCGCTGAACCACCAGGCTCCTCAGTTGCCACACGTACCGCAGCCACAGCACACGGCACCGAGATCCCACCTCGGCCCGGCGCGTGTCGGTCCTCACTTAAGCCACGCGGCGGGGCACACAGTCAGCGCAAACACGACACGTACCGCCGCCGCAGCGCCAAACGCACAGCAGCCGCGGAACCAGCGTCTCAGCAGACGCCATCCCTGCCGTGAAAACGCGGAAACACACTAAACTACAAACAACGCCACATTTCACAAATAATACATGCAACATGTTTACCTTTTTATTGACAGTGCTTCTATTTGACTATTGCATCGCAAGTAGTGATGATGACATCATGTTTTCTTTTTTAAGTTGAATGATTTGTCTGAATACACTGAAAACACTGAACATGTGTTTGTTCCCGAGCCACTCCATATCCACACTCCGGCGCACCGCTGCCGCTGAACCACCAGGCTCCTCAGTTGCGACACGTACCGCAGCCACAGCACACGGCACCGAGATCCCACCTCGGCCCGGCGCGTGTCGGTCCTCACTTAAGCCGCGCGGCGGGGCACACAGTCAGCGCAAACACGACACGTACCGCCACCGCAGCGCCAAACGCACAGCAGCCGCGGAATCAGCGTCTCAGCAGACGCCATCCCTGCCGTGAAAACGCGGAAACACACTAAACTACAAACAACGCCACATTTCACAAATAATACATGCAACATGTTTACCTTTTTATTGACAGTGCTTCTATTTGACTATTGCATCGCAAGTAGTGATGATGACATCATGTTTTCTTTTTTAAGTTGAATGATTTGTCTGAATACACTGAAAACACTGAACATGTGTTTGTTCCCTTTTCAGGATGAGTTGGAAGCAACCCAAGAGGGGCAGTGGCCCTGGTGGCAGTAGTGAATGAAGATCAGGTTAGTTTACTGGCCTCAGTACAGTCCTCACAGTTTAAGTGAGGACACGCACCGCGGCCGCGGAACCACAAGGCTCCCCAGTTACGACAGGTACCGCCGCTGCAGCGCACGGCACCGGAACCGCAGCCGCGGAGCGCACGGAGCGCACAGCAGCCACGGAGCCCGCGCAAACCGAGATACATTCAAGATACATTCTCAACATTAACTTCATAAAAAAAGTGCGGTGCGCCCGGCCCCGCCTCGGCCCGGCGCGTGTCGGTCTTCACTTAAGCCGCGCGGCGTGGCGCAGCGCACAGGCGCACCCTCCATATCCGCACAACGGCGCGACGCGCACCGCAGCCGCTGAACCACCAGGCTCCTCAGTTGCCACACGTACCGCAGCCACAGCACACGGCACCGAGATCCCACCTCGGCCCGGCGCGTGTCGGTCCTCACTTAAGCCGCGCGGCGGGGCACACAGTCAGCGCAAACACGACACGTACCGCCGCCGCAGCGCCAAACGCACAGCAGCCGCGGAACCAGCGTCTCAGCAGACGCCATCCCTGCCGTGAAAACGCGGAAACACACTAAACTACAAACAACGCCACATTTCACAAATAATACATGCAACATGTTTACCTTTTTATTGACAGTGCTTCTATTTGACTATTGCATCGCAAGTAGTGATGATGACATCATGTTTTCTTTTTTAAGTTGAATGATTTGTCTGAATACACTGAAAACACTGAACATGTGTTTGTTCCCGAGCCACTCCATATCCACACTCCGGCGCACCGCTGCCGCTGAACCACCAGGCTCCTCAGTTGCGACACGTACCGCAGCCACAGCACACGGCACCGAGATCCCACCTCGGCCCGGCGCGTGTCGGTCCTCACTTAAGCCGCGCGGCGGGGCACACAGTCAGCGCAAACACGACACGTACCGCCACCGCAG
Source organism: Solea solea (assembly GCF_958295425.1). Classification (NCBI taxonomy): domain Eukaryota; kingdom Metazoa; phylum Chordata; class Actinopteri; order Pleuronectiformes; family Soleidae; genus Solea; species Solea solea. The sequence continues at coordinate 178,599 of NW_026704010.1, read as the reverse complement.
CGCCAAACGCACAGCAGCCGCGGAATCAGCGTCTCAGCAGACGCCATCCCTGCCGTGAAAACGCGGAAACACACTAAACTACAAACAACGCCACATTTCACAAATAATACATGCAACATGTTTACCTTTTTATTGACAGTGCTTCTATTTGACTATTGCATCGCAAGTAGTGATGATGACATCATGTTTTCTTTTTTAAGTTGAATGATTTGTCTGAATACACTGAAAACACTGAACATGTGTTTGTTCCCTTTTCAGGATGAGTTGGAAGCAACCCAAGAGGGGCAGTGGCCCTGGTGGCAGTAGTGAATGAAGATCAGGTTAGTTTACTGGCCTGAGTACAGTCCTCACAGTTTAAGTGAGGACACGCACCGCGGCCGCGGAACCACAAGGCTCCCCAGTTACGACAGGTACCGCCGCCGCAGCGCACGGCACCGGAACCGCACCCGCGGAGCGCACGGAGCGCACAGCAGCCACGGAGCCCGCGCAAACCGAGATACATTCAAGATACATTCTCAACATTAACTTCATAAAAAAAGTGCGGTGCGCCCGGCCCCGCCTCGGCCCGGCGCGTGTCGGTCTTCACTTAAGCCGCGCGGCGTGGCGCAGCGCCCAGGCGCACCCTCCATATCCGCACAACGGCGCGTCGCGCACCGCAGCCGCTGAACCACCAGGCTCCTCAGTTGCCACACGTACCGCAGCCACAGCACACGGCACCGAGATCCCACCTCGGCCCGGCGCGTGTCGGTCCTCACTTAAGCCGCGCGGCGGGGCACACAGTCAGCGCAAACACGACACGTACCGCCGCCGCAGCGCCAAACGCACAGCAGCCGCGGAACCAGCGTCTCAGCAGACCCCATCCCTGCCGTGAAAACGCGGAAACACACTAAACTACAAACAACGCCACATTCCACAAATAATACATGCAACATGTTTACCTTTTTATTGACAGTGCTTCTATTTGACTATTGCATCGCAAGTAGTGATGATGACATCATGTTTTCTTTTTTAAGTTGAATGATTTGTCTGAATACACTGAAAACACTGAACATGTGTTTGTTCCCGAGCCACTCCATATCCACACTCCGGCGCACCGCTGCCGCTGAACCACCAGGCTCCTCAGTTGCGACACGTACCGCAGCCACAGCACACGGCACCGAGATCCCACCTCGGCCCGGCGCGTGTCGGTCCTCACTTAAGCCGCGCGGCGGGGCACACAGTCAGCGCAAACACGACACGTACCGCCACCGCAGCGCCAAACGCACAGCAGCCGCGGAATCAGCGTCTCAGCAGACGTCATCCCTGCCGTGAAAACGCGGAAACACACTAAACTACAAACAACGCCACATTTCACAAATAATACATGCAACATGTTTACCTTTTTATTGACAGTGCTTCTATTTGACTATTGCATCGCAAGTAGTGATGATGACATCATGTTTTCTTTTTTAAGTTGAATGATTTGTCTGAATACACTGAAAACACTGAACATGTGTTTGTTCCCGAGCCACTCCATATCCACACTCCGGCGCACCGCTGCCGCTGAACCACCAGGCTCCTCAGTTGCGACACGTACCGCAGCCACAGCACACGGCACCGAGATCCCACCTCGGCCCGGCGCGTGTCGGTCCTCACTTAAGCCGCGCGGCGGGGCACACAGTCAGCGCAAACACGACACGTACCGCCACCGCAGCGCCAAACGCACAGCAGCCGCGGAATCAGCGTCTCAGCAGACGCCATCCCTGCCGTGAAAACGCGGAAACACACTAAACTACAAACAACGCCACATTTCACAAATAATACATGCAACATGTTTACCTTTTTATTGACAGTGCTTCTATTTGACTATTGCATCGCAAGTAGTGATGATGACATCATGTTTTCTTTTTTAAGTTGAATGATTTGTCTGAATACACTGAAAACACTGAACATGTGTTTGTTCCCTTTTCAGGATGAGTTGGAAGCAACCCAAGAGGGGCAGTGGCCCTGGTGGCAGTAGTGAATGAAGATCAGGTTAGTTTACTGGCCTGAGTACAGTCCTCACAGTTTAAGTGAGGACACGCACCGCGGCCGCGGAACCACAAGGCTCCCCAGTTACGACAGGTACCGCCGCCGCAGCGCACGGCACCGGAACCGCACCCGCGGAGCGCACGGAGCGCACAGCAGCCACGGAGCCCGCGCAAACCGAGATACATTCAAGATACATTCTCAACATTAACTTCATAAAAAAAGTGCGGTGCGCCCGGCCCCGCCTCGGCCCGGCGCGTGTCGGTCTTCACTTAAGCCGCGCGGCGTGGCGCAGCGCACAGGCGCACCCTCCATATCCGCACAACGGCGCGTCGCGCACCGCAGCCGCTGAACCACCAGGCTCCTCAGTTGCCACACGTACCGCAGCCACAGCACACGGCACCGAGATCCCACCTCGGCCCGGCGCGTGTCGGTCCTCACTTAAGCCGCGCGGCGGGGCACACAGTCAGCGCAAACACGACACGTACCGCCGCCGCAGCGCCAAACGCACAGCAGCCGCGGAACCAGCGTCTCAGCAGACCCCATCCCTGCCGTGAAAACGCGGAAACACACTAAACTACAAACAACGCCACATTCCACAAATAATACATGCAACATGTTTACCTTTTTATTGACAGTGCTTCTATTTGACTATTGCATCGCAAGTAGTGATGATGACATCATGTTTTCTTTTTTAAGTTGAATGATTTGTCTGAATACACTGAAAACACTGAACATGTGTTTGTTCCCGAGCCACTCCATATCCACACTCCGGCGCACCGCTGCCGCTGAACCACCAGGCTCCTCAGTTGCGACACGTACCGCAGCCACAGCACACGGCACCGAGATCCCACCTCGGCCCGGCGCGTGTCGGTCTTCACTTAAGCCGCGCGGCGTGGCGCAGCGCACAGGCGCACCCTCCATATCCGCACAACGGCGCGTCGCGCACCGCAGCCGCTGAACCACCAGGCTCCTCAGTTGCCACACGTACCGCAGCCACAGCACACGGCACCGAGATCCCACCTCGGCCCGGCGCGTGTCGGTCCTCACTTAAGCCGCGCGGCGGGGCACACAGTCAGCGCAAACACGACACGTACCGCCGCCGCAGCGCCAAACGCACAGCAGCCGCGGAACCAGCGTCTCAGCAGACCCCATCCCTGCCGTGAAAACGCGGAAACACACTAAACTACAAACAACGCCACATTCCACAAATAATACATGCAACATGTTTACCTTTTTATTGACAGTGCTTCTATTTGACTATTGCATCGCAAGTAGTGATGATGACATCATGTTTTCTTTTTTAAGTTGAATGATTTGTCTGAATACACTGAAAACACTGAACATGTGTTTGTTCCCGAGCCACTCCATATCCACACTCCGGCGCACCGCTGCCGCTGAACCACCAGGCTCCTCAGTTGCGACACGTACCGCAGCCACAGCACACGGCACCGAGATCCCACCTCGGCCCGGCGCGTGTCGGTCCTCACTTAAGCCGCGCGGCGGGGCACACAGTCAGCGCAAACACGACACGTACCGCCACCGCAGCGCCAAACGCACAGCAGCCGCGGAATCAGCGTCTCAGCAGACGCCATCCCTGCCGTGAAAACGCGGAAACACACTAAACTACAAACAACGCCACATTTCACAAATAATACATGCAACATGTTTACCTTTTTATTGACAGTGCTTCTATTTGACTATTGCATCGCAAGTAGTGATGATGACATCATGTTTTCTTTTTTAAGTTGAATGATTTGTCTGAATACACTGAAAACACTGAACATGTGTTTGTTCCCTTTTCAGGATGAGTTGGAAGCAACCCAAGAGGGGCAGTGGCCCTGGTGGCAGTAGTGAATGAAGATCAGGTTAGTTTACTGGCCTGAGTACAGTCCTCACAGTTTAAGTGAGGACACGCACCGCGGCCGCGGAACCACAAGGCTCCCCAGTTACGACAGGTACCGCCGCCGCAGCGCACGGCACCGGAACCGCAGCCGCGGAGCGCACGGAGCGCACAGCAGCCACGGAGCCCGCGCAAACCGAGATACATTCAAGATACATTCTCAACATTAACTTCATAAAAAAAGTGCGGTGCGCCCGGCCCCGCCTCGGCCCGGCGCGTGTCGGTCTTCACTTAAGCCGCGCGGCGTGGCGCAGCGCACAGGCGCACCCTCCATATCCGCACAACGGCGCGACGCGCACCGCAGCCGCTGAACCACCAGGCTCCTCAGTTGCCACACGTACCGCAGCCACAGCACACGGCACCGAGATCCCACCTCGGCCCGGCGCGTGTCGGTCCTCACTTAAGCCGCGCGGCGGGGCACACAGTCAGCGCAAACACGACACGTACCGCCGCCGCAGCGCCAAACGCACAGCAGCCGCGGAACCAGCGTCTCAGCAGACGCCATCCCTGCCGTGAAAACGCGGAAACACACTAAACTACAAACAACGCCACATTCCACAAATAATACATGCAACATGTTTACCTTTTTACTGACAGTGCTTCTATTTGACTATTGCATCGCAAGTAGTCTAGATGACATCATGTTTTCTTTTTTAAGTTGAATGATTTGTCTGAATACACTGAGAACACTGAACATGTGTTTGTTCCCGAGCCACTCCATATCCACACTCCGGCGCACCGCTGCCGCTGAACCACCAGGCTCCTCAGTTGCGACACGTACCACAGCCACAGCACACGGCACCGAGATCCCACCTCGGCCCGGCGCGTGTCGGTCCTCACTTAAGCCGCGCGGCGGGGCACACAGTCAGCGCAAACACGACACGTACCGCCACCGCAGCGCCAAACGCACAGCAGCCGCGGAATCAGCGTCTCAGCAGACGCCATCCCTGCCGTGAAAACGCGGAAACACACTAAACTACAAACAACGCCACATTTCACAAATAATACATGCAACATGTTTACCTTTTTATTGACAGTGCTTCTATTTGACTATTGCATCGCAAGTAGTGATGATGACATCATGTTTTCTTTTTTAAGTTGAATGATTTGTCTGAATACACTGAAAACACTGAACATGTGTTTGTTCCCTTTTCAGGATGAGTTGGAAGCAACCCAAGAGGGGCAGTGGCCCTGGTGGCAGTAGTGAATGAAGATCAGGTTAGTTTACTGGCCTGAGTACAGTCCTCACAGTTTAAGTGAGGACACGCACCGCGGCCGCGGAACCACAAGGCTCCCCAGTTACGACAGGTACCACCGCCGCAGCGCACGGCACCGGAACCGCAGCCGCGGAGCGCACGGAGCGCACAGCAGCCACGGAGCCCGCGCAAACCGAGATACATTCAAGATACATTCTCAACATTAACTTCATAAAAAAAGTGCGGTGCGCCTGGCCCCGCCTCGGCCCGGCGCGTGTCGGTCTTCACTTAAGCCGCGCGGCGTGGCGCAGCGCACAGGCGCACCCTCCATATCCGCACAACGGCGCGTCGCGCACCGCAGCCGCTGAACCACCAGGCTCCTCAGTTGCCACACGTACCGCAGCCACAGCACACGGCACCGAGATCCCACCTCGGCCCGGCGCGTGTCGGTCCTCACTTAAGCCGCGCGGCGGGGCACACAGTCAGCGCAAACACGACACGTACCGCCGCCGCAGCGCCAAACGCACAGCAGCCGCGGAACCAGCGTCTCAGCAGACCCCATCCCTGCCGTGAAAACGCGGAAACACACTAAACTACAAACAACGCCACATTCCACAAATAATACATGCAACATGTTTACCTTTTTATTGACAGTGCTTCTATTTGACTATTGCATCGCAAGTAGTGATGATGACATCATGTTTTCTTTTTTAAGTTGAATGATTTGTCTGAATACACTGAAAACACTGAACATGTGTTTGTTCCCGAGCCACTCCATATCCACACTCCGGCGCACCGCTGCCGCTGAACCACCAGGCTCCTCAGTTGCGACACGTACCGCAGCCACAGCACACGGCACCGAGATCCCACCTCGGCCCGGCACGTGTCGGTCCTCACTTAAGCCGCGCGGCGGGGCACACAGTCAGCGCAAACACGACACGTACCGCCACCGCAGCGCCAAACGCACAGCAGCCGCGGAATCAGCGTCTCAGCAGACGCCATCCCTGCCGTGAAAACGCGGAAACACACTAAACTACAAACAACGCCACATTTCACAAATAATACATGCAACATGTTTACCTTTTTATTGACAGTGCTTCTATTTGACTATTGCATCGCAAGTAGTGATGATGACATCATGTTTTCTTTTTTAAGTTGAATGATTTGTCTGAATACACTGAAAACACTGAACATGTGTTTGTTCCCTTTTCAGGATGAGTTGGAAGCAACCCAAGAGGGGCAGTGGCCCTGGTGGCATTAGTGAATGAAGATCAGGTTAGTTTACTGGCCTGAGTACAGTCCTCACAGTTTAAGTGAGGACACGCACCGCGACCGCGGAACCACAAGGCTCCCCAGTTACGACAGGTACCGCCGCCGCAGCGCACGGCACCGGAACCGCAGCCGCGGAGCGCACGGAGCGCACAGCAGCCACGGAGCCCGCGCAAACCGAGATACATTCAAGATACATTCTCAACATTAACTTCATAAAAAAAGTGCGGTGCACCCGGCCCCGCCTCGGCCCGGCGCGTGTCGGTCTTCACTTAAGCCGCGCGGCGTGGCGCAGCGCACAGGCGCACCCTCCATATCCGCACAACGGCGCGACGCGCACCGCAGCCGCTGAACCACCAGGCTCCTCAGTTGCCACACGTACCGCAGCCACAGCACACGGCACCGAGATCCTACCTCGGCCCGGCGCGTGTCGGTCCTCACTTAAGCCGCGCGGCGGGGCACACAGTCAGTGCAAACACAACACGTACCGCCGCCGCAGCGCCAAACGCACAGCAGCCGCGGAACCAGCGTCTCAGCAGACGCCATCCCTGCCGTGAAAACGCGGAAACACACTAAACTACAAACAACGCCACATTTCACAAATAATACATGCAACATGTTTACCTTTTTATTGACAGTGCTTCTATTTGACTATTGCATCGCAAGTAGTGATGATGACATCATGTTTTCTTTTTTAAGTTGAATGATTTGTCTGAATACACTGAAAACACTGAACATGTGTTTGTTCCCGAGCCACTCCATATCCACACTCCGGCGCACCGCTGCCGCTGAACCACCAGGCTCCTCAGTTGCGACACGTACCGCAGCCACAGCACACGGCACCGAGATCCCACCTCGGCCCGGCGCGTGTCGGTCTTCACTTAAGCCGCGCGGCGTGGCGCAGCGCACAGGCGCACCCTCCATATCCGCACAACGGCGCGTCGCGCACCGCAGCCGCTGAACCACCAGGCTCCTCAGTTGCCACACGTACCGCAGCCACAGCACACGGCACCGAGATCCCACCTCGGCCCGGCGCGTGTCGGTCCTCACTTAAGCCGCGCGGCGGGGCACACAGTCAGCGCAAACACGACACGTACCGCCGCCGCAGCGCCAAACGCACAGCAGCCGCGGAACCAGCGTCTCAGCAGACCCCATCCCTGCCGTGAAAACGCGGAAACACACTAAACTACAAACAACGCCACATTCCACAAATAATACATGCAACATGTTTACCTTTTTATTGACAGTGCTTCTATTTGACTATTGCATCGCAAGTAGTGATGATGACATCATGTTTTCTTTTTTAAGTTGAATGATTTGTCTGAATACACTGAAAACACTGAACATGTGTTTGTTCCCGAGCCACTCCATATCCACACTCCGGCGCACCGCTGCCGCTGAACCACCAGGCTCCTCAGTTGCGACACGTACCGCAGCCACAGCACACGGCACCGAGATCCCACCTCGGCCCGGCGCGTGTCGGTCCTCACTTAAGCCGCGCGGCGGGGCACACAGTCAGCGCAAACACGACACGTACCGCCACCGCAGCGCCAAACGCACAGCAGCCGCGGAATCAGCGTCTCAGCAGACGCCATCCCTGCCGTGAAAACGCGGAAACACACTAAACTACAAACAACGCCACATTTCACAAATAATACATGCAACATGTTTACCTTTTTATTGACAGTGCTTCTATTTGACTATTGCATCGCAAGTAGTGATGATGACATCATGTTTTCTTTTTTAAGTTGAATGATTTGTCTGAATACACTGAAAACACTGAACATGTGTTTGTTCCCTTTTCAGGATGAGTTGGAAGCAACCCAAGAGGGGCAGTGGCCCTGGTGGCAGTAGTGAATGAAGATCAGGTTAGTTTACTGGCCTGAGTACAGTCCTCACAGTTTAAGTGAGGACACGCACCGCGGCCGCGGAACCACAAGGCTCCCCAGTTACGACAGGTACCGCCGCCGCAGCGCACGGCACCGGAACCGCAGCCGCGGAGCGCACGGAGCGCACAGCAGCCACGGAGCCCGCGCAAACCGAGATACATTCAAGATACATTCTCAACATTAACTTCATAAAAAAAGTGCGGTGCGCCCGGCCCCGCCTCGGCCCGGCGCGTGTCGGTCTTCACTTAAGCCGCGCGGCGTGGCGCAGCGCACAGGCGCACCCTCCATATCCGCACAACGGCGCGACGCGCACCGCAGCCGCTGAACCACCAGGCTCCTCAGTTGCCACACGTACCGCAGCCACAGCACACGGCACCGAGATCCCACCTCGGCCCGGCGCGTGTCGGTCCTCACTTAAGCCGCGCGGCGGGGCACACAGTCAGCGCAAACACGACACGTACCGCCGCCGCAGCGCCAAACGCACAGCAGCCGCGGAACCAGCGTCTCAGCAGACGCCATCCCTGCCGTGAAAACGCGGAAACACACTAAACTACAAACAACGCCACATTCCACAAATAATACATGCAACATGTTTACCTTTTTATTGACAGTGCTTCTATTTGACTATTGCATCGCAAGTAGTGATGATGACATCATGTTTTCTTTTTTAAGTTGAATGATTTGTCTGAATACACTGAAAACACTGAACATGTGTTTGTTCCCGAGCCACTCCATATCCACACTCCGGCGCACCGCTGCCGCTGAACCACCAGGCTCCTCAGTTGCGACACGTACCGCAGCCACAGCACACGGCACCGAGATCCCACCTCGGCCCGGCGCGTGTCGGTCCTCACTTAAGCCGCGCGGCGGGGCACACAGTCAGCGCAAACACGACACGTACCGCCACCGCAGCGCCAAACGCACAGCAGCCGCGGAATCAGCGTCTCAGCAGACGCCATCCCTGCCGTGAAAACGCGGAAACACACTAAACTACAAACAACGCCACATTCCACAAATAATACATGCAACATGTTTACCTTTTTATTGACAGTGCTTCTATTTGACTATTGCATCGCAAGTAGTGATGATGACATCATGTTTTCTTTTTTAAGTTGAATGATTTGTCTGAATACACTGAAAACACTGAACATGTGTTTGTTCCCGAGCCACTCCATATCCACACTCCGGCGCACCGCTGCCGCTGAACCACCAGGCTCCTCAGTTGCGACACGTACCGCAGCCACAGCACACGGCACCGAGATCCCACCTCGGCCCGGCGCATGTCGGTCCTCACTTAAGCCGCGCGGCGGGGCACACAGTCAGCGCAAACACGACACGTACCGCCGCCGCAGCGCCAAACGCACAGCAGCCGCGGAACCAGCGTCTCAGCAGACCCCATCCCTGCCGTGAAAACGCGGAAACACACTAAACTACAAACAACGCCACATTCCACAAATAATACATGCAACATGTTTACCTTTTTATTGACAGTGCTTCTATTTGACTATTGCATCGCAAGTAGTGATGATGACATCATGTTTTCTTTTTTAAGTTGAATGATTTGTCTGAATACACTGAAAACACTGAACATGTGTTTGTTCCCGAGCCACTCCATATCCACACTCCGGCGCACCGCTGCCGCTGAACCACCAGGCTCCTCAGTTGCGACACGTACCGCAGCCACAGCACACGGCACCGAGATCCCACCTCGGCCCGGCGCGTGTCGGTCCTCACTTAAGCCGCGCGGCGTGGCGCAGCGCACAGGCGCACCCTCCATATCCGCACAACGGCGCGTCGCGCACCGCAGCCGCTGAACCACCAGGCTCCTCAGTTGCCACACGTACCGCAGCCACAGCACACGGCACCGAGATCCCACCTCGGCCCGGCGCGTGTCGGTCCTCACTTAAGCCGCGCGGCGGGGCACACAGTCAGCGCAAACACGACACGTACCGCCGCCGCAGCGCCAAACGCACAGCAGCCGCGGAACCAGCGTCTCAGCAGACCCCATCCCTGCCGTGAAAACGCGGAAACACACTAAACTACAAACAACGCCACATTCCACAAATAATACATGCAACATGTTTACCTTTTTATTGACAGTGCTTCTATTTGACTATTGCATCGCAAGTAGTGATGATGACATCATGTTTTCTTTTTTAAGTTGAATGATTTGTCTGAATACACTGAAAACACTGAACATGTGTTTGTTCCCGAGCCACTCCATATCCACACTCCGGCGCACCGCTGCCGCTGAACCACCAGGCTCCTCAGTTGCGACACGTACCGCAGCCACAGCACACGGCACCGAGATCCCACCTCGGCCCGGCGCGTGTCGGTCCTCACTTAAGCCGCGCGGCGGGGCACACAGTCAGCGCAAACACGACACGTACCGCCACCGCAGCGCCAAACGCACAGCAGCCGCGGAATCAGCGTCTCAGCAGACGCCATCCCTGCCGTGAAAACGCGGAAACACACTAAACTACAAACAACGCCACATTTCACAAATAATACATGCAACATGTTTACCTTTTTATTGACAGTGCTTCTATTTGACTATTGCATCGCAAGTAGTGATGATGACATCATGTTTTCTTTTTTAAGTTGAATGATTTGTCTGAATACACTGAAAACACTGAACATGTGTTTGTTCCCTTTTCAGGATGAGTTGGAAGCAACCCAAGAGGGGCAGTGGCCCTGGTGGCAGTAGTGAATGAAGATCAGGTTCCTGCAGGAGTTCCCTTTGAAACTCACCATGTGTCTCTGGTCCTCACAATCAGGTTGTAATGGCTCACACACTGATCTACGCTCTCCATTTGAAGTTGTCAGAAGTAGAATGTAATAATTTGATTTAGTACAAAGAAAAGAGTCAATTCAACTTAAGTATTAACATTTGTATAAAGAAGATCATTTCAGTTCAGATAAATCCGTTTCACATAAGTGTCACATACTTAGTAGTTTTCATTAACTGAATGGAATTAGTACAATGCACTTTACCCAAGTTACTTTAACAACAAATACTTGAGTTACTTGTACTCAAATCAAATACTTTTGTATGCTTAAATTGTTTGAGTTAATAAACTTAATTGGTTTCCTAAATGGTTAAAGTTGAAGTAACTCATTCCCCGCAGACAAGATACATTCTCAACATTAACTTCATAAAACCAGAGACCATTATGGCTACATTGTTGAAATGAAAGAAACACACTCAGTGCAAACATAGCCACAATCTGGAAATATAAAATGAGGTGGCCCCGTGACGCTGCCGACAGCGAGGCTCATTTCAGCACCGTGGACAGCGCTATGAAATCACGGCACACATTGACAAATAAAATCATGCGCATGCTCAAGCTACAATACAATTTCAAATGCATTCTTTTTTTTTTTTAGATACAAGGAAGTGCGGTGCGCCCGGCCCCGCCAGGATCCCACCTCGGCCTGGCGCGTGTCGGTCTTCACTTAAGCCGCGCGGCGTGGCGCACAAACCTACAAACCTGCTACAAACCCCAGACTGGATTCGGTTTACTGGCGTGAGTACAGTCCTCACAGTTTAAGTGAGGACACGCACTTGTATTCTCAGTTTGGTATAAGATGTGAGTACAGTGTAATGCCACATTTCACAACTAATACATGCAACATGTTTACCTTTTTATTGACAGTGCTTCTATTTGACTATTGCATCGCAAGTAGTGATGATGACATCATGTTTTCTTTTTTAAGTTGAATGATTTGTCTGAATACACTGAAAACACTGAACATGTGTTTGTTCCCGAGCCACTCCATATCCACACTCCGGCTCAACGCGCACCGCAGCCACTGAACCACCAGGCTCCTCAGTCACAGCGCACATGTTTTCAATAATAAGCCCCGCCCCAAACATTTCAAGCTTTCACACCTGATTGGCTGACCATTGTGCCAATATTTAAACTCCTGTGTTGACAGCCGCACCAGAGGGACAGATCACAGATGTAAGTTTGACGTTACTTTGTTTCCTTGTTTCTTCACTGACATCAGTCTTCTTCTCATCTCTTGTCTTTAATGAAACGATCACAGTCACCTGTTTGTGTCTCACTCTCTGTTTGCAGCATCAACGCAAACCTGCTACAAAACCCGGACTGGTATTCATGGACGGACTGAACTGGATTTGGTTTGCTGGTGTGAGTACAACAGAAACTCATCACAACCAAACAGAAACAAACACACTTAACACTTAATTGTAAGTGTACACTCAAACTTTAACACTTTTTTTTTTATCATATGACATTTAAACTAATATTTAAATAAACATTTAGTTTGGAATGAGTATCAAGTAAAACCTGAAGTGGAGCTCCACTGAATATTATTATTATTATTATTATTATTATTATTATTGTTGTTACTAAGTGATGACGAAAAAAACCCAGGTTAGTATTTTGTAACCTAAGAAAACCAATGTGATGTAAGTAATTATTGAAAAGGCTATTTATTAATTTAAATAATTAATGACACTTAAGTCGTTATTTAATGGTGTATTTATTAATATAAATCATCTAAAAAGGCTTGGGTTTCTAGTAACTAACTGGTGCTAACTAACTCAGCAGCCAGGAGTCACACTGTGAGTGGCTAATTGGAAGAATCAGTAGAGGAGAGGAAAGTAGAGGAAACCAGGTGCATGTACAGTGAATTTGGTCAATATTGCTTCTTGCAATAAAGAGTTACAGGGTGCTGTCACATTTCGGCAGGGCCTGCCGAGAAGTGACTGCACCCTGTAACTCTGGATTGTTAGGGCTTACATTCTCTATCTTTTCAGCATTAGCAGTCGAGGAAAACAGGTGCATGTACAATGAATTTGGTCAGTATCGCTCCTTCAAACAACGACTTATAGGGTGTACCCTGTATACAGTATTATATCTACCAGTAGACCTACGCTCACTACCTCTTAACCGATGCGCGTTCCCGTCGGAGGCAGTCATTTTTCGGCAAGGTTCAATGTGTTGTGCCTTCAGATGGTGTTCTGCACACTTTGGTTGCGCTGATTTGAGTTCCTTTTGCTTTCTTAGCATGGCCTTTCTGCTGATCTTTGACCTCAACATGGCATCACTGGATATTTTCTGTTTGTCACACCGTGGTTGTGCAAGCAGTTTGTAAAAATACTACCAGTAACCATGCCACATTAAAAGCTCCTTGAATCACCTTTCTTCCTAATGCTGATAGTCTGTTTGAACTTGATTTGGGCGTCCTGATCATGTCTACCTGCCTAAATGCAATGACTTACTGCCATGTGATTGGCTCCTTCAATCAGTGTGTTCATAAACAGAAAATGTGTACCTAATAAATTGGCAGATGTGTGTTTAAATCCAACCAGGAAGGAATATAGAAAGCAGTTTATAGTAGACATGTAGTTTTTCCTCTGCAGCTATAGGTGGGTGGAGTTTGCACTGCAGCTTCTGTGGCGTTTGTTTTGTTCACCGTTGTTGGAGACCATTATGGCTACATTGTTGAAATGAAAGAAACACACTCAGTGCAAACATAGCCACAATCTGGAAATATAAAATGAGGTCACCCTGTGACGCTGCCGACACCGAGGCTCATTTCAGCACCGTGGACAGCGCTATGAAATCACGGCACACATTGACAAATAAACTCATGAGTACAGTCCTCACAGTTTAAGTGAGGACACGCACCGCGGCCGCGGAACCACCAGGCTCCCCAGTTACGACAGGTACCGCCGCCGCAGCGCACGGCACCGGAACCGCAGCCGCGGAGCGCACGGAGCGCACAGCAGCCACGGAGCCCGCGCAAACCGAGATACATTCAAGATACATTCTCAACATTAACTTCATAAAAAAAGTGCGGTGCACCCGGCCCCGCCTCGGCCCGGCGCGTGTCGGTCTTCACTTAAGCCGCGCGGCGTGGCGCAGCGCACAGGCGCACCCTCCATATCCGCACAACGGCGCGACGCGCACCGCAGCCGCTGAACCACCAGGCTCCTCAGTTGCCACACGTACCGCAGCCACAGCACACGGCACCGAGATCCTACCTCGGCCCGGCGCGTGTCGGTCCTCACTTAAGCCGCGCGGCGGGGCACACAGTCAGTGCAAACACAACACGTACCGCCGCCGCAGCGCCAAACGCACAGCAGCCGCGGAACCAGCGTCTCAGCAGACGCCATCCCTGCCGTGAAAACGCGGAAACACACTAAACTACAAACAACGCCACATTTCACAAATAATACATGCAACATGTTTACCTTTTTATTGACAGTGCTTCTATTTGACTATTGCATCGCAAGTAGTGATGATGACATCATGTTTTCTTTTTTAAGTTGAATGATTTGTCTGAATACACTGAAAACACTGAACATGTGTTTGTTCCCGAGCCACTCCATATCCACACTCCGGCGCACCGCTGCCGCTGAACCACCAGGCTCCTCAGTTGCGACACGTACCGCAGCCACAGCACACGGCACCGAGATCCCACCTCGGCCCGGCGCGTGTCGGTCTTCACTTAAGCCGCGCGGCGTGGCGCAGCGCACAGGCGCACCCTCCATATCCGCACAACGGCGCGTCGCGCACCGCAGCCGCTGAACCACCAGGCTCCTCAGTTGCCACACGTACCGCAGCCACAGCACACGGCACCGAGATCCCACCTCGGCCCGGCGCGTGTCGGTCCTCACTTAAGCCGCGCGGCGGGGCACACAGTCAGCGCAAACACGACACGTACCGCCGCCGCAGCGCCAAACGCACAGCAGCCGCGGAACCAGCGTCTCAGCAGACCCCATCCCTGCCGTGAAAACGCGGAAACACACTAAACTACAAACAACGCCACATTCCACAAATAATACATGCAACATGTTTACCTTTTTATTGACAGTGCTTCTATTTGACTATTGCATCGCAAGTAGTGATGATGACATCATGTTTTCTTTTTTAAGTTGAATGATTTGTCTGAATACACTGAAAACACTGAACATGTGTTTGTTCCCGAGCCACTCCATATCCACACTCCGGCGCACCGCTGCCGCTGAACCACCAGGCTCCTCAGTTGCGACACGTACCGCAGCCACAGCACACGGCACCGAGATCCCACCTCGGCCCGGCGCGTGTCGGTCCTCACTTAAGCCGCGCGGCGGGGCACACAGTCAGCGCAAACACGACACGTACCGCCACCGCAGCGCCAAACGCACAGCAGCCGCGGAATCAGCGTCTCAGCAGACGCCATCCCTGCCGTGAAAACGCGGAAACACACTAAACTACAAACAACGCCACATTTCACAAATAATACATGCAACATGTTTACCTTTTTATTGACAGTGCTTCTATTTGACTATTGCATCGCAAGTAGTGATGATGACATCATGTTTTCTTTTTTAAGTTGAATGATTTGTCTGAATACACTGAAAACACTGAACATGTGTTTGTTCCCTTTTCAGGATGAGTTGGAAGCAACCCAAGAGGGGCAGTGGCCCTGGTGGCAGTAGTGAATGAAGATCAGGTTAGTTTACTGGCCTGAGTACAGTCCTCACAGTTTAAGTGAGGACACGCACCGCGGCCGCGGAACCACAAGGCTCCCCAGTTACGACAGGTACCGCCGCCGCAGCGCACGGCACCGGAACCGCAGCCGCGGAGCGCACGGAGCGCACAGCAGCCACGGAGCCCGCGCAAACCGAGATACATTCAAGATACATTCTCAACATTAACTTCATAAAAAAAGTGCGGTGCGCCCGGCCCCGCCTCGGCCCGGCGCGTGTCGGTCTTCACTTAAGCCGCGCGGCGTGGCGCAGCGCACAGGCGCACCCTCCATATCCGCACAACGGCGCGACGCGCACCGCAGCCGCTGAACCACCAGGCTCCTCAGTTGCCACACGTACCGCAGCCACAGCACACGGCACCGAGATCCCACCTCGGCCCGGCGCGTGTCGGTCCTCACTTAAGCCGCGCGGCGGGGCACACAGTCAGCGCAAACACGACACGTACCGCCGCCGCAGCGCCAAACGCACAGCAGCCGCGGAACCAGCGTCTCAGCAGACGCCATCCCTGCCGTGAAAACGCGGAAACACACTAAACTACAAACAACGCCACATTCCACAAATAATACATGCAACATGTTTACCTTTTTACTGACAGTGCTTCTATTTGACTATTGCATCGCAAGTAGTCTAGATGACATCATGTTTTCTTTTTTAAGTTGAATGATTTGTCTGAATACACTGAGAACACTGAACATGTGTTTGTTCCCGAGCCACTCCATATCCACACTCCGGCGCACCGCTGCCGCTGAACCACCAGGCTCCTCAGTTGCGACACGTACCACAGCCACAGCACACGGCACCGAGATCCCACCTCGGCCCGGCGCGTGTCGGTCCTCACTTAAGCCGCGCGGCGGGGCACACAGTCAGCGCAAACACGACACGTACCGCCACCGCAGCGCCAAACGCACAGCAGCCGCGGAATCAGCGTCTCAGCAGACGCCATCCCTGCCGTGAAAACGCGGAAACACACTAAACTACAAACAACGCCACATTTCACAAATAATACATGCAACATGTTTACCTTTTTATTGACAGTGCTTCTATTTGACTATTGCATCGCAAGTAGTGATGATGACATCATGTTTTCTTTTTTAAGTTGAATGATTTGTCTGAATACACTGAAAACACTGAACATGTGTTTGTTCCCTTTTCAGGATGAGTTGGAAGCAACCCAAGAGGGGCAGTGGCCCTGGTGGCAGTAGTGAATGAAGATCAGGTTAGTTTACTGGCCTGAGTACAGTCCTCACAGTTTAAGTGAGGACACGCACCGCGGCCGCGGAACCACAAGGCTCCCCAGTTACGACAGGTACCACCGCCGCAGCGCACGGCACCGGAACCGCAGCCGCGGAGCGCACGGAGCGCACAGCAGCCACGGAGCCCGCGCAAACCGAGATACATTCAAGATACATTCTCAACATTAACTTCATAAAAAAAGTGCGGTGCGCCTGGCCCCGCCTCGGCCCGGCGCGTGTCGGTCTTCACTTAAGCCGCGCGGCGTGGCGCAGCGCACAGGCGCACCCTCCATATCCGCACAACGGCGCGTCGCGCACCGCAGCCGCTGAACCACCAGGCTCCTCAGTTGCCACACGTACCGCAGCCACAGCACACGGCACCGAGATCCCACCTCGGCCCGGCGCGTGTCGGTCCTCACTTAAGCCGCGCGGCGGGGCACACAGTCAGCGCAAACACGACACGTACCGCCGCCGCAGCGCCAAACGCACAGCAGCCGCGGAACCAGCGTCTCAGCAGACCCCATCCCTGCCGTGAAAACGCGGAAACACACTAAACTACAAACAACGCCACATTCCACAAATAATACATGCAACATGTTTACCTTTTTATTGACAGTGCTTCTATTTGACTATTGCATCGCAAGTAGTGATGATGACATCATGTTTTCTTTTTTAAGTTGAATGATTTGTCTGAATACACTGAAAACACTGAACATGTGTTTGTTCCCGAGCCACTCCATATCCACACTCCGGCGCACCGCTGCCGCTGAACCACCAGGCTCCTCAGTTGCGACACGTACCGCAGCCACAGCACACGGCACCGAGATCCCACCTCGGCCCGGCACGTGTCGGTCCTCACTTAAGCCGCGCGGCGGGGCACACAGTCAGCGCAAACACGACACGTACCGCCACCGCAGCGCCAAACGCACAGCAGCCGCGGAATCAGCGTCTCAGCAGACGCCATCCCTGCCGTGAAAACGCGGAAACACACTAAACTACAAACAACGCCACATTTCACAAATAATACATGCAACATGTTTACCTTTTTATTGACAGTGCTTCTATTTGACTATTGCATCGCAAGTAGTGATGATGACATCATGTTTTCTTTTTTAAGTTGAATGATTTGTCTGAATACACTGAAAACACTGAACATGTGTTTGTTCCCTTTTCAGGATGAGTTGGAAGCAACCCAAGAGGGGCAGTGGCCCTGGTGGCATTAGTGAATGAAGATCAGGTTAGTTTACTGGCCTGAGTACAGTCCTCACAGTTTAAGTGAGGACACGCACCGCGACCGCGGAACCACAAGGCTCCCCAGTTACGACAGGTACCGCCGCCGCAGCGCACGGCACCGGAACCGCAGCCGCGGAGCGCACGGAGCGCACAGCAGCCACGGAGCCCGCGCAAACCGAGATACATTCAAGATACATTCTCAACATTAACTTCATAAAAAAAGTGCGGTGCGCCCGGCCCCGCCTCGGCCCGGCGCGTGTCGGTCTTCACTTAAGCCGCGCGGCGTGGCGCAGCGCACAGGCGCACCCTCCATATCCGCACAACGGCGCGACGCGCACCGCAGCCGCTGAACCACCAGGCTCCTCAGTTGCCACACGTACCGCAGCCACAGCACACGGCACCGAGATCCTACCTCGGCCCGGCGCGTGTCGGTCCTCACTTAAGCCGCGCGGCGGGGCACACAGTCAGTGCAAACACAACACGTACCGCCGCCGCAGCGCCAAACGCACAGCAGCCGCGGAACCAGCGTCTCAGCAGACGCCATCCCTGCCGTGAAAACGCGGAAACACACTAAACTACAAACAACGCCACATTTCACAAATAATACATGCAACATGTTTACCTTTTTATTGACAGTGCTTCTATTTGACTATTGCATCGCAAGTAGTGATGATGACATCATGTTTTCTTTTTTAAGTTGAATGATTTGTCTGAATACACTGAAAACACTGAACATGTGTTTGTTCCCGAGCCACTCCATATCCACACTCCGGCGCACCGCTGCCGCTGAACCACCAGGCTCCTCAGTTGCGACACGTACCGCAGCCACAGCACACGGCACCGAGATCCCACCTCGGCCCGGCGCGTGTCGGTCCTCACTTAAGCCGCGCGGCGGGGCACACAGTCAGCGCAAACACGACACGTACCGCCACCGCAGCGCCAAACGCACAGCAGCCGCGGAATCAGCGTCTCAGCAGACGCCATCCCTGCCGTGAAAACGCGGAAACACACTAAACTACAAACAACGCCACATTTCACAAATAATACATGCAACATGTTTACCTTTTTATTGACAGTGCTTCTATTTGACTATTGCATCGCAAGTAGTGATGATGACATCATGTTTTCTTTTTTAAGTTGAATGATTTGTCTGAATACACTGAAAACACTGAACATGTGTTTGTTCCCTTTTCAGGATGAGTTGGAAGCAACCCAAGAGGGGCAGTGGCCCTGGTGGCAGTAGTGAATGAAGATCAGGTTAGTTTACTGGCCTGAGTACAGTCCTCACAGTTTAAGTGAGGACACGCACCGCGGCCGCGGAACCACAAGGCTCCCCAGTTACGACAGGTACCGCCGCCGCAGCGCACGGCACCGGAACCGCAGCCGCGGAGCGCACGGAGCGCACAGCAGCCACGGAGCCCGCGCAAACCGAGATACATTCAAGATACATTCTCAACATTAACTTCATAAAAAAAGTGCGGTGCGCCCGGCCCCGCCTCGGCCCGGCGCGTGTCGGTCTTCACTTAAGCCGCGCGGCGTGGCGCAGCGCACAGGCGCACCCTCCATATCCGCACAACGGCGCGACGCGCACCGCAGCCGCTGAACCACCAGGCTCCTCAGTTGCCACACGTACCGCAGCCACAGCACACGGCACCGAGATCCCACCTCGGCCCGGCGCGTGTCGGTCCTCACTTAAGCCGCGCGGCGGGGCACACAGTCAGCGCAAACACGACACGTACCGCCGCCGCAGCGCCAAACGCACAGCAGCCGCGGAACCAGCGTCTCAGCAGACGCCATCCCTGCCGTGAAAACGCGGAAACACACTAAACTACAAACAACGCCACATTCCACAAATAATACATGCAACATGTTTACCTTTTTATTGACAGTGCTTCTATTTGACTATTGCATCGCAAGTAGTGATGATGACATCATGTTTTCTTTTTTAAGTTGAATGATTTGTCTGAATACACTGAAAACACTGAACATGTGTTTGTTCCCGAGCCACTCCATATCCACACTCCGGCGCACCGCTGCCGCTGAACCACCAGGCTCCTCAGTTGCGACACGTACCGCAGCCACAGCACACGGCACCGAGATCCCACCTCGGCCCGGCGCGTGTCGGTCCTCACTTAAGCCGCGCGGCGGGGCACACAGTCAGCGCAAACACGACACGTACCGCCACCGCAGCGCCAAACGCACAGCAGCCGCGGAATCAGCGTCTCAGCAGACGCCATCCCTGCCGTGAAAACGCGGAAACACACTAAACTACAAACAACGCCACATTCCACAAATAATACATGCAACATGTTTACCTTTTTATTGACAGTGCTTCTATTTGACTATTGCATCGCAAGTAGTGATGATGACATCATGTTTTCTTTTTTAAGTTGAATGATTTGTCTGAATACACTGAAAACACTGAACATGTGTTTGTTCCCGAGCCACTCCATATCCACACTCCGGCGCACCGCTGCCGCTGAACCACCAGGCTCCTCAGTTGCGACACGTACCGCAGCCACAGCACACGGCACCGAGATCCCACCTCGGCCCGGCGCATGTCGGTCCTCACTTAAGCCGCGCGGCGGGGCACACAGTCAGCGCAAACACGACACGTACCGCCGCCGCAGCGCCAAACGCACAGCAGCCGCGGAACCAGCGTCTCAGCAGACCCCATCCCTGCCGTGAAAACGCGGAAACACACTAAACTACAAACAACGCCACATTCCACAAATAATACATGCAACATGTTTACCTTTTTATTGACAGTGCTTCTATTTGACTATTGCATCGCAAGTAGTGATGATGACATCATGTTTTCTTTTTTAAGTTGAATGATTTGTCTGAATACACTGAAAACACTGAACATGTGTTTGTTCCCGAGCCACTCCATATCCACACTCCGGCGCACCGCTGCCGCTGAACCACCAGGCTCCTCAGTTGCGACACGTACCGCAGCCACAGCACACGGCACCGAGATCCCACCTCGGCCCGGCGCGTGTCGGTCCTCACTTAAGCCGCGCGGCGTGGCGCAGCGCACAGGCGCACCCTCCATATCCGCACAACGGCGCGTCGCGCACCGCAGCCGCTGAACCACCAGGCTCCTCAGTTGCCACACGTACCGCAGCCACAGCACACGGCACCGAGATCCCACCTCGGCCCGGCGCGTGTCGGTCCTCACTTAAGCCGCGCGGCGGGGCACACAGTCAGCGCAAACACGACACGTACCGCCGCCGCAGCGCCAAACGCACAGCAGCCGCGGAACCAGCGTCTCAGCAGACCCCATCCCTGCCGTGAAAACGCGGAAACACACTAAACTACAAACAACGCCACATTCCACAAATAATACATGCAACATGTTTACCTTTTTATTGACAGTGCTTCTATTTGACTATTGCATCGCAAGTAGTGATGATGACATCATGTTTTCTTTTTTAAGTTGAATGATTTGTCTGAATACACTGAAAACACTGAACATGTGTTTGTTCCCGAGCCACTCCATATCCACACTCCGGCGCACCGCTGCCGCTGAACCACCAGGCTCCTCAGTTGCGACACGTACCGCAGCCACAGCACACGGCACCGAGATCCCACCTCGGCCCGGCGCGTGTCGGTCCTCACTTAAGCCGCGCGGCGGGGCACACAGTCAGCGCAAACACGACACGTACCGCCACCGCAGCGCCAAACGCACAGCAGCCGCGGAATCAGCGTCTCAGCAGACGCCATCCCTGCCGTGAAAACGCGGAAACACACTAAACTACAAACAACGCCACATTTCACAAATAATACATGCAACATGTTTACCTTTTTATTGACAGTGCTTCTATTTGACTATTGCATCGCAAGTAGTGATGATGACATCATGTTTTCTTTTTTAAGTTGAATGATTTGTCTGAATACACTGAAAACACTGAACATGTGTTTGTTCCCTTTTCAGGATGAGTTGGAAGCAACCCAAGAGGGGCAGTGGCCCTGGTGGCAGTAGTGAATGAAGATCAGGTTCCTGCAGGAGTTCCCTTTGAAACTCACCATGTGTCTCTGGTCCTCACAATCAGGTTGTAATGGCTCACACACTGATCTACGCTCTCCATTTGAAGTTGTCAGAAGTAGAATGTAATAATTTGATTTAGTACAAAGAAAAGAGTCAATTCAACTTAAGTATTAACATTTGTATAAAGAAGATCATTTCAGTTCAGATAAATCCGTTTCACATAAGTGTCACATACTTAGTAGTTTTCATTAACTGAATGGAATTAGTACAATGCACTTTACCCAAGTTACTTTAACAACAAATACTTGAGTTACTTGTACTCAAATCAAATACTTTTGTATGCTTAAATTGTTTGAGTTAATAAACTTAATTGGTTTCCTAAATGGTTAAAGTTGAAGTAACTCATTCCCCGCAGACAAGATACATTCTCAACATTAACTTCATAAAACCAGAGACCATTATGGCTACATTGTTGAAATGAAAGAAACACACTCAGTGCAAACATAGCCACAATCTGGAAATATAAAATGAGGTGGCCCCGTGACGCTGCCGACAGCGAGGCTCATTTCAGCACCGTGGACAGCGCTATGAAATCACGGCACACATTGACAAATAAAATCATGCGCATGCTCAAGCTACAATACAATTTCAAATGCATTCTTTTTTTTTTTTAGATACAAGGAAGTGCGGTGCGCCCGGCCCCGCCAGGATCCCACCTCGGCCTGGCGCGTGTCGGTCTTCACTTAAGCCGCGCGGCGTGGCGCACAAACCTACAAACCTGCTACAAACCCCAGACTGGATTCGGTTTACTGGCGTGAGTACAGTCCTCACAGTTTAAGTGAGGACACGCACTTGTATTCTCAGTTTGGTATAAGATGTGAGTACAGTGTAATGCCACATTTCACAACTAATACATGCAACATGTTTACCTTTTTATTGACAGTGCTTCTATTTGACTATTGCATCGCAAGTAGTGATGATGACATCATGTTTTCTTTTTTAAGTTGAATGATTTGTCTGAATACACTGAAAACACTGAACATGTGTTTGTTCCCGAGCCACTCCATATCCACACTCCGGCTCAACGCGCACCGCAGCCACTGAACCACCAGGCTCCTCAGTCACAGCGCACATGTTTTCAATAATAAGCCCCGCCCCAAACATTTCAAGCTTTCACACCTGATTGGCTGACCATTGTGCCAATATTTAAACTCCTGTGTTGACAGCCGCACCAGAGGGACAGATCACAGATGTAAGTTTGACGTTACTTTGTTTCCTTGTTTCTTCACTGACATCAGTCTTCTTCTCATCTCTTGTCTTTAATGAAACGATCACAGTCACCTGTTTGTGTCTCACTCTCTGTTTGCAGCATCAACGCAAACCTGCTACAAAACCCGGACTGGTATTCATGGACGGACTGAACTGGATTTGGTTTGCTGGTGTGAGTACAACAGAAACTCATCACAACCAAACAGAAACAAACACACTTAACACTTAATTGTAAGTGTACACTCAAACTTTAACACTTTTTTTTTTATCATATGACATTTAAACTAATATTTAAATAAACATTTAGTTTGGAATGAGTATCAAGTAAAACCTGAAGTGGAGCTCCACTGAATATTATTATTATTATTATTATTATTATTATTATTGTTGTTACTAAGTGATGACGAAAAAAACCCAGGTTAGTATTTTGTAACCTAAGAAAACCAATGTGATGTAAGTAATTATTGAAAAGGCTATTTATTAATTTAAATAATTAATGACACTTAAGTCGTTATTTAATGGTGTATTTATTAATATAAATCATCTAAAAAGGCTTGGGTTTCTAGTAACTAACTGGTGCTAACTAACTCAGCAGCCAGGAGTCACACTGTGAGTGGCTAATTGGAAGAATCAGTAGAGGAGAGGAAAGTAGAGGAAACCAGGTGCATGTACAGTGAATTTGGTCAATATTGCTTCTTGCAATAAAGAGTTACAGGGTGCTGTCACATTTCGGCAGGGCCTGCCGAGAAGTGACTGCACCCTGTAACTCTGGATTGTTAGGGCTTACATTCTCTATCTTTTCAGCATTAGCAGTCGAGGAAAACAGGTGCATGTACAATGAATTTGGTCAGTATCGCTCCTTCAAACAACGACTTATAGGGTGTACCCTGTATACAGTATTATATCTACCAGTAGACCTACGCTCACTACCTCTTAACCGATGCGCGTTCCCGTCGGAGGCAGTCATTTTTCGGCAAGGTTCAATGTGTTGTGCCTTCAGATGGTGTTCTGCACACTTTGGTTGCGCTGATTTGAGTTCCTTTTGCTTTCTTAGCATGGCCTTTCTGCTGATCTTTGACCTCAACATGGCATCACTGGATATTTTCTGTTTGTCACACCGTGGTTGTGCAAGCAGTTTGTAAAAATACTACCAGTAACCATGCCACATTAAAAGCTCCTTGAATCACCTTTCTTCCTAATGCTGATAGTCTGTTTGAACTTGATTTGGGCGTCCTGATCATGTCTACCTGCCTAAATGCAATGACTTACTGCCATGTGATTGGCTCCTTCAATCAGTGTGTTCATAAACAGAAAATGTGTACCTAATAAATTGGCAGATGTGTGTTTAAATCCAACCAGGAAGGAATATAGAAAGCAGTTTATAGTAGACATGTAGTTTTTCCTCTGCAGCTATAGGTGGGTGGAGTTTGCACTGCAGCTTCTGTGGCGTTTGTTTTGTTCACCGTTGTTGGAGACCATTATGGCTACATTGTTGAAATGAAAGAAACACACTCAGTGCAAACATAGCCACAATCTGGAAATATAAAATGAGGTCACCCTGTGACGCTGCCGACACCGAGGCTCATTTCAGCACCGTGGACAGCGCTATGAAATCACGGCACACATTGACAAATAAACTCATGAGTACAGTCCTCACAGTTTAAGTGAGGACACGCACCGCGGCCGCGGAACCACCAGGCTCCCCAGTTACGACAGGTACCGCCGCCGCAGCGCACGGCACCGGAACCGCAGCCGCGGAGCGCACGGAGCGCACAGCAGCCACGGAGCCCGCGCAAACCGAGATACATTCAAGATACATTCTCAACATTAACTTCATAAAAAAAGTGCGGTGCGAACGGCCCCGCCTCGGCCCGGCGCGTGTCGGTCTTCACTTAAGCCGCGCGGCGTGGCGCAGCGCACAGGCGCACCCTCCATATCCGCACAACGGCGCGACGCGCACCGCAGCCGCTGAACCACCAGGCTCCTCAGTTGCCACACGTACCGCAGCCACAGCACACGGCACCGAGATCCCACCTCGGCCCGGCGTGTGTCGGTCCTCACTTAAGCCGCGCGGCGGGGCACACAGTCAGCGCAAACACGACACGTACCGCCGCCGCAGCGCCAAACGCACAGCAGCCGCGGAACCAGCGTCTCAGCAGACGCCATCCCTGCCGTGAAAACGCGGAAACACACTAAACTACAAACAACGCCACATTTCACAAATAATACATGCAACATGTTTACCTTTTTATTGACAGTGCTTCTATTTGACTATTGCATCGCAAGTAGTGATGATGACATCATGTTTTCTTTTTTAAGTTGAATGATTTGTCTGAATACACTGAAAACACTGAACATGTGTTTGTTCCCGAGCCACTCCATATCCACACTCCGGCGCACCGCTGCCGCTGAACCACCAGGCTCCTCAGTTGCGACACGTACCGCAGCCACAGCACACGGCACCGAGATCCCACCTCGGCCCGGCGCGTGTCGGTCCTCACTTAAGCCGCGCGGCGGGGCACACAGTCAGTGCAAACACGACACGTACCGCCGCCGCAGCGCCAAACGCACAGCAGCCGCGGAACCAGCGTCTCAGCAGACGCCATCCCTGCCGTGAAAACGCGGAAACACACTAAACTACAAACAACGCCACATTTCACAAATAATACATGCAACATGTTTACCTTTTTATTGACAGTGCTTCTATTTGACTATTGCATCGCAAGTAGTGATGATGACATCATGTTTTCTTTTTTAAGTTGAATGATTTGTCTGAATACACTGAAAACACTGAACATGTGTTTGTTCCCTTTTCAGGATGAGTTGGAAGCAGCCCCAAGAGGGGCAGTGGCCCTGGTGGCAGTAGTGAATGAAGATCAGGTTCCTGCAGGAGTTCCCTTTGAAACTCACCATGTGTCTCTGGTCCTCACAATCAGGTTGTAATGGCTCACACACTGATCTACGCTCTCCATTTGAAGTTGTCAGAAGTAGAATGTAATAATTTGATTTAGTAGAAAGAAAAGAGTCAATTCAACTTAAGTATTAACATTTGTATAAAGAAGATCATTTCAGTTCAGATAAATCCATTTCACATAAGTGTCACATACTTAGTAGTTTTCATTAACTGAATGGAATTAGTACAATGCACTTTACCCAAGTTACTTTAACAACAAATACTTGAGTTACTTGTACTCAAATCAAATACTTTTGTATGCTTAAATTGTTTGAGTTAATAAACTTAATTGGTTTCCTAAATGGTTAAAGTTGAAGTAACTCATTCCCCGCAGACAAGATACATTCTCAACATTAACTTCATAAAACCAGAGACCATTATGGCTACATTGTTGAAATGAAAGAAACACACTCAGTGCAAACATAGCCACAATCTGGAAATATAAAATGAGGTGGCCCCGTGACCCTGCCGACACCGAGGCTCATTTCATCACCGTGGACAGCGCTATGAAATCACGGCACACATTGACAAATGAACTCATGTGCATGCTCAAGCTACAATACAATTTCAAATGCATTCTTTTCTTTTTTTCTTTAGATACAAGGAAGTGCGGTGCGCCCGGCCCCGCCAGGATCCCACCTCAGCCCGGCGCGTGTCGGTCTTCACTTAAGCCGCGCGGCGTGGCGCGGCACACAGGCGCACACTCCATATCCACACTCCGGCTCAACGCGCACCGCAGCCACTGAACCACCAGGCTCCTCAGTCACAGCGCACATGTTTTCAATAATAAGCCCCGCCCCAAACATTTCAAGCTTTCACACCTGATTGGCTGACCATTGTGCCAATATTTAAACTCCTGTGTTGACAGCCGCACCAGAGGGACAGATCACAGATGTAAGTTTGACGTTACTTTGTTTCCTTGTTTCTTCACTGACATCAGTCTTCTTCTCATCTCTTGTCTTTAATGAAACGATCACAGTCACCTGTTTGTGTCTCACTCTCTGTTTGCAGCATCAACGCAAACCTGCTACAAAACCCGGACTGGTATTCATGGACGGACTGAACTGGATTTGGTTTGCTGGTGTGAGTACAACAGAAACTCATCACAACCAAACAGAAACAAACACACTTAACACTTAATTGTAAGTGTACACTCAAACTTTAACACTTTTTTTTTATCATATGACATTTAAACTAATATTTAAATAAACATTTAGTTTGGAATGAGTATCAAGTAAAACCTGAAGTGGAGCTCCACTGAATATTATTCTTCTTATTATTATTATTATTATTATTATTATTATTGTTGTTACTAAGTGATGACGAAAAAAACCCAGGTTAGTATTTTGTAACCTAAGAAAACCAATGTGATGTAAGTAATTATTGAAAAGGCTATTTATTAATTTAAATAATTAATGACACTGAAGTCATTATTTAATGGTGTATTTATTAATATAAATCATCTAAAAAGGCTTGGGTTTCTAGTAACTAACTGGTGCTAACTAACTCAGCAGCCAGGAGTCACACTGTGAGTGGCCGATTGGAAGAATCAGTAGAGGAGAGGAAAGTAGAGGAAACCAGGTGCATGTACAGTGAATTTGGTCAATATTGCTTCTTGCAATAAAGAGTTACAGGGTGCTGTCACATTTCGGCAGGGCCTGCCGAGAAGTGACTGCACCCTGTAACTCTGGATTGTTAGGGCTTACATTCTCTATCTTTTCAGCATTAGCAGTCGAGGAAAACAGGTGCATGTACAATGAATTTGGTCAGTATCGCTCCTTCAAACAACGACTTATAGGGTGTACCCTGTATACAGTATTATATCTACCAGTAGACCTACGCTCACTACCTCTTAACCGATGCGCGTTCCCGTCGGAGGCAGTCATTTTTCGGCAAGGTTCAATGTGTTGTGCCTTCAGATGGTGTTCTGCACACTTTGGTTGCGCTGATTTGAGTTCCTTTTGCTTTCTTAGCATGGCCTTTCTGCTGATCTTTGACCTCAACATGGCATCACTGGATATTTTCTGTTTGTCACACCGTGGTTGTGCAAGCAGTTTGTAAAAATACTACCAGTAACCATGCCACATTAAAAGCTCCTTGAATCACCTTTCTTCCTAATGCTGATAGTCTGTTTCAACTTGATTTGGGCGTCCTGATCATGTCTACCTGCCTAAATGCAATGACTTACTGCCATGTGATTGGCTCCTTCAATCAGTGTGTTCATAAACAGAAAATGTGTACCTAATAAATTGGCAGATGTGTGTTTAAATCCAACCAGGAAGGAATATAGAAAGCAGTTTATAGTAGACATGTAGTTTTTCCTCTGCAGCTATAGGTGGGTGGAGTTTGCACTGCAGCTTCTGTGGCGTTTGTTTTGTTCACCGTTGTTGGAGACCATTATGGCTACATTGTTGAAATTAAAGAAACACACTCAGTGCAAACATAGCCACAATCTGGAAATATAAAATGAGGTCACCCTGTGACGCTGCCGACACCGAGGCTCATTTCAGCACCGTGGACAGCGCTATGAAATCACGGCACACATTGACAAATAAACTCATGAGTACAGTCCTCACAGTTTAAGTGAGGACACGCACCGCCGCCGCAGCGCCAAACGCACAGCAGCCGCGGAACCAGCGTCTCAGCAGACGCCATCCCTGCCGTGAAAACGCGGAAACACACTAAACTACAAACAACGCCACATTTCACAAATAATACATGCAACATGTTTACCTTTTTATTGACAGTGCTTCTATTTGACTATTGCATCGCAAGTAGTGATGATGACATCATGTTTTCTTTTTTAAGTTGAATGATTTGTCTGAATACACTGAAAACACTGAACATGTGTTTGTTCCCGAGCCACTCCATATCCACACTCCGGCGCACCGCTGCCGCTGAACCACCAGGCTCCTCAGTTGCGACACGTACCGCAGCCACAGCACACGGCACCGAGATCCCACCTCGGCCCGGCGCGTGTCGGTCCTCACTTAAGCCGCGCGGCGGGGCACACAGTCAGCGCAAACACGACACGTACCGCCACCGCAGCGCCAAACGCACAGCAGCCGCGGAATCAGCGTCTCAGCAGACGCCATCCCTGCCGTGAAAACGCGGAAACACACTAAACTACAAACAACGCCACATTTCACAAATAATACATGCAACATGTTTACCTTTTTATTGACAGTGCTTCTATTTGACTATTGCATCGCAAGTAGTGATGATGACATCATGTTTTCTTTTTTAAGTTGAATGATTTGTCTGAATACACTGAAAACACTGAACATGTGTTTGTTCCCTTTTCAGGATGAGTTGGAAGCAACCCAAGAGGGGCAGTGGCCCTGGTGGCAGTAGTGAATGAAGATCAGGTTAGTTTACTGGCCTCAGTACAGTCCTCACAGTTTAAGTGAGGACACGCACCGCGGCCGCGGAACCACAAGGCTCCCCAGTTACGACAGGTACCGCCGCTGCAGCGCACGGCACCGGAACCGCAGCCGCGGAGCGCACGGAGCGCACAGCAGCCACGGAGCCCGCGCAAACCGAGATACATTCAAGATACATTCTCAACATTAACTTCATAAAAAAAGTGCGGTGCGCCCGGCCCCGCCTCGGCCCGGCGCGTGTCGGTCTTCACTTAAGCCGCGCGGCGTGGCGCAGCGCACAGGCGCACCCTCCATATCCGCACAACGGCGCGACGCGCACCGCAGCCGCTGAACCACCAGGCTCCTCAGTTGCCACACGTACCGCAGCCACAGCACACGGCACCGAGATCCCACCTCGGCCCGGCGCGTGTCGGTCCTCACTTAAGCCGCGCGGCGGGGCACACAGTCAGCGCAAACACGACACGTACCGCCGCCGCAGCGCCAAACGCACAGCAGCCGCGGAACCAGCGTCTCAGCAGACGCCATCCCTGCCGTGAAAACGCGGAAACACACTAAACTACAAACAACGCCACATTTCACAAATAATACATGCAACATGTTTACCTTTTTATTGACAGTGCTTCTATTTGACTATTGCATCGCAAGTAGTGATGATGGCATCATGTTTTCTTTTTTAAGTTGAATGATTTGTCTGAATACACTGAAAACACTGAACATGTGTTTGTTCCCTTTTCAGGATGAGTTGGAAGCAACCCAAGAGGGGCAGTGGCCCTGGTGGCAGTAGTGAATGAAGATCAGGTTCCTGCAGGAGTTCCCTTTGAAACTCACCATGTGTCTCTGGTCCTCACAATCAGGTTGTAATGGCTCACACACTGATCTACGCTCTCCATTTGAAGTTGTCAGAAGTAGAATGTAATAATTTGATTTAGTAGAAAGAAAAGAGTCAATTCAACTTAAGTATTAACATTTGTATAAAGAAGATCATTTCAGTTCAGATAAATCCGTTTCACATAAGTGTCACATACTTAGTAGTTTTCATTAACTGAATGGAATTAGTACAATGCACTTTACCCAAGTTACTTTAACAACAAATACTTGAGTTACTTGTACTCAAATCAAATACTTTTGTATGCTTAAATTGTTT
The DNA here is from genome assembly GCF_958295425.1 of Solea solea. Taxonomy (NCBI): domain Eukaryota; kingdom Metazoa; phylum Chordata; class Actinopteri; order Pleuronectiformes; family Soleidae; genus Solea; species Solea solea. The sequence goes on along the minus strand of NW_026704010.1, from coordinate 147,623 downwards.
GAGTTAATAAACTTAATTGGTTTCCTAAATGGTTAAAGTTGAAGTAACTCATTCCCCGCAGACAAGATACATTCTCAACATTAACTTCATAAAACCAGAGACCATTATGGCTACATTGTTGAAATGAAAGAAACACACTCAGTGCAAACATAGCCACAATCTGGAAATATAAAATGAGGTGGCCCCGTGACCCTGCCGACACCGAGGCTCATTTCATCACCGTGGACAGCGCTATGAAATCACGGCACACATTGACAAATGAACTCATGTGCATGCTCAAGCTACAATACAATTTCAAATGCATTCTTTTCTTTTTTTCTTTAGATACAAGGAAGTGCGGTGCGCCCGGCCCCGCCAGGATCCCACCTCAGCCCGGCGCGTGTCGGTCTTCACTTAAGCTGCGCGGCGTGGCGCGGCACACAGGCGCACACTCCATATCCACACTCCGGCTCAACGCGCACCGCAGCCACTGAACCACCAGGCTCCTCAGTCACAGCGCACATGTTTTCAATAATAAGCCCCGCCCCAAACATTTCAAGCTTTCACACCTGATTGGCTGACCATTGTGCCAATATTTAAACTCCTGTGTTGACAGCCGCACCAGAGGGACAGATCACAGATGTAAGTTTGACGTTACTTTGTTTCCTTGTTTCTTCACTGACATCAGTCTTCTTCTCATCTCTTGTCTTTAATGAAACGATCACAGTCACCTGTTTGTGTCTCACTCTCTGTTTGCAGCATCAACGCAAACCTGCTACAAAACCCGGACTGGTATTCATGGACGGACTGAACTGGATTTGGTTTGCTGGTGTGAGTACAACAGAAACTCATCACAACCAAACAGAAACAAACACACTTAACACTTAATTGTAAGTGTACACTCAAACTTTAACACTTTTTTTTTATCATATGACATTTAAACTAATATTTAAATAAACATTTAGTTTGGAATGAGTATCAAGTAAAACCTGAAGTGGAGCTCCACTGAATATTATTCTTATTATTATTATTATTATTATTATTATTATTGTTACTAAGTGATGACGAAAAAAACCCAGGTTAGTATTTTGTAACCTAAGAAAACCAATGTGATGTAAGTAATTATTGAAAAGGCTATTTATTAATTTAAATAATTAATGACACTGAAGTCATTATTTAATGGTGTATTTATTAATATAAATCATCTAAAAAGGCTTGGGTTTCTAGTAACTAACTGGTGCTAACTAACTCAGCAGCCAGGAGTCACACTGTGAGTGGCTAATTGGAAGAATCAGTAGAGGAGAGGAAAGTAGAGGAAACCAGGTGCATGTACAGTGAATTTGGTCAATATTGCTTCTTGCAATAAAGAGTTACAGGGTGCTGTCACATTTCGGCAGGGCCTGCCGAGAAGTGACTGCACCCTGTAACTCTGGATTGTTAGGGCTTACATTCTCTATCTTTTCAGCATTAGCAGTCGAGGAAAACAGGTGCATGTACAATGAATTTGGTCAGTATCGCTCCTTCAAACAACGACTTATAGGGTGTACCCTGTATACAGTATTATATCTACCAGTAGACCTACGCTCACTACCTCTTAACCGATGCGCGTTCCCGTCGGAGGCAGTCATTTTTCGGCAAGGTTCAATGTGTTGTGCCTTCAGATGGTGTTCTGCACACTTTGGTTGCGCTGATTTGAGTTCCTTTTGCTTTCTTAGCATGGCCTTTCTGCTGATCTTTGACCTCAACATGGCATCACTGGATATTTTCTGTTTGTCACACCGTGGTTGTGCAAGCAGTTTGTAAAAATACTACCAGTAACCATGCCACATTAAAAGCTCCTTGAATCACCTTTCTTCCTAATGCTGATAGTCTGTTTGAACTTGATTTGGGCGTCCTGATCATGTCTACCTGCCTAAATGCAATGACTTACTGCCATGTGATTGGCTCCTTCAATCAGTGTGTTCATAAACAGAAAATGTGTACCTAATAAATTGGCAGATGTGTGTTTAAATCCAACCAGGAAGGAATATAGAAAGCAGTTTATAGTAGACATGTAGTTTTTCCTCTGCAGCTATAGGTGGGTGGAGTTTGCACTGCAGCTTCTGTGGCGTTTGTTTTGTTCACCGTTGTTGGAGACCATTATGGCTACATTGTTGAAATTAAAGAAACACACTCAGTGCAAACATAGCCACAATCTGGAAATATAAAATGAGGTCACCCTGTGACGCTGCCGACACCGAGGCTCATTTCAGCACCGTGGACAGCGCTATGAAATCACGGCACACATTGACAAATAAACTCATGAGTACAGTCCTCAAAGTTTAAGTGAGGACACGCACCGCGGCCGCGGAACCACCAGGCTCCCCAGTTACGACAGGTACCGCCGCCGCAGCGCACGGCACCGGAACCGCAGCCGCGGAGCGCACGGAGCGCACAGCAGCCACGGAGCCCGCGCAAACCGAGATACATTCAAGATACATTCTCAACATTAACTTCATAAAAAAAGTGCGGTGCGCCCGGCCCCGCCTCGGCCCGGCGCGTGTCGGTCTTCACTTAAGCCGCGCGGCGTGGCGCAGCGCACAGGCGCACCCTCCATATCCGCACAACGGCGCGACGCGCACCGCAGCCGCTGAACCACCAGGCTCCTCAGTTGCCACACGTACCGCAGCCACAGCACACGGCACCGAGATCCCACCTCGGCCCGGCGCGTGTCGGTCCTCACTTAAGCCACGCGGCGGGGCACACAGTCAGCGCAAACACGACACGTACCGCCGCCGCAGCGCCAAACGCACAGCAGCCGCGGAACCAGCGTCTCAGCAGACGCCATCCCTGCCGTGAAAACGCGGAAACACACTAAACTACAAACAACGCCACATTTCACAAATAATACATGCAACATGTTTACCTTTTTATTGACAGTGCTTCTATTTGACTATTGCATCGCAAGTAGTGATGATGACATCATGTTTTCTTTTTTAAGTTGAATGATTTGTCTGAATACACTGAAAACACTGAACATGTGTTTGTTCCCGAGCCACTCCATATCCACACTCCGGCGCACCGCTGCCGCTGAACCACCAGGCTCCTCAGTTGCGACACGTACCGCAGCCACAGCACACGGCACCGAGATCCCACCTCGGCCCGGCGCGTGTCGGTCCTCACTTAAGCCGCGCGGCGGGGCACACAGTCAGCGCAAACACGACACGTACCGCCACCGCAGCGCCAAACGCACAGCAGCCGCGGAATCAGCGTCTCAGCAGACGCCATCCCTGCCGTGAAAACGCGGAAACACACTAAACTACAAACAACGCCACATTTCACAAATAATACATGCAACATGTTTACCTTTTTATTGACAGTGCTTCTATTTGACTATTGCATCGCAAGTAGTGATGATGACATCATGTTTTCTTTTTTAAGTTGAATGATTTGTCTGAATACACTGAAAACACTGAACATGTGTTTGTTCCCTTTTCAGGATGAGTTGGAAGCAACCCAAGAGGGGCAGTGGCCCTGGTGGCAGTAGTGAATGAAGATCAGGTTAGTTTACTGGCCTCAGTACAGTCCTCACAGTTTAAGTGAGGACACGCACCGCGGCCGCGGAACCACAAGGCTCCCCAGTTACGACAGGTACCGCCGCTGCAGCGCACGGCACCGGAACCGCAGCCGCGGAGCGCACGGAGCGCACAGCAGCCACGGAGCCCGCGCAAACCGAGATACATTCAAGATACATTCTCAACATTAACTTCATAAAAAAAGTGCGGTGCGCCCGGCCCCGCCTCGGCCCGGCGCGTGTCGGTCTTCACTTAAGCCGCGCGGCGTGGCGCAGCGCACAGGCGCACCCTCCATATCCGCACAACGGCGCGACGCGCACCGCAGCCGCTGAACCACCAGGCTCCTCAGTTGCCACACGTACCGCAGCCACAGCACACGGCACCGAGATCCCACCTCGGCCCGGCGCGTGTCGGTCCTCACTTAAGCCGCGCGGCGGGGCACACAGTCAGCGCAAACACGACACGTACCGCCGCCGCAGCGCCAAACGCACAGCAGCCGCGGAACCAGCGTCTCAGCAGACGCCATCCCTGCCGTGAAAACGCGGAAACACACTAAACTACAAACAACGCCACATTTCACAAATAATACATGCAACATGTTTACCTTTTTATTGACAGTGCTTCTATTTGACTATTGCATCGCAAGTAGTGATGATGACATCATGTTTTCTTTTTTAAGTTGAATGATTTGTCTGAATACACTGAAAACACTGAACATGTGTTTGTTCCCTTTTCAGGATGAGTTGGAAGCAACCCAAGAGGGGCAGTGGCCCTGGTGGCAGTAGTGAATGAAGATCAGGTTCCTGCAGGAGTTCCCTTTGAAACTCACCATGTGTCTCTGGTCCTCACAATCAGGTTGTAATGGCTCACACACTGATCTACGCTCTCCATTTGAAGTTGTCAGAAGTAGAATGTAATAATTTGATTTAGTAGAAAGAAAAGAGTCAATTCAACTTAAGTATTAACATTTGTATAAAGAAGATCATTTCAGTTCAGATAAATCCGTTTCACATAAGTGTCACATACTTAGTAGTTTTCATTAACTGAATGGAATTAGTACAATGCACTTTACCCAAGTTACTTTAACAACAAATACTTGAGTTACTTGTACTCAAATCAAATACTTTTGTATGCTTAAATTGTTTGAGTTAATAAACTTAATTGGTTTCCTAAATGGTTAAAGTTGAAGTAACTCATTCCCCGCAGACAAGATACATTCTCAACATTAACTTCATAAAACCAGAGACCATTATGGCTACATTGTTGAAATGAAAGAAACACACTCAGTGCAAACATAGCCACAATCTGGAAATATAAAATGAGGTGGCCCCGTGACGCTGCCGACACCGAGGCTCATTTCATCACCGTGGACAGCGCTATGAAATCACGGCACACATTGACAAATGAACTCATGTGCATGCTCAAGCTACAATACAATTTCAAATGCATTCTTTTCTCTTTTTTTTTAGATACAAGGAAGTGCGGTGCGCCCGGCCCCGCCAGGATCCCACCTCAGCCCGGCGCGCGTCGGTCTTCACTTAAGCCGCGGCGTGGCGCGGCACACAGGCGCACACTCCATATCCACACTCCGGCTCAACGCGCACCGCAGCCACTGAACCACCAGGCTCCTCAGTCACAGCGCACATGTTTTCAATAATAAGCCCCTCCCCAAACATTTCAAGCTTTCACACCTGATTGGCTGACCATTGTGCCAATATTTAAACTCCTGTGTTGACAGCCGCACCAGAGGGAGAGGAGATGCTGACAGATCACAGACGTAAGTTTGACGTTACTTTGTTTCCTTGTTTTCTCACTGACTCCAGTCTTCTTCTCATCTCTTGTCTTTAATGAAACCATCACAGTCCCATGTTTGTGTCTCACTCTCTGTTTGCAGCACCAATGCAAACCTGCTACAGTACAAACCTGCTACAAACCCCAGACTGGATTCGGTTTACTGGCGTGAGTACAACAGAAAGTCATCACAACCAGACAGAAACAAACCGCAAACACACTTAACACTTAAATCTAAGTGTAGAGTCGAACGTTAACACTTTAATTTTGATCATATGACATTAAACTAATATTTAATTACCTCATTTATAAACCGAATTTTAGGTTTATATTAAAGTGGCACGGCCATTGTATATGTATTTGTTAAAATCCCAAGTCTCCTCCTCACCTGCCTCATCACTGGCACACCTACCTGGACCACACCCCTAATCCTATATAACCCGCCCCTTCCGCCCTTTGACCCCCCTATTTTCCCTCCAAACAATCCACGAGAACAAAGGGACACTGGCTGTGAGTTTTATGGACGTTCACTCATTTAATGATTCATTTGGTTGATACTACATCTTGTATGAAGACTTACTTATTGCTTGTGTGTCAATATACTAGATTCCTGAGTTTAATCCTTTGCTAAAGAGAGGAAAGTAAGAGTGGATGTATTATTGATGTTAGTCTAAAACAACCTCATTTCTTATTGTATATTTGATACTTTCTAGATTGTAATATTTCCTTTATCATTTTCATATAGACAGAATCATCCACCATTACCCCTCATCACCGACTACCGTTTACTTGGAAATAAAATATTGCAACTTGGAAAGCTGCCTGGATCCTGTGTTTAAATGTGCACCCAACATATGATGTTCAGTCAATCACCGCCACTATAGTGTACAGTTCTTTCATATTTGTGTATGTATTTGAATATAAATGTACAATTGTAAGTTCAAATAAATAATACATTAACTGTCAGTTGATGTACTGATATCTATGAGTAGTCTAGTGAAAAACAGACGTAGCACCATCAGTAGCTCTTTGTGTTTTATGTCACAGGTCTCCATCAACATATGCAGCACTCGGGCATGAAGAAACTGTGAATTCAGCTCCTCCTTGCCGAACTAAAAGAGAGACGACCTGCACTCTTTAGTGAAGCTCAAGTGAGTGAAAGAGGATGGTGACACCCACACACTGTCAAAGTCATCGTTGTAGCAATGCCTCATCTGGAAAAGAGTTTTAATATGACAGCGAGGCTCATTTCAGCACCGTGGACAGCGCTATGAAATCACGGCACACATTGACAAATAAAATCATGCGCATGCTCAAGCTACAATACAATTTCAAATGCATTCTTTTCTTTTTTTTAAGATACAAGGAAGTGCGGTGCGGCCCGGCGCGTGTCGGTCTTCACTTAAGCCGCGGCGCACCCTCCATATCCACACTCCGGCGCGACGCGCACTGCAGCCGCTGAACCACCAGGCTCCTCAGTTGCGACACGTACCGCAGCCACAGCGCCCAGCCCTGCCGAGATCCCACCTCGGCCTGGCGCGTGTCGGTCTTCACTTAAGCCGCGCAGCGTGGCGCACAAACCTACAAACCTGCTACAAACCCCAGACTGGATTCGGTTTACTGGCGTGAGTACAGTCCTCACAGTTTAAGTGAGGACACGCACTTGTATTCTCAGTTTGGTATAAGATGTGAGTACAGTGTAACGCCACATTTCACAACTAATACATGCAACATGTTTACCTTTTTATTGACAGTGCTTCTATTTGACTATTGCATCGCAAGTAGTGATGATGACATCATGTTTTCTTTTTTAAGTTGAATGATTTGTCTGAATACACTGAAAACACTGAACATGTGTTTGTTCCCTTTTCAGGATGAGTTGGAAGCAACCCAAGAGGGGCAGTGGCCCTGGTGGCAGTAGTGAATGAAGATCAGGTTCCTGCAGGAGTTCCCTTTGAAACTCACCATGTGTCTCTGGTCCTCACAATCAGGTTGTAATGGCTCACACACTGATCTACGCTCTCCATTTGAAGTTGTCAGAAGTAGAATGTAATAATTTGATTTAGTAGAAAGAAAAGAGTCCATTCAACTTAAGTATTAACATTTGTATAAAGAAGATCATTTCAGTTCAGATAAATCCGTTTCACATAAGTGTCACATACTTAGTAGTTTTCATTAACTGAATGGAATTAGTACAATGCACTTTACCCAAGTTACTTTAACAACAAATACTTGAGTTACTTGTACTCAAATCAAATACTTTTGTATGCTTAAATTGTTTGAGTTAATAAACTTAATTGGTTTCCTAAATGGTTAAAGTTGAAGTAACTCATTCCCCGCAGACAAGATACATTCTCAACATTAACTTCATAAAACCAGAGACCATTATGGCTACATTGTTGAAATGAAAGAAACACACTCAGTGCAAACATAGCCACAATCTGGAAATATAAAATGAGGTGGCCCCGTGACGCTGCCGACACGAGGCTCATTTCATCACCGTGGACAGCGCTATGAAATCACGGCACACATTGACAAATGAACTCATGTGCATGCTCAAGCTACAATACAATTTCAAATGCATTCTTTTCTTCTTTTTTTTTAGATACAAGGAAGTGCGGTGCGCCCGGCCCCGCCAGGATCCCACCTCAGCCCGGCGCGTGTCGGTCTTCACTTAAGCCGCGCGGCGTGGCGCGGCACACAGGCGCACACTCCATATCCACACTCCGGCTCAACGCGCACCGCAGCCACTGAACCACCAGGCTCCTCAGTCACAGCGCACATGTTTTCAATAATAAGCCCCGCCCCAAACATTTCAAGCTTTCACACCTGATTGGCTGACCATTGTGCCAATATTTAAACTCCTGTGTTGACAGCCGCACCAGAGGGACAGATCACAGATGTAAGTTTGACGTTACTTTGTTTCCTTGTTTATTCACTGACATCAGTCTTCTTCTCATCTCTTGTCTTTAATGAAACGATCACAGTCACCTGTTTGTGTCTCACTCTCTGTTTGCAGCATCAACGCAAACCTGCTACAAAACCCGGACTGGTATTCATGGACGGACTGAACTGGATTTGGTTTGCTGGTGTGAGTACAACAGAAACTCATCACAACCAAACAGAAACAAACACACTTAACACTTAATTGTAAGTGTACACTCAAACTTTAACACTTTTTTTTTTATCATATGACATTTAAACTAATATTTAAATAAACATTTAGTTTGGAATGAGTATCAAGTAAAACCTGAAGTGGAGCTCCACTGAATATTATTATTATTATTATTATTATTATTATTGTTACTAAGTGATGACGAAAAAAACCCAGGTCAGTATTTTGTAACCTAAGAAAACCAATGTGATGTAAGTAATTATTGAAAAGGCTATTTATTAATTTAAATAATTAATGACACTTAAGTCGTTATTTAATGGTGTATTTATTAATATAAATCATCTAAAAAGGCTTGGGTTTCTAGTAACTAACTGGTGCTAACTAACTCAGCAGCCAGGAGTCACACTGTGAGTGGCTAATTGGAAGAATCAGTAGAGGAGAGGAAAGTAGAGGAAACCAGGTGCATGTACAGTGAATTTGGTCAATATTGCTTCTTGCAATAAAGAGTTACAGGGTGCTGTCACATTTCGGCAGGGCCTGCCGAGAAGTGACTGCACCCTGTAACTCTGGATTGTTAGGGCTTACATTCTCTATCTTTTCAGCATTAGCAGTCGAGGAAAACAGGTGCATGTACAATGAATTTGGTCAGTATCGCTCCTTCAAACAACGACTTATAGGGTGTACCCTGTATACAGTATTATATCTACCAGTAGACCTACGCTCACTACCTCTTAACCGATGCGCGTTCCCGTCGGAGGCAGTCATTTTTCGGCAAGGTTCAATGTGTTGTGCCTTCAGATGGTGTTCTGCACACTTTGGTTGCGCTGATTTGAGTTCCTTTTGCTTTCTTAGCATGGCCTTTCTGCTGATCGTTGACCTCAACATGGCATCACTGTATATTTTCTGTTTGTCACACCGTGGTTGTGCAAGCAGTTTGTAAAAATACTACCAGTAACCATGCCACATTAAAAGCTCCTTGAATCACCTTTCTTCCTAATGCTGATAGTCTGTTTGAACTTGATTTGGGCGTCCTGATCATGTCTACCTGCCTAAATGCAATGACTTACTGCCATGTGATTGGCTCCTTCAATCAGTGTGTTCATAAACAGAAAATGTGTACCTAATAAATTGGCAGATGTGTGTTTAAATCCAACCAGGAAGGAATATAGAAAGCAGTTTATAGTAGACATGTAGTTTTTCCTCTGCAGCTATAGGTGGGTGGAGTTTGCACTGCAGCTTCTGTGGCGTTTGTTTTGTTCACCGTTGTTGGAGACCATTATGGCTACATTGTTGAAATTAAAGAAACACACTCAGTGCAAACATAGCCACAATCTGGAAATATAAAATGAGGTCACCCTGTGACGCTGCCGACACCGAGGCTCATTTCAGCACCGTGGACAGCGCTATGAAATCACGGCACACATTGACAAATAAACTCATGAGTACAGTCCTCACAGTTTAAGTGAGGACACGCACCGCCGCCGCGGAACCACCAGGCTCCCCAGTTACGACAGGTACCGCCGCCGCAGCGCACGGCACCGGAACCGCAGCCGCGGAGCGCACAGCAGCCGCGGAGCACACAGCAGCCGCGGAGCCCGCGCAAACCGAGATACATTCAAGATACATTCTCAACATTAACTTCACGCGTGTCGGTCCTCACTTAAGCCGCGCGGCGGGGCACACAGTCAGCGCAAACACGACACGTACCGCCGCCGCAGCGCCAAACGCACAGCAGCCGCGGAACCAGCGTCTCAGCAGACGCCATCCCTGCCGTGAAAACGCGGAAACACACTAAACTACAAACAACGCCACATTTCACAAATAATACATGCAACATGTTTACCTTTTTATTGACAGTGCTTCTATTTGACTATTGCATCGCAAGTAGTGATGATGACATCATGTTTTCTTTTTTAAGTTGAATGATTTGTCTGAATACACTGAAAACACTGAACATGTGTTTGTTCCCTTTTCAGGATGAGTTGGAAGCAACCCAAGAGGGGCAGTGGCCCTGGTGGCAGTAGTGAATGAAGATCAGGTTCCTGCAGGAGTTCCCTTTGAAACTCACCATGTGTCTCTGGTCCTCACAATCAGGTTGTAATGGCTCACACACTGATCTACGCTCTCCATTTGAAGTTGTCAGAAGTAGAATGTAATAATTTGATTTAGTAGAAAGAAAAGAGTCAATTCAACTTAAGTATTAACATTTGTATAAAGAAGATCATTTCAGTTCAGATAAATCCGTTTCACATAAGTGTCACATACTTAGTAGTTTTCATTAACTGAATGGAATTAGTACAATGCACTTTACCCAAGTTACTTTAACAACAAATACTTGAGTTACTTGTACTCAAATCAAATACTTTTGTATGCTTAAATTGTTTGAGTTAATAAACTTAATTGGTTTCCTAAATGGTTAAAGTTGAAGTAACTCATTCCCCGCAGACAAGATACATTCTCAACATTAACTTCATAAAACCAGAGACCATTATGGCTACATTGTTGAAATGAAAGAAACACACTCAGTGCAAACATAGCCACAATCTGGAAATATAAAATGAGGTGGCCCCGTGACGCTGCCGACACCGAGGCTCATTTCATCACCGTGGACAGCGCTATGAAATCACGGCACACATTGACAAATGAACTCATGTGCATGCTCAAGCTACAATACAATTTCAAATGCATTCTTTTCTTTTTTTCTTTAGATACAAGGAAGTGCGGTGCGCCCGGCCCCGCCAGGATCCCACCTCAGCCCGGCGCGTGTCGGTCTTCACTTAAGCCGCGCGGCGTGGCGCGGCACACAGGCGCACACTCCATATCCACACTCCGGCTCAACGCGCACCGCAGCCACTGAACCACCAGGCTCCTCAGTCACAGCGCACATGTTTTCAATAATAAGCCCCGCCCCAAACATTTCAAGCTTTCACACCTGATTGGCTGACCATTGTGCCAATATTTAAACTCCTGTGTTGACAGCCGCACCAGAGGGACAGATCACAGATGTAAGTTTGACGTTACTTTGTTTCCTTGTTTCTTCACTGACATCAGTCTTCTTCTCATCTCTTGTCTTTAATGAAACGATCACAGTCACCTGTTTGTGTCTCACTCTCTGTTTGCAGCATCAACGCAAACCTGCTACAAAACCCGGACTGGTATTCATGGACGGACTGAACTGGATTTGGTTTGCTGGTGTGAGTACAACAGAAACTCATCACAACCAAACAGAAACAAACACACTTAACACTTAATTGTAAGTGTACACTCAAACTTTAACACTTTTTTTTTATCATATGACATTTAAACTAATATTTAAATAAACATTTAGTTTGGAATGAGTATCAAGTAAAACCTGAAGTGGAGCTCCACTGAATATTATTCTTATTATTATTCTTATTATTATTATTGTTACTAAGTGATGACGAAAAAAACCCAGGTTAGTATTTTGTAACCTAAGAAAACCAATGTGATGTAAGTAATTATTGAAAAGGCTATTTATTAATTTAAATAATTAATGACACTGAAGTCATTATTTAATGGTGTATTTATTAATATAAATCATCTAAAAAGGCTTGGGTTTCTAGTAACTAACTGGTGCTAACTAACTCAGCAGCCAGGAGTCACACTGTGAGTGGCTAATTGGAAGAATCAGTAGAGGAGAGGAAAGTAGAGGAAACCAGGTGCATGTACAGTGAATTTGGTCAATATTGCTTCTTGCAATAAAGAGTTACAGGGTGCTGTCACATTTCGGCAGGGCCTGCCGAGAAGTGACTGCACCCTGTAACTCTGGATTGTTAGGGCTTACATTCTCTATCTTTTCAGCATTAGCAGTCGAGGAAAACAGGTGCATGTACAATGAATTTGGTCAGTATCGCTCCTTCAAACAACGACTTATAGGGTGTACCCTGTATACAGTATTATATCTACCAGTAGACCTACGCTCACTACCTCTTAACCGATGCGCGTTCCCGTTGGAGGCAGTCATTTTTCGGCAAGGTTCAATGTGTTGTGCCTTCAGATGGTGTTCTGCACACTTTGGTTGCGCTGATTTGAGTTCCTTTTGCTTTCTTAGCATGGCCTTTCTGCTGATCTTTGACCTCAACATGGCATCACTGGATATTTTCTGTTTGTCACACCGTGGTTGTGCAAGCAGTTTGTAAAAATACTACCAGTAACCATGCCACATTAAAAGCTCCTTGAATCACCTTTCTTCCTAATGCTGATAGTCTGTTTGAACTTGATTTGGGCGTCCTGATCATGTCTACCTGCCTAAATGCAATGACTTACTGCCATGTGATTGGCTCCTTCAATCAGTGTGTTCATAAACAGAAAATGTGTACCTAATAAATTGGCAGATGTGTGTTTAAATCCAACCAGGAAGGAATATAGAAAGCAGTTTATAGTAGACATGTAGTTTTTCCTCTGCAGCTATAGGTGGGTGGAGTTTGCACTGCAGCTTCTGTGGCGTTTGTTTTGTTCACCGTTGTTGGAGACCATTATGGCTACATTGTTGAAATTAAAGAAACACACTCAGTGCAAACATAGCCACAATCTGGAAATATAAAATGAGGTCACCCTGTGACGCTGCCGACACCGAGGCTCATTTCAGCACCGTGGACAGCGCTATGAAATCACGGCACACATTGACAAATAAACTCATGAGTACAGTCCTCACAGTTTAAGTGAGGACACGCACCGCGGCCGCGGAACCACCAGGCTCCCCAGTTACGACAGGTACCACCGCCGCAGCGCACGACACCGGAACCGCAGCCGCGGAGCGCACAGCAGCCGCGGAGCCCGCGCAAACCGAGATACATTCAAGATACATTCTCAACATTAACTTCATAAAAAAAGTGCGGTGCGCCCGGCCCCGCCTCGGCCCGGCGCGTGTCGGTCTTCACTTAAGCCGCGCGGCGTGGCGCAGCGCACAGGCGCACCCTCCATATCCGCACAACGGCGCGACGCGCACCGCAGCCGCTGAACCACCAGGCTCCTCAGTTGCCACACGTACCGCAGCCACAGCACACGGCACCGAGATCCCACCTCGGCCCGGCGCGTGTCGGTCCTCACTTAAGCCGCGCGGCGGGGCACACAGTCAGCGCAAACACGACACGTACCGCCGCCGCAGCGCCAAACGCACAGCAGCCGCGGAACCAGCGTCTCAGCAGACCCCATCCCTGCCGTGAAAACGCGGAAACACACTAAACTACAAACAACGCCACATTCCACAAATAATACATGCAACATGTTTACCTTTTTATTGACAGTGCTTCTATTTGACTATTGCATCGCAAGTAGTGATGATGACATCATGTTTTCTTTTTTAAGTTGAATGATTTGTCTGAATACACTGAAAACACTGAACATGTGTTTGTTCCCGAGCCACTCCATATCCACACTCCGGCGCACCGCTGCCGCTGAACCACCAGGCTCCTCAGTTGCGACACGTACCGCAGCCACAGCACACGGCACCGAGATCCCACCTCGGCCCGGCGCGTGTCGGTCCTCACTTAAGCCGCGCGGCGGGGCACACAGTCAGCGCAAACACGACACGTACCGCCACCGCAGCGCCAAACGCACAGCAGCCGCGGAATCAGCGTCTCAGCAGACGCCATCCCTGCCGTGAAAACGCGGAAACACACTAAACTACAAACAACGCCACATTTCACAAATAATACATGCAACATGTTTACCTTTTTATTGACAGTGCTTCTATTTGACTATTGCATCGCAAGTAGTGATGATGACATCATGTTTTCTTTTTTAAGTTGAATGATTTGTCTGAATACACTGAAAACACTGAACATGTGTTTGTTCCCTTTTCAGGATGAGTTGGAAGCAACCCAAGAGGGGCAGTGGCCCTGGTGGCAGTAGTGAATGAAGATCAGGTTAGTTTACTGGCCTGAGTACAGTCCTCACAGTTTAAGTGAGGACACGCACCGCGGCCGCGGAACCACAAGGCTCCCCAGTTACGACAGGTACCGCCGCCGCAGCGCACGGCACCGGAACCGCACCCGCGGAGCGCACGGAGCGCACAGCAGCCACGGAGCCCGCGCAAACCGAGATACATTCAAGATACATTCTCAACATTAACTTCATAAAAAAAGTGCGGTGCGCCCGGCCCCGCCTCGGCCCGGCGCGTGTCGGTCTTCACTTAAGCCGCGCGGCGTGGCGCAGCGCACAGGCGCACCCTCCATATCCGCACAACGGCGCGACGCGCACCGCAGCCGCTGAACCACCAGGCTCCTCAGTTGCCACACGTACCGCAGCCACAGCACACGGCACCGAGATCCCACCTCGGCCCGGCGCGTGTCGGTCCTCACTTAAGCCGCGCGGCGGGGCACACAGTCAGCGCAAACACGACACTTACCGCCGCCGCAGCGCCAAACGCACAGCAGCCGCGGAACCAGCGTCTCAGCAGACCCCATCCCTGCCGTGAAAACGCGGAAACACACTAAACTACAAACAACGCCACATTCCACAAATAATACATGCAACATGTTTACCTTTTTATTGACAGTGCTTCTATTTGACTATTGCATCGCAAGTAGTGATGATGACATCATGTTTTCTTTTTTAAGTTGAATGATTTGTCTGAATACACTGAAAACACTGAACATGTGTTTGTTCCCTTTTCAGGATGAGTTGGAAGCAACCCAAGAGGGGCAGTGGCCCTGGTGGCAGTAGTGAATGAAGATCAGGTTCCTGCAGGAGTTCCCTTTGAAACTCACCATGTGTCTCTGGTCCTCACAATCAGGTTGTAATGGCTCACACACTGATCTACGCTCTCCATTTGAAGTTGTCAGAAGTAGAATGTAATAATTTGATTTAGTAGAAAGAAAAGAGTCAATTCAACTTAAGTATTAACATTTGTATAAAGAAGATCATTTCAGTTCAGATAAATCCGTTTCACATAAGTGTCACATACTTAGTAGTTTTCATTAACTGAATGGAATTAGTACAATGCACTTTACCCAAGTTACTTTAACAACAAATACTTGAGTTACTTGTACTCAAATCAAATACTTTTGTATGCTTAAATTGTTTGAGTTAATAAACTTAATTGGTTTCCTAAATGGTTAAAGTTGAAGTAACTCATTCCCCGCAGACAAGATACATTCTCAACATTAACTTCATAAAACCAGAGACCATTATGGCTACATTGTTGAAATGAAAGAAACACACTCAGTGCAAACATAGCCACAATCTGGAAATATAAAATGAGGTGGCCCCGTGACCCTGCCGACACCGAGGCTCATTTCATCACCGTGGACAGCGCTATGAAATCACGGCACACATTGACAAATGAACTCATGTGCATGCTCAAGCTACAATACAATTTCAAATGCATTCTTTTCTTTTTTTCTTTAGATACAAGGAAGTGCGGTGCGCCCGGCCCCGCCAGGATCCCACCTCAGCCCGGCGCGTGTCGGTCTTCACTTAAGCCGCGCGGCGTGGCGCGGCACACAGGCGCACACTCCATATCCACACTCCGGCTCAACGCGCACCGCAGCCACTGAACCACCAGGCTCCTCAGTCACAGCGCACATGTTTTCAATAATAAGCCCCGCCCCAAACATTTCAAGCTTTCACACCTGATTGGCTGACCATTGTGCCAATATTTAAACTCCTGTGTTGACAGCCGCACCAGAGGGACAGATCACAGATGTAAGTTTGACGTTACTTTGTTTCCTTGTTTCTTCACTGACATCAGTCTTCTTCTCATCTCTTGTCTTTAATGAAACGATCACAGTCACCTGTTTGTGTCTCACTCTCTGTTTGCAGCATCAACGCAAACCTGCTACAAAACCCGGACTGGTATTCATGGACGGACTGAACTGGATTTGGTTTGCTGGTGTGAGTACAACAGAAACTCATCACAACCAAACAGAAACAAACACACTTAACACTTAATTGTAAGTGTACACTCAAACTTTAACACTTTTTTTTTATCATATGACATTTAAACTAATATTTAAATAAACATTTAGTTTGGAATGAGTATCAAGTAAAACCTGAAGTGGAGCTCCACTGAATATTATTCTTATTATTATTATTATTATTATTATTATTATTATTGTTGTTACTAAGTGATGACGAAAAAAACCCAGGTTAGTATTTTGTAACCTAAGAAAACCAATGTGATGTAAGTAATTATTGAAAAGGCTATTTATTAATTTAAATAATTAATGACACTGAAGTCATTATTTAATGGTGTATTTATTAATATAAATCATCTAAAAAGGCTTGGGTTTCTAGTAACTAACTGGTGCTAACTAACTCAGCAGCCAGGAGTCACACTGTGAGTGGCTAATTGGAAGAATCAGTAGAGGAGAGGAAAGTAGAGGAAACCAGGTGCATGTACAGTGAATTTGGTCAATATTGCTTCTTGCAATAAAGAGTTACAGGGTGCTGTCACATTTCGGCAGGGCCTGCCGAGAAGTGACTGCACCCTGTAACTCTGGATTGTTAGGGCTTACATTCTCTATCTTTTCAGCATTAGCAGTCGAGGAAAACAGGTTCATGTACAATGAATTTGGTCAGTATCGCTCCTTCAAACAACGACTTATAGGGTGTACCCTGTATACAGTATTATATCTACCAGTAGACCTACGCTCACTACCTCTTAACCGATGCGCGTTCCCGTCGGAGGCAGTCATTTTTCGGCAAGGTTCAATGTGTTGTGCCTTCAGATGGTGTTCTGCACACTTTGGTTGCGCTGATTTGAGTTCCTTTTGCTTTCTTAGCATGGCCTTTCTGCTGATCTTTGACCTCAACATGGCATCACTGGATATTTTCTGTTTGTCACACCGTGGTTGTGCAAGCAGTTTGTAAAAATACTACCAGTAACCATGCCACATTAAAAGCTCCTTGAATCACCTTTCTTCCTAATGCTGATAGTCTGTTTGAACTTGATTTGGGCGTCCTGATCATGTCTACCTGCCTAAATGCAATGACTTACTGCCATGTGATTGGCTCCTTCAATCAGTGTGTTCATAAACAGAAAATGTGTACCTAATAAATTGGCAGATGTGTGTTTAAATCCAACCAGGAAGGAATATAGAAAGCAGTTTATAGTAGACATGTAGTTTTTCCTCTGCAGCTATAGGTGGGTGGAGTTTGCACTGCAGCTTCTGTGGCGTTTGTTTTGTTCACCGTTGTTGGAGACCATTATGGCTACATTGTTGAAATTAAAGAAACACACTCAGTGCAAACATAGCCACAATCTGGAAATATAAAATGAGGTCACCCTGTGACGCTGCCGACACCGAGGCTCATTTCAGCACCGTGGACAGCGCTATGAAATCACGGCACACATTGACAAATAAACTCATGAGTACAGTCCTCACAGTTTAAGTGAGGACACGCACCGCCGCCGCAGCGCCAAACGCACAGCAGCCGCGGAACCAGCGTCTCAGCAGACGCCATCCCTGCCGTGAAAACGCGGAAACACACTAAACTACAAACAACGCCACATTTCACAAATAATACATGCAACATGTTTACCTTTTTATTGACAGTGCTTCTATTTGACTATTGCATCGCAAGTAGTGATGATGACATCATGTTTTCTTTTTTAAGTTGAATGATTTGTCTGAATACACTGAAAACACTGAACATGTGTTTGTTCCCGAGCCACTCCATATCCACACTCCGGCGCACCGCTGCCGCTGAACCACCAGGCTCCTCAGTTGCGACACGTACCGCAGCCACAGCACACGGCACCGAGATCCCACCTCGGCCCGGCGCGTGTCGGTCCTCACTTAAGCCGCGCGGCGGGGCACACAGTCAGCGCAAACACGACACGTACCGCCACCGCAGCGCCAAACGCACAGCAGCCGCGGAATCAGCGTCTCAGCAGACGCCATCCCTGCCGTGAAAACGCGGAAACACACTAAACTACAAACAACGCCACATTTCACAAATAATACATGCAACATGTTTACCTTTTTATCGACAGTGCTTCTATTTGACTATTGCATCGCAAGTAGTGATGATGACATCATGTTTTCTTTTTTAAGTTGAATGATTTGTCTGAATACACTGAAAACACTGAACATGTGTTTGTTCCCTTTTCAGGATGAGTTGGAAGCAACCCAAGAGGGGCAGTGGCCCTGGTGGCAGTAGTGAATGAAGATCAGGTTAGTTTACTGGCCTGAGTACAGTCCTCACAGTTTAAGTGAGGACACGCACCGCGGCCGCGGAACCACAAGGCTCCCCAGTTACGACAGGTACCGCCGCCGCAGCGCACGGCACCGGAACCGCAGCCGCGGAGCGCACGGAGCGCACAGCAGCCACGGAGCCCGCGCAAACCGAGATACATTCAAGATACATTCTCAACATTAACTTCATAAAAAAAGTGCGGTGCGCCCGGCCCCGCCTCGGCCCGGCGCGTGTCGGTCTTCACTTAAGCCGCGCGGCGTGGCGCAGCGCACAGGCGCACCCTCCATATCCGCACAACAGCGCGACGCGCACCGCAGCCGCTGAACCACCAGGCTCCTCAGTTGCCACACGTA
Source organism: Solea solea (assembly GCF_958295425.1). Classification (NCBI taxonomy): domain Eukaryota; kingdom Metazoa; phylum Chordata; class Actinopteri; order Pleuronectiformes; family Soleidae; genus Solea; species Solea solea. The sequence goes on along the minus strand of NW_026704010.1, from coordinate 128,667 downwards.
CCGCAGCCACAGCACACGGCACCGAGATCCCACCTCGGCCCGGCGCGTGTCGGTCCTCACTTAAGCCGCGCGGCGGGGCACACAGTCAGCGCAAACACGACACGTACCGCCGCCGCAGCGCCAAACGCACAGCAGCCGCGGAACCAGCGTCTCAGCAGACGCCATCCCTGCCGTGAAAACGCGGAAACACACTAAACTACAAACAACGCCACATTTCACAAATAATACATGCAACATGTTTACCTTTTTATTGACAGTGCTTCTATTTGACTGTTGCATCGCAAGTAGTGATGATGACATCATGTTTTCTTTTTTAAGTTGAATGATTTGTCTGAATACACTGAAAACACTGAACATGTGTTTGTTCCCGAGCCACTCCATATCCACACTCCGGCGCACCGCTGCCGCTGAACCACCAGGCTCCTCAGTTGCGACACGTACCGCAGCCACAGCACACGGCACCGAGATCCCACCTCGGCCCGGCGCGTGTCGGTCCTCACTTAAGCCGCGCGGCGGGGCACACAGTCAGTGCAAACACGACACGTACCGCCGCCGCAGCGCCAAACGCACAGCAGCCGCGGAACCAGCGTCTCAGCAGACGCCATCCCTGCCGTGAAAACGCGGAAACACACTAAACTACAAACAACGCCACATTTCACAAATAATACATGCAACATGTTTACCTTTTTATTGACAGTGCTTCTATTTGACTATTGCATCGCAAGTAGTGATGATGACATCATGTTTTCTTTTTTAAGTTGAATGATTTGTCTGAATACACTGAAAACACTGAACATGTGTTTGTTCCCGAGCCACTCCATATCCACACTCCGGCGCACCGCTGCCGCTGAACCACCAGGCTCCTCAGTTGCGACACGTACCGCAGCCACAGCACACGGCACCGAGATCCCACCTCGGCCCGGCGCGTGTCGGTCCTCACTTAAGCCGCGCGGCGGGGCACACAGTCAGCGCAAACACGACACGTACCGCCACCGCAGCGCCAAACGCACAGCAGCCGCGGAATCAGCGTCTCAGCAGACGCCATCCCTGCCGTGAAAACGCGGAAACACACTAAACTACAAACAACGCCACATTTCACAAATAATACATGCAACATGTTTACCTTTTTATTGACAGTGCTTCTATTTGACTATTGCATCGCAAGTAGTGATGATGACATCATGTTTTCTTTTTTAAGTTGAATGATTTGTCTGAATACACTGAAAACACTGAACATGTGTTTGTTCCCTTTTCAGGATGAGTTGGAAGCAACCCAAGAGGGGCAGTGGCCCTGGTGGCAGTAGTGAATGAAGATCAGGTTAGTTTACTGGCCTGAGTACAGTCCTCACAGTTTAAGTGAGGACACGCACCGCGGCCGCGGAACCACAAGGCTCCCCAGTTACGACAGGTACCGCCGCCGCAGCGCACGGCACCGGAACCGCAGCCGCGGAGCGCACGGAGCGCACAGCAGCCACGGAGCCCGCGCAAACCGAGATACATTCAAGATACATTCTCAACATTAACTTCATAAAAAAAGTGCGGTGCGCCCGGCCCCGCCTCGGCCCGGCGCGTGTCGGTCTTCACTTAAGCCGCGCGGCGTGGCGCAGCGCACAGGCGCACCCTCCATATCCGCACAACGGCGCGACGCGCACCGCAGCCGCTGAACCACCAGGCTCCTCAGTTGCCACACGTACCGCAGCCACAGCACACGGCACCGAGATCCCACCTCGGCCCGGCGCGTGTCGGTCCTCACTTAAGCCGCGCGGCGGGGCACACAGTCAGCGCAAACACGACACGTACCGCCGCCGCAGCGCCAAACGCACAGCAGCCGCGGAACCAGCGTCTCAGCAGACGCCATCCCTGCCGTGAAAACGCGGAAACACACTAAACTACAAACAACGCCACATTTCACAAATAATACATGCAACATGTTTACCTTTTTATTGACAGTGCTTCTATTTGACTATTGCATCGCAAGTAGTGATGATGACATCATGTTTTCTTTTTTAAGTTGAATGATTTGTCTGAATACACTGAAAACACTGAACATGTGTTTGTTCCCTTTTCAGGATGAGTTGGAAGCAACCCTAGAGGGGCAGTGGCCCTGGTGGCAGTAGTGAATGAAGATCAGGTTCCTGCAGGAGTTCCCTTTGAAACTCACCATGTGTCTCTGGTCCTCACAATCAGGTTGTAATGGCTCACACACTGATCTACGCTCTCCATTTGAAGTTGTCAGAAGTAGAATGTAATAATTTGATTTAGTAGAAAGAAAAGAGTCAATTCAACTTAAGTATTAACATTTGTATAAAGAAGATCATTTCAGTTCAGATAAATCCGTTTCACATAAGTGTCACATACTTAGTAGTTTTCATTAACTGAATGGAATTAGTACAATGCACTTTACCCAAGTTACTTTAACAACAAATACTTGAGTTACTTGTACTCAAATCAAATACTTTTGTATGCTTAAATTGTTTGAGTTAATAAACTTAATTGGTTTCCTAAATGGTTAAAGTTGAAGTAACTCATTCCCCGCAGACAAGATACATTCTCAACATTAACTTCATAAAACCAGAGACCATTATGGCTACATTGTTGAAATGAAAGAAACACACTCAGTGCAAACATAGCCACAATCTGGAAATATAAAATGAGGTGGCCCCGTGACGCTGCCGACACCGAGGCTCATTTCATCACCGTGGACAGCGCTATGAAATCACGGCACACATTGACAAATGAACTCATGTGCATGCTCAAGCTACAATACAATTTCAAATGCATTCTTTTCTTTTTTTCTTTAGATACAAGGAAGTGCGGTGCGCCCGGCCCCGCCAGGATCCCACCTCAGCCCGGCGCGTGTCGGTCTTCACTTAAGCCGCGCGGCGTGGCGCGGCACACAGGCGCGGCACACAGGCGCACACTCCATATCCACACTCCGGCTCAACGCGCACCGCAGCCACTGAACCACCAGGCTCCTCAGTCACAGCGCACATGTTTTCAATAATAAGCCCCGCCCCAAACATTTCAAGCTTTCACACCTGATTGGCTGACCATTGTGCCAATATTTAAACTCCTGTGTTGACAGCCGCACCAGAGGGACAGATCACAGATGTAAGTTTGACGTTACTTTGTTTCCTTGTTTATTCACTGACATCAGTCTTCTTCTCATCTCTTGTCTTTAATGAAACGATCACAGTCACCTGTTTGTGTCTCACTCTCTGTTTGCAGCATCAACGCAAACCTGCTACAAAACCCGGACTGGTATTCATGGACAGACTGAACTGGATTCGGTTTGATGGTGTGAGTACAACAGAAACTCATCACAACCAAACAGAAACAAACACACTTAACACTTAATTGTAAGTGTACACTCAAACTTTAACACTTTTTTTTATCATATGACATTTAAACTAATATTTAAATAAACATTTAGTTTGGAATGAGTATCAAGTAAAACCTGAAGTGGAGCTCCACTGAATATTATTATTATTATTATTATTATTATTATTATTATTATTATTGTTACTAAGTGATGACGAAAAAAACCCAGGTCAGTATTTTGTAACCTAAGAAAACCAATGTGATGTAAGTAATTATTGAAAAGGCTATTTATTAATTTAAATAATTAATGACACTTAAGTCGTTATTTAATGGTGTATTTATTAATATAAATCATCTAAAAAGGCTTGGGTTTCTAGTAACTAACTGGTGCTAACTAACTCAGCAGCCAGGAGTCACACTGTGAGTGGCCGATTGGAAGAATCAGTAGAGGAGAGGAAAGTAGAGGAAACCAGGTGCATGTACAGTGAATTTGGTCAATATTGCTTCTTGCAATAAAGAGTTACAGGGTGCTGTCACATTTCGGCAGGGCCTGCCGAGAAGTGACTGCACCCTGTAACTCTGGATTGTTAGGGCTTACATTCTCTATCTTTTCAGCATTAGCAGTCGAGGAAAACAGGTGCATGTACAATGAATTTGGTCAGTATCGCTCCTTCAAACAACGACTTATAGGGTGTACCCTGTATACAGTATTATATCTACCAGTAGACCTACGCTCACTACCTCTTAACCGATGCGCGTTCCCGTCGGAGGCAGTCATTTTTCGGCAAGGTTCAATGTGTTGTGCCTTCAGATGGTGTTCTGCACACTTTGGTTGCGCTGATTTGAGTTCCTTTTGCTTTCTTAGCATGGCCTTTCTGCTGATCTTTGACCTCAACATGGCATCACTGGATATTTTCTGTTTGTCACACCGTGGTTGTGCAAGCAGTTTGTAAAAATACTACCAGTAACCATGCCACATTAAAAGCTCCTTGAATCACCTTTCTTCCTAATGCTGATAGTCTGTTTGAACTTGATTTGGGCGTCCTGATCATGTCTACCTGCCTAAATGCAATGACTTACTGCCATGTGATTGGCTCCTTCAATCAGTGTGTTCATAAACAGAAAATGTGTACCTAATAAATTGGCAGATGTGTGTTTAAATCCAACCAGGAAGGAATATAGAAAGCAGTTTATAGTAGACATGTAGTTTTTCCTCTGCAGCTATAGGTGGGTGGAGTTTGCACTGCAGCTTCTGTGGCGTTTATTTTGTTCACCGTTGTTGGAGACCATTATGGCTACATTGTTGAAATTAAAGAAACACACTCAGTGCAAACATAGCCACAATCTGGAAATATAAAATGAGGTCACCCTGTGACGCTGCCGACACCGAGGCTCATTTCAGCACCGTGGACAGCGCTATGAAATCACGGCACACATTGACAAATAAACTCATGAGTACAGTCCTCACAGTTTAAGTGAGGACACGCACCGCCGCCGCAGCGCCAAAGGCACAGCAGCCGCGGAACCAGCGTCTCAGCAGACGCCATCCCTGCCGTGAAAACGCGGAAACACACTAAACTACAAACAACGCCACATTTCACAAATAATACATGCAACATGTTTACCTTTTTATTGACAGTGCTTCTATTTGACTATTGCATCGCAAGTAGTGATGATGACATCATGTTTTCTTTTTTAAGTTGAATGATTTGTCTGAATACACTGAAAACACTGAACATGTGTTTGTTCCCTTTTCAGGATGAGTTGGAAGCAACCCAAGAGGGGCAGTGGCCCTGGTGGCAGTAGTGAATGAAGATCAGGTTCCTGCAGGAGTTCCCTTTGAAACTCACCATGTGTCTCTGGTCCTCACAATCAGGTTGTAATGGCTCACACACTGATCTACGCTCTCCATTTGAAGTTGTCAGAAGTAGAATGTAATAATTTGATTTAGTAGAAAGAAAAGAGTCAATTCAACTTAAGTATTAACATTTGTATAAAGAAGATCATTTCAGTTCAGATAAATCCGTTTCACATAAGTGTCACATACTTAGTAGTTTTCATTAACTGAATGGAATTAGTACAATGCACTTTACCCAAGTTACTTTAACAACAAATACTTGAGTTACTTGTACTCAAATCAAATACTTTTGTATGCTTAAATTGTTTGAGTTAATAAACTTAATTGGTTTCCTAAATGGTTAAAGTTGAAGTAACTCATTCCCCGCAGACAAGATACATTCTCAACATTAACTTCATAAAACCAGAGACCATTATGGCTACATTGTTGAAATGAAAGAAACACACTCAGTGCAAACATAGCCACAATCTGGAAATATAAAATGAGGTGGCCCCGTGACGCTGCCGACACCGAGGCTCATTTCATCACCGTGGACAGCGCTATGAAATCACGGCACACATTGACAAATGAACTCATGTGCATGCTCAAGCTACAATACAATTTCAAATGCATTCTTTTCTTTTTTTCTTTAGATACAAGGAAGTGCGGTGCGCCCGGCCCCGCCAGGATCCCACCTCAGCCCGGCGCGTGTCGGTCTTCACTTAAGCCGCGCGGCGTGGCGCGGCACACAGGCGCACACTCCATATCCACACTCCGGCTCAACGCGCACCGCAGCCACTGAACCACCAGGCTCCTCAGTCACAGCGCACATGTTTTCAATAATAAGCCCCGCCCCAAACATTTCAAGCTTTCACACCTGATTGGCTGACCATTGTGCCAATATTTAAACTCCTGTGTTGACAGCCGCACCAGAGGGACAGATCACAGATGTAAGTTTGACGTTACTTTGTTTCCTTGTTTATTCACTGACATCAGTCTTCTTCTCATCTCTTGTCTTTAATGAAACGATCACAGTCACCTGTTTGTGTCTCACTCTCTGTTTGCAGCATCAACGCAAACCTGCTACAAAACCCGGACTGGTATTCATGGACGGACTGAACTGGATTCGGTTTGATGGTGTGAGTACAACAGAAACTCATCACAACCAAACAGAAACAAACACACTTAACACTTAATTGTAAGTGTACACTCAAACTTTAACACTTTTTTTTATCATATGACATTTAAACTAATATTTAAATAAACATTTAGTTTGGAATGAGTATCAAGTAAAACCTGAAGTGGAGCTCCACTGAATATTATTATTATTATTATTATTATTATTATTATTATTATTGTTACTAAGTGATGACGAAAAAAACCCAGGTCAGTATTTTGTAACCTAAGAAAACCAATGTGATGTAAGTAATTATTGAAAAGGCTATTTATTAATTTAAATAATTAATGACACTTAAGTCGTTATTTAATGGTGTATTTATTAATATAAATCATCTAAAAAGGCTTGGGTTTCTAGTAACTAACTGGTGCTAACTAACTCAGCAGCCAGGAGTCACACTGTGAGTGGCCGATTGGAAGAATCAGTAGAGGAGAGGAAAGTAGAGGAAACCAGGTGCATGTACAGTGAATTTGGTCAATATTGCTTCTTGCAATAAAGAGTTACAGGGTGCTGTCACATTTCGGCAGGGCCTGCCGAGAAGTGACTGCACCCTGTAACTCTGGATTGTTAGGGCTTACATTCTCTATCTTTTCAGCATTAGCAGTCGAGGAAAACAGGTGCATGTACAATGAATTTGGTCAGTATCGCTCCTTCAAACAACGACTTATAGGGTGTACCCTGTATACAGTATTATATCTACCAGTAGACCTACGCTCACTACCTCTTAACCGATGCGCGTTCCCGTCGGAGGCAGTCATTTTTCGGCAAGGTTCAATGTGTTGTGCCTTCAGATGGTGTTCTGCACACTTTGGTTGCGCTGATTTGAGTTCCTTTTGCTTTCTTAGCATGGCCTTTCTGCTGATCTTTGACCTCAACATGGCATCACTGGATATTTTCTGTTTGTCACACCGTGGTTGTGCAAGCAGTTTGTAAAAATACTACCAGTAACCATGCCACATTAAAAGCTCCTTGAATCACCTTTCTTCCTAATGCTGATAGTCTGTTTGAACTTGATTTGGGCGTCCTGATCATGTCTACCTGCCTAAATGCAATGACTTACTGCCATGTGATTGGCTCCTTCAATCAGTGTGTTCATAAACAGAAAATGTGTACCTAATAAATTGGCAGATGTGTGTTTAAATCCAACCAGGAAGGAATATAGAAAGCAGTTTATAGTAGACATGTAGTTTTTCCTCTGCAGCTATAGGTGGGTGGAGTTTGCACTGCAGCTTCTGTGGCGTTTGTTTTGTTCACCGTTGTTGGAGACCATTATGGCTACATTGTTGAAATTAAAGAAACACACTCAGTGCAAACATAGCCACAATCTGGAAATATAAAATGAGGTCACCCTGTGACGCTGCCGACACCGAGGCTCATTTCAGCACCGTGGACAGCGCTATGAAATCACGGCACACATTGACAAATAAACTCATGAGTACAGTCCTCACAGTTTAAGTGAGGACACGCACCGCCGCCGCAGCGCCAAACGCACAGCAGCCGCGGAACCAGCGTCTCAGCAGACGCCATCCCTGCCGTGAAAACGCGGAAACACACTAAACTACAAACAACGCCACATTTCACAAATAATACATGCAACATGTTTACCTTTTTATTGACAGTGCTTCTATTTGACTATTGCATCGCAAGAAGTGATGATGACATCATGTTTTCTTTTTTAAGTTGAATGATTTGTCTGAATACACTGAAAACACTGAACATGTGTTTGTTCCCTTTTCAGGATGAGTTGGAAGCAACCCAAGAGGGGCAGTGGCCCTGGTGGCAGTAGTGAATGAAGATCAGGTTCCTGCAGGAGTTCCCTTTGAAACTCACCATGTGTCTCTGGTCCTCACAATCAGGTTGTAATGGCTCACACACTGATCTACGCTCTCCATTTGAAGTTGTCAGAAGTAGAATGTAATAATTTGATTTAGTAGAAAGAAAAGAGTCAATTCAACTTAAGTATTAACATTTGTATAAAGAAGATCATTTCAGTTCAGATAAATCCGTTTCACATAAGTGTCACATACTTAGTAGTTTTCATTAACTGAATGGAATTAGTACAATGCACTTTACCCAAGTTACTTGAACAACAAATACTTGAGTTACTTGTACTCAAATCAAATACTTTTGTATGCTTAAATTGTTTGAGTTAATAAACTTAATTGGTTTCCTAAATGGTTAAAGTTGAAGTAACTCATTCCCCGCAGACAAGATACATTCTCAACATTAACTTCATAAAACCAGAGACCATTATGGCTACATTGTTGAAATGAAAGAAACACACTCAGTGCAAACATAGCCACAATCTGGAAATATAAAATGAGGTGGCCCCGTGACCCTGCCGACACCGAGGCTCATTTCATCACCGTGGACAGCGCTATGAAATCACGGCACACATTGACAAATGAACTCATGTGCATGCTCAAGCTACAATACAATTTCAAATGCATTCTTTTCTTTTTTTCTTTAGATACAAGGAAGTGCGGTGCGCCCGGCCCCGCCAGGATCCCACCTCAGCCCGGCGCGTGTCGGTCTTCACTTAAGCCGCGCGGCGTGGCGCGGCACACAGGCGCACACTCCATATCCACACTCCGGCTCAACGCGCACCGCAGCCACTGAACCACCAGGCTCCTCAGTCACAGCGCACATGTTTTCAATAATAAGCCCCGCCCCAAACATTTCAAGCTTTCACACCTGATTGACTGACCATTGTGCCAATATTTAAACTCCTGTGTTGACAGCCGCACCAGAGGGAGAGGAGATGCTGACAGATCACAGACGTAAGTTTGACGTTACTTTGTTTCCTTGTTTTCTCACTGACTCCAGTCTTCTTCTCATCTCTTGTCTTTAATGAAACCATCACAGTCCTATGTTTGTGTCTCACTCTCTGTTTGCAGCACCAATGCAAACCTGCTACAGTACAAACCTGCTACAAACCCCAGACTGGATTCGGTTTACTGGCGTGAGTACAACAGAAAGTCATCACAACCAGACAGAAACAAACCGCAAACACACTTAACACTTGAATCTAAGTGTAGAGTCGAACGTTAACACTTTAATTTTGATCATATGACATTAAACTAATATTTAATTACCTCATTTATTTTTTTTATAATTTTAATAATGTAAATATTAGCATTTTAGCTCAATAGCTTCCAGGCAATGTGACCCAACGACTCCAAATGAGTGTACAAACATAGTACTAGACTGCCTAGTCAGGACACGCCTCTTTATATTCCATTTAAATACTTGATTTACTTTCAATCATTTCTTTAATGCAAATATTAGCATTTTATCTCAATCGCGTCCAGGCCATGTGACCCTAAAGATTCCAAAACAGTGCAGCAACATAGAACTAGACTGCCTAGTCAGGACACACCTCTTTTTATTCCATTTTAGTACCTCCCATAATTTCTTTTAATCCATTTTTAACGGTAATTCGTTGATGGTCCCTAAATGAGACCACGGTTGTTGAGAGCGATGGGTCGGACTTTGTACAAGCCGTGATCGTGCACCTATCTCGGGGTGGAGAAGGAGGAGGGTGCCGTTGGATCTGGAGCGAATGTCTGTTGAATATCCAACCTGGAACTGATTTCAGCGCGGTACGTTGTCGGAGGTGATCAGCTCCGCCTCTGCGGACGCTCGGTGCTCACAGTGCCCAGGGCAGAGCAGCGTTACCTCGGCCTGTCCTGATGAAATGATCCGCTGGCTCAGACGTCTCACAGATGCTTGGTGTGATCCATAGATTTGTGGTTGACGTGTTACTTTGTTTTTAATGTAAACACTTTGTATATTATTACTAATAATTGATTTTACCTTCGAATTTTAGGTTTATATTAAAGTGGCACGGCCATTGTATATGTATTTGTTAAAATCCCAAGTCTCCTCCTCACCTGCCTCATCACTGGCACACCTACCTGGACCACACCCCTAATCCTATATAACCCGCCCCTTCCGCCCTTTGACCCCCCTATTTTCCCTCCAAACAATCCACGAGAACAAAGGGACACTGGCTGTGAGTTTTATGGACGTTCACTCATTTAATGTTTCATTTGGTTGATACTACATCTTGTATGAAGACTTACTTATTGCTTGTGTGTCATTATACTAGATTCCTGAGTTTAATCCTTTGCTAAAGAGAGGAAAGTAAGAGTGGATGTATTATTGATGTTAGTCTAAGACAACCTCATTTCTTATTGTATATTTGATACTTTCTAGATTGTAATATTTCCTTTATCATTTTCATGTAGACAGAATCATCCACCATTACCCCTCATCACCGACTACCGTTTACTTGGAAATAAAATATTGCAACTTGGAAAGCTGCCTGGATCCTGTGTTTAAATGTTCACCCAACATATGATGTTCAGTCAATCACCGCCACTATAGTGTACAGTTCTTTCATATTTGTGTATGTATTTGAATATAAATGTTCAATTGTAAGTTCAAATAAATAATACATTAACTGTCAGTTGATGTACTGATATCTATGAGTAGTCTAGTGAAAAACAGACGTAGCACCATCAGTAGCTCTTTGTGTTTTATGTCACAGGTCTCCATCAACATATGCAGCAATCGGGCATGAAGAAACTGTGAATTCAGCTCCTCCTTGCCGAACTAAAAGAGAGACGACCTGCACTCTTTAGTGAAGCTCAAGTGAGTGAAAGAGGATGGTGACACCCACACACTGTCAAAGTCATCGTTGTAGCAATGCCTCATCTGGAAAAGAGTTTTAATATGACAGCGAGGCTCATTTCAGCACCGTGGACAGCGCTATGAAATCACGGCACACATTGACAAATAAAATCATGCGCATGCTCAAGCTACAATACAATTTCAAATGCATTCTTTTCTTTTTTTTAAGATACAAGGAAGTGCGGTGCGGCCCGGGGCGTGTCGGTCTTCACTTAAGCCGCGGCGCACCCTCCATATCCACACTCCGGCGCGACGCGCACTGCAGCCGCTGAACCACCAGGCTCCTCAGTTGCGACACGTACCGCAGCCACAGCGCTCAGCCCTGCCGAGATCCCACCTCGGCCTGGCGCGTGTCGGTCTTCACTTAAGCCGCGCGGCGTGGCGCACAAACCTACAAACCTGCTACAAACCCCAGACTGGATTCGGTTTACTGGCGTGAGTACAGTCCTCACAGTTTAAGTGAGGACACGCACTTGTATTCTCAGTTTGGTATAAGATGTGAGTACAGTGTAACGCCACATTTCACAACTAATACATGCAACATGTTTACCTTTTTATTGACAGTGCTTCTATTTGACTATTGCAAGTAGTGATGATGACATCATGTTTTCTTTTTTAAGTTGAATGATTTGTCTGAATACACTGAAAACACTGAACATGTGTTTGTTCCCTTTTCAGGATGAGTTGGAAGCAACCCAAGAGGGGCAGTGGCCCTGGTGGCAGTAGTGAATGAAGATCAGGTTCCTGCAGGAGTTCCCTTTGAAACTCACCATGTGTCTCTGGTCCTCACAATCAGGTTGTAATGGCTCACACACTGATCTACGCTCTCCATTTGAAGTTGTCAGAAGTAGAATGTAATAATTTGATTTAGTAGAAAGAAAAGAGTCAATTCAACTTAAGTATTAACATTTGTATAAAGAAGATCATTTCAGTTCAGATAAATCCGTTTCACATAAGTGTCACATACTTAGTAGTTTTCATTAACTGAATGGAATTAGTACAATGCACTTTACCCAAGTTACTTTAACAACAAATACTTGAGTTACTTGTACTCAAATCAAATACTTTTGTATGCTTAAATTGTTTGAGTTAATAAACTTAATTGGTTTCCTAAATGGTTAAAGTTGAAGTAACTCATTCCCCGCAGACAAGATACATTCTCAACATTAACTTCATAAAACCAGAGACCATTATGGCTACATTGTTGAAATGAAAGAAACACACTCAGTGCAAACATAGCCACAATCTGGAAATATAAAATGAGGTGGCCCCGTGACCCTGCCGACACCGAGGCTCATTTCATCACCGTGGACAGCGCTATGAAATCACGGCACACATTGACAAATGAACTCATGTGCATACTCAAGCTACAATACAATTTCAAATGCATTCTTTTCTTTTTTTCTTTAGATACAAGGAAGTGCGGTGCGCCCGGCCCCGCCAGGATCCCACCTCAGCCCGGCGCGTGTCGGTCTTCACTTAAGCCGCGCGGCGTGGCGCGGCACACAGGCGCACACTCCATATCCACACTCCGGCTCAACGCGCACCGCAGCCACTGAACCACCAGGCTCCTCAGTCACAGCGCACATGTTTTCAATAATAAGCCCCGCCCCAAACATTTCAAGCTTTCACACCTGATTGGCTGACCATTGTGCCAATATTTAAACTCCTGTGTTGACAGCCGCACCAGAGGGACAGATCACAGATGTAAGTTTGACGTTACTTTGTTTCCTTGTTTCTTCACTGACATCAGTCTTCTTCTCATCTCTTGTCTTTAATGAAACGATCACAGTCACCTGTTTGTGTCTCACTCTCTGTTTGCAGCATCAACGCAAACCTGCTACAAAACCCGGACTGGTATTCATGGACGGACTGAACTGGATTTGGTTTGCTGGTGTGAGTACAACAGAAACTCATCACAACCAAACAGAAACAAACACACTTAACACTTAATTGTAAGTGTACACTCAAACTTTAACACTTTTTTTTTATCATATGACATTTAAACTAATATTTAAATAAACATTTAGTTTGGAATGAGTATCAAGTAAAACCTGAAGTGGAGCTCCACTGAATATTATTCTTATTATTATTATTATTATTATTATTATTGTTACTAAGTGATGACAAAAAAAACCCAGGTTAGTATTTTGTAACCTAAGAAAACCAATGTGATGTAAGTAATTATTGAAAAGGCTATTTATTAATTTAAATAATTAATGACACTGAAGTCATTATTTAATGGTGTATTTATTAATATAAATCATCTAAAAAGGCTTGGGTTTCTAGTAACTAACTGGTGCTAACTAACTCAGCAGCCAGGAGTCACACTGTGAGTGGCTAATTGGAAGAATCAGTAGAGGAGAGGAAAGTAGAGGAAACCAGGTGCATGTACAGTGAATTTGGTCAATATTGCTTCTTGCAATAAAGAGTTACAGGGTGCTGTCACATTTCGGCAGGGCCTGCCGAGAAGTGACTGCACCCTGTAACTCTGGATTGTTAGGGCTTACATTCTCTATCTTTTCAGCATTAGCAGTCGAGGAAAACAGGTGCATGTACAATGAATTTGGTCAGTATCGCTCCTTCAAACAACGACTTATAGGGTGTACCCTGTATACAGTATTATATCTACCAGTAGACCTACGCTCACTACCTCTTAACCGATGCGCGTTCCCGTCGGAGGCAGTCATTTTTCGGCAAGGTTCAATGTGTTGTGCCTTCAGATGGTGTTCTGCACACTTTGGTTGCGCTGATTTGAGTTCCTTTTGCTTTCTTAGCATGGCCTTTCTGCTGATCGTTGACCTCAACATGGCATCACTGTATATTTTCTGTTTGTCACACCGTGGTTGTGCAAGCAGTTTGTAAAAATACTACCAGTAACCATGCCACATTAAAAGCTCCTTGAATCACCTTTCTTCCTAATGCTGATAGTCTGTTTGAACTTGATTTGGGCGTCCTGATCATGTCTACCTGCCTAAATGCAATGACTTACTGCCATGTGATTGGCTCCTTCAATCAGTGTGTTCATAAACAGAAAATGTGTACCTAATAAATTGGCAGATGTGTGTTTAAATCCAACCAGGAAGGAATATAGAAAGCAGTTTATAGTAGACATGTAGTTTTTCCTCTGCAGCTATAGGTGGGTGGAGTTTGCACTGCAGCTTCTGTGGCGTTTCTTTTGTTCACCGTTGTTGGAGACCGTTATGGCTACATTGTTGAAATTAAAGAAACACACTCAGTGCAAACATAGCCACAATCTGGAAATATAAAATGAGGTCACCCTGTGACGCTGCCGACACCGAGGCTCATTTCAGCACCGTGGACAGCGCTATGAAATCACGGCACACATTGACAAATAAACTCATGAGTACAGTCCTCACAGTTTAAGTGAGGACACGCACCGCCGCCGCAGCGCCAAACGCACAGCAGCCGCGGAACCAGCGTCTCAGCAGACGCCATCCCTGCCGTGAAAACGCGGAAACACACTAAACTACAAACAACGCCACATTTCACAAATAATACATGCAACATGTTTACCTTTTTATTGACAGTGCTTCTATTTGACTATTGCATCGCAAGTAGTGATGATGACATCATGTTTTCTTTTTTAAGTTGAATGATTTGTCTGAATACACTGAAAACACTGCACATGTGTTTGTTCCCTTTTCAGGATGAGTTGGAAGCAACCCAAGAGGGGCAGTGGCCCTGGTGGCAGTAGTGAATGAAGATCAGGTTAGTTTACTGGCCTGAGTACAGTCCTCACAGTTTAAGTGAGGACACGCACCGCGGCCGCGGAACTACCAGGCTCCCCAGTTACGACAGGTACCGCCGCCGCAGCGCACGGCACCGGAACCGCAGCCGTGGAGCGCACAGCAGCCGCGGAGCCCGCGCAAACCGAGATACATTCAAGATACATTCTCAACATTAACTTCATAAAAAAAGTGCGGTGCGCCCGGCCCCGCCTCGGCCCGGCGCGTGTCGGTCTTCACTTAAGCCGCGCGGCGTGGCGCAGCGCACAGGCGCACCCTCCATATCCGCACAACGGCGCGACGCGCACCGCAGCCGCTGAACCACCAGGCTCCTCAGTTGCGACACGTACCGCAGCCACAGCACACGGCACCGAGATCCCACCTCGGCCCGGCGCGTGTCGGTCCTCACTTAAGCCGCGCGGCGGGGCACACAGTCAGCGCAAACACGACACGTACCGCCGCCGCAGCGCCAAACGCACAGCAGCCGCGGAACCAGCGTCTCAGCAGACGCCATCCCTGCCCTGAAAACGCGGAAACACACTAAACTACAAACAACGCCACATTTCACAAATAATACATGCAACATGTTTACCTTTTTATTGACAGTGCTTCTATTTGACTATTGCATCGCAAGTAGTGATGATGACATCATGTTTTCTTTTTTAAGTTGAATGATTTGTCTGAATACACTGAAAACACTGAACATGTGTTTGTTCCCTTTTCAGGATGAGTTGGAAGCAACCCAAGAGGGGCAGTGGCCCTGGTGGCAGTAGTGAATGAAGATCAGGTTCCTGCAGGAGTTCCCTTTGAAACTCACCATGTGTCTCTGGTCCTCACAATCAGGTTGTAATGGCTCACACACTGATCTACGCTCTCCATTTGAAGTTGTCAGAAGTAGAATGTAATAATTTGATTTAGTAGAAAGAAAAGAGTCAATTCAACTTAAGTATTAACATTTGTATAAAGAAGATAATTTCAGTTCAGATAAATCCGTTTCACATAAGTGTCACATACTTAGTAGTTTTCATTAACTGAATGGAATTAGTACAATGCACTTTACCCAAGTGACTTTAACAACAAATACTTGAGTTACTTGTACTCAAATCAAATACTTTTGTATGCTTAAATTGTTTGAGTTAATAAACTTAATTGGTTTCCTAAATGGTTAAAGTTGAAGTAACTCATTCCCCGCAGACAAGATACATTCTCAACATTAACTTCATAAAACCAGAGACCATTATGGCTACATTGTTGAAATGAAAGAAACACACTCAGTGCAAACATAGCCACAATCTGGAAATATAAAATGAGGTGGCCACGTGACCCTGCCGACACCGAGGCTCATTTCATCACCGTGGACAGCGCTATGAAATCACGGCACACATTGACAAATGAACTCATGTGCATGCTCAAGCTACAATACAATTTCAAATGCATTCTTTTCTTTTTTTCTTTAGATACAAGGAAGTGCGGTGCGGTGCGGTCTTCACTTAAGCCGCGCGGCGTGGCGCGGCACACAGGCGCACACTCCATATCCACACTCCGGCTCAACGCGCACCGCAGCCACTGAACCACCAGGCTCCTCAGTCACAGCGCACATGTTTTCAATAATAAGCCCCGCCCCAAACATTTCAAGCTTTCACACCTGATTGGCTGACCATTGTGCCAATATTTAAACTCCTGTGTTGACAGCAGCACCAGAGGGACAGATCACAGATGTAAGTTTGACGTTACTTTGTTTCCTTGTTTCTTCACTGACATCAGTCTTCTTCTCATCTCTTGTCTTTAATGCAACGATCACAGTCACCTGTTTGTGTCTCACTCTCTGTTTGCAGCATCAACGCAAACCTGCTACAAAACCCGGACTGGTATTCATGGACGGACTGAACTGGATTTGGTTTGCTGGTGTGAGTACAACAGAAACTCATCACAACCAAACAGAAACAAACACACTTAACACTTAATTGTAAGTGTACACTCAAACTTTAACACTTTTTTTTTATCATATGACATTTAAACTAATATTTAAATAAACATTTAGTTTGGAATGAGTATCAAGTAAAACCTGAAGTGGAGCTCCACTGAATATTATTCTTATTATTATTATTATTATTATTATTATTATTGTTGTTACTAAGTGATGACGAAAAAAACCCAGGTTAGTATTTTGTAACCTAAGAAAACCAATGTGATGTAAGTAATTATTGAAAAGGCTATTTATTAATTTAAATAATTAATGACACTGAAGTCATTATTTAATGGTGTATTTATTAATATAAATCATCTAAAAAGGCTTGGGTTTCTAGTAACTAACTGGTGCTAACTAACTCAGCAGCCAGGAGTCACACTGTGAGTGGCTAATTGGAAGAATCAGTAGAGGAGAGGAAAGTAGAGGAAACCAGGTGCATGTACAGTGAATTTGGTCAATATTGCTTCTTGCAATAAAGAGTTACAGGGTGCTGTCACATTTCGGCAGGGCCTGCCGAGAAGTGACTGCACCCTGTAACTCTGGATTGTTAGGGCTTACATTCTCTATCTTTTCAGCATTAGCAGTCGAGGAAAACAGGTGCATGTACAATGAATTTGGTCAGTATCGCTCCTTCAAACAACGACTTATAGGGTGTACCCTGTATACAGTATTATATCTACCAGTAGACCTACGCTCACTACCTCTTAACCGATGCGCGTTCCCGTCGGAGGCAGTCATTTTTCGGCAAGGTTCAATGTGTTGTGCCTTCAGATGGTGTTCTGCACACTTTGGTTGCACTGATTTGAGTTCCTTTTGCTTTCTTAGCATGGCCTTTCTGCTGATCGTTGACCTCAACATGGCATCACTGTATATTTTCTGTTTGTCACACCGTGGTTGTGCAAGCAGTTTGTAAAAATACTACCAGTAACCATGCCACATTAAAAGCTCCTTGAATCACCTTTCTTCCTAATGCTGATAGTCTGTTTGAACTTGATTTGGGCGTCCTGATCATGTCTACCTGCCTAAATGCAATGACTTACTGCCATGTGATTGGCTCCTTCAATCAGTGTGTTCATAAACAGAAAATGTGTACCTAATAAATTGGCAGATGTGTGTTTAAATCCAACCAGGAAGGAATATAGAAAGCAGTTTATAGTAGACATGTAGTTTTTCCTCTGCAGCTATAGGTGGGTGGAGTTTGCACTGCAGCTTCTGTGGCGTTTGTTTTGTTCACCGTTGTTGGAGACCATTATGGCTACATTGTTGAAATTAAAGAAACACACTCAGTGCAAACATAGCCACAATCTGGAAATATAAAATGAGGTCACCCTGTGACGCTGCCGACACCGAGGCTCATTTCAGCACCGTGGACAGCGCTATGAAATCACGGCACACATTGACAAATAAACTCATGAGTACAGTCCTCACAGTTTAAGTGAGGACACGCACCGCCGCCGCAGCGCCAAACGCACAGCAGCCGCGGAACCAGCGTCTCAGCAGACGCCATCCCTGCCGTGAAAACGCGGAAACACACTAAACTACAAACAACGCCACATTTCACAAATAATACATGCAACATGTTTACCTTTTTATTGACAGTGCTTCTATTTGACTATTGCATCGCAAGTAGTGATGATGACATCATGTTTTCTTTTTTAAGTTGAATGATTTGTCTGAATACACTGAAAACACTGAACATGTGTTTGTTCCCTTTTCAGGATGAGTTGGAAGCAACCCAAGAGGGGCAGTGGCCCTGGTGGCAGTAGTGAATGAAGATCAGGTTCCTGCAGGAGTTCCCTTTGAAACTCACCATGTGTCTCTGGTCCTCACAATCAGGTTGTAATGGCTCACACACTGATCTACGCTCTCCATTTGAAGTTGTCAGAAGTAGAATGTAATAATTTGATTTAGTAGAAAGAAAAGAGTCAATTCAACTTAAGTATTAACATTTGTATAAAGAAGATCATTTCAGTTCAGATAAATCCGTTTCACATAAGTGTCACATACTTAGTAGTTTTCATTAACTGAATGGAATTAGTACAATGCACTTTACCCAAGTTACTTGAACAACAAATACTTGAGTTACTTGTACTCAAATCAAATACTTTTGTATGCTTAAATTGTTTGAGTTAATAAACTTAATTGGTTTCCTAAATGGTTAAAGTTGAAGTAACTCATTCCCCGCAGACAAGATACATTCTCAACATTAACTTCATAAAACCAGAGACCATTATGGCTACATTGTTGAAATGAAAGAAACACACTCAGTGCAAACATAGCCACAATCTGGAAATATAAAATGAGGTGGCCCCGTGACCCTGCCGACACCGAGGCTCATTTCATCACCGTGGACAGCGCTATGAAATCACGGCACACATTGACAAATGAACTCATGTGCATGCTCAAGCTACAATACAATTTCAAATGCATTCTTTTCTTTTTTTCTTTAGATACAAGGAAGTGCGGTGCGCCCGGCCCCGCCAGGATCCCACCTCAGCCCGGCGCGTGTCGGTCTTCACTTAAGCCGCGCGGCGTGGCGCGGCACACAGGCGCACACTCCATATCCACACTCCGGCTCAACGCGCACCGCAGCCACTGAACCACCAGGCTCCTCAGTCACAGCGCACATGTTTTCAATAATAAGCCCCGCCCCAAACATTTCAAGCTTTCACACCTGATTGGCTGACCATTGTGCCAATATTTAAACTCCTTTGTTGACAGCCGCACCAGAGGGACAGATCACAGATGTAAGTTTGACGTTACTTTGTTTCCTTGTTTCTTCACTGACATCAGTCTTCTTCTCATCTCTTGTCTTTAATGAAACGATCACAGTCACCTGTTTGTGTCTCACTCTCTGTTTGCAGCATCAACGCAAACCTGCTACAAAACCCGGACTGGTATTCATGGACGGACTGAACTGGATTCGGTTTGCTGGTGTGAGTACAACAGAAACTCATCACAACCAAACAGAAACAAACACACTTAACACTTAATTGTAAGTGTACACTCAAACTTTAACACTTTTTTTTTATCATATGACATTTAAACTAATATTTAAATAAACATTTAGTTTGGAATGAGTATCAAGTAAAACCTGAAGTGGAGCTCCACTGAATATTATTCTTATTATTATTATTATTATTGTTGTTACTAAGTGATGACGAAAAAAAACCCAGGTTAGTATTTTGTAACCTAAGAAAACCAATGTGATGTAAGTAATTATTGAAAAGGCTATTTATTAATTTAAATAATTAATGACACTTAAGTCATTATTTAATGGTGTATTTATTAATATAAATCATCTAAAAAGGCTTGGGTTTCTAGTAACTAACTGGTGCTAACTAACTCAGCAGCCAGGAGTCACACTGTGAGTGGCTAATTGGAAGAATCAGTAGAGGAGAGGAAAGTAGAGGAAACCAGGTGCATGTACAGTGAATTTGGTCAATATTGCTTCTTGCAATAAAGAGTTACAGGGTGCAGTCACTTCTCGGCAGGGCCTGCCGAGAAGTGACTGCACCCTGTAACTCTGGATTGTTAGGGCTTACATTCTCTATCTTTTCAGCATTAGCAGTCGAGGAAAACAGGTGCATGTACAATGAATTTGGTCAGTATCGCTCCTTCAAACAACGACTTATAGGGTGTACCCTGTATACAGTATTATATCTACCAGTAGACCTACGCTCACTACCTCTTAACCGATGCGCGTTCCCGTCGGAGGCAGTCATTTTTCGGCTAGGTTCAATGTGTTGTGCCTTCAGATGGTGTTCTGCACACTTTGGTTGCGCTGATTTGAGTTCCTTTTGCTTTCTTAGCATGGCCTTTCTGCTGATCTTTGACCTCAACATGGCATCACTGGATATTTTCTGTTTGTCACACTGTGGTTGTGCAAGCAGTTTGTAAAAATACTACCAGTAACCATGCCACATTAAAAGCTCCTTGAATCACCTTTCTTCCTAATGCTGATTTTCTGTTTGAACTTGATTTGGGCGTCCTGATCATGTCTACCTGCCTAAATGCAATGACTTACTGCCATGTGATTGGCTCCTTCAATCAGTGTGTTCATAAACAGGAAATGTGTACCTAATAAATTGGCAGATGTGTGTTTAAATCCAACCAGGAAGGAATATAGAAAGCAGTTTATAGTAGACATGTAGTTTTTCCTCTGCAGCTATATTTGGGTGGAGTTTGCACTGCAGCTTCTGTGGCGTTTGTTTTGTTCACCGTTGTTGGAGACCATTATGGCTACATTGTTGAAATTAAAGAAACACACTCAGTGCAAACATAGCCACAATCTGGAAATATAAAATGAGGTCACCCTGTGACGCTGCCGACACCGAGGCTCATTTCAGCACCGTGGACAGCGCTATGAAATCACGGCACACATTGACTAATAAACTCATGAGTACAGTCCTCACAGTTTAAGTGAGGACACGCACCGCGGCCGCGGAACCACCAGGCTCCCCAGTTACGACAGGTACCACCGCCGCAGCGCACGGCACCGGAACCGCAGCCGCGGAGCGCACAGCAGCCGCGGAGCGCACAGCAGCCGCGGAGCCCGCGAAAACCGAGATACATTCAAGATACATTCTCAACATTAACTTCATAAAAAAAGTGCGGTGCGCCCGGCCCCGCCTCGGCCCCGCGCGTGTCGGTCTTCACTTAAGGCGCGCGGCGTGGCGCATCGCACAGGCGCACCCTCCATATCCACACAACGGCGTGACGCGCACCGCAGCCGCTGAACCACCAGGCTCCTCAGTTGCGACACGTACCGCAGCCACAGCACACGGCACCGAGATCCCACCTCCCACCTACGTGTCATGTTTGCACCTCGGCCCGACGCGTGTCGGTCCTCACTTAAGCCGCGCGGCGGGGCACACAGTCAGCGCAAACACGACACGTACCGCCACCGCAGCGCCAAACGCACAGCAGCCGCGGAATCAGCGTCTCAGCAGACGCCATCCCTGCCGTGAAAACGCGGAAACACACTAAACTACAAACAACGCCACATTTCACAAATAATACATGCAACATGTTTACCTTTTTATTGACAGTGCTTCTATTTGACTATTGCATCGCAAGTAGTGATGATGACATCATGTTTTCTTTTTTAAGTTGAATGATTTGTCTGAATACACTGAAAACACTGAACATGTGTTTGTTCCCTTTTCAGGATGAGTTGGAAGCAACCCAAGAGGGGCAGTGGCCCTGGTGGCAGTAGTGAATGAAGATCAGGTTAGTTTACTGGCCTGAGTACAGTCCTCACAGTTTAAGTGAGGACACGCACCGCGGCCGCGGAACCACAAGGCTCCCCAGTTACGACAGGTACCGCCGCCGCAGCGCACGGCACCGGAACCGCAGCCGCGGAGCGCACGGAGCGCACAGCAGCCACGGAGCCCGCGCAAACCGAGATACATTCAAGATACATTCTCAACATTAACTTCATAAAAAAAGTGCGGTGCGCCCGGCCCCGCCTCGGCCCGGCGCGTGTCGGTCTTCACTTAAGCCGCGCGGCGTGGCGCAGCGCACAGGCGCACCCTCCATATCCGCACAACGGCGCGACGCGCACCGCAGCCGCTGAACCACCAGGCTCCTCAGTTGCCACACGTACCGCAGCCACAGCACACGGCACCGAGATCCCACCTCGGCCCGGCGCGTGTCGGTCCTCACTTAAGCCGCGCGGCGGGGCACACAGTCAGCGCAAACACACTAAACTACAAACAACGCCACATTTCACAAATAATACATGCAACATGTTTACCTTTTTATTGACAGTGCTTCTATTTGACTATTGCATCGCAAGTAGTGATGATGACATCATGTTTTCTTTTTTAAGTTGAATGATTTGTCTGAATACACTGAAAACACTGAACATGTGTTTGTTCCCTTTTCAGGATGAGTTGGAAGCAACCCAAGAGGGGCAGTGGCCCTGGTGGCAGTAGTGAATGAAGATCAGGTTCCTGCAGGAGTTCCCTTTGAAACTCACCATGTGTCTCTGGTCCTCACAATCAGGTTGTAATGGCTCACACACTGATCTACGCTCTCCATTTGAAGTTGTCAGAAGTAGAATGTAATAATTTGATTTAGTAGAAAGAAAAGAGTCAATTCAACTTAAGTATTAACATTTGTATAAAGAAGATCATTTCAGTTCAGATAAATCCGTTTCACATAAGTGTCACATACTTAGTAGTTTTCATTAACTGAATGGAATTAGTACAATGCACTTTACCCAAGTTACTTTAACAACAAATACTTGAGTTACTTGTACTCAAATCAAATACTTTTGTATGCTTAAATTGTTTGAGTTAATAAACTTGATTGGTTTCCTAAATGGTTAAAGTTGAAGTAACTCATTCCCCGCAGACAAGATACATTCTCAACATTAACTTCATAAAACCAGAGACCATTATGGCTACATTGTTGAAATGAAAGAAACACACTCAGTGCAAACATAGCCACAATCTGGAAATATAAAATGAGGTGGCCCCGTGACCCTGCCGACACCGAGGCTCATTTCATCACCGTGGACAGCGCTATGAAATCACGGCACACATTGACAAATGAACTCATGTGCATGCTCAAGCTACAATACAATTTCAAATGCATTCTTTTCTTTTTTTCTTTAGATACAAGGAAGTGCGGTGCGCCCGGCCCCGCCAGGATCCCACCTCAGCCCGGCGCGTGTCGGTCTTCACTTAAGCCGCGCGGCGTGGCGCACAAACCTACAAACCTGCTACAAACCCCAGACTGGATTCGGTTTACTGGCGTGAGTACAGTCCTCACAGTTTAAGTGAGGACACGCACTTGTATTCTCAGTTTGGTATAAGATGTGAGTACAGTGTAACGCCACATTTCACAACGAATACATGCAACATGTTTACCTTTTTATTGACAGTGCTTCTATTTGACTATTGCATCGCAAGTAGTGATGATGACATCATGTTTTCTTTTTTAAGTTGAATGATTTGTCTGAATACACTGAAAACACTGAACATGTGTTTGTTCCCGAGCCACTCCATATCCACACTCCGGCGCACCGCTGCCGCTGAACCACCAGGCTCCTCAGTTGCGACACGTACCGCAGCCACAGCACACGGCACCGAGATCCCACCTCGGCCCGGCGCGTGTCGGTCCTCACTTAAGCCGCGCGGCGGGGCACACAGTCAGCGCAAACACGACACGTACCGCCGCCGCAGCGCCAAACGCACAGCAGCCGCGGAACCAGCGTCTCAGCAGACGCTATCCCTGCCGTGAAAACGCGGAAACACACTAAACTACAAACAACGCCACATTTCACAACTAATACATGCAACATGTTTACCTTTTTATTGACAGTGCTTCTATTTGACTATTGCATCGCAAGTAGTGATGATGACATCATGTTTTCTTTTTTAAGTTGAATGATTTGTCTGAATACACTGAAAACACTGAACATGTGTTTGTTCCCTTTTCAGGATGAGTTGGAAGCAACCCAAGAGGGGCAGTGGCCCTGGTGGCAGTAGTGAATGAAGATCAGGTTCCTGCAGGAGTTCCCTTTGAAACTCACCATGTGTCTCTGGTCCTCACAATCAGGTTGTAATGGCTCACACACTGATCTACGCTCTCCATTTGAAGTTGTCAGAAGTAGAATGTAATAATTTGATTTAGTAGAAAGAAAAGAGTCCATTCAACTTAAGTATTAACATTTGTATAAAGAAGATCATTTCAGTTCAGATAAATCCGTTTCACATAAGTGTCACATACTTAGTAGTTTTCATTAACTGAATGGAATTAGTACAATGCACTTTACCCAAGTTACTTTAACAACAAATACTTGAGTTACTTGTACTCAAATCAAATACTTTTGTATGCTTAAATTGTTTGAGTTAATAAACTTAATTGGTTTCCTAAATGGTTAAAGTTGAAGTAACTCATTCCCCGCAGACAAGATACATTCTCAACATTAACTTCATAAAACCAGAGACCATTATGGCTACATTGTTGAAATGAAAGAAACACACTCAGTGCAAACATAGCCACAATCTGGAAATATAAAATGAGGTGGCCCCGTGACCCTGCCGACACCGAGGCTCATTTCATCACCGTGGACAGCGCTATGAAATCACGGCACACATTGACAAATGAACTCATGTGCATGCTCAAGCTACAATACAATTTCAAATGCATTCTTTTCTTTTTTTCTTTAGATACAAGGAAGTGCGGTGGGCCCGGCCCCGCCAGGATCCCACCTCAGCCCGGCGCGTGTCGGTCTTCACTTAAGCCGCGCGGCGTGGCGCGGCACACAGGCGCACACTCCATATCCACACTCCGGCTCAACGCGCACCGCAGCCACTGAACCACCAGGCTCCTCAGTCACAGCGCACATGTTTTCAATAATAAGCCCCACCCCAAACATTTCAAGCTTTCACACCTGATTGGCTGACCATTGTGCCAATATTTAAACTCCTGTGTTGACAGCCGCACCAGAGGGAGAGGAGATGCTGACAGATCACAGACGTAAGTTTGACGTTACTTTGTTTCCTTGTTTTCTCACTGACTCCAGTCTTCTTCTCATCTCTTGTCTTTAATGAAACCATCACAGTCCCATGTTTGTGTCTTACTCTCTGTTTGCAGCACCAATGCAAACCTGCTACAGTACAAACCTGCTACAAACCCCAGACTGGATTCGGTTTACTGGCGTGAGTACAACAGAAAGTCATCACAACCAGACAGAAACAAACCGCAAACACACTTAACACTTGAATCTAAGTGTAGAGTCGAACGTTAACACTTTAATTTTGATCATATGACATTAAACTAATATTTAATTACCTCATTTATTTTTTTTATAATTTTAATAATGTAAATATTAGCATTTTATCTCAATCGCGTCCAGGCCATGTGACCCTAAAGATTCCAAAACAGTGCAGCAACATAGAACTAGACTGCCTAGTCAGGACACACCTCTTTTTATTCCATTTTAGTACCTCCCATAATTTTTTTTAATCCATTTTTAACGGTAATTCGTTGATGGTCCCTAAATGAGACCACGGTTGTTGAGAGCGATGGGTCGGACTTTGTACAAGCCGTGATCGTGCACCTATCTCGGGGTGGAGAAGGAGGAGGGTGCCGTTGGATCTGGAGCGAATGTCTGTTGAATATCCAACCTGGAACTGATTTCAGCGCTGTACGTTGTCGGAGGTGATCAGCTCCGCCTCTGCGGACGCTCGGTGCTCACAGTGCCCAGGGCAGAGCAGCGTTACCTCGGCCTGTCCTGATGAAATGATCCGCTGGCTCAGACGTCTCACAGATGCTTGGTGTGATCCATAGATTTGTGGTTGACGTGTTACTTTGTTTTTAATGTAAACACTTTGTATATTATTACTAATAATTGATTTTACCTTCGAATTTTAGGTTTATATTAAAGTGGCACGGCCATTGTATATGTATTTGTTAAAATCCCAAGTCTCCTCCTCACCTGCCTCATCACTGGCACACCTACCTGGACCACACCCCTAATCCTATATAACCCGCCCCTTCCGCCCTTTGACCCCCCTATTTTCCCTCCAAACAATCCACGAGAACAAAGGGACACTGGCTGTGAGTTTTATGGACGTTCACTCATTTAATGATTCATTTGGTTGATACTACATCTTGTATGAAGACTTACTTATTGCTTGTGTGTCATTATACTAGATTCCTGAGTTTAATCCTTTGCTAAAGAGAGGAAAGTAAGAGTGGATGTATTATTGATGTTAGTCTAAGACAACCTCATTTCTTATTGTATATTTGATACTTTCTAGATTGTAATATTTCCTTTATCATTTTCATATAGACAGAATCATCCACCATTACCCCTCATCACCGACTACCGTTTACTTGGAAATAAAATATTGCAACTTGGAAAGCTGCCTGGATCCTGTGTTTAAATGTGCACCCAACATATGATGTTCAGTCAATCACCGCCACTATAGTGTACAGTTCTTTCATATTTGTGTATGTATTTGAATATAAATGTACAATTGTAAGTTCAAATAAATAATACATTAACTGTCAGTTGATGTACTGATATCTATGAGTAGTCTAGTGAAAAACAGACGTAGCACCATCAGTAGCTCTTTGTGTTTTATGTCACAGGTCTCCATCAACATATGCAGCACTCGGGCATGAAGAAACTGTGAATTCAGCTCCTCCTTGCCGAACTAAAAGAGAGACGACCTGCACTCTTTAGTGAAGCTCAAGTGAGTGAAAGAGGATGGTGACACCCACACACTGTCAAAGTCATCGTTGTAGCAATGCCTCATCTGGAAAAGAGTTTTAATATGACAGCGAGGCTCATTTCAGCACCGTGGACAGCGCTATGAAATCACGGCACACATTGACAAATAAAATCATGCGCATGCTCAAGCTACAATACAATTTCAAATGCATTCTTTTCTTTTTATTAAGATACAAGGAAGTGCGGTGCGGCCCGGCGCGTGTCGGTCTTCACTTAAGCCGCGGCGCACCCTCCATATCCACACTCCGGCCTGCCGAGATCCCACCTCGGCCTGGCGCGTGTCGGTCTTCACTTAAGTCGCGCGGCGTGGCGCACAAACCTACAAACCTGCTACAAACCCCAGACTGGATTCGGTTTACTGGCGTGAGTACAGTCCTCACAGTTTAAGTGAGGACACGCACTTGTATTCTCAGTTTGGTATAAGATGTGAGTACAGTGTAACGCCACATTTCACAACTAATACATGCAACATGTTTACCTTTTTATTGACAGTGCTTCTATTTGACTATTGCATCGCAAGTAGTGATGATGACATCATGTTTTCTTTTTTAAGTTGAATGATTTGTCTGAATACACTGAAAACACTGAACATGTGTTTGTTCCCTTTTCAGGATGAGTTGGAAGCAGCCCCAAGAGGGGCAGTGGCCCTGGTGGCAGTAGTGAATGAAGATCAGGTTCCTGCAGGAGTTCCCTTTGAAACTCACCATGTGTCTCTGGTCCTCACAATCAGGTTGTAATGGCTCACACACTGATCTACGCTCTCCATTTGAAGTTGTCAGAAGTAGAATGTAATAATTTGATTTAGTAGAAAGAAAAGAGTCAATTCAACTTAAGTATTAACATTTGTATAAAGAAGATCATTTCAGTTCAGATAAATCCGTTTCACATAAGTGTCACATACTTAGTAGTTTTCATTAACTGAATGGAATTAGTACAATGCACTTTACCCAAGTTACTTTAACAACAAATACTTGAGTTACTTGTACTCAAATCAAATACTTTTGTATGCTTAAATTGTTTGAGTTAATAAACTTAATTGGTTTCCTAAATGGTTAAAGTTGAAGTAACTCATTCCCCGCAGACAAGATACATTCTCAACATTAACTTCATAAAACCAGAGACCATTATGGCTACATTGTTGAAATGAAAGAAACACACTCAGTGCAAACATAGCCACAATCTGGAAATATAAAATGAGGTGGCCCCGTGACCCTGCCGACACCGAGGCTCATTTCATCACCGTGGACAGCGCTATGAAATCACGGCACACATTGACAAATGAACTCATGTGCATGCTCAAGCTACAATACAATTTCAAATGCATTCTTTTCTTCTTTTTTTTTAGATACAAGGAAGTGCGGTGCGCCCGGCCCCGCCAGGATCCCACCTCAGCCCGGCGCGTGTCGGTCTTCACTTAAGCCGCGCGGCGTGGCGCGGCACACAGGCGCACACTCCATATCCACACTCCGGCTCAACGCGCACCGCAGCCACTGAACCACCAGGCTCCTCAGTCACAGCGCACATGTTTTCAATAATAAGCCCCGCCCCAAACATTTCAAGCTTTCACACCTGATTGGCTGACCATTGTGCCAATATTTAAACTCCTGTGTTGACAGCCGCACCAGAGGGACAGATCACAGATGTAAGTTTGATGTTACTTTGTTTCCTTGTTTATTCACTGACATCAGTCTTCTTCTCATCTCTTGTCTTTAATGAAACGATCACAGTCACCTGTTTGTGTCTCACTCTCTGTTTGCAGCATCAACGCAAACCTGCTACAAAACCCGGACTGGTATTCATGGACGGACTGAACTGGATTCGGTTTGATGGTGTGAGTACAACAGAAACTCATCACAACCAAACAGAAACAAACACACTTAACACTTAATTGTAAGTGTACACTCAAACTTTAACACTTTTTTTTATCATATGACATTTAAACTAATATTTAAATAAACATTTAGTTTGGAATGAGTATCAAGTAAAACCTGAAGTGGAGCTCCACTGAATATTATTATTATTATTATTATTATTATTATTATTATTATTATTATTATTGTTACTAAGTGATGACGAAAAAAACCCAGGTCAGTATTTTGTAACCTAAGAAAACCAATGTGATGTAAGTAATTATTGAAAAGGCTATTTATTAATTTAAATAATTAATGACACTTAAGTCGTTATTTAATGGTGTATTTATTAATATAAATCATCTAAAAAGGCTTGGGTTTCTAGTAACTAACTGGTGCTAACTAACTCAGCAGCCAGGAGTCACACTGTGAGTGGCTAATTGGAAGAATCAGTAGAGGAGAGGAAAGTAGAGGAAACCAGGTGCATGTACAGTGAATTTGGTCAATATTGCTTCTTGCAATAAAGAGTTACAGGGTGCTGTCACATTTCGGCAGGGCCTGCCGAGAAGTGACTGCACCCTGTAACTCTGGATTGTTAGGGCTTACATTCTCTATCTTTTCAGCATTAGCAGTCGAGGAAAACAGGTGCATGTACAATGAATTTGGTCAGTATCGCTCCTTCAAACAACGACTTATAGGGTGTACCCTGTATACAGTATTATATCTACCAGTAGACCTACGCTCACTACCTCTTAACCGATGCGCGTTCCCGTCGGAGGCAGTCATTTTTCGGCAAGGTTCAATGTGTTGTGCCTTCAGATGGTGTTCTGCACACTTTGGTTGCGCTGATTTGAGTTCCTTTTGCTTTCTTAGCATGGCCTTTCTGCTGATCTTTGACCTCAACATGGCATCACTGGATATTTTCTGTTTGTCACACCGTGGTTGTGCAAGCAGTTTGTAAAAATACTACCAGTAACCATGCCACATTAAAAGCTCCTTGAATCACCTTTCTTCCTAATGCTGATAGTCTGTTTGAACTTGATTTGGGCGTCCTGATCATGTCTACCTGCCTAAATGCAATGACTTACTGCCATGTGATTGGCTCCTTCAATCAGTGTGTTCATAAACAGAAAATGTGTACCTAATAAATTGGCAGATGTGTGTTTAAATCCAACCAGGAAGGAATATAGAAAGCAGTTTATAGTAGACATGTAGTTTTTCCTCTGCAGTTATAGGTGGGTGGAGTTTGCACTGCAGCTTCTGTGGCGTTTGTTTTGTTCACCGTTGTTGGAGACCATTATGGCTACATTGTTGAAATTAAAGAAACACACTCAGTGCAAACATAGCCACAATCTGGAAATATAAAATGAGGTCACCCTGTGACGCTGCCGACACCGAGGCTCATTTCAGCACCGTGGACAGCGCTATGAAATCACGGCACACATTGACAAATAAACTCATGAGTACAGTCCTCACAGTTTAAGTGAGGACACGCACCGCGGCCGCGGAACCACAAGGCTCCCCAGTTACGACAGGTACCGCCGCTGCAGCGCACGGCACCGGAACCGCAGCCGCGGAGCGCACGGAGCGCACAGCAGCCACGGAGCCCGCGCAAACCGAGATACATTCAAGATACATTCTCAACATTAACTTCATAAAAAAAGTGCGGTGCGCCCGGCCCCGCCTCGGCCCGGCGCGTGTCGGTCTTCACTTAAGCCGCGCGGCGTGGCGCAGCGCACAGGCGCACCCTCCATATCCGCACAACGGCGCGACGCGCACCGCAGCCGCTGAACCACCAGGCTCCTCAGTTGCCACACGTACCGCAGCCACAGCACACGGCACCGAGATCCCACCTCGGCCCGGCGCGTGTCGGTCCTCACTTAAGCCGCGCGGCGGGGCACACAGTCAGCGCAAACACGACACGTACCGCCGCCGCAGCGCCAAACGCACAGCAGCCGCGGAACCAGCGTCTCAGCAGACGCCATCCCTGCCGTGAAAACGCGGAAACACACTAAACTACAAACAACGCCACATTCCACAAATAATACATGCAACATGTTTACCTTTTTACTGACAGTGCTTCTATTTGACTATTGCATCGCAAGTAGTGATGATGACATCATGTTTTCTTTTTTAAGTTGAATGATTTGTCTGAATACACTGAAAACACTGAACATGTGTTTGTTCCCGAGCCACTCCATATCCACACTCCGGCGCACCGCTGCCGCTGAACCACCAGGCTCCTCAGTTGCGACACGTACCGCAGCCACAGCACACGGCACCGAGATCCCACCTCGGCCCGGCGCGTGTCGGTCCTCACTTAAGCCGCGCGGCGGGGCACACAGTCAGCGCAAACACGACACGTACCGCCACCGCAGCGCCAAACGCACAGCAGCCGCGGAATCAGCGTCTCAGCAGACGCCATCCCTGCCGTGAAAACGCGGAAACACACTAAACTACAAACAACGCCACATTTCACAAATAATACATGCAACATGTTTACCTTTTTATTGACAGTGCTTCTATTTGACTATTGCATCGCAAGTAGTGATGATGACATCATGTTTTCTTTTTTAAGTTGAATGATTTGTCTGAATACACTGAAAACACTGAACATGTGTTTGTTCCCTTTTCAGGATGAGTTGGAAGCAACCCAAGAGGGGCAGTGGCCCTGGTGGCAGTAGTGAATGAAGATCAGGTTAGTTTACTGGCCTGAGTACAGTCCTCACAGTTTAAGTGAGGACACGCACCGCGGCCGCGGAACCACAAGGCTCCCCAGTTACGACAGGTACCGCCGCCGCAGCGCACGGCACCGGAACCGCAGCCGCGGAGCGCACGGAGCGCACAGCAGCCACGGAGCCCGCGCAAACCGAGATACATTCAAGATACATTCTCAACATTAACTTAATAAAAAAAGTGCGGTGTGCCCGGCCCCGCCTCGGCCCGGCGCGTGTCGGTCTTCACTTAAGCCGCGCGGCGTGGCGCAGCGCACAGGCGCACCCTCCATATCCGCACAACGGCACGACGCGCACCGCAGCCGCTGAACCACCAGGCTCCTCAGTTGCCACACGTACCGCAGCCACAGCACACGGCACCGAGATCCCACCTCGGCCCGGCGCGTGTCGGTCCTCACTTAAGCCGCGCGGCGGGGCACACAGTCAGCGCAAACACGACACGTACCGCCGCCGCAGCGCCAAACGCACAGCATTAACTTCATAAAAAAAGTGCGGTGCGCCCGGCCCCGCCTCGGCCCGGCGCGTGTCGGTCTTCACTTAAGCCGCGCGGCGTGGCGCAGCGCACAGGCGCACCCTCCATATCCGCACAACGGCGCGACGCGCACCGCAGCCGCTGAACCACCAGGCTCCTCAGTTGCCACACGTACCGCAGCCACAGCACACGGCACCGAGATCCCACCTCGGCCCGGCGCGTGTCGGTCCTCACTTAAGCCGCGCGGCGGGGCACACAGTCAGCGCAAACACGACACGTACCGCCGCCGCAGCGCCAAACGCACAGCAGCCGCGGAACCAGCGTCTCAGCAGACGCCATCCCTGCCGTGAAAACGCGGAAACACACTAAACTACAAACAACGCCACATTCCACAAATAATACATGCAACATGTTTACCTTTTTACTGACAGTGCTTCTATTTGACTATTGCATCGCAAGTAGTGATGATGACATCATGTTTTCTTTTTTAAGTTGAATGATTTGTCTGAATACACTGAAAACACTGAACATGTGTTTGTTCCCGAGCCACTCCATATCCACACTCCGGCGCACCGCTGCCGCTGAACCACCAGGCTCCTCAGTTGCGACACGTACCGCAGCCACAGCACACGGCACCGAGATCCCACCTCGGCCCGGCGCGTGTCGGTCTTCACTTAAGCCGCGCGGCGTGGCGCAGCGCACAGGCGCACCCTCCATATCCGCACAACGGCGCGTCGCGCACCGCAGCCGCTGAACCACCAGGCTCCTCAGTTGCCACACGTACCGCAGCCACAGCACACGGCACCGAGATCCCACCTCGGCCCGGCGCGTGTCGGTCCTCACTTAAGCCGCGCGGCGGGGCACACAGTCAGCGCAAACACGACACGTACCGCCGCCGCAGCGCCAAACGCACAGCAGCCGCGGAACCAGCGTCTCAGCAGACCCCATCCCTGCCGTGAAAACGCGGAAACACACTAAACTACAAACAACGCCACATTCCACAAATAATACATGCAACATGTTTACCTTTTTATTGACAGTGCTTCTATTTGACTATTGCATCGCAAGTAGTGATGATGACATCATGTTTTCTTTTTTAAGTTGAATGATTTGTCTGAATACACTGAAAACACTGAACATGTGTTTGTTCCCGAGCCACTCCATATCCACACTCCGGCGCACCGCTGCCGCTGAACCACCAGGCTCCTCAGTTGCGACACGTACCGCAGCCACAGCACACGGCACCGAGATCCCACCTCGGCCCGGCGCGTGTCGGTCCTCACTTAAGCCGCGCGGCGGGGCACACAGTCAGCGCAAACACGACACGTACCGCCACCGCAGCGCCAAACGCACAGCAGCCGCGGAATCAGCGTCTCAGCAGACGCCATCCCTGCCGTGAAAACGCGGAAACACACTAAACTACAAACAACGCCACATTTCACAAATAATACATGCAACATGTTTACCTTTTTATTGACAGTGCTTCTATTTGACTATTGCATCGCAAGTAGTGATGATGACATCATGTTTTCTTTTTTAAGTTGAATGATTTGTCTGAATACACTGAAAACACTGAACATGTGTTTGTTCCCTTTTCAGGATGAGTTGGAAGCAACCCAAGAGGGGCAGTGGCCCTGGTGGCAGTAGTGAATGAAGATCAGGTTAGTTTACTGGCCTGAGTACAGTCCTCACAGTTTAAGTGAGGACACGCACCGCGACCGCGGAACCACAAGGCTCCCCAGTTACGACAGGTACCGCCGCCGCAGCGCACGGCACCGGAACCGCAGCCGCGGAGCGCACGGAGCGCACAGCAGCCACGGAGCCCGCGCAAACCGAGATACATTCAAGATACATTCTCAACATTAACTTCATAAAAAAAGTGCGGTGCGCCCGGCCCCGCCTCGGCCAGGCGCGTGTCGGTCTTCACTTAAGCCGCGCGGCGTGGCGCAGCGCACAGGCGCACCCTCCATATCCGCACAACGGCGCGACGCGCACCGCAGCCGCTGAACCACCAGGCTCCTCAGTTGCCACACGTACCGCAGCCACAGCACACGGCACCGAGATCCCACCTCGGCCCGGCGCGTGTCGGTCCTCACTTAAGCCGCGCGGCGGGGCACACAGTCAGTGCAAACACAACACGTACCGCCGCCGCAGCGCCAAACGCACAGCAGCCGCGGAACCAGCGTCTCAGCAGACGCCATCCCTGCCGTGAAAACGCGGAAACACACTAAACTACAAACAACGCCACATTTCACAAATAATACATGCAACATGTTTACCTTTTTATTGACAGTGCTTCTATTTGACTATTGCATCGCAAGTAGTGATGATGACATCATGTTTTCTTTTTTAAGTTGAATGATTTGTCTGAATACACTGAAAACACTGAACATGTGTTTGTTCCCGAGCCACTCCATATCCACACTCCGGCGCACCGCTGCCGCTGAACCACCAGGCTCCTCAGTTGCGACACGTACCGCAGCCACAGCACACGGCACCGAGATCCCACCTCGGCCCGGCGCGTGTCGGTCCTCACTTAAGCCGCGCGGCGGGGCACACAGTCAGCGCAAACACGACACGTACCGCCACCGCAGCGCCAAACGCACAGCAGCCGCGGAATCAGCGTCTCAGCAGACGCCATCCCTGCCGTGAAAACGCGGAAACACACTAAACTACAAACAACGCCACATTTCACAAATAATACATGCAACATGTTTACCTTTTTATTGACAGTGCTTCTATTTGACTATTGCATCGCAAGTAGTGATGATGACATCATGTTTTCTTTTTTAAGTTGAATGATTTGTCTGAATACACTGAAAACACTGAACATGTGTTTGTTCCCTTTTCAGGATGAGTTGGAAGCAACCCAAGAGGGGCAGTGGCCCTGGTGGCAGTAGTGAATGAAGATCAGGTTAGTTTACTGGCCTGAGTACAGTCCTCACAGTTTAAGTGAGGACACGCACCGCGACCGCGGAACCACAAGGCTCCCCAGTTACGACAGGTACCGCCGCCGCAGCGCACGGCACCGGAACCGCAGCCGCGGAGCGCACGGAGCGCACAGCAGCCACGGAGCCCGCGCAAACCGAGATACATTCAAGATACATTCTCAACATTAACTTCATAAAAAAAGTGCGGTGCGCCCGGCCCCGCCTCGGCCAGGCGCGTGTCGGTCTTCACTTAAGCCGCGCGGCGTGGCGCAGCGCACAGGCGCACCCTCCATATCCGCACAACGGCGCGACGCGCACCGCAGCCGCTGAACCACCAGGCTCCTCAGTTGCCACACGTACCGCAGCCACAGCACACGGCACCGAGATCCCACCTCGGCCCGGCGCGTGTCGGTCCTCACTTAAGCCGCGCGGCGGGGCACACAGTCAGTGTAAACACAACACGTACCGCCGCCGCAGCGCCAAACGCACAGCAGCCGCGGAACCAGCGTCTCAGCAGACGCCATCCCTGCCGTGAAAACGCGGAAACACACTAAACTACAAACAACGCCACATTTCACAAATAATACATGCAACATGTTTACCTTTTTATTGACAGTGCTTCTATTTGACTATTGCATCGCAAGTAGTGATGATGACACCATGTTTTCTTTTTTAAGTTGAATGATTTGTCTGAATACACTGAAAACACTGAACATGTGTTTGTTCCCGAGCCACTCCATATCCACACTCCGGCGCACCGCTGCCGCTGAACCACCAGGCTCCTCAGTTGCGACACGTACCGCAGCCACAGCACACGGCACCGAGATCCCACCTCGGCCCGGCGCGTGTCGGTCCTCACTTAAGCCGCGCGGCGGGGCACACAGTCAGCGCAAACACGACACGTACCGCCACCGCAGCGCCAAACGCACAGCAGCCGCGGAATCAGCGTCTCAGCAGACGCCATCCCTGCCGTGAAAACGCGGAAACACACTAAACTACAAACAACGCCACATTTCACAAATAATACATGCAACATGTTTACCTTTTTATTGACAGTGCTTCTATTTGACTATTGCATCGCAAGTAGTGATGATGACATCATGTTTTCTTTTTTAAGTTGAATGATTTGTCTGAATACACTGAAAACACTGAACATGTGTTTGTTCCCTTTTCAGGATGAGTTGGAAACAACCCAAGAGGGGCAGTGGCCCTGGTGGCAGTAGTGAATGAAGATCAGGTTAGTTTACTGGCCTGAGTACAGTCCTCACAGTTTAAGTGAGGACACGCACCGCGGCCGCGGAACCACAAGGCTCCCCAGTTACGACAGGTACCGCCGCCGCAGCGCACGGCACCGGAACCGCAGCCGCGGAGCGCACGGAGCGCACAGCAGCCACGGAGCCCGCGCAAACCGAGATACATTCAAGATACATTCTCAACATTAACTTCATAAAAAAAGTGCGGTGCGCCCGGCCCCGCCTCGGCCCGGCGCGTGTCGGTCTTCACTTAAGCCGCGCGGCGTGGCGCAGCGCACAGGCGCACCCTCCATATCCGCACAACGGCGCGACGCGCACCGCAGCCGCTGAACCACCAGGCTCCTCAGTTGCCACACGTACCGCAGCCACAGCACACGGCACCGAGATCCCACCTCGGCCCGGCGCGTGTCGGTCCTCACTTAAGCCGCGCGGCGGGGCACACAGTCAGTGCAAACACAACACGTACCGCCGCCGCAGCGCCAAACGCACAGCAGCCGCGGAACCAGCGTCTCAGCAGACGCCATCCCTGCCGTGAAAACGCGGAAACACACTAAACTACAAACAACGCCACATTTCACAAATAATACATGCAACATGTTTACCTTTTTATTGACAGTGCTTCTATTTGACTATTGCATCGCAAGTAGTGATGATGACATCATGTTTTCTTTTTTAAGTTGAATGATTTGTCTGAATACACTGAAAACACTGAACATGTGTTTGTTCCCGAGCCACTCCATATCCACACTCCGGCGCACCGCTGCCGCTGAACCACCAGGCTCCTCAGTTGCGACACGTACCGCAGCCACAGCACACGGCACCGAGATCCCACCTCGGCCCGGCGCGTGTCGGTCCTCACTTAAGCCGCGCGGCGGGGCACACAGTCAGCGCAAACACGACACGTACCGCCACCGCAGCGCCAAACGCACAGCAGCCGCGGAATCAGCGTCTCAGCAGACGCTATCCCTGCCGTGAAAACGCGGAAACACACTAAACTACAAACAACGCCACATTTCACAACTAATACATGCAACATGTTTACCTTTTTATTGACAGTGCTTCTATTTGACTATTGCATCGCAAGTAGTGATGATGACATCATGTTTTCTTTTTTAAGTTGAATGATTTGTCTGAATACACTGAAAACACTGAACATGTGTTTGTTCCCTTTTCAGGATGAGTTGGAAGCAACCCAAGAGGGGCAGTGGCCCTGGTGGCAGTAGTGAATGAAGATCAGGTTCCTGCAGGAGTTCCCTTTGAAACTCACCATGTGTCTCTGGTCCTCACAATCAGGTTGTAATGGCTCACACACTGATCTACGCTCTCCATTTGAAGTTGTCAGAAGTAGAATGTAATAATTTGATTTAGTAGAAAGAAAAGAGTCCATTCAACTTAAGTATTAACATTTGTATAAAGAAGATCATTTCAGTTCAGATAAATCCGTTTCACATAAGTGTCACATACTTAGTAGTTTTCATTAACTGAATGGAATTAGTACAATGCACTTTACCCAAGTTACTTTAACAACAAATACTTGAGTTACTTGTACTCAAATCAAATACTTTTGTATGCTTAAATTGTTTGAGTTAATAAACTTAATTGGTTTCCTAAATGGTTAAAGTTGAAGTAACTCATTCCCCGCAGACAAGATACATTCTCAACATTAACTTCATAAAACCAGAGACCATTATGGCTACATTGTTGAAATGAAAGAAACACACTCAGTGCAAACATAGCCACAATCTGGAAATATAAAATGAGGTGGCCCCGTGACCCTGCCGACACCGAGGCTCATTTCATCACCGTGGACAGCGCTATGAAATCACGGCACACATTGACAAATGAACTCATGTGCATGCTCAAGCTACAATACAATTTCAAATGCATTCTTTTCTTTTTTTCTTTAGATACAAGGAAGTGCGGTGGGCCCGGCCCCGCCAGGATCCCACCTCAGCCCGGCACGTGTCGGTCTTCACTTAAGCCGCGCGGCGTGGCGCGGCACACAGGCGCACACTCCATATCCACACTCCGGCTCAACGCGCACCGCAGCCACTGAACCACCAGGCTCCTCAGTCACAGCGCACATGTTTTCAATAATAAGCCCCACCCCAAACATTTCAAGCTTTCACACCTGATTGGCTGACCATTGTGCCAATATTTAAACTCCTGTGTTGACAGCCACACCAGAGGGAGAGGAGATGCTGACAGATCACAGACGTAAGTTTGACGTTACTTTGTTTCCTTGTTTTCTCACTGACTCCAGTCTTCTTCTCATCTCTTGTCTTTAATGAAACCATCACAGTCCCATGTTTGTGTCTTACTCTCTGTTTGCAGCACCAATGCAAACCTGCTACAGTACAAACCTGCTACAAACCCCAGACTGGATTCGGTTTACTGGCGTGAGTACAACAGAAAGTCATCACAACCAGACAGAAACAAACCGCAAACACACTTAACACTTGAATCTAAGTGTAGAGTCGAACGTTAACACTTTAATTTTGATCATATGACATTAAACTAATATTTAATTACCTCATTTATTTTTTTTATAATTTTAATAATGTAAATATTAGCATTTTATCTCAATCGCGTCCAGGCCATGTGACCCTAAAGATTCCAAAACAGTGCAGCAACATAGAACTAGACTGCCTAGTCAGGACACACCTCTTTTTATTCCATTTTAGTACCTCCCATAATTTTTTTTAATCCATTTTTAACGGTAATTCGTTGATGGTCCCTAAATGAGACCACGGTTGTTGAGAGCGATGGGTCGGACTTTGTACAAGCCGTGATCGTGCACCTATCTCGGGGTGGAGAAGGAGGAGGGTGCTGTTGGATCTGGAGCGAATGTCTGTTGAATATCCAACCTGGAACTGATTTCAGCGCTGTACGTTGTCGGAGGTGATCAGCTCCGCCTCTGCGGACGCTCGGTGCTCACAGTGCCCAGGGCAGAGCAGCGTTACCTCGGCCTGTCCTGATGAAATGATCCGCTGGCTCAGACGTCTCACAGATGCTTGGTGTGATCCATAGATTTGTGGTTGACGTGTTACTTTGTTTTTAATGTAAACACTTTGTATATTATTACTAATAATTGATTTTACCTTCGAATTTTAGGTTTATATTAAAGTGGCACGGCCATTGTATATGTATTTGTTAAAATCCCAAGTCTCCTCCTCACCTGCCTCATCACTGGCACACCTACCTGGACCACACCCCTAATCCTATATAACCCGCCCCTTCCGCCCTTTGACCCCCCTATTTTCCCTCCAAACAATCCACGAGAACAAAGGGACACTGGCTGTGAGTTTTATGGACGTTCACTCATTTAATGATTCATTTGGTTGATACTACATCTTGTATGAAGACTTACTTATTGCTTGTGTGTCATTATACTAGATTCCTGAGTTTAATCCTTTGCTAAAGAGAGGAAAGTAAGAGTGGATGTATTATTGATGTTAGTCTAAGACAACCTCATTTCTTATTGTATATTTGATACTTTCTAGATTGTAATATTTCCTTTATCATTTTCATATAGACAGAATCATCCACCATTACCCCTCATCACCGACTACCGTTTACTTGGAAATAAAATATTGCAACTTGGAAAGCTGCCTGGATCCTGTGTTTAAATGTGCACCCAACATATGATGTTCAGTCAATCACCGCCACTATAGTGTACAGTTCTTTCATATTTGTGTATGTATTTGAATATAAATGTACAATTGTAAGTTCAAATAAATAATACATTAACTGTCAGTTGATGTACTGATATCTATGAGTAGTCTAGTGAAAAACAGACGTAGCACCATCAGTAGCTCTTTGTGTTTTATGTCACAGGTCTCCATCAACATATGCAGCACTCGGGCATGAAGAAACTGTGAATTCAGCTCCTCCTTGCCGAACTAAAAGAGAGACGACCTGCACTCTTTAGTGAAGCTCAAGTGAGTGAAAGAGGATGGTGACACCCACACACTGTCAAAGTCATCGTTGTAGCAATGCCTCATCTGGAAAAGAGTTTTAATATGACAGCGAGGCTCATTTCAGCACCGTGGACAGCGCTATGAAATCACGGCACACATTGACAAATAAAATCATGCGCATGCTCAAGCTACAATACAATTTCAAATGCATTCTTTTTTTTTTTTAGATACAAGGAAGTGCGGTGCGCCCGGCCCCGCCAGGATCCCACCTCGGCCTGGCGCGTGTCGGTCTTCACT
Organism: Solea solea; assembly: GCF_958295425.1. Classification (NCBI taxonomy): domain Eukaryota; kingdom Metazoa; phylum Chordata; class Actinopteri; order Pleuronectiformes; family Soleidae; genus Solea; species Solea solea. The sequence continues at coordinate 88,207 of NW_026704010.1, read as the reverse complement.
TAAGCCGCGCGGCGTGGCGCACAAACCTACAAACCTGCTACAAACCCCAGACTGGATTCGGTTTACTGGCGTGAGTACAGTCCTCACAGTTTAAGTGAGGACACGCACTTGTATTCTCAGTTTGGTATAAGATGTGAGTACAGTGTAACGCCACATTTCACAACTAATACATGCAACATGTTTACCTTTTTATTGACAGTGCTTCTATTTGACTATTGCATCGCAAGTAGTGATGATGACATCATGTTTTCTTTTTTAAGTTGAATGATTTGTCCGAATACACTGAAAACACTGAACATGTGTTTGTTCCCTTTTCAGGATGAGTTGGAAGCAGCCCAAGAGGGGCAGTGGCCCTGGTGGCAGTAGTGAATGAAGATCAGGTTCCTGCAGGAGTTCCCTTTGAAACTCACCATGTGTCTCTGGTCCTCACAATCAGGTTGTAATGGCTCACACACTGATCTACGCTCTCCATTTGAAGTTGTCAGAAGTAGAATGTAATAATTTGATTTAGTAGAAAGAAAAGAGTCCATTCAACTTAAGTATTAACATTTGTATAAAGAAGATCATTTCAGTTCAGATAAATCCGTTTCACATAAGTGTCACATACTTAGTAGTTTTCATTAACTGAATGGAATTAGTACAATGCACTTTACCCAAGTTACTTTAACAACAAATACTTGAGTTACTTGTACTCAAATCAAATACTTTTGTATGCTTAAATTGTTTGAGTTAATAAACTTAATTGGTTTCCTAAATGGTTAAAGTTGAAGTAACTCATTCCCCGCAGACAAGATACATTCTCAACATTAACTTCATAAAACCAGAGACCATTATGGCTACATTGTTGAAATGAAAGAAACACACTCAGTGCAAACATAGCCACAATCTGGAAATATAAAATGAGGTGGCCCCGTGACCCTGCCGACACCGAGGCTCATTTCATCACCGTGGACAGCGCTATGAAATCACGGCACACATTGACAAATGAACTCATGTGCATGCTCAAGCTACAATACAATTTCAAATGCATTCTTTTCTTTTTTTCTTTAGATACAAGGAAGTGCGGTGCGCCCGGCCCCGCCAGGATCCCACCTCAGCCCGGCGCGTGTCGGTCTTCACTTAAGCCGCGCGGCGTGGCGCGGCACACAGGCGCACACTCCATATCCACACTCCGGCTCAACGCGCACCGCAGCCACTGAACCACCAGGCTCCTCAGTCACAGCGCACATGTTTTCAATAATAAGCCCCGCCCCAAACATTTCAAGCTTTCACACCTGATTGGCTGACCATTGTGCCAATATTTAAACTCCTGTGTTGACAGCCGCACCAGAGGGACAGATCACAGATGTAAGTTTGACGTTACTTTGTTTCCTTGTTTCTTCACTGACATCAGTCTTCTTCTCATCTCTTGTCTTTAATGAAACGATCACAGTCACCTGTTTGTGTCTCACTCTCTGTTTGCAGCATCAACGCAAACCTGCTACAAAACCCGGACTGGTATTCATGGACGGACTGAACTGGATTCGGTTTGCTGGTGTGAGTACAACAGAAACTCATCACAACCAAACAGAAACAAACACACTTAACACTTAATTGTAAGTGTACACTCAAACTTTAACACTTTTTTTTTCTCATATGACATTTAAACTAATATTTAAATAAACATTTAGTTTGGAATGAGTATCAAGTAAAACCTGAAGTGGAGCTCCACTGAATATTATTCTTATTATTATTATTATTATTATTATTATTGTTGTTACTAAGTGATGACGAAAAAAACCCAGGTCAGTATTTTGTAACCTAAGAAAACCAATGTGATGTAAGTAATTATTGAAAAGGCTATTTATTAATTTAAATAATTAATGACACTGAAGTCATTATTTAATGGTGTATTTATTAATATAAATCATCTAAAAAGGCTTGGGTTTCTAGTAACTAACTGGTGCTAACTAACTCAGCAGCCAGGAGTCACACTGTGAGTGGCTAATTGGAAGAATCAGTAGAGGAGAGGAAAGTAGAGGAAACCAGGTGCATGTACAGTGAATTTGGTCAATATTGCTTCTTGCAATAAAGAGTTACAGGGTGCTGTCACATTTCGGCAGGGCCTGCCGAGAAGTGACTGCACCCTGTAACTCTGGATTGTTAGGGCTTACATTCTCTATCTTTTCAGCATTAGCAGTCGAGGAAAACAGGTGCATGTACAATGAATTTGGTCAGTATCGCTCCTTCAAACAACGACTTATAGGGTGTACCCTGTATACAGTATTATATCTACCAGTAGACCTACGCTCACTACCTCTTAACCGATGCGCGTTCCCGTCTGAGGCAGTCATTTTTCGGCAAGGTTCAATGTGTTGTGCCTTCAGATGGTGTTCTGCACACTTTGGTTGCGCTGATTTGAGTTCCTTTTGCTTTCTTAGCATGGCCTTTCTGCTGATCTTTGACCTCAACATGGCATCACTGGATATTTTCTGTTTGTCACACCGTGGTTGTGCAAGCAGTTTGTAAAAATACTACCAGTAACCATGCCACATTAAAAGCTCCTTGAATCACCTTTCTTCCTAATGCTGATAGTCTGTTTGAACTTGATTTGGGCGTCCTGATCATGTCTACCTGCCTAAATGCAATGACTTACTGCCATGTGATTGGCTCCTTCAATCAGTGTGTTCATAAACAGAAAATGTGTACCTAATAAATTGGCAGATGTGTGTTTAAATCCAACCAGGAAGGAATATAGAAAGCAGTTTATAGTAGACATGTAGTTTTTCCTCTGCAGCTATAGGTGGGTGGAGTTTGCACTGCAGCTTCTGTGGCGTTTGTTTTGTTCACCGTTGTTGGAGACCATTATGGCTACATTGTTGAAATTAAAGAAACACACTCAGTGCAAACATAGCCACAATCTGGAAATATAAAATGAGGTCACCCTGTGACGCTGCCGACACCGAGGCTCATTTCAGCACCGTGGACAGCGCTATGAAATCACGGCACACATTGACAAATAAACTCATGAGTACAGTCCTCACAGTTTAAGTGAGGACACGCACCGCGGCCGCGGAACCACCAGGCTCCCCAGTTACGACAGGTACCGCCGCCGCAGCGCACGGCACCGGAACCGCAGCCGCGGAGCGCACGGAGCGCACAGCAGCCACGGAGCCCGCGCAAACCGAGATACATTCAAGATACATTCTCAACATTAACTTCATAAAAAAAGTGCGGTGCGCCCGGCCCCGCCTCGGCCCGGCGCGTGTCGGTCTTCACTTAAGCCGCGCGGCGTGGCGCAGCGCACAGGCGCACCCTCCATATCCGCACAACGGCGCGACGCGCACCGCAGCCGCTGAACCACCAGGCTCCTCAGTTGCCACACGTACCGCAGCCACAGCACACGGCACCGAGATCCCACCTCGGCCCGGCGCGTGTCGGTCCTCACTTAAGCCGCGCGGCGGGGCACACAGTCAGCGCAAACACGACACGTACCGCCGCCGCAGCGCCAAACGCACAGCAGCCGCGGAACCAGCGTCTCAGCAGACGCCATCCCTGCCGTGAAAACGCGGAAACACACTAAACTACAAACAACGCAACATTTCACAAATAATACATGCAACATGTTTACCTTTTTATTGACAGTGCTTCTATTTGACTATTGCATCGCAAGTAGTGATGATGACATCATGTTTTCTTTTTTAAGTTGAATGATTTGTCTGAATACACTGAAAACACTGAACATGTGTTTGTTCCCGAGCCACTCCATATCCACACTCCGGCGCACCGCTGCCGCTGAACCACCAGGCTCCTCAGTTGCGACACGTACCGCAGCCACAGCACACAGCACCGAGATCCCACCTCGGCCCGGCGCGTGTCGGTCCTCACTTAAGCCGCGCGGCGGGGCACACAGTCAGCGCAAACACGACACGTACCGCCACCGCAGCGCCAAACGCACAGCAGCCGCGGAATCAGCGTCTCAGCAGACGCCATCCCTGCCGTGAAAACGCGGAAACACACTAAACTACAAACAACGCCACATTTCACAAATAATACATGCAACATGTTTACCTTTTTATTGACAGTGCTTCTATTTGACTATTGCATCGCAAGTAGTGATGATGACATCATGTTTTCTTTTCTAAGTTGAATGATTTGTCTGAATACACTGAAAACACTGAACATGTGTTTGTTCCCGAGCCACTCCATATCCACACTCCGGCGCACCGCTGCCGCTGAACCACCAGGCTCCTCAGTTGCGACACGTACCGCAGCCACAGCACACGGCACCGAGATCCCACCTCGGCCCGGCGCGTGTCGGTCCTCACTTAAGCCGCGCGGCGGGGCACACAGTCAGCGCAAACACGACACGTACCGCCACCGCAGCGCCAAACGCACAGCAGCCGCGGAATCAGCGTCTCAGCAGACGCCATCCCTGCCGTGAAAACGCGGAAACACACTAAACTACAAACAACGCCACATTTCACAAATAATACATGCAACATGTTTACCTTTTTATTGACAGTGCTTCTATTTGACTATTGCATCGCAAGTAGTGATGATGACATCATGTTTTCTTTTTTAAGTTGAATGATTTGTCTGAATACACTGAAAACACTGAACATGTGTTTGTTCCCTTTTCAGGATGAGTTGGAAGCAACCCAAGAGGGGCAGTGGCCCTGGTGGCAGTAGTGAATGAAGATCAGGTTAGTTTACTGGCCTCAGTACAGTCCTCACAGTTTAAGTGAGGACACGCACCGCGGCCGCGGAACCACAAGGCTCCCCAGTTACGACAGGTACCGCCGCTGCAGCGCACGGCACCGGAACCGCAGCCGCGGAGCGCACGGAGCGCACAGCAGCCACGGAGCCCGCGCAAACCGAGATACATTCAAGATACATTCTCAACATTAACTTCATAAAAAAAGTGCGGTGCGCCCGGCCCCGCCTCGGCCCGGCGCGTGTCGGTCTTCACTTAAGCCGCGCGGCGTGGCGCAGCGCACAGGCGCACCCTCCATATCCGCACAACGGCGCGACGCGCACCGCAGCCGCTGAACCACCAGGCTCCTCAGTTGCCACACGTACCGCAGCCACAGCACACGGCACCGAGATCCCACCTCGGCCCGGCGCGTGTCGGTCCTCACTTAAGCCGCGCGGCGGGGCACACAGTCAGCGCAAACACGACACGTACCGCCGCCGCAGCGCCAAACGCACAGCAGCCGCGGAACCAGCGTCTCAGCAGACGCCATCCCTGCCGTGAAAACGCGGAAACACACTAAACTACAAACAACGCCACATTTCACAAATAATACATGCAACATGTTTACCTTTTTATTGACAGTGCTTCTATTTGACTATTGCATCGCAAGTAGTGATGATGACATCATGTTTTCTTTTTTAAGTTGAATGATTTGTCTGAATACACTGAAAACACTGAACATGTGTTTGTTCCCTTTTCAGGATGAGTTGGAAGCAACCCAAGAGGGGCAGTGGCCCTGGTGGCAGTAGTGAATGAAGATCAGGTTCCTGCAGGAGTTCCCTTTGAAACTCACCATGTGTCTCTGGTCCTCACAATCAGGTTGTAATGGCTCACACACTGATCTACGCTCTCCATTTGAAGTTGTCAGAAGTAGAATGTAATAATTTGATTTAGTAGAAAGAAAAGAGTCCATTCAACTTAAGTATTAACATTTGTATAAAGAAGATCATTTCAGTTCAGATAAATCCGTTTCACATAAGTGTCACATACTTAGTAGTTTTCATTAACTGAATGGAATTAGTACAATGCACTTTACCCAAGTTACTTTAACAACAAATACTTGAGTTACTTGTACTCAAATCAAATACTTTTGTATGCTTAAATTGTTTGAGTTAATAAACTTAATTGGTTTCCTAAATGGTTAAAGTTGAAGTAACTCATTCCCCGCAGACAAGATACATTCTCAACATTAACTTCATAAAACCAGAGACCATTATGGCTACATTGTTGAAATGAAAGAAACACACTCAGTGCAAACATAGCCACAATCTGGAAATATAAAATGAGGTGGCCCCGTGACGCTGCCGACACCGAGGCTCATTTCATCACAGTGGACAGCGCTATGAAATCACGGCACACATTGACAAATGAACTCATGTGCATGCTCAAGCTACAATACAATTTCAAATGCATTCTTTTCTTTTTTTCTTTAGATACAAGGAAGTGCGGTGCGCCCGGCCCCGCCAGGATCCCACCTCAGCCCGGCGCGTGTCGGTCTTCACTTAAGCCGCGCGGCGTGGCGCGGCACACAGGCGCACACTCCATATCCACACTCCGGCTCAACGCGCACCGCAGCCACTGAACCACCAGGCTCCTCAGTCACAGCGCACATGTTTTCAATAATAAGCCCCGCCCCAAACATTTCAAGCTTTCACACCTGATTGGCTGACCATTGTGCCAATATTTAAACTCCTGTGTTGACAGCCGCACCAGAGGGAGAGGAGATGCTGACAGATCACAGACGTAAGTTTGACGTTACTTTGTTTCCTTGTTTTCTCACTGACTCCAGTCTTCTTCTCATCTCTTGTCTTTAATGAAACCATCACAGTCCCATGTTTGTGTCTCACTCTCTGTTTGCAGCACCAATGCAAACCTGCTACAGTACAAACCTGCTACAAACCCCAGACTGGATTCGGTTTACTGGCGTGAGTACAACAGAAAGTCATCACAACCAGACAGAAACAAACCGCAAACACACTTAACACTTGAATCTAAGTGTAGAGTCGAACGTTAACACTTTAATTTTGATCATATGACATTAAACTAATATTTAATTACCTCATTTATTTTTTTTATAATTTTAATAATGTAAATATTAGCATTTTAGCTCAATAGCTTCCAGGCAATGTGACCCAAAGACTCCAAGTGAGTGTACAAACATAGTACTAGACTGCCTAGTCAGGACACACCTCTTTATATTCCATTTAAATACTTGATTTACTTTCAATCATTTCTTTAATGCAAATATTAGCATTTTATCTCAATCGCGTCCAGGCCATGTGACCCTAAAGATTCCAAAACAGTGCAGCAACATAGAACTAGACTGCCTAGTCAGGACACACCTCTTTTTATTCCATTTTAGTACCTCCCATAATTTTTTTTAATCCATTTTTAACGGTAATTCGTTGATGGTCCCTAAATGAGACCACGGTTGTTGAGAGCGATGGGTCGGACTTTGTACAAGCCGTGATCGTGCACCTATCTCGGGGTGGAGAAGGAGGAGGGTGCCGTTGGATCTGGAGCGAATGTCTGTTGAATATCCAACCTGGAACTGATTTCAGCGCGGTACGTTGTCGGAGGTGATCAGCTCCGCCTCTGCGGACACTCGGTGCTCACAGTGCCCAGGGCAGAGCAGCGTTACCTCGGCCTGTCCTGATGAAATGATCCTCTGGCTCAGACGTCTCTCAGATGCTTGGTGTGATCCATAGATTTGTGGTTGACATGTTACTTTGTTTTTAATGTAAACACTTTGTATATTATTACTAATAATTGATTTTACCTTCGAATTTTAGGTTTATATTAAAGTGGCACGGCCATTGTATATGTATTTGTTAAAATCCCAAGTCTCCTCCTCACCTGCCTCATCACTGGCCCACCTACCTGGACCACACCCCTAATCCTATATAACCCGCCCCTTCCGCCCTTTGACCCCCCTATTTTCCCTCCAAACAATCCACGAGAACAAAGGGACACTGGCTGTGAGTTTTATGGACGTTCACTCATTTAATGATTCATTTGGTTGATACTACATCTTGTATGAAGACTTACTTATTGCTTGTGTGTCATTATACTAGATTCCTGAGTTTAATCCTTTGCTAAAGAGAGGAAAGTAAGAGTGGATGTATTATTGATGTTAGTCTAAGACAACCTCATTTCTTATTGTATATTTGATACTTTCTAGATTGTAATATTTCCTTTATCATTTTCATATAGACAGAATCATCCACCATTACCCCTCATCACCGACTACCGTTTACTTGGAAATAAAATATTGCAACTTGGAAAGCTGCCTGGATCCTGTGTTTAAATGTGCACCCAACATATGATGTTCAGTCAATCACCGCCACTATAGTGTACAGTTCTTTCATATTTGTGTATGTATTTGAATATAAATGTACAATTGTAAGTTCAAATAAATAATACATTAACTGTCAGTTGATGTACTGATATCTATGAGTAGTCTAGTGAAAAACAGACGTAGCACCATCAGTAGCTCTTTGTGTTTTATGTCACAGGTCTCCATCAACATATGCAGCACTCGGGCATGAAGAAACTGTGAATTCAGCTCCTCCTTGCCGAACTAAAAGAGAGACGACCTGCACTCTTTAGTGAAGCTCAAGTGAGTGAAAGAGGATGGTGACACCCACACACTGTCAAAGTCATTGTTGTAGCAATGCCTCATCTGGAAAAGAGTTTTAATATGACAGCGAGGCTCATTTCAGCACCGTGGACAGCGCTATGAAATCACGGCACACATTGACAAATAAAATCATGCGCATGCTCAAGCTACAATACAATTTCAAATGCATTCTTTTCTTTTTATTAAGATACAAGGAAGTGCGGTGCGGCCCGGCGCGTGTCGGTCTTCACTTAAGCCGCGGCGCACCCTCCATATCCACACTCCGGCGCGACGCGCACTGCAGCCGCTGAACCACCAGGCTCCTCAGTTGCGACACGTACCGCAGCCACAGCGCCCAGCCCTGCCGAGATCCCACCTCGGCCTGGCGCGTGTCGGTCTTCACTTAAGTCGCGCGGCGTGGCGCACAAACCTACAAACCTGCTACAAACCCCAGACTGGATTCGGTTTACTGGCGTGAGTACAGTCCTCACAGTTTAAGTGAGGACACGCACTTGTATTCTCAGTTTGGTATAAGATGTGAGTACAGTGTAACGCCACATTTCACAACTAATACATGCAACATGTTTACCTTTTTATTGACAGTGCTTCTATTTGACTATTGCATCGCAAGTAGTGATGATGACATCATGTTTTCTTTTTTAAGTTGAATGATTTGTCTGAATACACTGAAAACACTGAACATGTGTTTGTTCCCTTTTCAGGATGAGTTGGAAGCAGCCCCAAGAGGGGCAGTGGCCCTGGTGGCAGTAGTGAATGAAGATCAGGTTCCTGCAGGAGTTCCCTTTGAAACTCACCATGTGTCTCTGGTCCTCACAATCAGGTTGTAATGGCTCACACACTGATCTACGCTCTCCATTTGAAGTTGTCAGAAGTAGAATGTAATAATTTGATTTAGTAGAAAGAAAAGAGTCAATTCAACTTAAGTATTAACATTTGTATAAAGAAGATCATTTCAGTTCAGATAAATCCGTTTCACATAAGTGTCACATACTTAGTAGTTTTCATTAACTGAATGGAATTAGTACAATGCACTTTACCCAAGTTACTTTAACAACAAATACTTGAGTTACTTGTACTCAAATCAAATACTTTTGTATGCTTAAATTGTTTGAGTTAATAAACTTAATTGGTTTCCTAAATGGTTAAAGTTGAAGTAACTCATTCCCCGCAGACAAGATACATTCTCAACATTAACTTCATAAAACCAGAGACCATTATGGCTACATTGTTGAAATGAAAGAAACACACTCAGTGCAAACATAGCCACAATCTGGAAATATAAAATGAGGTGGCCCCGTGACCCTGCCGACACCGAGGCTCATTTCATCACCGTGGACAGCGCTATGAAATCACGGCACACATTGACAAATGAACTCATGTGCATGCTCAAGCTACAATACAATTTCAAATGCATTCTTTTCTTCTTTTTTTTTTAGATACAAGGAAGTGCGGTGCGCCCGGCCCCGCCAGGATCCCACCTCAGCCCGGCGCGTGTCGGTCTTCACTTAAGCCGCGCGGCGTGGCGCGGCACACAGGCGCACACTCCATATCCACACTCCGGCTCAACGCGCACCGCAGCCACTGAACCACCAGGCTCCTCAGTCACAGCGCACATGTTTTCAATAATAAGCCCCGCCCCAAACATTTCAAGCTTTCACACCTGATTGGCTGACCATTGTGCCAATATTTAAACTCCTGTGTTGACAGCCGCACCAGAGGGACAGATCACAGATGTAAGTTTGACGTTACTTTGTTTCCTTGTTTATTCACTGACATCAGTCTTCTTCTCATCTCTTGTCTTTAATGAAACGATCACAGTCACCTGTTTGTGTCTCACTCTCTGTTTGCAGCATCAACGCAAACCTGCTACAAAACCCGGACTGGTATTCATGGACGGACTGAACTGGATTCGGTTTGATGGTGTGAGTACAACAGAAACTCATCACAACCAAACAGAAACAAACACACTTAACACTTAATTGTAAGTGTACACTCAAACTTTAACACTTTTTTTTATCATATGACATTTAAACTAATATTTAAATAAACATTTAGTTTGGAATGAGTATCAAGTAAAACCTGAAGTGGAGCTCCACTGAATATTATTATTATTATTATTATTATTATTATTATTATTATTGTTACTAAGTGATGACGAAAAAAACCCAGGTCAGTATTTTGTAACCTAAGAAAACCAATGTGATGTAAGTAATTATTGAAAAGGCTATTTATTAATTTAAATAATTAATGACACTTAAGTCGTTATTTAATGGTGTATTTATTAATATAAATCATCTAAAAAGGCTTGGGTTTCTAGTAACTAACTGGTGCTAACTAACTCAGCAGCCAGGAGTCACACTGTGAGTGGCTAATTGGAAGAATCAGTAGAGGAGAGGAAAGTAGAGGAAACCAGGTGCATGTACAGTGAATTTGGTCAATATTGCTTCTTGCAATAAAGAGTTACAGGGTGCTGTCACATTTCGGCAGGGCCTGCCGAGAAGTGACTGCACCCTGTAACTCTGGATTGTTAGGGCTTACATTCTCTATCTTTTCAGCATTAGCAGTCGAGGAAAACAGGTGCATGTACAATGAATTTGGTCAGTATCGCTCCTTCAAACAACGACTTATAGGGTGTACCCTGTATACAGTATTATATCTACCAGTAGACCTACGCTCACTACCTCTTAACCGATGCGCGTTCCCGTCGGAGGCAGTCATTTTTCGGCAAGGTTCAATGTGTTGTGCCTTCAGATGGTGTTCTGCACACTTTGGTTGCGCTGATTTGAGTTCCTTTTGCTTTCTTAGCATGGCCTTTCTGCTGATCTTTGACCTCAACATGGCATCACTGGATATTTTCTGTTCGTCACACCGTGGTTGTGCAAGCAGTTTGTAAAAATACTACCAGTAACCATGCCACATTAAAAGCTCCTTGAATCACCTTTCTTCCTAATGCTGATAGTCTGTTTGAACTTGATTTGGGCGTCCTGATCATGTCTACCTGCCTAAATGCAATGACTTACTGCCATGTGATTGGCTCCTTCAATCAGTGTGTTCATAAACAGAAAATGTGTACCTAATAAATTGGCAGATGTGTGTTTAAATCCAACCAGGAAGGAATATAGAAAGCAGTTTATAGTAGACATGTAGTTTTTCCTCTGCAGCTATAGGTGGGTGGAGTTTGCACTGCAGCTTCTGTGGCGTTTGTTTTGTTCACCGTTGTTGGAGACCATTATGGCTACATTGTTGAAATTAAAGAAACACACTCAGTGCAAACATAGCCACAATCTGGAAATATAAAATGAGGTCACCCTGTGATGCTGCCGACACCGAGGCTCATTTCAGCACCGTGGACAGCGCTATGAAATCACGGCACACATTGACAAATAAACTCATGAGTACAGTCCTCACAGTTTAAGTGAGGACACGCACCGCGGCCGCGGAACCACCAGGCTCCCCAGTTACGACAGGTACCACCGCCGCAGCGCACGACACCGGAACCGCAGCCGCGGAGCGCACAGCAGCCGCGGAGCCCGCGCAAACCGAGATACATTCAAGATACATTCTCAACATTAACTTCATAAAAAAAGTGCGGTGCGCCCGGCCCCGCCTCGGCCCCACGCGTGTCGGTCTTCACTTAAGCCGCGCGGCGTGGCGCAGCGCACAGGCGCACCCTCCATATCCACACAACGGCGTGACGCGCACCGCAGCCGCTGAACCACCAGGCTCCTCAGTTGCGACACGTACCGCAGCCACAGCACACGGCACCGAGATCCCACCTCCCACCTACGTGTCATGTTTGCACCTCGGCCCGGCGCGTGTCGGTCCTCACTTAAGCCGCGCGGCGGGGCACACAGTCAGTGCAAACACGACACGTACCGCCGCCGCAGCGCCAAACGCACAGCAGCCGCGGAACCAGCGTCTCAGCAGACGCCATCCCTGCCGTGAAAACGCGGAAACACACTAAACTACAAACAACGCCACATTTCACAAATAATACATGCAACATGTTTACCTTTTTATTGACAGTGCTTCTATTTGACTATTGCATCGCAAGTAGAGATGATGACATCATGTTTTCTTTTTTAAGTTGAATGATTTGTCTGAATACACTGAAAACACTGAACATGTGTTTGTTCCCTTTTCAGGATGAGTTGGAAGCAACCCAAGAGGGGCAGTGGCCCTGGTGGCAGTAGTGAATGAAGATCAGGTTAGTTTACTGGCCTGAGTACAGTCCTCACAGTTTAAGTGAGGACACGCACCGCGGCCGCGGAACCACAAGGCTCCCCAGTTACGACAGGTACCGCCGCCGCAGCGCACGGCACCGGAACCGCAGCCGCGGAGCGCACGGAGCGCACAGCAGCCACGGAGCCCGCGCAAACCGAGATACATTCAAGATACATTCTCAACATTAACTTCATAAAAAAAGTGCGGTGCGCCCGGCCCCGCCTCGGCCCGGCGCGTGTCGGTCTTCACTTAAGCCGCGCGGCGTGGCGCAGCGCACAGGCGCACCCTCCATATCCGCACAACGGCGCGACGCGCACCGCAGCCGCTGAACCACCAGGCTCCTCAGTTGCCACGCGTACCGCAGCCACAGCACACGGCACCGAGATCCCACCTCGGCCCGGCGCGTGTCGGTCCTCACTTAAGCCGCGCGGCGGGGCACACAGTCAGCGCAAACACGACACGTACCGCCACCGCAGCGCCAAACGCACAGCAGCCGCGGAATCAGCGTCTCAGCAGACGCCATCCCTGCCGTGAAAACGCGGAAACACACTAAACTACAAACAACGCCACATTTCACAAATAATACATGCAACATGTTTACCTTTTTATTGACAGTGCTTCTATTTGACTATTGCATCGCAAGTAGTGATGATGACATCATGTTTTCTTTTTTAAGTTGAATGATTTGTCTGAATACACTGAAAACACTGAACATGTGTTTGTTCCCTTTTCAGGATGAGTTGGAAGCAACCCAAGAGGGGCAGTGGCCCTGGTGGCAGTAGTGAATGAAGATCAGGTTCCTGCAGGAGTTCCCTTTGAAACTCACCATGTGTCTCTGGTCCTCACAATCAGGTTGTAATGGCTCACACACTGATCTACGCTCTCCATTTGAAGTTGTCAGAAGTAGAATGTAATAATTTGATTTAGTAGAAAGAAAAGAGTCAATTCAACTTAAGTATTAACATTTGTATAAAGAAGATCATTTCAGTTCAGATAAATCCGTTTCACATAAGTGTCACATACTTAGTAGTTTTCATTAACTGAATGGAATTAGTACAATGCACTTTACCCAAGTTACTTTAACAACAAATACTTGAGTTACTTGTACTCAAATCAAATACTTTTGTATGCTTAAATTGTTTGAGTTAATAAACTTAATTGGTTTCCTAAATGGTTAAAGTTGAAGTAACTCATTCCCCGCAGACAAGATACATTCTCAACATTAACTTCATAAAACCAGAGACCATTATGGCTACATTGTTGAAATGAAAGAAACACACTCAGTGCAAACATAGCCACAATCTGGAAATATAAAATGAGGTGGCCCCGTGACGCTGCCGACACCGAGGCTCATTTCATCACCGTGGACAGCGCTATGAAATCACGGCACACATTGACAAATGAACTCATGTGCATGCTCAAGCTACAATACAATTTCAAATGCATTCTTTTCTTTTTTTCTTTAGATACAAGGAAGTGCGGTGCGCCCGGCCCCGCCAGGATCCCACCTCAGCCCGGCGCGTGTCGGTCTTCACTTAAGCCGCGCGGCGTGGCGCGGCACACAGGCGCACACTCCATATCCACACTCCGGCTCAACGCGCACCGCAGCCACTGAACCACCAGGCTCCTCAGTCACAGCGCACATGTTTTCAATAATAAGCCCCGCCCCAAACATTTCAAGCTTTCACACCTGATTGGCTGACCATTGTGCCAATATTTAAACTCCTGTGTTGACAGCCGCACCAGAGGGACAGATCACAGATGTAAGTTTGACGTTACTTTGTTTCCTTGTTTCTTCACTGACATCAGTCTTCTTCTCATCTCTTGTCTTTAATGAAACGATCACAGTCACCTGTTTGTGTCTCACTCTCTGTTTGCAGCATCAACGCAAACCTGCTACAAAACCCGGACTGGTATTCATGGACGGACTGAACTGGATTCGGTTTCCTGGTGTGAGTACAACAGAAAGTCATCACAACCAAACAGAAACAAACACACTTAACACTTAATTGTAAGTGTACACTCAAACTTTAACACTTTTTTTTTATCATATGACATTTAAACTAATATTTAAATAAACATTTAGTTTGGAATGAGTATCAAGTAAAACCTGAAGTGGAGCTCCACTGAATATTATTCTTATTATTATTGTTGTTACTAAGTGATGACGAAAAAAACCCAGGTCAGTATTTTGTAACCTAAGAAAACCAATGTGATGTAAGTAATTATTGAAAAGGCTATTTATTAATTTAAATAATTAATGACACTGAAGTCATTATTTAATGGTGTATTTATTAATATAAATCATCTAAAAAGGCTTGGGTTTCTAGTAACTAACTGGTGCTAACTAACTCAGCAGCCAGGAGTCACACTGTGAGTGGCTAATTGGAAGAATCAGTAGAGGAGAGGAAAGTAGAGGAAACCAGGTGCATGTACAGTGAATTTGGTCAATATTGCTTCTTGCAATAAAGAGTTACAGGGTGCTGTCACATTTCGGCAGGGCCTGCCGAGAAGTGACTGCACCCTGTAACTCTGGATTGTTAGGGCTTACATTCTCTATCTTTTCAGCATTAGCAGTCGAGGAAAACAGGTGCATGTACAATGAATTTGGTCAGTATCGCTCCTTCAAACAACGACTTATAGGGTGTACCCTGTATACAGTATTATATCTACCAGTAGACCTACGCTCACTACCTCTTAACCGATGCGCGTTCCCGTCGGAGGCAGTCATTTTTCGGCAAGGTTCAATGTGTTGTGCCTTCAGATGGTGTTCTGCACACTTTGGTTGCGCTGATTTGAGTTCCTTTTGCTTTCTTAGCATGGCCTTTCTGCTGATCTTTGACCTCAACATGGCATCACTGGATATTTTCTGTTTGTCACACCGTGGTTGTGCAAGCAGTTTGTAAAAATACTACCAGTAACCATGCCACATTAAAAGCTCCTTGAATCACCTTTCTTCCTAATGCTGATAGTCTGTTTGAACTTGATTTGGGCGTCCTGATCATGTCTACCTGCCTAAATGCAATGACTTACTGCCATGTGATTGGCTCCTTCAATCAGTGTGTTCATAAACAGAAAATGTGTACCTAATAAATTGGCAGATGTGTGTTTAAATCCAACCAGGAAGGAATATAGAAAGCAGTTTATAGTAGACATGTAGTTTTTCCTCTGCAGTTATAGGTGGGTGGAGTTTGCACTGCAGCTTCTGTGGCGTTTGTTTTGTTCACCGTTGTTGGAGACCATTATGGCTACATTGTTGAAATTAAAGAAACACACTCAGTGCAAACATAGCCACAATCTGGAAATATAAAATGAGGTCACCCTGTGACGCTGCCGACACCGAGGCTCATTTCAGCACCGTGGACAGCGCTATGAAATCACGGCACACATTGACAAATAAACTCATGAGTACAGTCCTCACAGTTTAAGTGAGGACACGCACCGCGGCCGCGGAACCACCAGGCTCCCCAGTTACGACAGGTACCACCGCCGCAGCGCACGACACCGGAACCGCAGCCGCGGAGCGCACAGCAGCCGCGGAGCCCGCGCAAACCGAGATACATTCAAGATACATTCTCAACATTAACTTCATAAAAAAAGTGCGGTGCGCCCGGCCCCGCCTCGGCCCCACGCGTGTCGGTCTTCACTTAAGCCGCGCGGCGTGGCGCAGCGCACAGGCGCACCCTCCATATCCACACAACGGCGTGACGCGCACCGCAGCCGCTGAACCACCAGGCTCCTCAGTTGCGACACGTACCGCAGCCACAGCACACGGCACCGAGATCCCACCTCCCACCTACGTGTCATGTTTGCACCTCGGCCCGGCGCGTGTCGGTCCTCACTTAAGCCGCGCGGCGGGGCACACAGTCAGTGCAAACACGACACGTACCGCCGCCGCAGCGCCAAACGCACAGCAGCCGCGGAACCAGCGTCTCAGCAGACGCCATCCCTGCCGTGAAAACGCGGAAACACACTAAACTACAAACAACGCCACATTTCACAAATAATACATGCAACATGTTTACCTTTTTATTGACAGTGCTTCTATTTGACTATTGCATCGCAAGTAGTGATGATGACATCATGTTTTCTTTTTTAAGTTGAATGATTTGTCTGAATACACTGAAAACACTGAACATGTGTTTGTTCCCTTTTCAGGATGAGTTGGAAGCAACCCAAGAGGGGCAGTGGCCCTGGTGGCAGTAGTGAATGAAGATCAGGTTAGTTTACTGGCCTGAGTACAGTCCTCACAGTTTAAGTGAGGACACGCACCGCGGCCGCGGAACCACAAGGCTCCCCAGTTACGACAGGTACCGCCGCCGCAGCGCACGGCACCGGAACCGCAGCCGCGGAGCGCACGGAGCGCACAGCAGCCACGGAGCCCGCGCAAACCGAGATACATTCAAGATACATTCTCAACATTAACTTCATAAAAAAAGTGCGGTGCGCCCGGCCCCGCCTCGGCCCGGCGCGTGTCGGTCTTCACTTAAGCCGCGCGGCGTGGCGCAGCGCACAGGCGCACCATCCATATCCGCACAACGGCGCGACGCGCACCGCAGCCGCTGAACCACCAGGCTCCTCAGTTGCCACACGTACCGCAGCCACAGCACACGGCACCGAGATCCCACCTCGGCCCGGCGCGTGTCGGTCCTCACTTAAGCCGCGCGGCGGGGCACACAGTCAGTGCAAACACAACACGTACCGCCGCCGCAGCGCCAAACGCACAGCAGCCGCGGAACCAGCGTCTCAGCAGACGCCATCCCTGCCGTGAAAACGCGGAAACACACTAAACTACAAACAACGCCACATTTCACAAATAATACATGCAACATGTTTACCTTTTTATTGACAGTGCTTCTATTTGACTATTGCATCGCAAGTAGTGATGATGACATCATGTTTTCTTTTTTAAGTTGAATGATTTGTCTGAATACACTGAAAACACTGAACATGTGTTTGTTCCCGAGCCACTCCATATCCACACTCCGGCGCACCGCTGCCGCTGAACCACCAGGCTCCTCAGTTGCGACACGTACCGCAGCCACAGCACACGGTACCGAGATCCCACCTCGGCCCGGCGCGTGTCGGTCCTCACTTAAGCCGCGCGGCGGGGCACACAGTCAGCGCAAACACGACACGTACCGCCACCGCAGCGCCAAACGCACAGCAGCCGCGGAATCAGCGTCTCAGCAGACGCCATCCCTGCCGTGAAAACGCGGAAACACACTAAACTACAAACAACGCCACATTTCACAAATAATACATGCAACATGTTTACCTTTTTATTGACAGTGCTTCTATTTGACTATTGCATCGCAAGTAGTGATGATGACATCATGTTTTCTTTTTTAAGTTGAATGATTTGTCTGAATACACTGAAAACACTGAACATGTGTTTGTTCCCTTTTCAGGATGAGTTGGAAGCAACCCAAGAGGGGCAGTGGCCCTGGTGGCAGTAGTGAATGAAGATCAGGTTAGTTTACTGGCCTGAGTACAGTCCTCACAGTTTAAGTGAGGACACGCACCGCGGCCGCGGAACCACAAGGCTCCCCAGTTACGACAGGTACCGCCGCCGCAGCGCACGGCACCGGAACCGCAGCCGCGGAGCGCACGGAGCGCACAGCAGCCACGGAGCCCGCGCAAACCGAGATACATTCAAGATACATTCTCAACATTAACTTCATAAAAAAAGTGCGGTGCGCCCGGCCCCGCCTCGGCCCGGCGCGTGTCGGTCTTCACTTAAGCCGCGCGGCGTGGCGCAGCGCACAGGCGCACCCTCCATATCCGCACAACGGCGCGACGCGCACCGCAGCCGCTGAACCACCAGGCTCCTCAGTTGCCACACGTACCGCAGCCACAGCACACGGCACCGAGATCCCACCTCGGCCCGGCGCGTGTCGGTCCTCACTTAAGCCGCGCGGCGGGGCACACAGTCAGCGCAAACACGACACGTACCGCCACCGCAGCGCCAAACGCACAGCAGCCGCGGAATCAGCGTCTCAGCAGACGCCATCCCTGCCGTGAAAACGCGGAAACACACTAAACTACAAACAACGCCACATTTCACAAATAATACATGCAACATGTTTACCTTTTTATTGACAGTGCTTCTATTTGACTATTGCATCGCAAGTAGTGATGATGACATCATGTTTTCTTTTTTAAGTTGAATGATTTGTCTGAATACACTGAAAACACTGAACATGTGTTTGTTCCCTTTTCAGGATGAGTTGGAAGCAACCCAAGAGGGGCAGTGGCCCTGGTGGCAGTAGTGAATGAAGATCAGGTTAGTTTACTGGCCTGAGTACAGTCCTCACAGTTTAAGTGAGGACACGCACCGCGGCCGCGGAACCACAAGGCTCCCCAGTTACGACAGGTACCGCCGCCGCAGCGCACGGCACCGGAACCGCAGCCGCGGAGCGCACGGAGCGCACAGCAGCCACGGAGCCCGCGCAAACCGAGATACATTCAAGATACATTCTCAACATTAACTTCATAAAAAAAGTGCGGTGCGCCCGGCCCCGCCTCGGCCCGGCGCGTGTCGGTCTTCACTTAAGCCGCGCGGCGTGGCGCAGCGCACAGGCGCACCCTCCATATCCGCACAACGGCGCGACGCGCACCGCAGCCGCTGAACCACCAGGCTCCTCAGTTGCCACACGTACCGCAGCCACAGCACACGGCACCGAGATCCCACCTCGGCCCGGCGCGTGTCGGTCCTCACTTAAGCCGCGCGGCGGGGCACACAGTCAGCGCAAACACGACACGTACCGCCGCCGCAGCGCCAAACGCACAGCAGCCGCGGAACCAGCGTCTCAGCAGACGCCATCCCTGCCGTGAAAACGCGGAAACACACTAAACTACAAACAACGCCACATTTCACAAATAATACATGCAACATGTTTACCTTTTTATTGACAGTGCTTCTATTTGACTATTGCATCGCAAGTAGTGATGATGACATCATGTTTTCTTTTTTAAGTTGAATGATTTGTCTGAATACACTGAAAACACTGAACATGTGTTTGTTCCCGAGCCACTCCATATCCACACTCCGGCGCACCGCTGCCGCTGAACCACCAGGCTCCTCAGTTGCGACACGTACTGCAGCCACAGCACACGGCACCGAGATCCCACCTCGGCCCGGCGCGTGTCGGTCCTCACTTAAGCCGCGCGGCGGGGCACACAGTCAGCGCAAACACGACACGTACCGCCACCGCAGCGCCAAACGCACAGCAGCCGCGGAATCAGCGTCTCAGCAGACGCCATCCCTGCCGTGAAAACGCGGAAACACACTAAACTACAAACAACGCCACATTTCACAAATAATACATGCAACATGTTTACCTTTTTATTGACAGTGCTTCTATTTGACTATTGCATCGCAAGTAGTGATGATGACATCATGTTTTCTTTTTTAAGTTGAATGATTTGTCTGAATACACTGAAAACACTGAACATGTGTTTGTTCCCTTTTCAGGATGAGTTGGAAGCAACCCAAGAGGGGCAGTGGCCCTGGTGGCAGTAGTGAATGAAGATCAGGTTAGTTTACTGGCCTGAGTACAGTCCTCACAGTTTAAGTGAGGACACGCACCGCGGCCGCGGAACCACAAGGCTCCCCAGTTACGACAGGTACCGCCGCCGCAGCGCACGGCACCGGAACCGCAGCCGCGGAGCGCACGGAGCGCACAGCAGCCACGGAGCCCGCGCAAACCGAGATACATTCAAGATACATTCTCAACATTAACTTCATAAAAAAAGTGCGGTGCGCCCGGCCCCGCCTCGGCCCGGCGCGTGTCGGTCTTCACTTAAGCCGCGCGGCGTGGCGCAGCGCACAGGCGCACCCTCCATATCCGCACAACGGCGCGACGCGCACCGCAGCCGCTGAACCACCAGGCTCCTCAGTTGCCACACGTACCGCAGCCACAGCACACGGCACCGAGATCCCACCTCGGCCCGGCGCGTGTCGGTCCTCACTTAAGCCGCGCGGCGGGGCACACAATCAGCGCAAACACGACACGTACCGCCACCGCAGCGCCAAACGCACAGCAGCCGCGGAATCAGCGTCTCAGCAGACGCCATCCCTGCCGTGAAAACGCGGAAACACACTAAACTACAAACAACGCCACATTTCACAAATAATACATGCAACATGTTTACCTTTTTATTGACAGTGCTTCTATTTGACTATTGCATCGCAAGTAGTGATGATGACATCATGTTTTCTTTTTTAAGTTGAATGATTTGTCTGAATACACTGAAAACACTGAACATGTGTTTGTTCCCTTTTCAGGATGAGTTGGAAGCAACCCAAGAGGGGCAGTGGCCCTGGTGGCAGTAGTGAATGAAGATCAGGTTAGTTTACTGGCCTGAGTACAGTCCTCACAGTTTAAGTGAGGACACGCACCGCGGCCGCGGAACCACAAGGCTCCCCAGTTACGACAGGTACCGCCGCCGCAGCGCACGGCACCGGAACCGCAGCCGCGGAGCGCACGGAGCGCACAGCAGCCACGGAGCCCGCGCAAACCGAGATACATTCAAGATACATTCTCAACATTAACTTCATAAAAAAAGTGCGGTGCGCCCGGCCCCGCCTCGGCCCGGCGCGTGTCGGTCTTCACTTAAGCCGCGCGGCGTGGCGCAGCGCACAGGCGCACCCTCCATATCCGCACAACGGCGCGACGCGCACCGCAGCCGCTGAACCACCAGGCTCCTCAGTTGCCACACGTACCGCAGCCACAGCACACGGCACCGAGATCCCACCTCGGCCCGGCGCGTGTCGGTCCTCACTTAAGCCGCGCGGCGGGGCACACAGTCAGCGCAAACACGACACGTACCGCCGCCGCAGCGCCAAACGCACAGCAGCCGCGGAACCAGCGTCTCAGCAGACGCCATCCCTGCCGTGAAAACGCGGAAACACACTAAACTACAAACAACGCCACATTTCACAAATAATACATGCAACATGTTTACCTTTTTATTGACAGTGCTTCTATTTGACTATTGCATCGCAAGTAGTGATGATGACATCATGTTTTCTTTTTTAAGTTGAATGATTTGTCTGAATACACTGAAAACACTGAACATGTGTTTGTTCCCGAGCCACTCCATATCCACACTCCGGCGCACCGCTGCCGCTGAACCACCAGGCTCCTCAGTTGCGACACGTACCGCAGCCACAGCACACGGCACCGAGATCCCACCTCGGCCCGGCGCGTGTCGGTCCTCACTTAAGCCGCGCGGCGGGGCACACAGTCAGCGCAAACACGACACGTACCGCCACCGCAGCGCCAAACGCACAGCAGCCGCGGAATCAGCGTCTCAGCAGACGCCATCCCTGCCGTGAAAACGCGGAAACACACTAAACTACAAACAACGCCACATTTCACAAATAATACATGCAACATGTTTACCTTTTTATTGACAGTGCTTCTATTTGACTATTGCATCGCAAGTAGTGATGATGACATCATGTTTTCTTTTTTAAGTTGAATGATTTGTCTGAATACACTGAAAACACTGAACATGTGTTTGTTCCCTTTTCAGGATGAGTTGGAAGCAACCCAAGAGGGGCAGTGGCCCTGGTGGCAGTAGTGAATGAAGATCAGGTTCCTGCAGGAGTTCCCTTTGAAACTCACCATGTGTCTCTGGTCCTCACAATCAGGTTGTAATGGCTCACACACTGATCTACGCTCTCCATTTGAAGTTGTCAGAAGTAGAATGTAATAATTTGATTTAGTAGAAAGAAAAGAGTCCATTCAACTTAAGTATTAACATTTGTATAAAGAAGATCATTTCAGTTCAGATAAATCCGTTTCACATAAGTGTCACATACTTAGTAGTTTTCATTAACTGAATGGAATTAGTACAATGCACTTTACCCAAGTTACTTTAACAACAAATACTTGAGTTACTTGTACTCAAATCAAATACTTTTGTATGCTTAAATTGTTTGAGTTAATAAACTTAATTGGTTTCCTAAATGGTTAAAGTTGAAGTAACTCATTCCCCGCAGACAAGATACATTCTCAACATTAACTTCATAAAACCAGAGACCATTATGGCTACATTGTTGAAATGAAAGAAACACACTCAGTGCAAACATAGCCACAATCTGGAAATATAAAATGAGGTGGCCCCGTGACGCTGCCGACACCGAGGCTCATTTCATCACCGTGGACAGCGCTATGAAATCACGGCACACATTGACAAATGAACTCATGTGCATGCTCAAGCTACAATACAATTTCAAATGCATTCTTTTCTTTTTTTCTTTAGATACAAGGAAGTGCGGTGCGCCCGGCCCCGCCAGGATCCCACCTCAGCCCGGCGCGTGTCGGTCTTCACTTAAGCCGCGCGGCGTGGCGCGGCACACAGGCGCACACTCCATATCCACACTCCGGCTCAACGCGCACCGCAGCCACTGAACCACCAGGCTCCTCAGTCACAGCGCACATGTTTTCAATAATAAGCCCCGCCCCAAACATTTCAAGCTTTCACACCTGATTGGCTGACCATTGTGCCAATATTTAAACTCCTGTGTTGACAGCCGCACCAGAGGGACAGATCACAGATGTAAGTTTGACGTTACTTTGTTTCCTTGTTTCTTCACTGACATCAGTCTTCTTCTCATCTCTTGTCTTTAATGAAACGATCACAGTCACCTGTTTGTGTCTCACTCTCTGTTTGCAGCATCAACGCAAACCTGCTACAAAACCCGGACTGGTATTCATGGACGGACTGAACTGGATTCGGTTTCCTGGTGTGAGTACAACAGAAAGTCATCACAACCAAACAGAAACAAACACACTTAACACTTAATTGTAAGTGTACACTCAAACTTTAACACTTTTTTTTTATCATATGACATTTAAACTAATATTTAAATAAACATTTAGTTTGGAATGAGTATCAAGTAAAACCTGAAGTGGAGCTCCACTGAATATTATTCTTATTATTATTATTATTATTATTATTATTGTTGTTACTAAGTGATGACGAAAAAAACCCAGGTTAGTATTTTGTAACCTAAGAAAACCAATGTGATGTAAGTAATTATTGAAAAGGCTATTTATTAATTTAAATAATTAATGACACTGAAGTCATTATTTAATGGTGTATTTATTAATATAAATCATCTAAAAAGGCTTGGGTTTCTAGTAACTAACTGGTGCTAACTAACTCAGCAGCCAGGAGTCACACTGTGAGTGGCTAATTGGAAGAATCAGTAGAGGAGAGGAAAGTAGAGGAAACCAGGTGCATGTACAGTGAATTTGGTCAATATTGCTTCTTGCAATAAAGAGTTACAGGGTGCTGTCACATTTCGGCAGGGCCTGCCGAGAAGTGACTGCACCCTGTAACTCTGGATTGTTAGGGCTTACATTCTCTATCTTTTCAGCATTAGCAGTCGAGGAAAACAGGTGCATGTACAATGAATTTGGTCAGTATCGCTCCTTCAAACAACGACTTATAGGGTGTACCCTGTATACAGTATTATATCTACCAGTAGACCTACGCTCACTACCTCTTAACCGATGCGCGTTCCCGTCGGAGGCAGTCATTTTTCGGCAAGGTTCAATGTGTTGTGCCTTCAGATGGTGTTCTGCACACTTTGGTTGCGCTGATTTGAGTTCCTTTTGCTTTCTTAGCATGGCCTTTCTGCTGATCTTTGACCTCAACATGGCATCACTGGATATTTTCTGTTTGTCACACCGTGGTTGTGCAAGCAGTTTGTAAAAATACTACCAGTAACCATGCCACATTAAAAGCTCCTTGAATCACCTTTCTTCCTAATGCTGATAGTGTGTTTCAACTTGATTTGGGCGTCCTGATCATGTCTACCTGCCTAAATGCAATGACTTACTGCCATGTGATTGGCTCCTTCAATCAGTGTGTTCATAAACAGAAAATGTGTACCTAATAAATTGGCAGATGTGTGTTTAAATCCAACCAGGAAGGAATATAGAAAGCAGTTTATAGTAGACATGTAGTTTTTCCTCTGCAGCTATATTTGGGTGGAGTTTGCACTGCAGCTTCTGTGGCGTTTGTTTTGTTCACCGTTGTTGGAGACCATTATGGCTACATTGTTGAAATTAAAGAAACACACTCAGTGCAAACATAGCCACAATCTGGAAATATAAAATGAGGTCACCCTGTGTTGTGCCGACACCGAGGCTCATTTCAGCACCGTGGACAGCGCTATGAAATCACGGCACACATTGACTAATAAACTCATGAGTACAGTCCTCACAGTTTAAGTGAGGACACGCACCGCGGCCGCGGAACCACCAGGCTCCCCAGTTACGACAGGTACCACCGCCGCAGCGCACGGCACCGGAACCGCAGCCGCGGAGCGCACAGCAGCCGCGGAGCCCGCGCAAACCGAGATACATTCAAGATACATTCTCAACATTAACTTCATAAAAAAAGTGCGGTGCGCCCGGCCCCGCCTCGGCCCCGCGCGTGTCGGTCTTCACTTAAGCCGCGCGGCGTGGCGCAGCGCACAGGCGCACCCTCCATATCCACACAACGGCGTGACGCGCACCGCAGCCGCTGAACCACCAGGCTCCTCAGTTGCGACACGTACCGCAGCCACAGCACACGGCACCGAGATCCCACCTCCCACCTACGTGTCATGTTTGCACCTCGGCCTGGCGCGTGTCGGTCCTCACTTAAGCCGCGCGGCGGGGCACACAGTCAGTGCAAACACGACACGTACCGCCGCCGCAGCGCCAAACGCACAGCAGCCGCGGAACCAGCGTCTCAGCAGACGCCATCCCTGCCGTGAAAACGCGGAAACACACTAAACTACAAACAACGCCACATTTCACAAATAATACATGCAACATGTTTACCTTTTTATTGACAGTGCTTCTATTTGACTATTGCATCGCAAGTAGTGATGATGACATCATGTTTTCTTTTTTAAGTTGAATGATTTGTCTGAAAACACTGAACATGTGTTTGTTCCCTTTTCAGGATGAGTTGGAAGCAACCCAAGAGGGGCAGTGGCCCTGGTGGCAGTAGTGAATGAAGATCAGGTTCCTGCAGGAGTTCCCTTTGAAACTCACCATGTGTCTCTGGTCCTCACAATCAGGTTGTAATGGCTCACACACTGATCTACGCTCTCCATTTGAAGTTGTCAGAAGTAGAATGTAATAATTTGATTTAGTAGAAAGAAAAGAGTCAATTCAACTTAAGTATTAACATTTGTATAAAGAAGATCATTTCAGTTCAGATAAATCCGTTTCACATAAGTGTCACATACTTAGTAGTTTTCATTAACTGAATGGAATTAGTACAATGCACTTTACCCAAGTTACTTTAACAACAAATACTTGAGTTACTTGTACTCAAATCAAATACTTTTGTATGCTTAAATTGTTTGAGTTAATAAACTTAATTGGTTTCCTAAATGGTTAAAGTTGAAGTAACTCATTCCCCGCAGACAAGATACATTCTCAACATTAACTTCATAAAACCAGAGACCATTATGGCTACATTGTTGAAATGAAAGAAACACACTCAGTGCAAACATAGCCACAATCTGGAAATATAAAATGAGGTGGCCCCGTGACCCTGCCGACACCGAGGCTCATTTCATCACCGTGGACAGCGCTATGAAATCACGGCACACATTGACAAATGAACTCATGTGCATGCTCAAGCTACAATACAATTTCAAATGCATTCTTTTCTTTTTTTCTTTAGATACAAGGAAGTGCGGCGCGTGTCGGTCTTCACTTAAGCCGCGCGGCGTGGCGCGGCACACAGGCGCACACTCCATATCCACACTCCGGCTCAACGCGCACCGCAGCCACTGAACCACCAGGCTCCTCAGTCACAGCGCACATGTTTTCAATAATAAGCCCCGCCCCAAACATTTCAAGCTTTCACACGTGATTGGCTGACCATTGTGCCAATATTTAAACTCCTGTGTTGACAGCCGCACCAGAGGGACAGATCACAGATGTAAGTTTGACGTTACTTTGTTTCCTTGTTTCTTCACTGACATCAGTCTTCTTCTCATCTCTTGTCTTTAATGAAACGATCACAGTCACCTGTTTGTGTCTCACTCTCTGTTTGCAGCATCAACGCAAACCTGCTACAAAACCCGGACTGGTATTCATGGACGGACTGAACTGGATTCGGTTTGCTGGTGTGAGTACAACAGAAAGTCATCACAACCAAACAGAAACAAACACACTTAACACTTAATTGTAAGTGTACACTCAAACTTTAACACTTTTTTTTTATCATATGACATTTAAACTAATATTTAAATAAACATTTAGTTTGGAATGAGTATCAAGTAAAACCTGAAGTGGAGCTCCACTGAATATTATTCTTCTTATTATTATTATTATTATTATTATTATTATTGTTGTTACTAAGTGATGACGAAAAAAACCCAGGTTAGTATTTTGTAACCTAAGAAAACCAATGTGATGTAAGTAATTATTGAAAAGGCTATTTATTAATTTAAATAATTAATGACACTGAAGTCGTTATTTAATGGTGTATTTATTAATATAAATCATCTAAAAAGGCTTGGGTTTCTAGTAACTAACTGGTGCTAACTAACTCAGCAGCCAGGAGTCACACTGTGAGTGGCTAATTGGAAGAATCAGTAGAGGAGAGGAAAGTAGAGGAAACCAGGTGCATGTACAGTGAATTTGGTCAATATTGCTTCTTGCAATAAAGAGTTACAGGGTGCTGTCACATTTCGGCAGGGCCTGCCGAGAAGTGACTGCACCCTGTAACTCTGGATTGTTAGGGCTTACATTCTCTATCTTTTCAGCATTAGCAGCCGAGGAAAACAGGTGCATGTACAATGAATTTGGTCAGTATCGCTCCTTCAAACAACGACTTATAGGGTGTACCCTGTATACAGTATTATATCTACCAGTAGACCTACGCTCACTACCTCTTAACCGATGCACGTTCCCGTCGGAGGCAGTCATTTTTCGGCAAGGTTCAATGTGTTGTGCCTTCAGATGGTGTTCTGCACACTTTGGTTGCGCTGATTTGAGTTCCTTTTGCTTTCTTAGCATGGCCTTTCTGCTGATCTTTGACCTCAACATGGCATCACTGGATATTTTCTGTTTGTCACACCGTGGTTGTGCAAGCAGTTTGTAAAAATACTACCAGTAACCATGCCACATTAAAAGCTCCTTGAATCACCTTTCTTCCTAATGCTGATAGTCTGTTTGAACTTGATTTGGGCGTCCTGATCATGTCTACCTGCCTAAATGCAATGACTTACTGCCATGTGATTGGCTCCTTCAATCAGTGTGTTCATAAACAGAAAATGTGTACCTAATAAATTGGCAGATGTGTGTTTAAATCCAACCAGGAAGGAATATAGAAAGCAGTTTATAGTAGACATGTAGTTTTTCCTCTGCAGCTATAGGTGGGTGGAGTTTGCACTGCAGCTTCTGTGGCGTTTGTTTTGTTCACCGTTGTTGGAGACCATTATGGCTACATTGTTGAAATTAAAGAAACACACTCAGTGCAAACATAGCCACAATCTGGAAATATAAAATGAGGTCACCCTGTGACGCTGCCGACACCGAGGCTCATTTCAGCACCGTGGACAGCGCTATGAAATCACGGCACACATTGACAAATAAACTCATGAGTACAGTCCTCACAGTTTAAGTGAGGACACGCACCGCCGCCGCAGCGCCAAACGCACAGCAGCCGCGGAACCAGCGTCTCAGCAGACGCCATCCCTCCCGTGAAAACGCGGAAACACACTAAACTACAAACAACGCCACATTTCACAAATAATACATGCAACATGTTTACCTTTTTATTGACAGTGCTTCGATTTGACTATTGCATCGCAAGTAGTGATGATGACATCATGTTTTCTTTTTTAAGTTGAATGATTTGTCTGAATACACTGAAAACACTGAACATGTGTTTGTTCCCTTTTCAGGATGAGTTGGAAGCAACCCAAGAGGGGCAGTGGCCCTGGTGGCAGTAGTGAATGAAGATCAGGTTAGTTTACTGGCCTGAGTACAGTCCTCACAGTTTAAGTGAGGACACGCACCGCGGCCGCGGAACCACCAGGCTCCCCAGTTACGAGAGGTACCGCCGCCGCAGCGCACGGCACCGGAACCGCGTACATTCAAGATACATTCTCAACATTAACTTCATAAAAAAATTGCGGTGCGCCCGGCCCCGCCTCGGCCCGGCGCGTGTCGGTCTTCACTTAAGCTGCGCGGCGTGGCGCAGCGCACAGGCGCACCCTCCATATCCGCACAACGGCGCGACGCGCACCGCAGCCGCTGAACCACCAGGCTCCTCAGTTGCGACACGTACCGCAGCCACAGCACACGGCACCGAGATCCCACCTCGGCCCGGCGCGTGTCGGTCCTCACTTAAGCCGCGCGGCGGGGCACACAGTCAGTGCAAACACGACACGTACCGCCGCCGCAGCGCCAAACGCACAGCAGCCGCGGAACCAGCGTCTCAGCAGTCGCCATCCCTGCCGTGAAAACGGGGAAACTCACTAAACTACAAACAACGCCACATTTCACAAATAATACATGCAACATGTTTACCTTTTTATTGACAGTGCTTCTATTTGACTATTGCATCGCAAGTAGTGATGATGACATCATGTTTTCTTTTTTAAGTTGAATGATTTGTCTGAATACACTGAAAACACTGCACATGTGTTTGTTCCCTTTTCAGGATGAGTTGGAAGCAACCCAAGAGGGGCAGTGGCCCTGGTGCAGTAGTGAATGAAGATCAGGTTAGTTTACTGGCCTGAGTACAGTCCTCACAGTTTAAGTGAGGACACGCACCGCGGCCGCGGAACTACCAGGCTCCCCAGTTACGACAGGTACCGCCGCCGCAGCGCACGGCACCGGAACCGCAGCCGTGGAGCGCACAGCAGCCGCGGAGCCCGCGCAAACCGAGATACATTCAAGATACATTCTCAACATTAACTTCATAAAAAAAGTGCGGTGCGCCCGGCCCCGCCTCGGCCCGGCGCGTGTCGGTCTTCACTTAAGCCGCGCGGCGTGGCGCAGCGCACAGGCGCACCCTCCATATCCGCACAACGGCGCGACGCGCACCGCGCACCGCAGCCGCTGAACCACCAGGCTCCTCAGTTGCGACACGTACCGCAGCCACAGCACACGGCACCGAGATCCCACCTCGGCCCGGCGCGTGTCGGTCCTCACTTAAGCCGCGCGGCGGGGCACACAGTCAGCGCAAACACGACACGTACCGCCGCCGCAGCGCCAAACGCACAGCAGCCGCGCAACCAGCGTCTCAGC
This sequence comes from Solea solea, assembly GCF_958295425.1. Taxonomy (NCBI): domain Eukaryota; kingdom Metazoa; phylum Chordata; class Actinopteri; order Pleuronectiformes; family Soleidae; genus Solea; species Solea solea. Next base: position 58,317 of record NW_026704010.1, on the reverse strand, counting down.
AGACGCCATCCCTGCCATGAAAACGCGGAAACACACTAAACTACAAACAACGCCACATTTCACAAATAATACATGCAACATGTTTACCTTTTTATTGACAGTGCTTCTATTTGACTATTGCATCGCAAGTAGTGATGATGACATCATGTTTTCTTTTTTAAGTTGAATGATTTGTCTGAATACACTGAAAACACTGAACATGTGTTTGTTCCCGAGCCTCTCCATATCCACACTCCGGCGCACCGCTGCCGCCGAACCACCAGGCTCCTCAGTTGCGACACGTACCGCAGCCACAGCACACGGCACCGAGATCCCACCTCGGCCCAGCGCGTGTCGGTCCTCAATTAAGCCGCGCGGCGGGGCACACAGTCAGCGCAAACACGACACGTACCGCCGCCGCAGCGCCAAACGCACAGCAGCCGCGGAACCAGCGTCTCAGCAGACGCCATCCCTGCCGTGAAAACGCGGAAACACACTAAACTACAAACAACGCCACATTTCACAAAGAATACATGCAACATGTTTACCTTTTTATTGACAGTGCTTCTATTTGACTATTGCATCGCAAGTAGTGATGATGACATCATGTTTTCTTTTTTAGGTTGAATGATTTGTCTGAATACACTGAAAACACTGAACATGTGTTTGTTCCCTTTTCAGGATGAGTTGGAAGCAACCCAAGAGGGGCAGTGGCCCTGGTGGCAGTAGTGAATGAAGATCAGGTTCCTGCAGGAGTTCCCTTTGAAACTCACCATGTGTCTCTGGTCCTCACAATCAGGTTGTAATGGCTCACACACTGATCTACGCTCTCCATTTGAAGTTGTCAGAAGTAGAATGTAATAATTTGATTTAGTAGAAAGAAAAGAGTCAATTCAACTTAAGTATTAACATTTGTATAAAGAAGATCATTTCAGTTCAGATAAATCCGTTTCACATAAGTGTCACATACTTAGTAGTTTTCATTAACTGAATGGAATTAGTACAATGCACTTTACCCAAGTTACTTTAACAACAAATACTTGAGTTACTTGTACTCAAATCAAATACTTTTGTATGCTTAAATTGTTTGAGTTAATAAACTTAATTGGTTTCCTAAATGGTTAAAGTTGAAGTAACTCATTCCCCGCAGACAAGACACATTCTCAACATTAACTTCATAAAACCAGAGACCATTATGGCTACATTGTTGAAATGAAAGAAACACACTCAGTGCAAACATAGCCACAATCTGGAAATATAAAATGAGGTGGCCCCGTGACCCTGCCGACACCGAGGCTCATTTCATCACCGTGGACAGCGCTATGAAATCACGGCACACATTGACAAATGAACTCATGTGCATGCTCAAGCTACAATACAATTTCAAATGCATTCTTTTCTCTCTTTTTTTAGATACAAGGAAGTGCGGTGCGCCCGGCCCCGCCAGGATCCCACCTCAGCCCGGCGCGCGTCGGTCTTCACTTAAGCCGCGCGGCGTGGCACACAGGCGCACACTCCATATCCACACTCCGGCTCAACGCGCACCGCAGCCACTGAACCACCAGGCTCCTCAGTCACAGCGCACATGTTTTCAATAATAAGCCCCGCCCCAAACATTTCAAGCTTTCACACCTGATTGACTGACCATTGTGCCAATATTTAAACTCCTGTGTTGACAGCCGCACCAGAGGGAGAGGAGATGCTGACAGATCACAGACGTAAGTTTGACGTTACTTTGTTTCCTTGTTTTCTCACTGACTCCAGTCTTCTTCTCATCTCTTGTCTTTAATGAAACCATCACAGTCCCATGTTTGTGTCTCACTCTCTGTTTGCAGCACCAATGCAAACCTGCTACAGTACAAACCTGCTACAAACCCCAGACTGGATTCGGTTTACTGGCGTGAGTACAACAGAAAGTCATCACAACCAGACAGAAACAAACCGCAAACACACTTAACACTTGAATCTAAGTGTAGAGTCGAACGTTAACACTTTAATTTTGATCATATGACATTAAACTAATATTTAATTACCTCATTTATTTTTTTTATAATTTTAATAATGTAAATATTAGCATTTTAGCTCAATAGCTTCCAGGCAATGTGACCCAACGACTCCAAATGAGTGTACAAACATAGTACTAGACTGCCTAGTCAGGACACACCTCTTTATATTCCATTTAAATACTTGATTTACTTTCAATCATTTCTTTAATGCAAATATTAGCATTTTATCTCAATCGCGTCCAGGCCATGTGACCCTAAAGATTCCAAAACAGTGCAGCAACATAGAACTAGACTGCCTAGTCAGGACACACCTCTTTTTATTCCGTTTTAGTACCTCCCATAATTTTTTTTAATCCATTTTTAACGGTAATTCGTTGATGGTCCCTAAATGAGACCACGGTTGTTGAGAGCGATGGGTCGGACTTTGTACAAGCCGTGATCGTGCACCTATCTCGGGGTGGAGAAGGAGGAGGGTGCCGTTGGATCTGGAGCGAATGTCTGTTGAATATCCAACCTGGAACTGATTTCAGCGCGGTACGTTGTCGGAGGTGATCAGCTCCGACCTCTGCGGACGCTCGGTGCTCACAGTGCCCAGGGCAGAGCAGCGCTACCTCGGCCTGTCCTGATGAAATGATCCGCTGGCTCAGACGTCTCACAGATGCTTGGTGTGATCCATAGATTTGTGGTTGACGTGTTACTTTGTTTTTAATGTAAACACTTTGTATATTATTACTAATAATTGATTTTACCTTCGAATTTTAGGTTTATATTAAAGTGGCACGGCCATTGTATATGTATTTGTTAAAATCCCAAGTCTCCTCCTCACCTGCCTCATCACTGGCACACCTACCTGGACCACACCCCTAATCCTATATAACCCGCCCCTTCCGCCCTTTGACCCCCCTATTTTCCCTCCAAACAATCCACGAGAACAAAGGGACACTGGCTGTGAGTTTTATGGACGTTCACTCATTTAATGATTCATTTGGTTGATACTACATCTTGTATGAAGACTTACTTATTGCTTGTGTGTCATTATACTAGATTCCTGAGTTTAATCCTTTGCTAAAGAGAGGGAAGTAAGAGTGGATGTATTATTGATGTTAGTCTAAGACAACCTCATTTCTTATTGTATATTTGATACTTTCTAGATTGTAATATTTCCTTTATCATTTTCATGTAGACAGAATCATCCACCATTACCCCTCATCACCGACTACCGTTTACTTGGAAATAAAATATTGCAACTTGGAAAGCTGCCTGGATCCTGTGTTTAAATGTGCACCCAACATATGATGTTCAGTCAATCACCGCCACTATAGTGTACAGTTCTTTCATATTTGTGTATGTATTTGAATATAAATGTACAATTGTAAGTTCAAATAAATAATACATTAACTGTCAGTTGATGTACTGATATCTATGAGTAGTCTAGTGAAAAACAGACGTAGCACCATCAGTAGCTCTTTGTGTTTTATGTCACAGGTCTCCATCAACATATGCAGCACTCGGGCATGAAGAAACTGTGAATTCAGCTCCTCCTTGCCGAACTAAAAGAGAGACGACCTGCACTCTTTAGTGAAGCTCAAGTGAGTGAAAGAGGATGGTGACACCCACACACTGTCAAAGTCATTGTTGTAGCAATGCCTCATCTGGAAAAGAGTTTTAATATGACAGCGAGGCTCATTTCAGCACCGTGGACAGCGCTATGAAATCACGGCACACATTGACAAATGAACTCATGTGCATGCTCAAGCTACAATACAATTTCAAATGCATTCTTTTCTCTCTTTTTTTAGATACAAGGAAGTGCGGTGCGCCCGGCCCCGCCAGGATCCCACCTCAGCCCGGCGCGTGTCGGTCTTCACTTAAGCCGCGCGGCGTGGCGCACAAACCTACAAACCTGCTACAAACCCCAGACTGGATTCGGTTTACTGGCGTGAGTACAGTCCTCACAGTTTAAGTGAGGACACGCACTTGTATTCTCAGTTTGGTATAAGATGTGAGTACAGTGTAACGCCACATTTCACAACTAATACATGCAACATGTTTACCTTTTTATTGACAGTGCTTCTATTTGACTATTGCATCGCAAGTAGTGATGATGACATCATGTTTTCTTTTTTAAGTTGAATGATTTGTCCGAATACACTGAAAACACTGAACATGTGTTTGTTCCCTTTTCAGGATGAGTTGGAAGCAGCCCAAGAGGGGCAGTGGCCCTGGTGGCAGTAGTGAATGAAGATCAGGTTAGTTTACTGGCCTGAGTACAGTCCTCACAGTTTAAGTGAGGACACGCACCGCGGCCGCGGAACCACAAGGCTCCCCAGTTACGACAGGTACCGCCGCCGCAGCGCACGGCACCGGAACCGCAGCCGCGGAGCGCACGGAGCGCACAGCAGCCACGGAGCCCGCGCAAACCGAGATACATTCAAGATACATTCTCAACATTAACTTCATAAAAAAAGTGCGGTGCGCCCGGCCCCGCCTCGGCCCAGCGCGTGTCGGTCTTCACTTAAGCCGCGCGGCGTGGCGCAGCGCACAGGCGCACCCTCCATATCCGCACAACGGCGCGACGCGCACCGCAGCCGCTGAACCACCAGGCTCCTCAGTTGCCACACGTACCGCAGCCACAGCACACGGCACCGAGATCCCACCTCGGCCCGGCGCGTGTCGGTCCTCACTTAAGCCGCACGGCGGGGCACACAGTCAGCGCAAACACGACACGTACCGCCACCGCAGCGCCAAACGCACAGCAGCCGCGGAATCAGCGTCTCAGCAGACGCCATCCCTGCCGTGAAAACGCGGAAACACACTAAACTACAAACAACGCCACATTTCACAAATAATACATGCAACATGTTTACCTTTTTATTGACAGTGCTTCTATTTGACTATTGCATCGCAAGTAGTGATGATGACATCATGTTTTCTTTTTTAAGTTGAATGATTTGTCTGAATACACTGAAAACACTGAACATGTGTTTGTTCCCGAGCCACTCCATATCCACACTCCGGCGCACCGCTGCCGCTGAACCACCAGGCTCCTCAGTTGCGACACGTACCGCAGCCACAGCACACGGCACCGAGATCCCACCTCGGCCCGGCGCGTGTCGGTCCTCACTTAAGCCGCGCGGCGGGGCACACAGTCAGCGCAAACACGACACGTACCGCGACCGCAGCGCCAAACGCACAGCAGCCGCGGAATCAGCGTCTCAGCAGACGCCATCCCTGCCGTGAAAACGCGGAAACACACTAAACTACAAACAACGCCACATTTCACAAATGATACATGCAACATGTTTACCTTTTTATTGACAGTGCTTCTATTTGACTATTGCATCGCAAGTAGTGATGATGACATCATGTTTTCTTTTTTAAGTTGAATGATTTGTCTGAATACACTGAAAACACTGAACATGTGTTTGTTCCCTTTTCAGGATGAGTTGGAAGCAACCCAAGAGGGGCAGTGGCCCTGGTGGCAGTAGTGAATGAAGATCAGGTTAGTTTACTGGCCTGAGTACAGTCCTCACAGTTTAAGTGAGGACACGCAACGCGGCCGCGGAACCACAAGGCTCCCCAGTTACGACAGGTACCGCCGCCGCAGCGCACGGCACCGGAACCGCAGCCGCGGAGCGCACGGAGCGCACAGCAGCCACGGAGCCCGCGCAAACCGAGATACATTCAAGATACATTCTCAACATTAACTTCATAAAAAAAGTGCGGTGCGCCCGGCCCCGCCTCGGCCAGGCGCGTGTCGGTCTTCACTTAAGCCGCGCGGCGTGGCGCAGCGCACAGGCGCACCCTCCATATCCGCACAACGGCGCGACGCGCACCGCAGCCGCTGAACCACCAGGCTCCTCAGTTGCCACACGTACCGCAGCCACAGCACACGGCACCGAGATCCCACCTCGGCCCGGCGCGTGTCGGTCCTCACTTAAGCCGCGCGGCGGGGCACACAGTCAGTGCAAACACGACACGTACCGCCGCCGCAGCGCCAAACGCACAGCAGCCGCGGAACCAGCGTCTCAGCAGACGCCATCCCTGCCGTGAAAACGCGGAAACACACTAAACTACAAACAACGCCACATTTCACAAATAATACATGCAACATGTTTACCTTTTTATTGACAGTGCTTCTATTTGACTATTGCATCGCAAGTAGTGATGATGACATCATGTTTTCTTTTTTAAGTTGAATGATTTGTCTGAATACACTGAAAACACTGAACATGTGTTTGTTCCCTTTTCAGGATGAGTTGGAAGCAACCCAAGAGGGGCAGTGGCCCTGGTGGCAGTAGTGAATGAAGATCAGGTTAGTTTACTGGCCTGAGTACAGTCCTCACAGTTTAAGTGAGGACACGCACCGCGGCCGCGGAACCACAAGGCTCCCCAGTTACGACAGGTACCGCCGCCGCAGCGCACGGCACCGGAACCGCAGCCGCGGAGCGCACGGAGCGCACAGCAGCCACGGAGCCCGCGCAAACCGAGATACATTCAAGATACATTCTCAACATTAACTTCATAAAAAAAGTGCGGTGCGCCCGGCCCCGCCTCGGCCCGGCGCGTGTCGGTCTTCACTTAAGCCGCGCGGCGTGGCGCAGCGCACAGGCGCACCCTCCATATCCGCACAACGGCGCGTCGCGCACCGCAGCCGCTGAACCACCAGGCTCCTCAGTTGCCACACGTACCGCAGCCACAGCACACGGCACCGAGATCCCACCTCGGCCCGGCGCGTGTCGGTCCTCACTTAAGCCGCGCGGCGGGGCACACAGTCAGCGCAAACACGACACGTACCGCCGCCGCAGCGCCAAACGCACAGCAGCCGCGGAACCAGCGTCTCAGCAGACCCCATCCCTGCCGTGAAAACGCGGAAACACACTAAACTACAAACAACGCCACATTCCACAAATAATACATGCAACATGTTTACCTTTTTATTGACAGTGCTTCTATTTGACTATTGCATCGCAAGTAGTGATGATGACATCATGTTTTCTTTTTTAAGTTGAATGATTTGTCTGAATACACTGAAAACACTGAACATGTGTTTGTTCCCGAGCCACTCCATATCCACACTCCGGCGCACCGCTGCCGCTGAACCACCAGGCTCCTCAGTTGCGACACGTACCGCAGCCACAGCACACGGCACCGAGATCCCACCTCGGCCCGGCGCGTGTCGGTCCTCACTTAAGCCGCGCGGCGGGGCACACAGTCAGCGCAAACACGACACGTACCGCCACCGCAGCGCCAAACGCACAGCAGCCGCGGAATCAGCGTCTCAGCAGACGCCATCCCTGCCGTGAAAACGCGGAAACACACTAAACTACAAACAACGCCACATTTCACAAATGATACATGCAACATGTTTACCTTTTTATTGACAGTGCTTCTATTTGACTATTGCATCGCAAGTAGTGATGATGACATCATGTTTTCTTTTTTAAGTTGAATGATTTGTCTGAATACACTGAAAACACTGAACATGTGTTTGTTCCCTTTTCAGGATGAGTTGGAAGCAACCCAAGAGGGGCAGTGGCCCTGGTGGCAGTAGTGAATGAAGATCAGGTTAGTTTACTGGCCTGAGTACAGTCCTCACAGTTTAAGTGAGGACACGCACCGCGGCCGCGGAACCACAAGGCTCCCCAGTTACGACAGGTACCGCCGCCGCAGCGCACGGCACCGGAACCGCAGCCGCGGAGCGCACGGAGCGCACAGCAGCCACGGAGCCCGCGCAAACCGAGATACATTCAAGATACATTCTCAACATTAACTTCATAAAAAAAGTGCGGTGCGCCCGGCCCCGCCTCGGCCCGGCGCGTGTCGGTCTTCACTTAAGCCGCGCGGCGTGGCGCAGCGCACAGGCGCACCCTCCATATCCGCACAACGGCGCGTCGCGCACCGCAGCCGCTGAACCACCAGGCTCCTCAGTTGCCACACGTACCGCAGCCACAGCACACGGCACCGAGATCCCACCTCGGCCCGGCGCGTGTCGGTCCTCACTTAAGCCGCGCGGCGGGGCACACAGTCAGCGCAAACACGACACGTACCGCCGCCGCAGCGCCAAACGCACAGCAGCCGCGGAACCAGCGTCTCAGCAGACCCCATCCCTGCCGTGAAAACGCGGAAACACACTAAACTACAAACAACGCCACATTCCACAAATAATACATGCAACATGTTTACCTTTTTATTGACAGTGCTTCTATTTGACTATTGCATCGCAAGTAGTGATGATGACATCATGTTTTCTTTTTTAAGTTGAATGATTTGTCTGAATACACTGAAAACACTGAACATGTGTTTGTTCCCTTTTCAGGATGAGTTGGAAGCAACCCAAGAGGGGCAGTGGCCCTGGTGGCAGTAGTGAATGAAGATCAGGTTAGTTTACTGGCCTGAGTACAGTCCTCACAGTTTAAGTGAGGACACGCACCGCGGCCGCGGAACCACAAGGCTCCCCAGTTACGACAGGTACCGCCGCCGCAGCGCACGGCACCGGAACCGCAGCCGCGGAGCGCACGGAGCGCACAGCAGCCACGGAGCCCGCGCAAACCGAGATACATTCAAGATACATTCTCAACATTAACTTCATAAAAAAAGTGCGGTGCGCCCGGCCCCGCCTCGGCCAGGCGCGTGTCGGTCTTCACTTAAGCCGCGCGGCGTGGCGCAGCGCACAGGCGCACCCTCCATATCCGCACAACGGCGCGACGCGCACCGCAGCCGCTGAACCACCAGGCTCCTCAGTTGCCACACGTACCGCAGCCACAGCACACGGCACCGAGATCCCACCTCGGCCCGGCACGTGTCGGTCCTCACTTAAGCCGCGCGGCGGGGCACACAGTCAGTGCAAACACGACACGTACCGCCGCCGCAGCGCCAAACGCACAGCAGCCGCGGAACCAGCGTCTCAGCAGACGCCATCCCTGCCGTGAAAACGCGGAAACACACTAAACTACAAACAACGCCACATTTCACAAATAATACATGCAACATGTTTACCTTTTTATTGACAGTGCTTCTATTTGACTATTGCATCGCAAGTAGTGATGATGACATCATGTTTTCTTTTTTAAGTTGAATGATTTGTCTGAATACACTGAAAACACTGAACATGTGTTTGTTCCCGAGCCACTCCATATCCACACTCCGGCGCACCGCTGCCGCTGAACCACCAGGCTCCTCAGTTGCGACACGTACCGCAGCCACAGCACACGGCACCGAGATCCCACCTCGGCCCGGCGCGTGTCGGTCCTCACTTAAGCCGCGCGGCGGGGCACACAGTCAGCGCAAACACGACACGTACCGCCACCGCAGCGCCAAACGCACAGCAGCCGCGGAATCAGCGTCTCAGCAGACGCCATCCCTGCCGTGAAAACGCGGAAACACACTAAACTACAAACAACGCCACATTTCACAAATGATACATGCAACATGTTTACCTTTTTATTGACAGTGCTTCTATTTGACTATTGCATCGCAAGTAGTGATGATGACATCATGTTTTCTTTTTTAAGTTGAATGATTTGTCTGAATACACTGAAAACACTGAACATGTGTTTGTTCCCTTTTCAGGATGAGTTGGAAGCAACCCAAGAGGGGCAGTGGCCCTGGTGGCAGTAGTGAATGAAGATCAGGTTAGTTTACTGGCCTGAGTACAGTCCTCACAGTTTAAGTGAGGACACGCACCGCGGCCGCGGAACCACAAGGCTCCCCAGTTACGACAGGTACCGCCGCCGCAGCGCACGGCACCGGAACCGCAGCCGCGGAGCGCACAGCAGCCACGGAGCCCGCGCAAACCGAGATACATTCAAGATACATTCTCAACATTAACTTCATAAAAAAAGTGCGGTGCGCCCGGCCCCGCCTCGGCCCGGCGCGTGTCGGTCTTCACTTAAGCCGCGCGGCGTGGCGCAGCGCACAGGCGCACCCTCCATATCCGCACAACGGCGCGACGCGCACCGCAGCCGCTGTCGGTCCTCACTTAAGCCGCGCGGCGGGGCACACAGTCAGCGCAAACACGACACGTACCGCCGCCGCAGCGCCAAACGCACAGCAGCCGCGGAACCAGCGTCTCAGCAGACGCCATCCCTGCCGTGAAAACGCACATTTAGTAGAAAGAAAAGAGTCAATTCAACTTAAGTATTAACATTTGTATAAAGAAGATCATTTCAGTTCAGATAAATCCGTTTCACATAAGTGTCACATACTTAGTAGTTTTCATTAACTGAATGGAATTAGTACAATGCACTTTACCCAAGTTACTTTAACAACAAATACTTGAGTTACTTGTACTCAAATCAAATACTTTTGTATGCTTAAATTGTTTGAGTTAATAAACTTAATTGGTTTCCTAAATGGTTAAAGTTGAAGTAACTCATTCCCCGCAGACAAGATACATTCTCAACATTAACTTCATAAAACCAGAGACCATTATGGCTACATTGTTGAAATGAAAGAAACACACTCAGTGCAAACATAGCCACAATCTGGAAATATAAAATGAGGTGGCCCCGTGACGCTGCCGACACCGAGGCTCATTTCATCACCGTGGACAGCGCTATGAAATCACGGCACACATTGACAAATGAACTCATGTGCATGCTCAAGCTACAATACAATTTCAAATGCATTCTTTTCTTTTTTTCTTTAGATACAAGGAAGTGCGGTGCGCCCGGCCCCGCCAGGATCCCACCTCAGCCCGGCGCGTGTCGGTCTTCACTTAAGCCGCGCGGCGTGGCGCGGCACACAGGCGCACACTCCATATCCACACTCCGGCTCAACGCGCACCGCAGCCACTGAACCACCAGGCTCCTCAGTCACAGCGCACATGTTTTCAATAATAAGCCCCGCCCCAAACATTTCAAGCTTTCACACCTGATTGGCTGACCATTGTGCCAATATTTAAACTCCTGTGTTGACAGCCGCACCAGAGGGAGAGGAGATGCTGACAGATCACAGACGTAAGTTTGACGTTACTTTGTTTCCTTGTTTTCTCACTGACTCCAGTCTTCTTCTCATCTCTTGTCTTTAATGAAACCATCACAGTCCCATGTTTGTGTCTCACTCTCTGTTTGCAGCACCAATGCAAACCTGCTACAGTACAAACCTGCTACAAACCCCAGACTGGATTCGGTTTACTGGCGTGAGTACAACAGAAAGTCATCACAACCAGACAGAAACAAACCGCAAACACACTTAACACTTGAATCTAAGTGTAGAGTCGAACGTTAACACTTTAATTTTGATCATATGACATTAAACTAATATTTAATTACCTCATTTATTTTTTTTATAATTTTAATAATGTAAATATTAGCATTTTAGCTCAATAGCTTCCAGGCAATGTGACCCAAAGACTCCAAGTGAGTGTACAAACATAGTACTAGACTGCCTAGTCAGGACACACCTCTTTATATTCCATTTAAATACTTGATTTACTTTCAATCATTTCTTTAATGCAAATATTAGCATTTTATCTCAATCGCGTCCAGGCCATGTGACCCTAAAGATTCCAAAACAGTGCAGCAACATAGAACTAGACTGCCTAGTCAGGACACACCTCTTTTTATTCCATTTTAGTACCTCCCATAATTTTTTTTAATCCATTTTTAACGGTAATTCGTTGATGGTCCCTAAATGAGACCACGGTTGTTGAGAGCGATGGGTCGGACTTTGTACAAGCCGTGATCGTGCACCTATCTCGGGGTGGAGAAGGAGGAGGGTGCCGTTGGATCTGGAGCGAATGTCTGTTGAATATCCAACCTGGAACTGATTTCAGCGCGGTACGTTGTCGGAGGTGATCAGCTCCGCCTCTGCGGACACTCGGTGCTCACAGTGCCCAGGGCAGAGCAGCGTTACCTCGGCCTGTCCTGATGAAATGATCCTCTGGCTCAGACGTCTCTCAGATGCTTGGTGTGATCCATAGATTTGTGGTTGACATGTTACTTTGTTTTTAATGTAAACACTTTGTATATTATTACTAATAATTGATTTTACCTTCGAATTTTAGGTTTATATTAAAGTGGCACGGCCATTGTATATGTATTTGTTAAAATCCCAAGTCTCCTCCTCACCTGCCTCATCACTGGCCCACCTACCTGGACCACACCCCTAATCCTATATAACCCGCCCCTTCCGCCCTTTGATTCAAGATTCAAGATTCAAGATTCTTTTATTGTCATTATGCAAGCATAACAAAATTTCCTCCCGAGACTCTCAGCAAACATTGAAATACGAATGAACAAAACAGAAAACAAGAAAGGTTATTGCAGGTGAAATGTGCAAAAAGTGAACAGTGCAGGGAAATGTATGTACAGGGGGAAAAAGGGGCAGTTGTATTATAAATATAAATATAAAGTGCAGAACTTAGTGCCAGACCTGTGTCATCCACTACAGAGGGGGGAGGGGGGGGAGGGGGTTATTGATTTCACAGCCCTGGGGAAGAAGCTGTCCCTGAGTCTTTTGGTGGAGGATCTGATGATCCTGTACCGTTTTCCTGATGGAAGTGGTGCAAAAAGAGCGTTGCCTGGGTGGGTGGGGTCTGTTGCTATCCGTCTGGCCCTCCTCTGGAGTCGTGCGGTGTAAACAGAATCCAGATCAGGTAGACGGCGGCCCACAATCCCCTGTGCAGTTCTCACCACCCGGGCTAAGTCCTTCCTGTTTTGTGACGTGCAGCTGCCGTACCACACCGTCACACTGAGACACAGGATGCTCTCTATCGTGGCTCTGTAAAAGTTTGTGAGCAGCTGAGGAGAGAGTCCAGTCCTCTTCAGCTTCCTGAGGAAGAAGAGCCTTTGTTGAGCCTTCTTCACCAGGTGCGAAGTGTTCACACTCCATGAGAGGTCAGAGGAAATGTGGATTCCCAGGAACTTGATGTTGTCTACACGCTCCACTCCCTCTCCTTGTATGCAGAGTGGAGCGTGTTCAGTCTTCCTGGACCTCCTGTAGTCTACTATGACCTCCTTTGTTTTGGTGGTGTTCAGGATGAGGTTGTTCCTGGAGCACCATTGTGTGATGTGGTGGACCTCTTCTCTGTAGTGGGTCTCATCATTGTTGGATATGAGACCCACCACGGTGGTGTCGTCCGCAAACTTTACAACCATGTTTGTGGGATGGATGGCAGAGCACTCCTGTGTGAAGAGAGTGAAGAGGGCTGGGCTGAGCACACAACCCTGTGGCGTTCCGGTGTTGAGGACCAGCGGTGCAGAGGTGGACCCCCGTATCCTAACCACCTGGGGTCTGTTGGTGAGGAAGTCGCTGATCCAGGAGCAGAGCGATGGTGCCAAACCCAGATTGTGCAGTTTAAGCGCCAACACGTCCGGGAGAACGGTGTTAAACGCTGAACTAAAGTCCACAAACAGCATCCTGACGTAAGTGTTTGGATGCTGCAGGTGAGTCAGGGTCGTGTGAAGTGCTAATGAGACAGCATCCTCCGTAGAGCGGTTCTCCCTGTAGGCGAACTGCAGACTGTCCAGGCCCGCAGGGATGGCGTCTTTGATGTACTTCAGGAGGATCCGCTCGAAGCACTTCATTATGACTGGGGTCAGGGCGACAGGACGGAAGTCATTGAGACAGGTGACAGTGGATTTTTTGGGCACAGGCACAATGATGGAGGACTTCAGGCAGACAGGGACTGAGGAGAGCTGCAGCGACATGTTGAAAATGTCCAGAAAAACTGCTGCTAGCTGATCCGCACATGACTTGACTTCAGTGTCCGACCTGACACCTTATCTGGGCCTGCCGCCTTGTTGGTGTTGATCCTCCTCAGGGTGGACGTCACCTGGTGCAGCTGCAGGGTGAGAGGCTGGTGCTGCACCTCTGGCTGAGGAAGATGTACAGTCCTTCTGCTCGGAGAGTCGAAGCGTGCGAAGAAGCTGTTTAAAGTGTCAGGCAGAGTGGGGTCGTGGCTGGCCTGCTGCTCACTACGCTTGTAGTCAGTGAGGGTCTTGATGCCTTTCCACATGTTGCGGGTGTTGTTGTCGCGGAAGTGTTCCTCGATGCGTTGCCTGTACCGATGTTTCGCCAGCTGGATGCCCTTCTTCAATTCTTTTCGGGCCCTGCTATAAGCCAGTTTGTCTCCTACTCTGTAGGCTGCATCCCGGGCTTTTAGCAGGGACCGCACTGTGCCGTCCACCCATGGCTTCTGGTTGGGAAAAACCGTGATTGTTTTTGTGGGTAGAACAGCGTCGGTGCAGAAGTGAATGTAGGACAGCACAGATGACGTGTAATCCTCTAGGTTTGCATCCCTTTTGAACACCTCCCAGTCTGTCTGTTCAAAGCAGTCCTGTAAGGCTGCAGAGGCCTCCTCAGTCCAAACCTGGATGGTCTTGGTGGTGGGTTTGGACCTGCAGATCAGAGGTCTGTAGGCAGGAATCAGCTCCACAGAAATATGGTCTGACATGCCAAAGTGAGGTGCTGCTGCAGCCTTGTATGCCCCTTTGATGTTACAGTACAGTTGATCCAGTGTGTTATTGTCTCTTGTTGGAAACTTGATGAATTTGTGGAATTTGGGGAAGACAGCCTTTAGTTCCACATGGTTAAAGTCCCCAGCCACTATCACAGCCGCTTCTGGATTCGCGTTCATTTGGCCGCTGATGAGGCAGTACAGCTCCTCCAGTGCTAGCTTAGCATTAGCTCGCGGTGGAATGTACACGGCTACGATAACAACAGAGCTGAGTTCTCTCACCAGTTTGAACGGTCTGCACTTCACTGCCAGATATTCCAGGTCGGGGGAGCAGAGTGTTGAGATGACATTCGTAGCTGTACACCAGGAGTCGTGGATGTACAGCGCCAAACCTCCGCCTTTGGACTTGTCTGAAGCTGCAGTCCTGTCGGCTCGGAACAAAGAGCGGCCGGCTAGCTCCACCGCCGCGTCGGGGATGTTGTTGTCCAGCCAGGTTTCGGTGAAAATTGCCACACAGCTGTCCATCCGACGTGAGACGATCCTCAGCTGAATTTCGTCCAGTTTGTTGGCGAGTGACCTGACGTTGGCGAGGAGGACACTGGGCAAAGCCGGTCTGTGTGGGTTAGCTTGTAGCCTAGCACGCAGCCCGCTCCGCTTACCCCGCTTTCGTTTCCGTAGCCTCCGCCGTCTCCTTGGCCACAGAGGGGGGATGGTGGGAGCCTCTATGGTCCGCTGCAGCTCCGGTGGAATAAAGTTCAGTTTTGTGGGTGAAAAAGGTCCCCAGATCTTCCCTAGGTCCCATATTTCAGCCCTTCCATATTGTATTATGGCGGATGTGGGTGAAAACACGAACAGAAACACGTAAAACACAAATGTAAACATAAACAGCTGAGAGCCCCGAGCGGCTGCGTGTGCACGCGCCGCCGCCATTCTTTTGACCCCCCTATTTTCCCTCCAAACAATCCACGAGAACAAAGGGACACTGGCTGTGAGTTTTATGGACGTTCACTCATTTAATGATTCATTTGGTTGATACTACATCTTGTATGAAGACTTACTTATTGCTTGTGTGTCATTATACTAGATTCCTGAGTTTAATCCTTTGCTAAAGAGAGGAAAGTAAGAGTGGATGTATTATTGATGTTAGTCTAAGACAACCTCATTTCTTATTGTATATTTGATACTTTCTAGATTGTAATATTTCCTTTATCATTTTCATATAGACAGAATCATCCACCATTACCCCTCATCACCGACTACCGTTTACTTGGAAATAAAATATTGCAACTTGGAAAGCTGCCTGGATCCTGTGTTTAAATGTGCACCCAACATATGATGTTCAGTCAATCACCGCCACTATAGTGTACAGTTCTTTCATATTTGTGTATGTATTTGAATATAAATGTACAATTGTAAGTTCAAATAAATAATACATTAACTGTCAGTTGATGTACTGATATCTATGAGTAGTCTAGTGAAAAACAGACGTAGCACCATCAGTAGCTCTTTGTGTTTTATGTCACAGGTCTCCATCAACATATGCAGCACTCGGGCATGAAGAAACTGTGAATTCAGCTCCTCCTTGCCGAACTAAAAGAGAGACGACCTGCACTCTTTAGTGAAGCTCAAGTGAGTGAAAGAGGATGGTGACACCCACACACTGTCAAAGTCATTGTTGTAGCAATGCCTCATCTGGAAAAGAGTTTTAATATGACAGCGAGGCTCATTTCAGCACCGTGGACAGCGCTATGAAATCACGGCACACATTGACAAATAAAATCATGCGCATGCTCAAGCTACAATACAATTTCAAATGCATTCTTTTCTTTTTATTAAGATACAAGGAAGTGCGGTGCGGCCCGGCGCGTGTCGGTCTTCACTTAAGCCGCGGCGCACCCTCCATATCCACACTCCGGCCTGCCGAGATCCCACCTCGGCCTGGCGCGTGTCGGTCTTCACTTAAGTCGCGCGGCGTGGCGCACAAACCTACAAACCTGCTACAAACCCCAGACTGGATTCGGTTTACTGGCGTGAGTACAGTCCTCACAGTTTAAGTGAGGACACGCACTTGTATTCTCAGTTTGGTATAAGATGTGAGTACAGTGTAACGCCACATTTCACAACTAATACATGCAACATGTTTACCTTTTTATTGACAGTGCTTCTATTTGACTATTGCATCGCAAGTAGTGATGATGACATCATGTTTTCTTTTTTAAGTTGAATGATTTGTCTGAATACACTGAAAACACTGAACATGTGTTTGTTCCCTTTTCAGGATGAGTTGGAAGCAGCCCCAAGAGGGGCAGTGGCCCTGGTGGCAGTAGTGAATGAAGATCAGGTTCCTGCAGGAGTTCCCTTTGAAACTCACCATGTGTCTCTGGTCCTCACAATCAGGTTGTAATGGCTCACACACTGATCTACGCTCTCCATTTGAAGTTGTCAGAAGTAGAATGTAATAATTTGATTTAGTAGAAAGAAAAGAGTCAATTCAACTTAAGTATTAACATTTGTATAAAGAAGATCATTTCAGTTCAGATAAATCCGTTTCACATAAGTGTCACATACTTAGTAGTTTTCATTAACTGAATGGAATTAGTACAATGCACTTTACCCAAGTTACTTTAACAACAAATACTTGAGTTACTTGTACTCAAATCAAATACTTTTGTATGCTTAAATTGTTTGAGTTAATAAACTTAATTGGTTTCCTAAATGGTTAAAGTTGAAGTAACTCATTCCCCGCAGACAAGATACATTCTCAACATTAACTTCATAAAACCAGAGACCATTATGGCTACATTGTTGAAATGAAAGAAACACACTCAGTGCAAACATAGCCACAATCTGGAAATATAAAATGAGGTGGCCCCGTGACCCTGCCGACACCGAGGCTCATTTCATCACCGTGGACAGCGCTATGAAATCACGGCACACATTGACAAATGAACTCATGTGCATGCTCAAGCTACAATACAATTTCAAATGCATTCTTTTCTTCTTTTTTTTTAGATACAAGGAAGTGCGGTGCGCCCGGCCCCGCCAGGATCCCACCTCAGCCCGGCGCGTGTCGGTCTTCACTTAAGCCGCGCGGCGTGGCGCGGCACACAGGCGCACACTCCATATCCACACTCCGGCTCAACGCGCACCGCAGCCACTGAACCACCAGGCTCCTCAGTCACAGCGCACATGTTTTCAATAATAAGCCCCGCCCCAAACATTTCAAGCTTTCACACCTGATTGGCTGACCATTGTGCCAATATTTAAACTCCTGTGTTGACAGCCGCACCAGAGGGACAGATCACAGATGTAAGTTTGACGTTACTTTGTTTCCTTGTTTATTCACTGACATCAGTCTTCTTCTCATCTCTTGTCTTTAATGAAACGATCACAGTCACCTGTTTGTGTCTCACTCTCTGTTTGCAGCATCAACGCAAACCTGCTACAAAACCCGGACTGGTATTCATGGACGGACTGAACTGGATTCGGTTTGATGGTGTGAGTACAACAGAAACTCATCACAACCAAACAGAAACAAACACACTTAACACTTAATTGTAAGTGTACACTCAAACTTTAACACTTTTTTTTATCATATGACATTTAAACTAATATTTAAATAAACATTTAGTTTGGAATGAGTATCAAGTAAAACCTGAAGTGGAGCTCCACTGAATATTATTATTATTATTATTATTATTATTATTATTATTATTATTGTTACTAAGTGATGACGAAAAAAACCCAGGTCAGTATTTTGTAACCTAAGAAAACCAATGTGATGTAAGTAATTATTGAAAAGGCTATTTATTAATTTAAATAATTAATGACACTTAAGTCGTTATTTAATGGTGTATTTATTAATATAAATCATCTAAAAAGGCTTGGGTTTCTAGTAACTAACTGGTGCTAACTAACTCAGCAGCCAGGAGTCACACTGTGAGTGGCTAATTGGAAGAATCAGTAGAGGAGAGGAAAGTAGAGGAAACCAGGTGCATGTACAGTGAATTTGGTCAATATTGCTTCTTGCAATAAAGAGTTACAGGGTGCTGTCACATTTCGGCAGGGCCTGCCGAGAAGTGACTGCACCCTGTAACTCTGGATTGTTAGGGCTTACATTCTCTATCTTTTCAGCATTAGCAGTCGAGGAAAACAGGTGCATGTACAATGAATTTGGTCAGTATCGCTCCTTCAAACAACGACTTATAGGGTGTACCCTGTATACAGTATTATATCTACCAGTAGACCTACGCTCACTACCTCTTAACCGATGCGCGTTCCCGTCGGAGGCAGTCATTTTTCGGCAAGGTTCAATGTGTTGTGCCTTCAGATGGTGTTCTGCACATTTTGGTTGCGCTGATTTGAGTTCCTTTTGCTTTCTTAGCATGGCCTTTCTGCTGATCTTTGACCTCAACATGGCATCACTGGATATTTTCTGTTTGTCACACCGTGGTTGTGCAAGCAGTTTGTAAAAATACTACCAGTAACCATGCCACATTAAAAGCTCCTTGAATCACCTTTCTTCCTAATGCTGATAGTCTGTTTGAACTTGATTTGGGCGTCCTGATCATGTCTACCTGCCTAAATGCAATGACTTACTGCCATGTGATTGGCTCCTTCAATCAGTGTGTTCATAAACAGAAAATGTGTACCTAATAAATTGGCAGATGTGTGTTTAAATCCAACCAGGAAGGAATATAGAAAGCAGTTTATAGTAGACATGTAGTTTTTCCTCTGCAGTTATAGGTGGGTGGAGTTTGCACTGCAGCTTCTGTGGCGTTTGTTTTGTTCACCGTTGTTGGAGACCATTATGGCTACATTGTTGAAATTAAAGAAACACACTCAGTGCAAACATAGCCACAATCTGGAAATATAAAATGAGGTCACCCTGTGACGCTGCCGACACCGAGGCTCATTTCAGCACCGTGGACAGCGCTATGAAATCACGGCACACATTGACAAATAAACTCATGAGTACAGTCCTCACAGTTTAAGTGAGGACACGCACCGCGGCCGCGGAACCACAAGGCTCCCCAGTTACGACAGGTACCGCCGCCGCAGCGCACGGCACCGGAACCGCAGCCGCGGAGCGCACGGAGCGCACAGCAGCCACGGAGCCCGCGCAAACCGAGATACATTCAAGATACATTCTCAACATTAACTTCATAAAAAAAGTGCGGTGCGCCCGGCCCCGCCTCGGCCCGGCGCGTGTCGGTCTTCACTTAAGCCGCGCGGCGTGGCGCAGCGCACAGGCGCACCCTCCATATCCGCACAACGGCGCGACGCGCACCGCAGCCGCTGAACCACCAGGCTCCTCAGTTGCCACACGTACCGCAGCCACAGCACACGGCACCGAGATCCCACCTCGGCCCGGCGCGTGTCGGTCCTCACTTAAGCCGCGCGGCGGGGCACACAGTCAGCGCAAACACGACACGTACCGCCGCCGCAGCGCCAAACGCACAGCAGCCGCGGAACCAGCGTCTCAGCAGACGCCATCCCTGCCGTGAAAACGCGGAAACACACTAAACTACAAACAACGCCACATTCCACAAATAATACATGCAACATGTTTACCTTTTTATTGACAGTGCTTCTATTTGACTATTGCATCGCAAGTAGTGATGATGACATCATGTTTTCTTTTTTAAGTTGAATGATTTGTCTGAATACACTGAAAACACTGAACATGTGTTTGTTCCCGAGCCACTCCATATCCACACTCCGGCGCACCGCTGCCGCTGAACCACCAGGCTCCTCAGTTGCGACACGTACCGCAGCCACAGCACACGGCACCGAGATCCCACCTCGGCCCGGCGCGTGTCGGTCCTCACTTAAGCCGCGCGGCGGGGCACACAGTCAGCGCAAACACGACACGTACCGCCACCGCAGCGCCAAACGCACAGCAGCCGCGGAATCAGCGTCTCAGCAGACGCCATCCCTGCCGTGAAAACGCGGAAACACACTAAACTACAAACAACGCCACATTTCACAAATAATACATGCAACATGTTTACCTTTTTATTGACAGTGCTTCTATTTGACTATTGCATCGCAAGTAGTGATGATGACATCATGTTTTCTTTTTTAAGTTGAATGATTTGTCTGAATACACTGAAAACACTGAACATGTGTTTGTTCCCTTTTCAGGATGAGTTGGAAGCAACCCAAGAGGGGCAGTGGCCCTGGTGGCAGTAGTGAATGAAGATCAGGTTAGTTTACTGGCCTGAGTACAGTCCTCACAGTTTAAGTGAGGACACGCACCGCGGCCGCGGAACCACAAGGCTCCCCAGTTACGACAGGTACCGCCGCCGCAGCGCACGGCACCGGAACCGCAGCCGCGGAGCGCACGGAGCGCACAGCAGCCACGGAGCCCGCGCAAACCGAGATACATTCAAGATACATTCTCAACATTAACTTCATAAAAAAAGTGCGGTGCGCCCGGCCCCGCCTCGGCCCGGCGCGTGTCGGTCTTCACTTAAGCCGCGCGGCGTGGCGCAGCGCACAGGCGCACCCTCCATATCCGCACAACGGCGCGACGCGCACCGCAGCCGCTGAACCACCAGGCTCCTCAGTTGCCACACGTACCGCAGCCACAGCACACGGCACCGAGATCCCACCTCGGCCCGGCGCGTGTCGGTCCTCACTTAAGCCGCGCGGCGGGGCACACAGTCAGCGCAAACACGACACGTACCGCCGCCGCAGCGCCAAACGCACAGCAGCCGCGGAACCAGCGTCTCAGCAGACGCCATCCCTGCCGTGAAAACGCGGAAACACACTAAACTACAAACAACGCCACATTCCACAAATAATACATGCAACATGTTTACCTTTTTATTGACAGTGCTTCTATTTGACTATTGCATCGCAAGTAGTGATGATGACATCATGTTTTCTTTTTTAAGTTGAATGATTTGTCTGAATACACTGAAAACACTGAACATGTGTTTGTTCCCGAGCCACTCCATATCCACACTCCGGCGCACCGCTGCCGCTGAACCACCAGGCTCCTCAGTTGCGACACGTACCGCAGCCACAGCACACGGCACCGAGATCCCACCTCGGCCCGGCGCGTGTCGGTCCTCACTTAAGCCGCGCGGCGGGGCACACAGTCAGCGCAAACACGACACGTACCGCCACCGCAGCGCCAAACGCACAGCAGCCGCGGAATCAGCGTCTCAGCAGACGCCATCCCTGCCGTGAAAACGCGGAAACACACTAAACTACAAACAACGCCACATTTCACAAATAATACATGCAACATGTTTACCTTTTTATTGACAGTGCTTCTATTTGACTATTGCATCGCAAGTAGTGATGATGACATCATGTTTTCTTTTTTAAGTTGAATGATTTGTCTGAATACACTGAAAACACTGAACATGTGTTTGTTCCCTTTTCAGGATGAGTTGGAAGCAACCCAAGAGGGGCAGTGGCCCTGGTGGCAGTAGTGAATGAAGATCAGGTTAGTTTACTGGCCTGAGTACAGTCCTCACAGTTTAAGTGAGGACACGCACCGCGGCCGCGGAACCACAAGGCTCCCCAGTTACGACAGGTACCGCCGCCGCAGCGCACGGCACCGGAACCGCAGCCGCGGAGCGCACGGAGCGCACAGCAGCCACGGAGCCCGCGCAAACCGAGATACATTCAAGATACATTCTCAACATTAACTTCATAAAAAAGTGCGGTGCGCCCGGCCCCGCCTCGGCCCGGCGCGTGTCGGTCTTCACTTAAGCCGCGCGGCGTGGCGCAGCGCACAGGAAATAAAATATTGCAACTTGGAAAGCTGCCTGGATCCTGTGTTTAAATGTGCACCCAACATATGATGTTCAGTCAATCACCGCCACTATAGTGTACAGTTCTTTCATATTTGTGTATGTATTTGAATATAAATGTACAATTGTAAGTTCAAATAAATAATACATTAACTGTCAGTTGATGTACTGATATCTATGAGTAGTCTAGTGAAAAACAGACGTAGCACCATCAGTAGCTCTTTGTGTTTTATGTCACAGGTCTCCATCAACATATGCAGCACTCGGGCATGAAGAAACTGTGAATTCAGCTCCTCCTTGCCGAACTAAAAGAGAGACGACCTGCACTCTTTAGTGAAGCTCAAGTGAGTGAAAGAGGATGGTGACACCCACACACTGTCAAAGTCATTGTTGTAGCAATGCCTCATCTGGAAAAGAGTTTTAATATGACAGCGAGGCTCATTTCAGCACCGTGGACAGCGCTATGAAATCACGGCACACATTGACAAATAAAATCATGCGCATGCTCAAGCTACAATACAATTTCAAATGCATTCTTTTCTTTTTTTTAAGATACAAGGAAGTGCGGTGCGGCCCGGCGCGTGTCGGTCTTCACTTAAGCCGCGGCGCACCCTCCATATCCACACTCCGGCCTGCCGAGATCCCACCTCGGCCTGGCGCGTGTCGGTCTTCACTTAAGTCGCGCGGCGTGGCGCACAAACCTACAAACCTGCTACAAACCCCAGACTGGATTCGGTTTACTGGCGTGAGTACAGTCCTCACAGTTTAAGTGAGGACACGCACTTGTATTCTCAGTTTGGTATAAGATGTGAGTACAGTGTAACGCCACATTTCACAACTAATACATGCAACATGTTTACCTTTTTATTGACAGTGCTTCTATTTGACTATTGCATCGCAAGTAGTGATGATGACATCATGTTTTCTTTTTTAAGTTGAATGATTTGTCTGAATACACTGAAAACACTGAACATGTGTTTGTTCCCTTTTCAGGATGAGTTGGAAGCAGCCCCAAGAGGGGCAGTGGCCCTGGTGGCAGTAGTGAATGAAGATCAGGTTCCTGCAGGAGTTCCCTTTGAAACTCACCATGTGTCTCTGGTCCTCACAATCAGGTTGTAATGGCTCACACACTGATCTACGCTCTCCATTTGAAGTTGTCAGAAGTAGAATGTAATAATTTGATTTAGTAGAAAGAAAAGAGTCCATTCAACTTAAGTATTAACATTTGTATAAAGAAGATCATTTCAGTTCAGATAAATCCGTTTCACATAAGTGTCACATACTTAGTAGTTTTCATTAACTGAATGGAATTAGTACAATGCACTTTACCCAAGTTACTTTAACAACAAATACTTGAGTTACTTGTACTCAAATCAAATACTTTTGTATGCTTAAATTGTTTGAGTTAATAAACTTAATTGGTTTCCTAAATGGTTAAAGTTGAAGTAACTCATTCCCCGCAGACAAGATACATTCTCAACATTAACTTCATAAAACCAGAGACCATTATGGCTACATTGTTGAAATGAAAGAAACACACTCAGTGCAAACATAGCCACAATCTGGAAATATAAAATGAGGTGGCCCCGTGACGCTGCCGACACCGAGGCTCATTTCATCACCGTGGACAGCGCTATGAAATCACGGCACACATTGACAAATGAACTCATGTGCATGCTCAAGCTACAATACAATTTCAAATGCATTCTTTTCTTTTTTTCTTTAGATACAAGGAAGTGCGGTGCGCCCGGCCCCGCCAGGATCCCACCTCAGCCCGGCGCGTGTCGGTCTTCACTTAAGCCGCGCGGCGTGGCGCGGCACACAGGCGCACACTCCATATCCACACTCCGGCTCAACGCGCACCGCAGCCACTGAACCACCAGGCTCCTCAGTCACAGCGCACATGTTTTCAATAATAAGCCCCGCCCCAAACATTTCAAGCTTTCACACCTGATTGGCTGACCATTGTGCCAATATTTAAACTCCTGTGTTGACAGCCGCACCAGAGGGAGAGGAGATGCTGACAGATCACAGACGTAAGTTTGACGTTACTTTGTTTCCTTGTTTTCTCACTGACTCCAGTCTTCTTCTCATCTCTTGTCTTTAATGAAACCATCACAGTCCCATGTTTGTGTCTCACTCTCTGTTTGCAGCACCAATGCAAACCTGCTACAGTACAAACCTGCTACAAACCCCAGACTGGATTCGGTTTACTGGCGTGAGTACAACAGAAAGTCATCACAACCAGACAGAAACAAACCGCAAACACACTTAACACTTGAATCTAAGTGTAGAGTCGAACGTTAACACTTTAATTTTGATCATATGACATTAAACTAATATTTAATTACCTCATTTATTTTTTTTATAATTTTAATAACGTAAATATTAGCATTTTAGCTCAATAGCTTCCAGGCAATGTGACCCAAAGACTCCAAATGAGTGTACAAACATAGTACTAGACTGCCTAGTCAGGACACACCTCTTTATATTCCATTTAAATACTTGATTTACTTTCAATCATTTCTTTAATGCAAATATTAGCATTTTATCTCAATCGCGTCCAGGCCATGTGACCCTAAAGATTCCAAAACAGTGCAGCAACATAGAACTAGACTGCCTAGTCAGGACACACCTCTTTTTATTCCATTTTAGTACCTCCCATAATTTTTTTTAATCCATTTTTAACGGTAATTCGTTGATGGTCCCTAAATGAGACCACGGTTGTTGAGAGCGATGGGTCGGACTTTGTACAAGCCGTGATCGTGCACCTATCTCGGGGTGGAGAAGGAGGAGGGTGCCGTTGGATCTGGAGCGAATGTCTGTTGAATATCCAACCTGGAACTGATTTCAGCGCGGTACGTTGTCGGAGGTGATCAGCTCCGCCTCTGCGGACGCTCGGTGCTCACAGTGCCCAGGGCAGAGCAGCGTTACCTCGGCCTGTCCTGATGAAATGATCCGCTGGCTCAGACGTCTCACAGATGCTTGGTGTGATCCATAGATTTGTGGTTGACGTGTTACTTTGTTTTTAATGTAAACACTTTGTATATTATTACTAATAATTGATTTTACCTTCGAATTTTAGGTTTATATTAAAGTGGCACGGCCATTGTATATGTATTTGTTAAAATCCCAAGTCTCCTCCTCACCTGCCTCATCCCAAGTCTCCTCCTCACCTGCCTCATCACTGGCACACCTACCTGGACCACACCCCTAATCCTATATAACCCGCCCCTTCCGCCCTTTGACCCCCCTATTTTCCCTCCAAACAATCCACGAGAACAAAGGGACACTGGCTGTGAGTTTTATGGACGTTCACTCATTTAATGATTCATTTGGTTGATACTACATCTTGTATGAAGACTTACTTATTGCTTGTGTGTCATTATACTAGATTCCTGAGTTTAATCCTTTGCTAAAGAGAGGAAAGTAAGAGTGGATGTATTATTGATGTTAGTCTAAGACAACCTCATTTCTTATTGTATATTTGATACTTTCTAGATTGTAATATTTCCTTTATCATTTTCATATAGACAGAATCATCCACCATTACCCCTCATCACCGACTACCGTTTACTTGGAAATAAAATATTGCAACTTGGAAAGCTGCCTGGATCCTGTGTTTAAATGTGCACCCAACATATGATGTTCAGTCAATCACCGCCACTATAGTGTACAGTTCTTTCATATTTGTGTATGTATTTGAATATAAATGTACAATTGTAAGTTCAAATAAATAATACATTAACTGTCAGTTGATGTACTGATATCTATGAGTAGTCTAGTGAAAAACAGACGTAGCACCATCAGTAGCTCTTTGTGTTTTATGTCACAGGTCTCCATCAACATATGCAGCACTCGGGCATGAAGAAACTGTGAATTCAGCTCCTCCTTGCCGAACTAAAAGAGAGACGACCTGCACTCTTTAGTGAAGCTCAAGTGAGTGAAAGAGGATGGTGACACCCACACACTGTCAAAGTCATCGTTGTAGCAATGCCTCATCTGGAAAAGAGTTTTAATATGACAGCGAGGCTCATTTCAGCACCGTGGACAGCGCTATGAAATCACGGCACACATTGACAAATAAAATCATGCGCATGCTCAAGCTACAATACAATTTCAAATGCATTCTTTTCTTTTTTTTAAGATACAAGGAAGTGCGGTGCGGCCCGGCGCGTGTCGGTCTTCACTTAAGCCGCGGCGCACCCTCCATATCCACACTCCGGCGCGACGCGCACTGCAGCCGCTGAACCACCAGGCTCCTCAGTTGCGACACGTACCGCAGCCACAGCGCCCAGCCCTGCCGAGATCCCACCTCGGCCTGGCGCGTGTCGGTCTTCACTTAAGCCGCGCGGCGTGGCGCACAAACCTACAAACCTGCTACAAACCCCAGACTGGATTCGGTTTACTGGCGTGAGTACAGTCCTCACAGTTTAATTGAGGACACGCACTTGTATTCTCAGTTTGGTATAAGATGTGAGTACAGTGTAACGCCACATTTCACAACTAATACATGCAACATGTTTACCTTTTTATTGACAGTGCTTCTATTTGACCATCGCAAGTAGTGATGATGACATCATGTTTTCTTTTTTAAGTTGAATGATTTGTCTGAATACACTGAAAACACTGAACATGTGTTTGTTCCCGAGCCACTCCATATCCACACTCCGGCGCACCGCTGCCGCTGAACCACCAGGCTCCTCAGTTGCGACACGTACCGCAGCCACAGCACACGGCACCGAGATCCCACCTCGGCCCGGCGCGTGTCGGTCTTCACTTAAGCCGCGCGGCGTGGCGCGGCACACAGGCGCACACTCCATATCCACACTCCGGCTCAACGCGCACCGCAGCCACTGAACCACCAGGCTCCTCAGTCACAGCGCACATGTTTTCAATAATAAGCCCCGCCCCAAACATTTCAAGCTTTCACACCTGATTGGCTGACCATTGTGCCAATATTTAAACTCCTGTGTTGACAGCCGCACCAGAGGGACAGATCACAGATGTAAGTTTGACGTTACTTTGTTTCCTTGTTTCTTCACTGACATCAGTCTTCTTCTCATCTCTTGTCTTTAATGAAACGATCACAGTCACCTGTTTGTGTCTCACTCTCTGTTTGCAGCATCAACGCAAACCTGCTACAAAACCCGGACTGGTATTCATGGACGGACTGAACTGGATTCGGTTTCCTGGTGTGAGTACAACAGAAAGTCATCACAACCAAACAGAAACAAACACACTTAACACTTAATTGTAAGTGTACACTCAAACTTTAACACTTCTTTTTTATCATATGACATTTAAACTAATATTTAAATAAACATTTAGTTTGGAATGAGTATCAAGTAAAACCTGAAGTGGAGCTCCACTGAATATTATTCTTATTATTATTATTATTATTATTATTATTATTATTGTTGTTACTAAGTGATGACGAAAAAAACCCAGGTTAGTATTTTGTAACCTAAGAAAACCAATGTGATGTAAGTAATTATTGAAAAGGCTATTTATTAATTTAAATAATTAATGACACTGAAGTCATTATTTAATGGTGTATTTATTAATATAAATCATCTAAAAAGGCTTGGGTTTCTAGTAACTAACTGGTGCTAACTAACTCAGCAGCCAGGAGTCACACTGTGAGTGGCTAATTGGAAGAATCAGTAGAGGAGAGGAAAGTAGAGGAAACCAGGTGCATGTACAGTGAATTTGGTCAATATTGCTTCTTGCAATAAAGAGTTACAGGGTGCTGTCACATTTCGGCAGGGCCTGCCGAGAAGTGACTGCACCCTGTAACTCTGGATTGTTAGGGCTTACATTCTCTATCTTTTCAGCATTAGCAGTCGAGGAAAACAGGTGCATGTACAATGAATTTGGTCAGTATCGCTCCTTCAAACAACGACTTATAGGGTGTACCCTGTATACAGTATTATATCTACCAGTAGACCTACGCTCACTACCTCTTAACCGATGCGCGTTCCCGTCGGAGGCAGTCATTTTTCGGCAAGGTTCAATGTGTTGTGCCTTCAGATGGTGTTCTGCACACTTTGGTTGCGCTGATTTGAGTTCCTTTTGCTTTCTTAGCATGGCCTTTCTGCTGATCTTTGACCTCAACATGGCATCACTGGATATTTTCTGTTTGTCACACCGTGGTTGTGCAAGCAGTTTGTAAAAATACTACCAGTAACCATGCCACATTAAAAGCTCCTTGAATCACCTTTCTTCCTAATGCTGATAGTGTGTTTCAACTTGATTTGGGCGTCCTGATCATGTCTACCTGCCTAAATGCAATGACTTACTGCCATGTGATTGGCTCCTTCAATCAGTGTGTTCATAAACAGAAAATGTGTACCTAATAAATTGGCAGATGTGTGTTTAAATCCAACCAGGAAGGAATATAGAAAGCAGTTTATAGTAGACATGTAGTTTTTCCTCTGCAGCTATATTTGGGTGGAGTTTGCACTGCAGCTTCTGTGGCGTTTGTTTTGTTCACCGTTGTTGGAGACCATTATGGCTACATTGTTGAAATTAAAGAAACACACTCAGTGCAAACATAGCCACAATCTGGAAATATAAAATGAGGTCACCCTGTGACGCTGCCGACACCGAGGCTCATTTCAGCACCGTGGACAGCGCTATGAAATCACGGCACACATTGACAAATAAACTCATGAGTACAGTCCTCACAGTTTAAGTGAGGACACGCACCGCCGCCGCAGCGCCAAACGCACAGCAGCCGCGGAACCAGCGTCTCAGCAGACGCCATCCCTGCCGTGAAAACGCGGAAACACACTAAACTACAAACAACGCCACATTTCACAAATAATACATGCAACATGTTTACCTTTTTATTGACAGTGCTTCTATTTGACTATTGCATCGCAAGTAGTGATGATGACATCATGTTTTCTTTTTTAAGTTGAATGATTTGTCTGAATACACTGAAAACACTGAACATGTGTTTGTTCCCTTTTCAGGATGAGTTGGAAGCAACCCAAGAGGGGCAGTGGCCCTGGTGGCAGTAGTGAATGAAGATCAGGTTCCTGCAGGAGTTCCCTTTGAAACTCACCATGTGTCTCTGGTCCTCACAATCAGGTTGTAATGGCTCACACACTGATCTACGCTCTCCATTTGAAGTTGTCAGAAGTAGAATGTAATAATTTGATTTAGTAGAAAGAAAAGAGTCCATTCAACTTAAGTATTAACATTTGTATAAAGAAGATCATTTCAGTTCAGATAAATCCGTTTCACATAAGTGTCACATACTTAGTAGTTTTCATTAACTGAATGGAATTAGTACAATGCACTTTACCCAAGTTACTTTAACAACAAATACTTGAGTTACTTGTACTCAAATCAAATACTTTTGTATGCTTAAATTGTTTGAGTTAATAAACTTAATTGGTTTCCTAAATGGTTAAAGTTGAAGTAACTCATTCCCCGCAGACAAGATACATTCTCAACATTAACTTCATAAAACCAGAGACCATTATGGCTACATTGTTGAAATGAAAGAAACACACTCAGTGCAAACATAGCCACAATCTGGAAATATAAAATGAGGTGGCCCCGTGACCCTGCCGACACCGAGGCTCATTTCATCACCGTGGACAGCGCTATGAAATCACGGCACACATTGACAAATGAACTCATGTGCATGCTCAAGCTACAATACAATTTCAAATGCATTCTTTTCTTTTTTTCTTTAGATACAAGGAAGTGCGGTGCGCCCGGCCCCGCCAGGATCCCACCTCAGCCCGGCGCGTGTCGGTCTTCACTTAAGCCGCGCGGCGTGGCGCGGCACACAGGCGCACACTCCATATCCACACTCCGGCTCAACGCGCACCGCAGCCACTGAACCACCAGGCTCCTCAGTCACAGCGCACATGTTTTCAATAATAAGCCCCGCCCCAAACATTTCAAGCTTTCACACCTGATTGGCTGACCATTGTGCCAATATTTAAACTCCTGTGTTGACAGCCGCACCAGAGGGACAGATCACAGATGTAAGTTTGACGTTACTTTGTTTCCTTGTTTCTTCACTGACATCAGTCTTCTTCTCATCTCTTGTCTTTAATGAAACGATCACAGTCACCTGTTTGTGTCTCACTCTCTGTTTGCAGCATCAACGCAAACCTGCTACAAAACCCGGACTGGTATTCATGGACGGACTGAACTGGATTTGGTTTGCTGGTGTGAGTACAACAGAAACTCATCACAACCAAACAGAAACAAACACACTTAACACTTAATTGTAAGTGTACACTCAAACTTTAACACTTTTTTTTTTATCATATGACATTTAAACTAATATTTAAATAAACATTTAGTTTGGAATGAGTATCAAGTAAAACCTGAAGTGGAGCTCCACTGAATATTATTATTATTATTATTAGGGTTCGAGCAACAAGGTTGCAAGAACCCTCTTGAAACTGGAAGGATTATTATTATTATTATTATTATTCTTATTATTCCTTAAAGTAAATCGCCTTTTTGAGGCCTTTCCCATACCCCAAAACTCACAGATTTTTGTGACTGCATCAATCGTGGTGTAAATTTACGTCTGAAAAAGGTTCGGGGAATGTGCGTCAAAAATTGAATGTGGGAGGGGCCAATAAGTGCGGCGCCACCTGTCCAAATTCACCATGACCAACACAATTATCGCACATGCCCGAAATTCGGTACACATGTGTAGAAGGTCGGGATGAAGAAAAAATTACATTATGACCATGATCCAAACCCAACAGGAAATCCGCCATCTTGGGTTGATTGGCGATTTTTTGGCGATTTTGGCGAATTCGCAGCAATGGTATTTGAACTAACTCCTCCTAGAGTTTTCGTGCGATCACCTTCAAACTTGGTGAGGTCCCTGTGGACCAGTTGAGGAGCTCACGGTATCAAAAGTTTTTTCAAATGTCGCACGGCGCACGAGATAGGGGGCGGCAAAGTTCGTGATGATTCTGATGTTTCGCATCAGAAAAAAAAAACTCTTATAACTTTGCGATGGAAGGTCCGATCCGAACCAAACTTGCTACCATTGATGATGGGCCATGGCTGAAGACGTCTATGAAAAAACGGTGAAGTTTGAAAACAGCGCCTCCTTGTGGTGAAAGAAAATACACAAAAAAAAAGTTTTTTTACAATTTCGGGAATAACTTTTACACAGATAATCGTACCGCACTCAAAATTGGTGACAACAGTCAAAACACATGGTAGATGATGCGTGATCAATATGACGACAAATCGTTTAACGGTGTTGCCATGGCAACGACGGAAAGTCGGATTTTTGGGACAAAAAATCAAACTGCTACAACTTCGCGAATCCTGGTCCGATCTGACTCAAAATTGCTAGGATTGATGATAGTCCGGCCCTAAAGACATCTATATGAAAATATTCAATTTCGAAAACAGCGCCCCCTGGTGACAGTAGACAATATGACAGCTTGTATTTCAATTATCTCCTCCTAGAGCTTTTGTGCGATCACCTTCAAACTTGGTGAGATCAATGTGGACGAGTTGAGCATCAAAAGTTATCAAAAGCTTTTTAAAATATTGTATGGCGTACGAGATAGGGGGCGCCAAAATTGGAGATAATAATAATTTTTCATAACAGACAATGAAACTCTTATCACTTCGCGATGGAAGGTCTGATCCCAACCAAACTTGCTATAGTCGATGATGGTTAGTTGCTGAAGACGACTATGTTGCTGAAACGGTAAATTTTGAAAACAGCGCCTCCTGGTGGTGGTAGAAAATTCTAAAAAAACAAACTGTTACAACTTTGCTAATCCTGGTCCGATCTGAACCAAACTTGCTGGGATTGATGATAGTCCGGTCCTGAACACGTCTATATGAAAATATTCAATTTCAAATACAGCGCCACCTAGTGACAGCAGACAGAATTACATTTATAGTTTTTGATGCTGCTCCAACAGGGATTGTTGTATCCACTTGAAACTTAGTATGTGGGACCCCAGACCCTTCCTCAACATGTCCGTAAAAGGTCACCTCCCTACAGGAAGTGGAACGCCCGAAACAGGAAGTAAAGTCTTACATTGTCCGATTGACACGAAACTAGATATGTGAGTTACTGGACCTTCCCTGAACATGTTTACGGAGACGCCGTTGACCGAACAGGAAGTCGGCCATTTTAAACAGGAAGTGCCCTCTAACTTTGCCGTACGTTGTCCGATCTGCACAAAACCTTATATGTGACACCAGGGACCTGTCCTGAGCATGTCCGTAAAAGGTCACCTCCCTACAGGAAGTGGAACGCCCGAAACAGGAAGTAAAGTCTTACATTGTCCGATTGACACGAAACTGGATATGTGAGTTACGGGACCTTCCCTGAACATGTTTCCGGAGACGCCGTTGACTGAACAGGAAGTCGGCCATTTTAAACAGGAAGTGCCCTCTAACTTTGCTGTACGTTGTCCGATCTGCACAAAACCTTATATGTGACACCAGGGACCTGTCCTGAGCATGTCCGTAAAAGGTCACCTCCCTACAGGAAGTGGAACGCCCGAAACAGGAAGTAAAGTCTTACATTGTCCGATTGACACAAAACTAGATATGTGAGCTACGGGACCTTCCCTGAACATGTTTACGGAGACGAACAGGAAGTCGGCCATTTTAAACAGGAAGTGCCCTCTAACTTTGCCGTACGTTGTCCGATTTGCACAAAACCTTATATGTGACACCAGGGACCTGTCCTGAGCATGTCCGTAAAAGGTCACCTCCCTACAGGAAGTGTAACACCCGAAACAGGAAGTAAAGTCTTACATTGTCCGATTGACACAAAACTAGATATGTGAGTTACGGGACCTTCCCTGAACATGTTTCCAGAGACGAACAGGAAGTTGGCCATTTTAAACAGGAAGTGCCCTATAACTTTGCCATACGTTGCCGATCCCCCCCGAAATTTGGATCGACATGTGCGGGGACGCCGCTGAAAATAACTAGTACTGAAAATAACTAGTACTGAAAATAACTAGTACCGCGCGCGGTGAATGAACGGGTGAGAGCGCGAGGCACGCGGGGAGCCGTGGCACACGGCGACCCGCGTGGGTCGGCTCGTTATTCTTATTATTCCCCCAAATGAATTGCCTTTTTGAGGCCTTTCCCATACCCCAAAACTCACCAATTTTTGTGACCGCATCAATCCTGGTGTAAATTTACGTCTGAAAAAGGTTCGGGGAATGTGCGTGGAAAATTGAATGTGGGAGGGGCCAAAACGTGCGAAGCGACCTGTCAAAATTCACCATGACCAACACAATTATCGCACATGCACGAAAATCGGTACACATGTGTAGTGGGTCAGGATGAAGAAAAAATTACATTATGACCATGATCCAAACCCAACAGGAAATCCGCCATCTTGGGTTGATTGGCCATTTTTTGGCGATTTTGGCGAATTTGCAGCAATGGTATTTGAACTAACTCCTCCTAGAGTTTTCGTGCGATCACCTTCAAACTTTGTGAGGTCCCTGTGGACCAGTTGAGGAGCTCACGGTATCAAAAGTTTTTTCAAATGTCGCACGGCGCACGAGATAGGGGGCGGCAAAGTTCGTGATGATTCTGATGTTTCGCATCAGAAAAACAAAACTCTTATAACTTTGCGATGGAAGGTCCGATCCGAACCAAACTTGCTATGATTGATGATGGGCCATGGCTGAAGACGTCTATGAAAAAACGGTGAAGTTTGAAATCACCGCCTCCTTGTGGTGAAAGAAAATACACAAAAAAAAAGTTTTTATACGATTTCGGGAATAACTTTTACACAGATAATCGTGCCGCACTCAAAATTGGTGACAACAGTCAAAACACATGGTAGATGATGCGTGATCAATATGACGACAAATCGTTTAACGGTGTTGCCATGGCAACGACGCAAAGTCGGATTTTTGGGACAAAAAATCAAACTGCTACAACTTCGTGAATCCTGGTCCGATCTGAACCAAACTTGCTAGGATTGATGATAGTCCGGCCCTAAAGACGTCTATATGAAAATATTCAATTTCGAAAACAGCGCCCCCTGGTGACAGCAGACAATATGACAGCTTGTATTTCAATTATCTCCTCCTAGAGCTTTTGTGCGATCACCTTCAAACTTGGTGAGATCAATGTGGACGAGTTGAGCATCAAAAGTTATCAAAAGCTTTTTAAAATATTGTACGGCGTACGAGATAGGGGGCGCCAAAATTGGAGATAATAATAATTTTTCATAACAGACAATGAAACTCTTATAACTTGGCGATGGAAGGTCTGATCCCAACCAAACTTGCTATAGTTGATGATGGTTAGTTGCTGAAGACGACTATGTTGCTGAAACGGTACATTTTGAAAACAGCGCCTCCTGGTGGTGGTAGAAAATTCTAAAAAAACAAACTGTTACAACTTTGCCAATCCTGGTCCGATCTGAACCAAACTTGCAAGGATTGATGACAGTCCGGCCCTGAACACGTCTATATGAAAATATTCATTTTCAAATACAGCGCCCCCTGGTGACAGCAGACAGAATTACATTTATAGTTTTTGATGCTGCTCCAACAGGGATTGTTGTATCCACTTGAAACTTAGTATGTGGGACCCCAGACCCTTCCTCAACATGTCCGTAAAAGGTCACCTCCCTACAGGAAGTGGATCGCCCGAAACAGGAAGTAAAGTCTTACATTGTCCGATTGACACGAAACTAGATATGTGAGTTACGGGACCTTCCCTGAACATGTTTCCGGAGACAAACAGGAAGTCGGCCATTTTAAACAGGAAGTGCCCTCTTACTTTGCCGTACGTTGTCCGATTTGCACGAAACCTTTTATGTGACACCAGGGACCTGTCCTGAGCATGTCTGCAAGAGATGACCTCCTAACAGGAAGTGGAATGTCCGAAACAGGAAGTAAACTCTAAGATTATCCGATCTGCACAAAACTTGATATGTAAGACAAGGGAAGTTCCCTGAACACGTTTACGGACACGCACTTGACCGAACAGGAAGTCTGCCATTTTAAACAGGAAGTGCCCTATAACTTTGCCATACGTTGCCCGATCCCCCCCGAAATTTGGATCGACATGCGTGGGGACGCCGCTGAAAATAACTAGTACTGAAAATAACTAGTACTGAAAATAACTAGTACCGCGCGCGGTGAATGAACGGGTGAGAGCGCGAGGCACGCGGGGAGCCGTGGCACACGGCGACCCGCGTGGGTCGGCTCGAACCCGTTCAGAACCGCGCGCGGTACTAGTTATTTTTTTTCTTATTATTCCCCCAAATGAATTGCCTTTTTGAGGCCTTTCCCATACCCCAAAACTCACAGATTTTTGTGACCGCATCAATCCTGGTGTAAATTTACGTCTGAAAAAGGTTCGGGGAATGTGCGTCAAAAATTTAATGTGGGAGGGGCCGATAAGTGCGGCGCCACCTGTCCAAATTCACCATGACCAACACAAATATCGCACATGCACGAAATTCGGTACACATGTGTAGTGGGTCGGGATGAAGAAAAAATTACATTATGACCATGATCCAAACCCAACAGGAAATCCGCCATCTTGGGTTGATTGGCGATTTTTTGGCGATTTTGGCGAATTCGCAGCAATGGTATTTGAACTAACTCCTCCTAGAGTTTTCGTGCGATCACCTTCAAACTTGGTGAGGTCCCTGTGGACCAGTTGAGGAGCTCACGGTATCAAAAGTTTTTTCAAATGTTGCACGGCGCACGAGATAGGGGGCGGCAAAGTTCGTGATGATTCTGATGTTTCGCATCAGAAAAAAAAAACTCTTATAACTTTGCGATGGAAGGTCCGATCCGAACCAAACTTGCTATGATTGATGATAGGCCATGGCTGAAGACGTCTATGAAAAAACGGTGAAGTTTGAAAACAGCGCCTCCTTGTGGTAAAAGAAAATACACAAAAAAAAAGTTTTTTTACGATTTCGGGAATAACTTTTACACAGATAATCGTACCGCACTCAAAATTGGTGACAACAGTCAAAACACATGGTAGATGATGCGTGATCAATATGACGACAAATCGTTTAACGGTGTTGCCATGGCAACGACGCAAAGTCGGATTTTTGGGACAAAAAATCAAACTGCTACAACTTCGCGAATCCTGGTCCGATCTGAACCAAACTTGCTAGGATTGATGATAGTCCGGCCCTAAAGACGTCTATATGAAAATATTAAATTTCGAAAACAGCGCCCCCTGGTGACAGTAGACAATATGACAGCTTGTATTTCAATTATCTCCTCCTAGAGCTTTTGTGCGATCACCTTCAAACTTGGTGAGATCAATGTGGACGAGTTGAGCATCAAAAGTTATCAAAAGCTTTTTAAAATATTGTATGGCGTAGGAGATAGGGGGCGCCAAAATTGGAGATAATAATAATTTTTCATAACAGACAATGAAACTCTTATAACTTCGCGATGGAAGGTCTGATCCCAACCAAACTTGCTATAGTTGATGATGGTTAGTTGCTGAAGACGACTATGTTGCTGAAACGGTACATTTTGAAAACAGCGCCTCCTGGTGGTGGTAGAAAATTCTAAAAAAACAAACTGTTACAACTTTGCCAATTCTGGTCCGATCTGAACCAAACTTGCAAGGATTGATGACAGTCCGGCCCTGAACACGTCTATATGAAAATATTCATTTTCAAATACAGCGCCCCCTGGTGACAGCAGACAGAATTACATTTATAGTTTTTGATGCTGCTCCAACAGGGATTGTTGTATCCACTTGAAACTTAGTATGTGGGACCCCAGACCCTTCCTCAACATGTCCGTAAAAGGTCACCTCCCTACAGGAAGTGGAACGCCCGAAACAGGAAGTAAAGTCTTACATTGTCCGATTGACACGAAACTAGATATGTGAGTTACTGGACCTTCCCTGAACATGTTTACGGAGACGCCGTTGACCGAACAGGAAGTCTGCCATTTTAAACAGGAAGTGCCCTCTAACTTTGCCGTACGTTGTCCGATCTGCACAAAACCTTATATGTGACACCAGGGACCTGTCCTGAGCATGTCCGTAAAAGGTCACCTCCCTACAGGAAGTGGAATGCCCGAAACAGGAAGTAAAGTCTTACATTGTCCGATCTGAACAAAACTTGATATGTAAGACAAGGGAACTTCCTTGAACACGTTTACGGAGACGAACAGGAAGTTGGCCATTTTAAACAGGAAGTGCCCTCTAACTTTGCCGTACGTTGTCCGATTTGCACGAAACCTTTTATGTGACACCAGGGACCTGTCCTGAGCATGTCTGCAAGAGATGACCTCCCAACAGGAAGTGGAATGCCCGAAACAGGAAGTAAACTCTAAGATTATCCGATCTGCACAAAACTTGATATGTAAGACAAGGGAAGTTCCCTGAACACGTTTACGTACACGCACTTGACCGAACAGGAAGTCTGCCATTTTAAACAGGAAGTGCCCTATAACTTTGTCATACGTTGCCCGATCCCCCTCGAAATTTGGAACGACATGCGCAGGGACGCCGCTGAAAATAACTAGTACTGAAAATAACTAGTACTGAAAATAACTAGTACCGCGCGCGGTGAATGAACGGGTGAGAGCGCGAGGCACGCGGGGAGCCGTGGCACACGGCGACCCGCGTGGGTCGGCTCGAACCCGTTCAGAACCGCGCGCGGTACTAGTTATTTTTATTATTATTATTGTTACTAAGTGATGACGAAAAAAACCCAGGTCAGTATTTTGTAACCTAAGAAAACCAATGTGATGTAAGTAATTATTGAAAAGGCTATTTATTAATTTAAATAATTAATGACACTTAAGTCATTATTTAATGGTGTATTTATTAATATAAATCATCTAAAAAGGCTTGGGTTTCTAGTAACTAACTGGTGCTAACTAACTCAGCAGCCAGGAGTCACACTGTGAGTGGCTAATTGGAAGAATCAGTAGAGGAGAGGAAAGTAGAGGAAACCAGGTGCATGTACAGTGAATTTGGTCAATATTGCTTCTTGCAATAAAGAGTTACAGGGTGCTGTCACATTTCGGCAGGGCCTGCCGAGAAGTGACTGCACCCTGTAACTCTGGATTGTTAGGGCTTACATTCTCTATCTTTTCAGCATTAGCAGTCGAGGAAAACAGGTGCATGTACAATGAATTTGGTCAGTATCCCTCCTTCAAACAACGACTTATAGGGTGTACCCTGTATACAGTATTATATCTACCAGTAGACCTACGCTCACTACCTCTTAACCGATGCGCGTTCCCGTCGGAGGCAGTCATTTTTCGGCAAGGTTCAATGTGTTGTGCCTTCAGATGGTGTTCTGCACACTTTGGTTGCGCTGATTTGAGTTCCTTTTGCTTTCTTAGCATGGCCTTTCTGCTGATCGTTGACCTCAACATGGCATCACTGTATATTTTCTGTTTGTCACACCGTGGTTGTGCAAGCAGTTTGTAAAAATACTACCAGTAACCATGCCACATTAAAAGCTCCTTGAATCACCTTTCTTCCTAATGCTAATAGTCTGTTTGAACTTGATTTGGGCGTCCTGATCATGTCTACCTGCCTAAATGCAATGACTTACTGCCATGTGATGGGCTCCTTCAATCAGTGTGTTCATAAACAGAAAATGTGTACCTAATAAATTGGCAGATGTGTGTTTAAATCCAACCAGGAAGGAATATAGAAAGCAGTTTATAGTAGACATGTAGTTTTTCCTCTGCAGCTATAGGTGGGTGGAGTTTGCACTGCAGCTTCTGTGGCGTTTGTTTTGTTCACCGTTGTTGGAGACCATTATGGCTACATTGTTGAAATGAAAGAAACACACTCAGTGCAAACATAGCCACAATCTGGAAATATAAAATGAGGTGGCCCCGTGACCCTGCCGACACCGAGGCTCATTTCATCACCGTGGACAGCGCTATGAAATCACGGCACACATTGACAAATGAACTCATGTGCATGCTCAAGCTACAATACAATTTCAAATGCATTCTTTTCTTTTTTTCTTTAGATACAAGGAAGTGCGGTGCGCCCGGCCCCGCCAGGATCCCACCTCAGCCCGGCGCGTGTCGGTCTTCACTTAAGCCGCGCGGCGTGGCGCGGCACACAGGCGCACACTCCATATCCACACTCCGGCTCAACGCGCACCGCAGCCACTGAACCACCAGGCTCCTCAGTCACAGCGCACATGTTTTCAATAATAAGCCCCGCCCCAAACATTTCAAGCTTTCACACCTGATTGGCTGACCATTGTGCCAATATTTAAACTCCTGTGTTGACAGCCGCACCAGAGGGACAGATCACAGATGTAAGTTTGACATTACTTTGTTTCCTTGTTTCTTCACTGACATCAGTCTTCTTCTCATCTCTTGTCTTTAATGAAACGATCACAGTCACCTGTTTGTGTCTCACTCTCTGTTTGCAGCATCAACGCAAACCTGCTACAAAACCCGGACTGGTATTCATGGACGGACTGAACTGGATTCGGTTTGCTGGTGTGAGTACAACAGAAACTCATCACAACCAAACAGAAACAAACACACTTAACACTTAATTGTAAGTGTACACTCAAACTTTAACACTTTTTTTTTCTCATATGACATTTAAACTAATATTTAAATAAACATTTAGTTTGGAATGAGTATCAAGTA
Organism: Solea solea; assembly: GCF_958295425.1. Lineage (NCBI taxonomy): Eukaryota > Metazoa > Chordata > Actinopteri > Pleuronectiformes > Soleidae > Solea > Solea solea. The sequence goes on along the minus strand of NW_026704010.1, from coordinate 18,527 downwards.
AAACCTGAAGTGGAGCTCCACTGAATATTATTCTTATTATTAGGGTTCGAGCAACAAGGTTGCAAGAAACCTATTGAAACTGGAAGGATTATTATTATTATTATTCTTATTATTCCCCCAAATGAATTGCCTTTTTGAGGCCTTTCCCATACCCCAAAACTCACCAATTTTTGTGACCGCATCAATCCTGGTGTAAATTTACGTCTGAAAAAGGTTCGGGGAATGTGCGTCGAAAATTGAATGTGGGAGGGGCCAATAAGTGCGGCGCCACCTGTCCAAATTCACCATGACCAACACAAATATCGCACATGCACGAAATTCGGTACACATGTGTAGTGGGTCAGGATGAAGAAAAAATTAAATTATGACCATGATCCAAACCCAACAGGAAATCCGCCATCTTGGGTTGATTGGCGATTTTTTGGCGATTTTGGCGAATTCGCAGCAATGGTATTTGAACTAACTCCTCCTAGAGTTTTCGTGCGATCACCTTCAAACTTGGTGAGGTCCCTGTGGACCAGTTGAGGAGCTCACGGTATCAAAGGTTTTTTCAAATGTCGCATGGCGCACGAGATAGGGGGCGGCAAAGTTCGTGATGATTCTGATGTTTCGCATCAGAAAAAAAAACCTCTTATAACTTTGCGATGGAAGGTCCGATCCGAACCAAACTTGCTACCATTGATGATGGGCCATGGCTGAAGACGTCTATGAAAAAACGGTGAAGTTTGAAAACAGCGCCTCCTTGTGGTGAAAGAAAATACACAAAATAAAAGTTTTTTTACGATTTCGGGAATATCTTTTACACAGATAATCGTACCGCACTCAAAATTGGTGACAACAGTCAAAACACATGGTAGATGATGCGTGATCAATATGACGACAAATCGTTTAACGGTGTTGCCATGGCAACGACTCAAAGTCGGATTTTTGGGACAAAAAATCAAACTGCTACAACTTCGTGAATCCTGGTCCGATCTGAACCAAACTTGCTAGGATTGATGATAGTCCGGCCCTAAAGACGTCTATATGAAAATATTAAATTTCGAAAACAGCGCCCCCTGGTGACAGCAGACAATATGACAGCTTGTATTTCAATTATCTCCTCCTAGAGCTTTTGTGCGATCACCTTCAAACTTGGTGAGATCAATGTGGACGAGTTGAGCATCAAAAGTTATCAAAAGCTTTTTAAAATATTGTATGGCGTAGGAGATAGGGGGCGCCAAAATTGGAGATAATAATAATTTTTCACAACAGACAGTAAAACTCTTATAACTTCGCGATGGAAGGTCTGATCCCAACCAAACTTGCTATAGTTGATGATGGTTAGTTGCTGAAGACGACTATGTTGCTGAAACGGTACATTTTGAAAACAGCGCCTCCTGGTGGTGGTAGAAAATTCTAAAAAAACAAACTGTTACAACTTTGCCAATCCTGGTCCGATCTGAACCAAACTTGCAAGGATTGATGACAGTCCGGCCCTGAACACGTCTATATGAAAATATTCATTTTCAAATACAGCGCCCCCTGGTGACAGCAGACAGAATTACATTTATAGTTTTTGAGACTGCTCCAACAGGGATTGTTGTATCCACTTGAAACTTAGTATGTGGGACCTCAGACCCTTCCTCAACATGTCCGTAAAAGGTCACCTCCCTACAGGAAGTGGAACGCCCGAAACAGGAAGTAAAGTCTTACATTGTCCGATTGACACGAAACTAGATATGTGAGTTACTGGACCTTCCCTGAACATGTTTACGGAGACGCCGTTGACCGAACAGGAAGTCGGCCATTTTAAACAGGAAGTGCCCTCTAACTTTGCCGTACGTTGTCCGATCTGCACAAAACCTTATATGTGACACCAGGGACCTGTCCTGAGCATGTCCGTAAAAGGTCACCTCCCTACAGGAAGTGGAACGCCCGAAACAGGAAGTAAAGTCTTACATTGTCCGATTGACACGAAACTAGATATGTGAGTTACTGGACCTTCCCTGAACATGTTTACGTAGACGCCGTTGACCGAACAGGAAGTCGGCCATTTTAAACAGGAAGTGCCCTCTAACTTTGCCGTACGTTGTCCGATCTGCACAAAACCTTATATGTGACACCAGGGACCTGTCCTGAGCATGTCCGTAAAAGGTCACCTCCCTACAGGAAGTGGAACGCCCGAAACAGGAAGTAAAGTCTTACATTGTCCGATCTGAACAAAACTTGATATGTAAGACAAGGGAACTTCCCTGAACACGTTTACGGAGACGAACAGGAAGTTGGCGATTTTAAACAGGAAGTGCCCTCTAACTTTGCCGTACGTTGTCCGATTTGCACGAAACCTTTTATGTGACACCAGGGACCTGTCCTGAGCATGTCTGCAAGAGATGACCTCCCAACAGGAAGTGGAATGCCCGAAACAGGAAGTAAACTCTAAGATTATCCGATCTGCACAAAACTTGATATGTAAGACAAGGGAAGTTCCCTGAACACGTTTACGGACACGCACTTGACCGAACAGGAAGTCTGCCATTTTAAACAGGAAGTGCCCTATAACTTTGTCATACGTTGCCCGATCCCCCTCGAAATTTGGAACGACATGCGCAGGGACGCCGCTGAAAATAACTAGTACTGAAAATAACTAGTACTGAAAATAACTAGTACCGCGCGCGGTGAATGAACGGGTGAGAGCGCGAGGCACGCGGGGAGCCGTGGCACACGGCGACCCGCGTGGGTCGGCTCGAACCCGTTCAGAACTGCGCGCGGTACTAGTTATTTTTATTATTATTATTATTATTATTGTTGTTACTAAGTGATGACGAAAAAAACCCAGGTCAGTATTTTGTAACCTAAGAAAACCAATGTGATGTAAGTAATTATTGAAAAGGCTATTTATTAATTTAAATAATTAATGACACAGAAGTCATTATTTAATGGTGTATTTATTAATATAAATCATCTAAAAAGGCTTGGGTTTCTAGTAACTAACTGGTGCTAACTAACTCAGCAGCCAGGAGTCACACTGTGAGTGGCTAATTGGAAGAATCAGTAGAGGAGAGGAAAGTAGAGGAAACCAGGTGCATGTACAGTGAATTTGGTCAATATTGCTTCTTGCAATAAAGAGTTACAGGGTGCTGTCACATTTCGGCAGGGCCTGCCGAGAAGTGACTGCACCCTGTAACTCTGGATTGTTAGGGCTTACATTCTCTATCTTTTCAGCATTAGCAGTCGAGGAAAACAGGTGCATGTACAATGAATTTGGTCAGTATCGCTCCTTCAAACAACGACTTATAGGGTGTACCCTGTATACAGTATTATATCTACCAGTAGACCTACGCTCACTACCTCTTAACCGATGCGCGTTCCCGTCTGAGGCAGTCATTTTTCGGCAAGGTTCAATGTGTTGTGCCTTCAGATGGTGTTCTGCACACTTTGGTTGCGCTGATTTGAGTTCCTTTTGCTTTCTTAGCATGGCCTTTCTGCTGATCTTTGACCTCAACATGGCATCACTGGATATTTTCTGTTTGTCACACCGTGGTTGTGCAAGCAGTTTGTAAAAATACTACCAGTAACCATGCCACATTAAAAGCTCCTTGAATCACCTTTCTTCCTAATGCTGATAGTCTGTTTGAACTTGATTTGGGCGTCCTGATCATGTCTACCTGCCTAAATGCAATGACTTACTGCCATGTGATTGGCTCCTTCAATCAGTGTGTTCATAAACAGAAAATGTGTACCTAATAAATTGGCAGATGTGTGTTTAAATCCAACCAGGAAGGAATATAGAAAGCAGTTTATAGTAGACATGTAGTTTTTCCTCTGCAGCTATAGGTGGGTGGAGTTTGCACTGCAGCTTCTGTGGCGTTTGTTTTGTTCACCGTTGTTGGAGACCATTATGGCTACATTGTTGAAATTAAAGAAACACACTCAGTGCAAACATAGCCACAATCTGGAAATATAAAATGAGGTCACCCTGTGACGCTGCCGACACCGAGGCTCATTTCAGCACCGTGGACAGCGCTATGAAATCACGGCACACATTGACAAATAAACTCATGAGTACAGTCCTCACAGTTTAAGTGAGGACACGCACCGCGGCCGCGGAACCACCAGGCTCCCCAGTTACGACAGGTACCACCGCCGCAGCGCACGACACCGGAACCGCAGCCGCGGAGCGCACAGCAGCCGCGGAGCCCGCGCAAACCGAGATACATTCAAGATACATTCTCAACATTAACTTCATAAAAAAAGTGCGGTGCGCCCGGCCCCGCCTCGGCCCCACGCGTGTCGGTCTTCACTTAAGCCGCGCGGCGTGGCTCAGCGCACAGGCGCACCCTCCATATCCACACAACGGCGTGACGCGCACCGCAGCCGCTGAACCACCAGGCTCCTCAGTTGCGACACGTACCGCAGCCACAGCACACGGCACCGAGATCCCACCTCCCACCTACGTGTCATGTTTGCACCTCGGCCCGGCGCGTGTCGGTCCTCACTTAAGCCGCGCGGCGGGGCACACAGTCAGTGCAAACACGACACGTACCGCCGCCGCAGCGCCAAACGCACAGCAGCCGCGGAACCAGCGTCTCAGCAGACGCCATCCCTGCCGTGAAAACGCGGAAACACACTAAACTACAAACAACGCCACATTTCACAAATAATACATGCAACATGTTTACCTTTTTATTGACAGTGCTTCTATTTGACTATTGCATCGCAAGTAGTGATGATGACATCATGTTTTCTTTTTTAAGTTGAATGATTTGTCTGAATACACTGAAAACACTGAACATGTGTTTGTTCCCTTTTCAGGATGAGTTGGAAGCAACCCAAGAGGGGCAGTGGCCCTGGTGGCAGTAGTGAATGAAGATCAGGTTAGTTTACTGGCCTGAGTACAGTCCTCACAGTTTAAGTGAGGACACGCACCGCGGCCGCGGAACCACAAGGCTCCCCAGTTACGACAGGTACCGCCGCCGCAGCGCACGGCACCGGAACCGCAGCCGCGGAGCGCACGGAGCGCACAGCAGCCACGGAGCCCGCGCAAACCGAGATACATTCAAGATACATTCTCAACATTAACTTCATAAAAAAAAGTGCGGTGCGCCCGGCCCCGCCTCGGCCCGGCGCGTGTCGGTCTTCACTTAAGCCGCGCAGCGTGGCGCAGCGCACAGGCGCACCCTCCATATCCGCACAACGGCGCGACGCGCACCGCAGCCGCTGAACCACCAGGCTCCTCAGTTGCCACACGTACCGCAGCCACAGCACACGGCACCGAGATCCCACCTCGGCCCGGCGCGTGTCGGTCCTCACTTAAGCCGCGCGGCGGGGCACACAGTCAGCGCAAACACGACACGTACCGCCGCCGCAGCGCCAAACGCACAGCAGCCGCGGAACCAGCGTCTCAGCAGACGCCATCCCTGCCGTGAAAACGCGGAAACACACTAAACTACAAACAACGCCACATTCCACAAATAATACATGCAACATGTTTACCTTTTTACTGACAGTGCTTCTATTTGACTATTGCATCGCAAGTAGTGATGATGACATCATGTTTTCTTTTTTAAGTTGAATGATTTGTCTGAATACACTGAAAACACTGAACATGTGTTTGTTCCCGAGCCACTCCATATCCACACTCCGGCGCACCGCTGCCGCTGAACCACCAGGCTCCTCAGTTGCGACACGTACCGCAGCCACAGCACACGGCACCGAGATCCCACCTCGGCCCGGCGCGTGTCGGTCTTCACTTAAGCCGCGCGGCGTGGCGCAGCGCACAGGCGCACCCTCCATATCCGCACAACGGCGCGTCGCGCACCGCAGCCGCTGAACCACCAGGCTCCTCAGTTGCCACACGTACCGCAGCCACAGCACACGGCACCGAGATCCCACCTCGGCCCGGCGCGTGTCGGTCCTCACTTAAGCCGCGCGGCGGGGCACACAGTCAGCGCAAACACGACACGTACCGCCACCGCAGCGCCAAACGCACAGCAGCCGCGGAATCAGCGTCTCAGCAGACGCCATCCCTGCCGTGAAAACGCGGAAACACACTAAACTACAAACAACGCCACATTTCACAAATAATACATGCAACATGTTTACCTTTTTATTGACAGTGCTTCTATTTGACTATTGCATCGCAAGTAGTGATGATGACATCATGTTTTCTTTTTTAAGTTGAATGATTTGTCTGAATACACTGAAAACACTGAACATGTGTTTGTTCCCGAGCCACTCCATATCCACACTCCGGCGCACCGCTGCCGCTGAACCACCAGGCTCCTCAGTTGCGACACGTACCGCAGCCACAGCACACGGCACCGAGATCCCACCTCGGCCCGGCGCGTGTCGGTCCTCACTTAAGCCGCGCGGCGGGGCACACAGTCAGCGCAAACACGACACGTACCGCCACCGCAGCGCCAAACGCACAGCAGCCGCGGAATCAGCGTCTCAGCAGACGCCATCCCTGCCGTGAAAACGCGGAAACACACTAAACTACAAACAACGCCACATTTCACAACTAATACATGCAACATGTTTACCTTTTTATTGACAGTGCTTCTATTTGACTATTGCATCGCAAGTAGTGATGATGACATCATGTTTTCTTTTTTAAGTTGAATGATTTGTCTGAATACACTGAAAACACTGAACATGTGTTTGTTCCCGAGCCACTCCATATCCACACTCCGGCGCACCGCTGCCGCTGAACCACCAGGCTCCTCAGTTGCGACACGTACCGCAGCCACAGCACACGGCACCGAGATCCCACCTCGGCCCGGCGCGTGTCGGTCCTCACTTAAGCCGCGCGGCGGGGCACACAGTCAGCGCAAACACGACACGTACCGCCACCGCAGCGCCAAACGCACAGCAGCCGCGGAATCAGCGTCTCAGCAGACGCCATCCCTGCCGTGAAAACGCGGAAACACACTAAACTACAAACAACGCCACATTTCACAAATAATACATGCAACATGTTTACCTTTTTATTGACAGTGCTTCTATTTGACTATTGCATCGCAAGTAGTGATGATGACATCATGTTTTCTTTTTTAAGTTGAATGATTTGTCTGAATACACTGAAAACACTGAACATGTGTTTGTTCCCTTTTCAGGATGAGTTGGAAGCAACCCAAGAGGGGCAGTGGCCCTGGTGGCAGTAGTGAATGAAGATCAGGTTAGTTTACTGGCCTGAGTACAGTCCTCACAGTTTAAGTGAGGACACGCACCGCGGCCGCGGAACCACAAGGCTCCCCAGTTACGACAGGTACCGCCGCCGCAGCGCACGGCACCGGAACCGCAGCCGCGGAGCGCACGGAGCGCACAGCAGCCACGGAGCCCGCGCAAACCGAGATACATTCAAGATACATTCTCAACATTAACTTCATAAAAAAAGTGCGGTGCGCCCGGCCCCGCCTCGGCCCGGCGCGTGTCGGTCTTCACTTAAGCCGCGCGGCGTGGCGCAGCGCACAGGCGCACCCTCCATATCCGCACAACGGCGCGACGCGCACCGCAGCCGCTGAACCACCAGGCTCCTCAGTTGCCACACGTACCGCAGCCACAGCACACGGCACCGAGATCCCACCTCGGCCCGGCGCGTATCGGTCCTCACTTAAGCCGCGCGGCGGGGCACACAGTCAGCGCAAACACGACACGTACCGCCGCCGCAGCGCCAAACGCACAGCAGCCGCGGAACCAGCGTCTCAGCAGACCCCATCCCTGCCGTGAAAACGCGGAAACACACTAAACTACAAACAACGCCACATTCCACAAATAATACATGCAACATGTTTACCTTTTTACTGACAGTGCTTCTATTTGACTATTGCATCGCAAGTAGTGATGATGACATCATGTTTTCTTTTTTAAGTTGAATGATTTGTCTGAATACACTGAAAACACTGAACATGTGTTTGTTCCCGAGCCACTCCATATCCACACTCCGGCGCACCGCTGCCGCTGAACCACCAGGCTCCTCAGTTGCGACACGTACCGCAGCCACAGCACACGGCACCGAGATCCCACCTCGGCCCGGCGCGTGTCGGTCTTCACTTAAGCCGCGCGGCGTGGCGCAGCGCACAGGCGCACCCTCCATATCCGCACAACGGCGCGTCGCGCACCGCAGCCGCTGAACCACCAGGCTCCTCAGTTGCCACACGTACCGCAGCCACAGCACACGGCACCGAGATCCCACCTCGGCCCGGCGCGTGTCGGTCCTCACTTAAGCCGCGCGGCGGGGCACACAGTCAGCGCAAACACGACACGTACCGCCGCCGCAGCGCCAAACGCACAGCAGCCGCGGAACCAGCGTCTCAGCAGACCCCATCCCTGCCGTGAAAACGCGGAAACACACTAAACTACAAACAACGCCACATTCCACAAATAATACATGCAACATGTTTACCTTTTTATTGACAGTGCTTCTATTTGACTATTGCATCGCAAGTAGTGATGATGACATCATGTTTTCTTTTTTAAGTTGAATGATTTGTCTGAATACACTGAAAACACTGAACATGTGTTTGTTCCCTTTTCAGGATGAGTTGGAAGCAACCCAAGAGGGGCAGTGGCCCTGGTGGCAGTAGTGAATGAAGATCAGGTTAGTTTACTGGCCTGAGTACAGTCCTCACAGTTTAAGTGAGGACACGCACCGCGACCGCGGAACCACAAGGCTCCCCAGTTACGACAGGTACCGCCGCCGCAGCGCACGGCACCGGAACCGCAGCCGCGGAGAGCACGGAGCGCACAGCAGCCACGGAGCCCGCGCAAACCGAGATACATTCAAGATACATTCTCAACATTAACTTCATAAAAAAAGTGCGGTGCGCCCGGCCCCGCCTCGGCCAGGCGCGTGTCGGTCTTCACTTAAGCCGCGCGGCGTGGCGCAGCGCACAGGCGCACCCTCCATATCCGCACAACGGCGCGACGCGCACCGCAGCCGCTGAACCACCAGGCTCCTCAGTTGCCACACGTACCACAGCCACAGCACACGGCACCGAGATCCCACCTCGGCCCGGCGCGTGTCGGTCCTCACTTAAGCCGCGCGGCGGGGCACACAGTCAGTGCAAACACAACACGTACCGCCGCCGCAGCGCCAAACGCACAGCAGCCGCGGAACCAGCGTCTCAGCAGACGCCATCCCTGCCGTGAAAACGCGGAAACACACTAAACTACAAACAACGCCACATTTCACAAATCATACATGCAACATGTTTACCTTTTTATTGACAGTGCTTCTATTTGACTATTGCATCGCAAGTAGTGATGATGACATCATGTTTTCTTTTTTAAGTTGAATGATTTGTCTGAATACACTGAAAACACTGAACATGTGTTTGTTCCCGAGCCACTCCATATCCACACTCCGGCGCACCGCTGCCGCTGAACCACCAGGCTCCTCAGTTGCGACACGTACCGCAGCCACAGCACACGGCACCGAGATCCCACCTCGGCCCGGCGCGTGTCGGTCCTCACTTAAGCCGCGCGGCGGGGCACACAGTCAGCGCAAACACGACACGTACCGCCACCGCAGCGCCAAACGCACAGCAGCCGCGGAATCAGCGTCTCAGCAGACGCCATCCCTGCCGTGAAAACGCGGAAACACACTAAACTACAAACAACGCCACATTTCACAAATAATACATGCAACATGTTTACCTTTTTATTGACAGTGCTTCTATTTGACTATTGCATCGCAAGTAGTGATGATGACATCATGTTTTCTTTTTTAAGTTGAATGATTTGTCTGAATACACTGAAAACACTGCACATGTGTTTGTTCCCTTTTCAGGATGAGTTGGAAGCAACCCAAGAGGGGCAGTGGCCCTGGTGGCAGTAGTGAATGAAGATCAGGTTCCTGCAGGAGTTCCCTTTGAAACTCACCATGTGTCTCTGGTCCTCACAATCAGGTTGTAATGGCTCACACACTGATCTACGCTCTCCATTTGAAGTTGTCAGAAGTAGAATGTAATAATTTGATTTAGTAGAAAGAAAAGAGTCAATTCAACTTAAGTATTAACATTTGTATAAAGAAGATCATTTCAGTTCAGATAAATCCGTTTCACATAAGTGTCACATACTTAGTAGTTTTCATTAACTGAATGGAATTAGTACAAGGCACTTTACCCAAGTTACTTTAACAACAAATACTTGAGTTACTTGTACTCAAATCAAATACTTTTGTATGCTTAAATTGTTTGAGTTAATAAACTTAATTGGTTTCCTAAATGGTTAAAGTTGAAGTAACTCATTCCCCGCAGACAAGATACATTCTCAACATTAACTTCATAAAACCAGAGACCATTATGGCTACATTGTTGAAATGAAAGAAACACACTCAGTGCAAACATAGCCACAATCTGGAAATATAAAATGAGGTGGCCCCGTGACGCTGCCGACACCGAGGCTCATTTCATCACCGTGGACAGCGCTATGAAATCACGGCACACATTGACAAATGAACTCATGTGCATGCTCAAGCTACAATACAATTTCAAATGCATTCTTTTCTCTTTTTTTTTAGATACAAGGAAGTGCGGTGCGCCCGGCCCCGCCAGGATCCCACCTCAGCCCGGCGCGCGTCGGTCTTCACTTAAGCCGCGGCGTGGCGCGGCACACAGGCGCACACTCCATATCCACACTCCGGCTCAACGCGCACCGCAGCCACTGAACCACCAGGCTCCTCAGTCACAGCGCACATGTTTTCAATAATAAGCCCCTCCCCAAACATTTCAAGCTTTCACACCTGATTGGCTGACCATTGTGCCAATATTTAAACTCCTGTGTTGACAGCCGCACCAGAGGGAGAGGAGATGCTGACAGATCACAGACGTAAGTTTGACGTTACTTTGTTTCCTTGTTTTCTCACTGACTCCAGTCTTCTTCTCATCTCTTGTCTTTAATGAAACCATCACAGTCCCATGTTTGTGTCTCACTCTCTGTTTGCAGCACCAATGCAAACCTGCTACAGTACAAACCTGCTACAAACCCCAGACTGGATTCGGTTTACTGGCGTGAGTACAACAGAAAGTCATCACAACCAGACAGAAACAAACCGCAAACACACTTAACACTTGAATCTAAGTGTAGAGTCGAACGTTAACACTTTAATTTTGATCATATGACATTAAACTAATATTTAATTACCTCATTTATTTTTTTTATAATTTTAATAATGTAAATATTAGCATTTTAGCTCAATAGCTTCCAGGCAATGTGACCCAAAGACTCCAAATGAGTGTACAAACATAGTACTAGACTGCCTAGTCAGGACACACCTCTTTATATTCCATTTAAATACTTGATTTACTTTCAATCATTTCTTTAATGCAAATATTAGCATTTTATCTCAATCGCGTCCAGGCCATGTGACCCTAAAGATTCCAAAACAGTGCAGCAACATAGAACTAGACTGCCTAGTCAGGACACACCTCTTTTTATTCCATTTTAGTACCTCCCATAATTTTTTTTAATCCATTTTTAACGGTAATTCGTTGATGGTCCCTAAATGAGACCACGGTTGTTGAGAGCGATGGGTCGGACTTTGTACAAGCCGTGATCGTGCACCTATCTCGGGGTGGAGAAGGAGGAGGGTGCCGTTGGATCTGGAGCGAATGTCTGTTGAATATCCAACCTGGAACTGATTTCAGCGCGGTACGTTGTCGGAGGTGATCAGCTCCGACCTCTGCGGACGCTCGGTGCTCACAGTGCCCAGGGCAGAGCAGCGTTACCTCGGCCTGTCCTGATGAAATGATCCGCTGGCTCAGACGTCTCTCAGATGCTTGGTGTGATCCATAGATTTGTGGTTGACGTGTTACTTTGTTTTTAATGTAAACACTTTGTATATTATTACTAATAATTGATTTTACCTTCGAATTTTAGGTTTATATTAAAGTGGCACGGCCATTGTATATGTATTTGTTAAAATCCCAAGTCTCCTCCTCACCTGCCTCATCACTGGCACACCTACCTGGACCACACCCCTAATCCTATATAACCCGCCCCTTCCGCCCTTTGACCCCCCTATTTTCCCTCCAAACAATCCACGAGAACAAAGGGACACTGGCTGTGAGTTTTATGGACGTTCACTCATTTAATGTTTCATTTGGTTGATACTACATCTTGTATGAAGACTTACTTATTGCTTGTGTGTCATTATACTAGATTCCTGAGTTTAATCCTTTGCTAAAGAGAGGAAAGTAAGAGTGGATGTATTATTGATGTTAGTCTAAGACAACCTCATTTCTTATTGTATATTTGATACTTTCTAGATTGTAATATTTCCTTTATCATTTTCATATAGACAGAATCATCCACCATTACCCCTCATCACCGACTACCGTTTACTTGGAAATAAAATATTGCAACTTGGAAAGCTGCCTGGATCCTGTGTTTAAATGTGCACCCAACATATGATGTTCAGTCAATCACCGCCACTATAGTGTACAGTTCTTTCATATTTGTGTATGTATTTGAATATAAATGTACAATTGTAAGTTCAAATAAATAATACATTAACTGTCAGTTGATGTACTGATATCTATGAGTAGTCTAGTGAAAAACAGACGTAGCACCATCAGTAGCTCTTTGTGTTTTATGTCACAGGTCTCCATCAACATATGCAGCACTCGGGCATGAAGAAACTGTGAATTCAGCTCCTCCTTGCCGAACTAAAAGAGAGACGACCTGCACTCTTTAGTGAAGCTCAAGTGAGTGAAAGAGGATGGTGACACCCACACACTGTCAAAGTCATCGTTGTAGCAATGCCTCATCTGGAAAAGAGTTTTAATATGACAGCGAGGCTCATTTCAGCACCGTGGACAGCGCTATGAAATCACGGCACACATTGACAAATAAAATCATGCGCATGCTCAAGCTACAATACAATTTCAAATGCATTCTTTTCTTTTTTTTAAGATACAAGGAAGTGCGGTGCGGCCCGGCGCGTGTCGGTCTTCACTTAAGCCGCGGCGCACCCTCCATATCCACACTCCGGCGCGACGCGCACTGCAGCCGCTGAACCACCAGGCTCCTCAGTTGCGACACGTACCGCAGCCACAGCGCCCAGCCCTGCCGAGATCCCACCTCGGCCTGGCGCGTGTCGGTCTTCACTTAAGCCGCGCGGCGTGGCGCACAAACCTACAAACCTGCTACAAACCCCAGACTGGATTCGGTTTACTGGCGTGAGTACAGTCCTCACAGTTTAAGTGAGGACACGCACTTGTATTCTCAGTTTGGTATAAGATGTGAGTACAGTGTAACGCCACATTTCACAACTAATACATGCAACATGTTTACCTTTTTATTGACAGTGCTTCTATTTGACTATTGCATCGCAAGTAGTGATGATGACATCATGTTTTCTTTTTTAAGTTGAATGATTTGTCCGAATACACTGAAAACACTGAACATGTGTTTGTTCCCTTTTCAGGATGAGTTGGAAGCAGCCCAAGAGGGGCAGTGGCCCTGGTGGCAGTAGTGAATGAAGATCAGGTTCCTGCAGGAGTTCCCTTTGAAACTCACCATGTGTCTCTGGTCCTCACAATCAGGTTGTAATGGCTCACACACTGATCTACGCTCTCCATTTGAAGTTGTCAGAAGTAGAATGTAATAATTTGATTTAGTAGAAAGAAAAGAGTCCATTCAACTTAAGTATTAACATTTGTATAAAGAAGATCATTTCAGTTCAGATAAATCCGTTTCACATAAGTGTCACATACTTAGTAGTTTTCATTAACTGAATGGAATTAGTACAATGCACTTTACCCAAGTTACTTTAACAACAAATACTTGAGTTACTTGTACTCAAATCAAATACTTTTGTATGCTTAAATTGTTTGAGTTAATAAACTTAATTGGTTTCCTAAATGGTTAAAGTTGAAGTAACTCATTCCCCGCAGACAAGATACATTCTCAACATTAACTTCATAAAACCAGAGACCATTATGGCTACATTGTTGAAATGAAAGAAACACACTCAGTGCAAACATAGCCACAATCTGGAAATATAAAATGAGGTGGCCCCGTGACCCTGCCGACACCGAGGCTCATTTCATCACCGTGGACAGCGCTATGAAATCACGGCACACATTGACAAATGAACTCATGTGCATGCTCAAGCTACAATACAATTTCAAATGCATTCTTTTCTTTTTTTCTTTAGATACAAGGAAGTGCGGTGGGCCCGGCCCCGCCAGGATCCCACCTCAGCCCGGCGCGTGTCGGTCTTCACTTAAGCCGCGCGGCGTGGCGCGGCACACAGGCGCACACTCCATATCCACACTCCGGCTCAACGCGCACCGCAGCCACTGAACCACCAGGCTCCTCAGTCACAGCGCACATGTTTTCAATAATAAGCCCCACCCCAAACATTTCAAGCTTTCACACCTGATTGGCTGACCTTTGTGCCAATATTTAAACTCCTGTGTTGACAGCCGCACCAGAGGGAGAGGAGATGCTGACAGATCACAGACGTAAGTTTGACGTTACTTTGTTTCCTTGTTTTCTCACTGACTCCAGTCTTCTTCTCATCTCTTGTCTTTAATGAAACCATCACAGTCCCATGTTTGTGTCTTACTCTCTGTTTGCAGCACCAATGCAAACCTGCTACAGTACAAACCTGCTACAAACCCCAGACTGGATTCGGTTTACTGGCGTGAGTACAACAGAAAGTCATCACAACCAGACAGAAACAAACCGCAAACACACTTAACACTTGAATCTAAGTGTAGAGTCGAACGTTAACACTTTAATTTTGATCATATGACATTAAACTAATATTTAATTACCTCATTTATTTTTTTTATAATTTTAATAATGTAAATATTAGCATTTTATCTCAATCGCGTCCAGGCCATGTGACCCTAAAGATTCCAAAACAGTGCAGCAACATAGAACTAGACTGCCTAGTCAGGACACACCTCTTTTTATTCCATTTTAGTACCTCCCATAATTTTTTTTAATCCATTTTTAACGGTAATTCGTTGATGGTCCCTAAATGAGACCACGGTTGTTGAGAGCGATGGGTCGGACTTTGTACAAGCCGTGATCGTGCACCTATCTCGGGGTGGAGAAGGAGGAGGGTGCTGTTGGATCTGGAGCGAATGTCTGTTGAATATCCAACCTGGAACTGATTTCAGCGCTGTACGTTGTCGGAGGTGATCAGCTCCGCCTCTGCGGACGCTCGGTGCTCACAGTGCCCAGGGCAGAGCAGCGTTACCTCGGCCTGTCCTGATGAAATGATCCGCTGGCTCAGACGTCTCACAGATGCTTGGTGTGATCCATAGATTTGTGGTTGACGTGTTACTTTGTTTTTAATGTAAACACTTTGTATATTATTACTAATAATTGATTTTACCTTCGAATTTTAGGTTTATATTAAAGTGGCACGGCCATTGTATATGTATTTGTTAAAATCCCAAGTCTCCTCCTCACCTGCCTCATCACTGGCACACCTACCTGGACCACACCCCTAATCCTATATAACCCGCCCCTTCCGCCCTTTGACCCCCCTATTTTCCCTCCAAACAATCCACGAGAACAAAGGGACACTGGCTGTGAGTTTTATGGACGTTCACTCATTTAATGATTCATTTGGTTGATACTACATCTTGTATGAAGACTTACTTATTGCTTGTGTGTCATTATACTAGATTCCTGAGTTTAATCCTTTGCTAAAGAGAGGAAAGTAAGAGTGGATGTATTATTGATGTTAGTCTAAGACAACCTCATTTCTTATTGTATATTTGATACTTTCTAGATTGTAATATTTCCTTTATCATTTTCATATAGACAGAATCATCCACCATTACCCCTCATCACCGACTACCGTTTACTTGGAAATAAAATATTGCAACTTGGAAAGCTGCCTGGATCCTGTGTTTAAATGTGCACCCAACATATGATGTTCAGTCAATCACCGCCACTATAGTGTACAGTTCTTTCATATTTGTGTATGTATTTGAATATAAATGTACAATTGTAAGTTCAAATAAATAATACATTAACTGTCAGTTGATGTACTGATATCTATGAGTAGTCTAGTGAAAAACAGACGTAGCACCATCAGTAGCTCTTTGTGTTTTATGTCACAGGTCTCCATCAACATATGCAGCACTCGGGCATGAAGAAACTGTGAATTCAGCTCCTCCTTGCCGAACTAAAAGAGAGACGACCTGCACTCTTTAGTGAAGCTCAAGTGAGTGAAAGAGGATGGTGACACCCACACACTGTCAAAGTCATCGTTGTAGCAATGCCTCATCTGGAAAAGAGTTTTAATATGACAGCGAGGCTCATTTCAGCACCGTGGACAGCGCTATGAAATCACGGCACACATTGACAAATAAAATCATGCGCATGCTCAAGCTACAATACAATTTCAAATGCATTCTTTTTTTTTTTTAGATACAAGGAAGTGCGGTGCGCCCGGCCCCGCCAGGATCCCACCTCGGCCTGGCGCGTGTCGGTCTTCACTTAAGCCGCGCGGCGTGGCGCACAAACCTACAAACCTGCTACAAACCCCAGACTGGATTCGGTTTACTGGCGTGAGTACAGTCCTCACAGTTTAAGTGAGGACACGCACTTGTATTCTCAGTTTGGTATAAGATGTGAGTACAGTGTAACGCCACATTTCACAACTAATACATGCAACATGTTTACCTTTTTATTGACAGTGCTTCTATTTGACTATTGCATCGCAAGTAGTGATGATGACATCATGTTTTCTTTTTTAAGTTGAATGATTTGTCCGAATACACTGAAAACACTGAACATGTGTTTGTTCCCTTTTCAGGATGAGTTGGAAGCAGCCCAAGAGGGGCAGTGGCCCTGGTGGCAGTAGTGAATGAAGATCAGGTTCCTGCAGGAGTTCCCTTTGAAACTCACCATGTGTCTCTGGTCCTCACAATCAGGTTGTAATGGCTCACACACTGATCTACGCTCTCCATTTGAAGTTGTCAGAAGTAGAATGTAATAATTTGATTTAGTAGAAAGAAAAGAGTCCATTCAACTTAAGTATTAACATTTGTATAAAGAAGATCATTTCAGTTCAGATAAATCCGTTTCACATAAGTGTCACATACTTAGTAGTTTTCATTAACTGAATGGAATTAGTACAATGCACTTTACCCAAGTTACTTTAACAACAAATACTTGAGTTACTTGTACTCAAATCAAATACTTTTGTATGCTTAAATTGTTTGAGTTAATAAACTTAATTGGTTTCCTAAATGGTTAAAGTTGAAGTAACTCATTCCCCGCAGACAAGATACATTCTCAACATTAACTTCATAAAACCAGAGACCATTATGGCTACATTGTTGAAATGAAAGAAACACACTCAGTGCAAACATAGCCACAATCTGGAAATATAAAATGAGGTGGCCCCGTGACCCTGCCGACACCGAGGCTCATTTCATCACCGTGGACAGCGCTATGAAATCACGGCACACATTGACAAATGAACTCATGTGCATGCTCAAGCTACAATACAATTTCAAATGCATTCTTTTCTTTTTTTCTTTAGATACAAGGAAGTGCGGTGCGCCCGGCCCCGCCAGGATCCCACCTCAGCCCGGCGCGTGTCGGTCTTCACTTAAGCCGCGCGGCGTGGCGCGGCACACAGGCGCACACTCCATATCCACACTCCGGCTCAACGCGCACCGCAGCCACTGAACCACCAGGCTCCTCAGTCACAGCGCACATGTTTTCAATAATAAGCCCCGCCCCAAACATTTCAAGCTTTCACACCTGATTGGCTGACCATTGTGCCAATATTTAAACTCCTGTGTTGACAGCCGCACCAGAGGGACAGATCACAGATGTAAGTTTGACGTTACTTTGTTTCCTTGTTTCTTCACTGACATCAGTCTTCTTCTCATCTCTTGTCTTTAATGAAACGATCACAGTCACCTGTTTGTGTCTCACTCTCTGTTTGCAGCATCAACGCAAACCTGCTACAAAACCCGGACTGGTATTCATGGACGGACTGAACTGGATTCGGTTTGCTGGTGTGAGTACAACAGAAACTCATCACAACCAAACAGAAACAAACACACTTAACACTTAATTGTAAGTGTACACTCAAACTTTAACACTTTTTTTTTCTCATATGACATTTAAACTAATATTTAAATAAACATTTAGTTTGGAATGAGTATCAAGTAAAACCTGAAGTGGAGCTCCACTGAATATTATTCTTATTATTATTATTATTATTATTATTATTATTATTGTTGTTGTTACTAAGTGATGACGAAAAAAACCCAGGTTAGTATTTTGTAACCTAAGAAAACCAATGTGATGTAAGTAATTATTGAAAAGGCTATTTATTAATTTAAATAATTAATGACACTGAAGTCATTATTTAATGGTGTATTTATTAATATAAATCATCTAAAAAGGCTTGGGTTTCTAGTAACTAACTGGTGCTAACTAACTCAGCAGCCAGGAGTCACACTGTGAGTGGCTAATTGGAAGAATCAGTAGAGGAGAGGAAAGTAGAGGAAACCAGGTGCATGTACAGTGAATTTGGTCAATATTGCTTCTCA